>NC_040898.2:5347817-5947817 GCF_900634795.4 Betta splendens | reverse complement strand
ACAAGCGTTTGAGAGCATTACCCATAATGCATTGTGATGCCTGCCAAAATAGCTAGAAGCAGTCCTGAATGTAGCCATAGAGTACAGTAAAAAACTAAGATTCATTTCACACTGTTTACCATCTAAACCAGGTAGTTAATTTAAACCAGGACCGAGCCCACTAATATTTAACAGACACAAGATGACTGATCCACAGTCAAAGGCCTGTGGAGGCACCTGTGACCCAGCTGTTATTATGTTATTGGATTATACTGCCCAACCGCTGTACTGTACATCCCACGTGTCCATCATCTTTCCTGATGATCATGACATCACCAGTCATCCGTCATCCTCTCCACCGTTCCTCTACTCTATTCGCCTCCACAGACGCGCTGTCACACTGGATGTTCCTAAGCCAATGGGACGTGAGTGACGGACAGCTCTGCGGGCCTCTGTGTGTGTGTGTCTGTGCAGGGGCTCGGTTCGAGTGCGACGCGTGGACCCCTGCGTGCAGGATATTGTTCCTGTGGATTCTCTTACAGCCCACCGTGTGACAACGCACATGCAACACGTCCATGTCACTGCGTGAGCAACAGCTCATGAAGGCCGTCCTTTAGTATTAGAGGATGTACAGTATTAGGCAGCAGTGGAGGAAACACCACAGAGAACGGACAGACAGAGAGTTCTCATGTTCAATCGGACTGAACCTCTTTCATCAGCAAGACTCGTTTTCTAATCAACCCACTGCTGCTTATCTAACTCAACTGGTGACTAAATTCTTCTTTACAGTCACGGTTGATTACAAAGTTTCTTTCAGCCAACATAGTGTAAGTGACTTTCCTTCTTCTCTCCCTCTGGGAAAAAGATAACAGAACTAGATTTTAATAATGTAAATGGTAAGAATTCACTATGTTGCTTGTGGTGCTGTAGATTAGAATATTGAAGTAGTGATATACAGTATATGCATATATATATATATATATATATATATATATATATATGCACCTCTGAAAGAGAATAGTGTTAAATGCACCTTATGGCCACAGACTCTGATTTGATAGTAATAGTAAAAAATTTTTAGAAACTGCTCACTGAATAAATGTTTGCTCAGTGCTACTGTACATAAGCTACACTTCTTTGTATTCCCTTTTAATTTTTCCCACCAAAAGCCAATTCAATTTAGGAACTCAAGGTGAATGAACGGAGCTGCTCAACTACTTCTTTCAATTACTTCACAATTGCAAGTGTTTCCTCCACTCCCGGCCCCCCGGACCGAATATTTACGGCCAGTCTGCTAACCCCCCCTGCACCGCGGAGATAATCTAGCTAATGGAGGAGAACCCAGGTGGAAAAGGACACGGAGGACAGGAAAATAAAGCAGTGGAGCCCCGGTGCATATGCTACGGGCTGTGGGGCGAGGACATGAATCCACTTGTGTGCTCGTCTAAAGTAAGTGTTCAACATAACAGTGTATTATTCCTTTGGGCATTGGAAAGGTACAGTGGGGTCCAAACAAAAAAAAAAAAAAGACCAGTGCATTGCTTCCCTCAAGGACACTTCCACTCAAACTGGAAGACACAAGACTAATTACAAGTAGTAGAAGACTTAAATATCCTCCTGATCCCTTCTAATTATATCATCGGTATCCCACCCGCATGAATCAATATGTTCATCTTAACCTCCTCCAACCTTTCTCCCTAACTCCTTCTCCTCTCACCTTTCATTCTCCATCTCTCACCTCTTCCTGACTTTCTCCCTTCTGTCCCCTAAACTGGACCGGCGCCAATCCAAAGCGTCATCAATAAACCACGAGCAGGGAAGGGGAGACGCCGCTCAGGAATAGGTCTCGTCGCTTCTCCCTCGCCCGCTTAATGCGACTCGATACCGGGGGCCTGAAATCCGAGGGGAAGCATCGACTATTTAAAGCCAGTTAAAAGTGCTACGTTTGCATTTTAAATACCGGTGTATCATCGTTTAAATGAACGGTTCATCCCTCATCCCATTAAGTGCAATGAACAGGGTCGCGTTCAGGATGAGGTCTTCATTTAGTGCCAGAATAATGGAATATAAACACTATACTGTATTTATGCTGTAGTAGATGTTAAATAATACCTTTTCTCAACACTGTACAAATGTAAAGCATCCAGGTTGAATGTACTTTCTACTGTAAATGACCTGACGCCTAAAATCTTCAAATGAATAGATTTGAATGTCATGAGGGGTCAAATGGAATATTGCTTAGTTAAATTAACTCTCGCACGAATTCAGAGCTGGGAACAACTTTTCCGTCCTTCTGTGAGATGATGAAATGCAATGAAAGGTCTCTTCCAGGACAAGCGCGCTCACATCCAATGAATTGTCTGATGAAAAGGGAACACGGACACGTCCGATAGCTCTCTCTGCCACAGTCATCTTCTAGATGAATGCTGTTCACCCCTGCAGTATTTCCAGTAATGCTGCCATGGAGCAGAGAGCGTCTTGTGGCATCATATTGTGGCCAAACCCTTTACCAACACACTACAGTACTTACACTACAGTAGGTTAGTCCTTAGTCTCCCTTCTGTATTGTATTTGATCACTGTTTTCACTGCCTATGAAATTTACAAGGCAAAGCGAAATGTAATTTATTCAAACTGGGAGCTAAAAAACAAAATGAGTGTTTTCATCATAGGCGCTTGCCCTCCAACAGCAAACTGGATTAAATATTGAGGGAGCCAAACAAAGCAACGGACCCAGCTGCCTCGGCTTCGCTCCCTCCCTGTCTGCCTCCCTCTGTCAGTCTACTGTATGGTCCTCGCTCCTGTTCCCTCCTCACTTATCCTTGCTCTATCTCTCCAGGAGGAACCCCATCACAAAGAGAGCGTATAGTCCGATCGATGTACTACAGAGAGGATCCCCTGTCTGCTACCGCTACTCCAGCTCTTAGATATTGATTGGGCTCCACTGCACCAGTCAATAAATAAATACTTAAATAAATGAAAGCTGTTGACAAGTCATTCGGTCTCAAACTGAGTAAGTATTTGTCACCCTGTGGGTACAATGAGTTCTTGATATAATTAAATAAAGTAATGTTGTTAGAATTAACAATATGTGCTAAGAGTATTACAAACACATTTCCATGAAACTGCATTACTATTATTAACACTATTTCATTTTGTAATATATGAGTATTAATAATTAGCAGAAAACTACATTCCGGGCTCAGTATTACCATCAAGCAAATAGCTCATATCTTAAGTGAAACCAAAATGATTTTTAAGTGATGAATGCCATTCGTGAAGCGTCCCAGAAATATCTCAATGTACTGTATGACACAGCACAGCATGCTTCACTGCCCCCACCCCTCTACATCCAGCCCCCCCCTGTTCCTGCACATCTCTCCCTCCTCCTCCAGCTGTTCATCCCTCCATCATTCCCTCCTGAGGGAGAGGTGATTAGACGGAGAGTGCATAGACCTGCTGAAATAGCAGCTTAGCTGTAATTATCGTCTAGGAAAGAAACAAACAGTTCATCAGAGCCTTCCTCCACAGACTTAACAACTGTTGCCAGGATATATCAATTGCTCGACAACCAGCCGTTACCTAGGTTACCATTGTCTCTGTATGGCTGGGGGCTCTCTGTACAAATGAGATTTTCCAAATTTTGTCCAGAAACGGCAACACAATGTAACCCGTGACAAAGCCCACACAGACACATATGATGACATCACCATCAACACACCTGACATCTGCCAAAAAAGTCCTGAAAGCAATTACTTCTCCAGCCTTTTGTTTGCCCCTGTTCCAACTTTTTGCGAGATGTGTTGCTGCAGTCAAATTCAAAATGAGCTAATATATTCCCTCAAATGGACATGTGTCAGCTTCAACGTCTTATTTTTCATATGTGCATAAAATATGGGTCGACGAGCATCTGGAAGTCGAGTCATGGCAATTGCTAATTAGGACGGCAGTGCAAGTATATGCTGAGCAAAGCAGCTTGATTGATACAGTTTACCTTCAGAGATTTGAACACAAAGGTCTCTGTGTGTTTCTACAAACCAGGAACCATTAACAGAGGAATTACAAGGTGTTTTTCAAGTCATAACCAGAAATAGCCTGAGATGGAGGAAAAATGTCATTTCAGGCTGTTTTTATTCCCTGTTGCTAATTTCAAGCTTATATTAGTGTCATTTAGTGGATTTGTATCCAGCTGAGGTGTTTACTCTGGCACTGGATCAGCTGCTCCCTCATGATGACCACCAGGTAAATCGTTTGACTCCCCCACAATTCTACTGTGGGTCTCCCCTCATACAGTGGCATAGGTTGCCATCGATTTAAGTGAATGAGGGTTGGGAAAGACGCTCCGCTTGGCCATGACAGAAGGTGCAGTAAACCCGCCCTCTAGGTTTATAGGTGTTGCTGCGTGAATATTGCTTCACGGTGCTTTTGTCAATTCCTCACCGAGGAAAAATACATTCATGGGGGAAGATACGGGCCCTGTAGCCACTGATGGACAACAGAAGCCGTGGCAGACGGGTGGCATTAAAAAGCAGCAGGGAACATGGTGTGATGAAAATGTCAGACCGAAAGCAGCAGGCTGTGTGCTCTAACATGTTTAATCAAATTACATAGTGTGTGTGCAAAAAAAAAATGTGTATGTGCTGCTTGGTTGCACGTAAAGCTATTCTATTTAATGACTAACAGTGAAAGTGGCGACTCCCAACCATGCAATGATTCCGTTTAGCATGTGGATACCGCTTCCTGTGCAGGCTACCGGCGTTTAGTGGGCGCCGGTGCGTTTGCATGCACATCGGCGCAACTCACCCGGCCAACACGATGAAGAAGTCCAAGCGGTTCCACGTGTCCCCGAGGTAACACTTCTTGCCAAATATTCCCAGAGCCACCATCTTGATTACCATCTCGATGGCAAAGAATGCAAAGATGAAGTCATCGAAGTCCTGCGGATAGAAACGGACAGAAGAGTCGAGTCAGATGGAGAAATGTGACCGCGCTTTGGATACTGCTGTGTGTTGACCACATGAGCAATATGGAACCAGCAGCGGAGCCCACAAAGCTAGAGTAGATGATGAACAGGAAGGTGGCCGTCACCACGACAACGGAGCAATTCCCATCTATTAATAATGGCCAAAAGTAATGTGATGTTACCTGCATAGCAATAAAAACTGTTTAAGAATAGTCCACTGAGAATGTAGGCAATTAATGATTTTTTTAATATTGCCTGCAGGGTAATTCAGGCCTCGTGTGCACGAGGAAGGACACAAGAAAGGAAATAAAAGCTGCCAGGATATTGTGTGTCTTTCTCAAGGGCATTTTAGCAAACCAGTTGCTCGTCAACTACACAGGTTGCTATTGTGGCTGATGATGTTTTACCATCAATTACTACAGCGTATTGTGGAATAACCTGGAACAAACTGCTCATTGCACTAATCAGTAATCCTGCCCTCATTACAGCCTCACCGTCAGTCTGATGGAGCTTCAGGTCTCCAAATTAGTTTTCTTCTATAGTGCCATAATAATTAGATGGCTCTAAAGAAGAAAACAATGGCCAGGATCGGGACAGACCGGTTGGGCCGGAAATAAACTTCATTCTTCAGATATGACAGTTAATACATACGTTTTATAAGGCAGATGAGAAGAAGCTGGAGAGGGTAAAGTCAGAAAAAATAAAAGGAAATGTGGAAGGAGATCAAGGCGCAGACACCCACTGGTACATGAATCATCCAAACATAAACAGAGACATGTATAAATACATCAAATCCTCTTAGCCTAAAGAGAAGCTAACCTCTCGTTGCTCTAAGGTCCTCAGAAAGTAGCTGTGTTGCCAGATATGTGATAATTATCGGTAGTTTGGGCGTTTCCGGCCCCCAAAACTTTTGACGTAGTTTTGATTGACGCGCGCGTCAGCGGACGCTGCTTTCACTCGTACCTGGTTGGCTCCTCCCATCTGTCAATCACGGCAGCAGCGCTGCTGATTGGCAGAGCGATTGGTTCAATTATTTGCTCGTCTTTGTTTGGAAGCGCACGGTCCTCGCATCGCAATAAAGGCGAACATCTACGAGTTCAAGATACTAAAGGAACAGTGTCAAAGACGCTGTTAAAGAAACTAAGCGGCTTTATCGGTCTGTCTGGGAAATGGACGCCACGTTTCAGTGAGTGTTCAACCTGTTGGATAAGGTTTAAGCCATTAGCTTCTACTGAGGTGTTCACGCGGTGCCGGATATTACAGTGTTTAAAAAAAAACACGCCAAAGAAACAAGCACACAAAACTAATAATACAGAAATCATTTAATTCAAATGACAGAGCCTCTGTGTTATTTATTGAGGTTATTGCAGTCCATGCAGAGAATAGCTTTTAAATGCATGTTTTTTCTAGTTTGGGTCAAAATGTGATCATTTTTAAGCAACAGATATTTACTACCCACTGTTAAGTATTATGTGGAGGATCATTAAGCATGTTTACGTACAACTGTACTTAGTAAACAAAGAGCCCTTTTGGTTATGCCCCCTAATATTATACAATACAATACCCCACATGCTACAGTACGCTTTTACTCCGTAAAGTGGTGTTTATTCTTTTATTTTTATTTTTAATAATTAAATAATTTGAATTGTGCCAGTTTTGGAACTAAAGTTTGATAGTAGAGCACCAAGGCTCATGTTACACTGTGATATCAGTGTATATTATTGTCGTGTAGCTGTCTTTTAAGTGTATGATGTTTGGTCCTCTGAAAACAGAAAAATTGCAGCAAAGCTGAAGGACTTGAAGGCAGCTGAAGGCAAAATCTACGCAGGCGTTACAAACCTCACAGCTTGTGAAGTACCGGCTTCCTATTAAAGGATTTTTACAAACGCCTGAAACAAACAGGGAAGAGCTTCAGCGTCGCCAGCAATCACGCCGACAAAAGGTGCCATGTGCGGCGCACAACGCCTGACACTTAAAAGGAGTCTGCGGGAGAAATAAAGTCCACCTTTTGACAGAAGCACAAGAAATGACGGCAAATGACGAGCGCCGTGTGAAGCAGAGACGAGTGGAGACGTTGCAGCCGCCGAGCGCGAGACGAACGATGCTCCGTCCGCGCTCCTTTGTTTAATGAAGGGGCCATTTCTTCGCTCTCTGCTGGGGAGTAATTACTCATCTATTCTCCATTAGCTGAAGGCTGCTTTCCTGCAGCGCCACAGAACATATGAACCCCCCTGAAGACGCAGAGTGACGCCAAACAGTATCTGTACTCACTCACACACACACAGAGTCTTATATACAGACATCTGCATAGTGATTACACAACGCCTACACACACACATGTTGATGTGTGATGTGGAGGGCACCTTAGTCCGTCCCACAGATCTCACTCCAAACATTCGACACAGCTGGAATTTCAAGTTCAAAGTCACCGGGACGCGCTACCGGCCTGAGGGATTCCCACCGGAGCGCCGTAAAACCGGCTGTACGTTCGCTATATTGATTCGCCGAGACTGGTAGCATTCATCACCAGAGCCGGGAACATGTGGCGCGATCCCGGCGAACATAGATCAGACCGGAGAAGCCGCCACATCAATCACCAGCTAAGAGCTTCACAGTGCTCTCAAGCTTAGTTTACCAGATTGGAAGTGTCTCTGTGTGTGTGTGTGTGTGTGTGTGTGTGTGTGTGTGTGTGTGTGTGTGTGTGTGTGTGTGTGTGTGTGTGTGTGTGTGTGTGTGTGATATGAACAGGCTCACTGTTCCCACACTCCCTGATTCCTGCACGCTCTCCTCAGAATAATTTGGGTTTCACAAAACATAAAAACTAACTAAAGGGTTAACTATGACCAAGCTTAATTCCAGGTCAGACAGACATCACATGAGTGTGGAATAGACCAATAAATGACAACACAGAATTTACAGGGAGTCCAATCCAGTTGTGAGCCTTTAGAGATAGCGGGACGTAAACACAGAAATACTGCTGAAACTAAATTAAACTGTGAAAGTTGTAAACGGCTGCCTGGCAAACAAGCCATTTAATGGCTTTATCATAACTCAGTTTGAAGCAGACAACTTCAGAGTCTCTGTTTGTGTTGCCAGTTTAGCGTAAAGTAACAGACAACGTGCTGATGTCACTGTTCATTCTTCTATATCGATTCTCCATTCTCTAAAAACTGTACATGAATTTATGCTTTAATCGTTTATGCTACTTTATATGCAGACGTCTTCCGTGTGAATGTGCTCAGCAACCACAACACCAGCCCTGTGTTAAAGGGTGTGTGGGTATGTTACTGTATATACAGTACGCACACGTGTCCAGGACACACACACACACACACACAGCAGCGAGTTGGGCTGCGTCGCATCAACGCGTCGAGCGAGCGCCAACATTACACGCCCTCTCATCACCTCCTGAACGGAGCCTTCATGTTCTAAGTGCACTTAATCACTAATGCTGAGAGCACTTACAGCGCTCCCCCGGCGACTTAACGCGGCTCGCTCGCAAATCTCCCCGCGTCAAAGCAGTCATTAGATACGGCGCGAAACAACCGGCGGCCGCAGGTCGCGGGGCGCCCGCGGGGCCGTGCGCGATCACACACGTGCTGCAAAGTGAAGCGCCGGTAAACAACCTGCAATCACTTCATGGAAGCTGCATGACCGCGGGTCCATGAGGCCCAAACCCGTGTCTACGGAGGCTCTGGTCTGAGGGACTGGCCTAGTCCTCACTTAAATATATGTTACGTAACAACTCCTCATGCCTTCTGCTGCTATGATCCGCCGCAGGAAAGGCCCTGGTTGTAATTCAGGCACAGATAAGGAGATGAATAGCAAACAAGGAGGCTCAGTTTGAGCCCTGCCTGTACCTCGCTCGCACCTGCGCTTTTCAGGCGCCGGCCGCTGCTGTGAAAACATTTCCCCGCTCCCAAAAATAAATCTCAGCCACTCTGTATGCTAATTCGGCCGGTCACCAGTCTGAGCGTTATTAGCGCAGGGGCCGGATGCGGGCGTGGCGCCGAATGCGTGTTGGGGGCTCCAATCATCTGTCACTCAGGTGAGACCCTCTCTCTCCGCAGGCGCCGGGAGATAATATTGTGGGAGACCAGGTACCAGGTTGATGCGGGGCCAGAACCTCCCAGCGAGGGATCCACACGTGGGGCGGCCTCAGCCTGCTGGCCGCTCTCCCGCCGTCCGCCTGCCTTTCAGTACCTCCGCGCTCCCATTGTGTTGGGGAGTGATTTCACGGGGCCTCCGCTGAGGCGGGTTTGTGCTGCAGCTGCAGGGGGCCGATTGAGACCGCTCCGAACAATGGAGCAACACTGCAGCTTTTGGTTGACATTTTGTGATGCAGTAAATCATCAACTTCCTTTAGTACTTTTAGTATCTTGGATGTTCAGAGGAGATATACAGGTATTAACAATAACTACAGTATGATGATGTTTTCGATTATGCATTACTTTAACCCCATGAGCTCGAAATCAGTGCAACTGCAAACTTATGGAAAGTTGCCTAAAATAAAACGAGCTAGACGTGTTTTCTGCGATTTTTTGTTGCAACTTAGCAACAAACCCACAGGCTGAAGTTGTCATCATTGCTTGCAATCGTGCATCCTCACTGTTTACGTTTTCCTCACAGTAGGTCGTGTTAGGAGCTTCGCTGGTTTAAAAAATCCGAGACAGACGAGGAGGAAAAGTCATCGGACGTGGCTGTCAAACAGCGTCTCAAGGCCCCCGAAGGCACGAGAGACAAATGTTCAGCTGGGACAAATATTTAACGCCTTGGGAGGGACTCCAGGGACTGTGTGGGGTAAACACCGCTCGCTAAAAACATCCCCGGGAGGGAGAAAGACCGGCCAAAGGTGAGGAGAGGATGACTCTCCCCAAGTCCAGATCAGGGACTCAGCAGTGAAACTCCCACCGAGAAGTGAAAAGGTTCAAAAGGTGCGACCGGAGCGGGGAGATTCAAACGGAGGAATTAATGAGAACGCGTTGAACCCCTAGGCGGCGCATTCACGCGCGCCGAGACGAGAGGGGAAGTCGCTGGATGAAATCACGCCTCGCGTCCTCGAGCGGAGCCCGTGGAGGGAGCGGACGGCGCCGGCTGCCGTGGCAACAGCAGAATCAGAAGCTCAGCTCCTCCGTTCTACAGATTCTCCACCGTTATCGACCACCTCGTTCTCTTTCAGGTTTCCTTTCTCTGGCTTTTCTCAGTTTTGGTCTCCTGTTTGTCTTTTAAAATGTCTTCATGCATTTCTTTTACTGGCACCGTTTCCTTTTCTCCCGCTCTGCTTAACTTTTCCTCTACTCTACCTTAATTTCTTTTCCTTCACCCTTATTTCCTCATGTTTTTTTAATTTGAACCTCTCCACTCTAATTGACTTTTTCGACTCGTTTTATTTCCTTCCCTGATTTTAATGGCCATATAAAGTTTCAGGTGGCCTTTTAAGGACCAAAACAAAGTCAGGCTTCGCTTATAAAACACCACAGAACCAGACAGACTCTTAAAAGGACTATACATCTTATCTCCTCCCTTCACTAAAAGAATCAGAGGCCTTTGTGTTTTTGAATGATAAACATCAAATTCAGTAACGAACTGGTAAACTTTCACCAAAAAACAACGTCTTCGCTTAGAAAATCCCTTCACAGCACAAGGTGAACAGTCCGACTGCACTTTATTCCATCTGAGCCACTCGTCACATGCAGAAAAAGCACCGTTCATTCTCCCTATTAGTGTTTGCTGGTTTAAAAGAGGTCTTTACATAAATGGCAACGCCTCCACACAATTGTTGCTGATTATTTCCCACCACAGATAATGCAAATGGGAGCTGCCGAGGCCAGATAGGCTGAAAAATACGGAGCAATGCAATGCATTGTTCTCAGAAATGTTTACTGTTTGTCTCCGCGTTCCTGCTGCTGGTTTTGAGTAACGACTGTACCGTCTCATCATCTGCCACGTACGCACTAATGCGTGACGTTCCTCAGCACTTGTCGTCCTTATCTACTACTGTCACGTCAACAAATCAATCTGTTTCTTTTTTTTTTTTGACTTTAGTAAACAATTTAGCAGCAAATAAAGGTGACGGATTAAAATGAGCCTTACCTGCAGGATCCTGCACCTGTCAGAGTCGCAGTCGATGTCTTCGCAGGGATGAAACATGCCCAGTGTCACACAGTTCAGCAGGATCACCAACATGGACGCTCGCTCGAACCACGTGGACTTTGGGTTAAGGAGGAAAAACGGAAAACAGCGCACAAAACACACAGTGATGCAAAGCTACCGTTTCTATTCCAACACAATGCACGTGGGAACGTTTAAGGAGGAAAAATGAGGCAAAGTGGAAACTGAGGAGAAGGAAAGCCCACCCCCTCCAGGTATGTTGGATAATGAATCTGTCGCTGGCGAGGGCCCTGAATAAGCACTTAATGGAGACTATGAAGCCAAACAAGAGACGAGGGAGGGCAGAGTACAAGCAGTGAGACGACAGGAGGATTCGGGTTGGAATTTTACAGGCCGCAGAGACGAACCCCAGTGACCCCAAGCAATGATGGAACTGAACACAGACCAGGACGACAGCTGCTGTAGTCAACACACACACACACACACACACACACACACACACACACACACACACACACACACACACACGTATCATGACACAGTTATGTGGGTCGTACGTGCTCACACAAGCACTCACCTACAGTGTATGTTACTGTAAAGACTGGTGTGTGTGTGTGTGTGTGTGTGTGTGTGTGTGTGTGTGTGTGTCCATTGACGAGTCAAAAGGAAAATGGCGCATCACATCTGCGAAGGTGCGCTAAAGTGTGCACGCGGGCTGTGAGGACAGATGACCTGCCCGTTTTTTATTGCGTTACGTCTCACTGTCTCTCTTATCGCTGACCGTCAGTGCAGTTGGGTCAGAGGATGCAACAGAGTGGATCCGAGCAAGCGCAGGACAAGCAACACCCCCTAAACTTAAATATTTCATCTTCCTTCCGGCTAAAATAAGCAAATGGGATCAAACAATTGGTCACAAGCCATAAACAGCAGAAGCCTGATACTGTATCTATTCTAAAAGGCATCCAACATCTCAAACTCACATTGTATCTTGACACCCCACTTATGACACCCTGCACCACGGACCGCAGCTCTGGACCCTAAATCCAGAGGAGATTTCCAGTCGAATTCGAAAGGACACAGCGTCAGGAAGTGCTCTACTGCGCTAGTTCCTATGCAGTATTGAACAGGAGTGCTGAATAATAGATGCAGGCTGGAGGGAGTCTGACTCCGTGACTAGCGGCGACATCAGTAGCATCAGCTGGGTAATAATGGCTGCATCTGGAAGGCGGCACAGGATGATGCCACACGCTGGAGGATGCACAGAAAGGCTGATGGGTCCAAAGGGAAGCAATTAAAAAGATCAGTCAGTGTGAGAGTGGGATCATTAAACGGGGAAACAAACCCCGAAACTGGGGAGTTTGGAAGCGGTGGCACCACAACTTTTCGGGAGGCCAAACTGCTGTTGACACCTAGCGTGATGAGAGCGGGACCACGAAGGTGGGGCTAATTAAAAATAACGAGGTGCAAGGGTCTCCTGTACGAGCTGCTGATATAATCAGCCTTCATTAGACTTAAGCACAGTGTCATCTTAGCTCAGTGAAGTGTCACTTACTCATTCAGATCCATTGGCCTCTAGACAGAACACATCGCTAAGTACGACGCGCTTGAAGGGAGTCATTATTCTCTATATGTTATTTTAGCTGCTTCTTTCTTTGTTTATGCAACACAACTGAATAAAACATGTGATACTATTAATATTCATAAGTGGATATTAACAATATTCGTAGCTGCCATAAACACTGTCAGTACAGCTTCATTCAAACTGTTCACGCAGCGTGAGCATCGACAGGACACGAGGTCAAGGTTCAAGCTTCAAGGTCATCGGAGGGTAAAGATGAACCATAGACCTCAACCATTGTGTTGTTACAAGAGCTGCGGCGTGAATGCTAACAATGTGTACAACCATTACTAATTACCCTTGTCCTAATTTAGCAAAGCAAAGCTTTGCGCAATGGAAATGTCTTCAAAAGCCTTGGAGTTTGCTATTGTTGGTACCATCAAACGTTGGCCTCATTAGGGAAAACAGAAAAATCGCTGAGTCTGGAGAAGTCGGCATGAAAAACTTCCACCAATCAGGAAGAGTGAAACTAAACCTCTAGACTCAGGAAACGGAACAGAACCACTTTAAAGTGCGGTGCGGTTCTGTGGAGTCCGACCGCACGCTCCGGCCCAGATGACACGCGATTTCTCAAAATGACCCAGGAGCCTAAACTGAATAAATAAATCTGCACGTTCAGTCCTAATGATTCCTACGCTACAGAAGCTGGTCATGACGGCGGCCCGTCCTCATGAATGCTGATACGCGGCATCATTAGTGTCGGCTGCTGTGGACAGAGTGAACCTCTCAAAGCATCACGCGGTTGCTTATTCATCAAGGCTGCTTTCCGGCTGCAGTATTAATCAATAGACACAAGTTTGTAGAGTTGGGCCAACTGGAAAATGGAGAATTTATTGGCGAACTGGAAGCCACATTAATGCAACCGTCTTATTTCCTTACTATCAGTTTATTGTTGAGGAAATAATCAAACAAATCTCCTAATTTTGTTGTGCTCAAAGCCAAATTTCTTAACACACATTTTATTTTGACACAGGGATTCTATAGTTTCCATAGGAATTTTACAGTAGACAGGTCCTCCTAATGTTTTAAAGGCCCGGAAACCTGCTGACATGTTGGCTGTTAACAGGTAACATTCACCAGATGTAGTATAGGAAAAGGAATATATGTGTATTAATATTTAAGTATAATCAGTCTTATGTTCTCCAACCAGGATCAGAAACAGAAGCAAAAGGTTTCACCTTTTGTAACATTTGATCTGGGAATATATATATATATTATATTATAAATGCTTATTGACTCTGTAATGATGCTGCCAGCTAGAAAGATGAATGATATGATCTTTGTGTTTAGGTCTTACTGTAGAAGTACAGTAAGAACAGAGGGCTTGTGCAGAAGGATGGAGACAAAGCAAAACATTAAATGTGAATAATCCGAATAATTCAGTCAATAACTCTCTCCTGCCTTCGTTCTCCTCCTCCGTTGCTCCAGCTGGTGGGCTATAATTAAACAATAAGGGGAGAATGTTTGCAGTTGTGCTTTCAGTGTGAAGACACACACACACACACACACACACACACACACACACACACACACACACACACACACACACACACACACACACACACACACACACACACCTTCATGGTGTCAGCATATAAACAAGCAGTGACGCCCTGAGGGATGGATTCAATTAGAGGGAAGAGACACAAGGATATGCTCTGTCAAAACTATGAAAGAAAGAAGCCTGCACCACAACCCGGACCCACACATGCAGACAAACTCACAGAACGCTTTCAACACACAGGCAGGATTACAAAAACTCATCAACACCTCAAAAAGAAATCTGTGTTCCTGTCTCACGGGGTCTTTTCAGCCTTATCGCTTTCACACACCCTTTATTTCACTCAGCTAAACACACACACACACACACACGCACGCACACGCGCACACACACACACGCACGCGCTTAAAGTTGTGTCTTCTTACCTAATGAAAGAAAACAACATTCGCTCAGACTCTGTCCACTAATGAGCCGACGCCAAACATCAGGACACAAGCTGGGAACGAGCAACGTCTACATTCACACGTGAACTGTGAAACAACAGCCAACACAGTGAACTTTTGGCAAAAAAAAAAACAAACTTTTACCTTCTCGGACAGACTTTCGCGAGCGCAGGGAAATGAATCCTCAGCAGGATCAGACGGGGTGTGCACACAATCCGAGGGCGATCAATAGAGAAGCGCCTACCAGAATAGATACTATTCATTGTGTTTACTGTAGCTCACACAGGACGTGCTCCTGCATCCGACAACGCTCAGACGCTTAGACTCAAAATCTGGATTTGACGGGCAACAGATGCAGGTTTATGAGCAGCGAGGTAGCTGCTGATGCTATGATTATATGTATCTAATCCTTATATGAATTATGATATACTCATATTATGATATAGGTTTTGTAATTAACTACAGCAGTGAATCTCCCACATCAAATCCATTTCAATAGATATAAAGCCCAAGTACAGTATTGTATCATTTGGGGCTTCATTTGTAACATCTACAATCCAGTCATAAAAATATAAAACTCACCTAAAATGCATTAATTATTGCCACTATTATATTTCTGTCTGTAACGTCCCAAAACATGTGTGAGCAATTAAAGCAGCATGAATGCACAGTATGTAATAAAGACTGTTTGATGCAACATAGCGTAACTTTGACTTATTTGACCCCATTATGCTCGTGGAGGCACGGAGGACTCTCGCAGAGGGCGTGCACACGCAACGCTTCTTGGTTAAAACTCATTCTGCCCCGAAGTGCAGACATGACAAACGCAGAGTTCTGCACCAGTGAACCCAAGACTTTCTGGCACAGGAAGTAACCAGGAAACGAGAGAGCTAGAGGTGGAAGAGGTGCGCTGACATTCAGCCGTGCGTGTGTGTGTGTGTGTGTGTGTGTATGTGTGTGTGTGTGTGTGTGTGTGTTCATTCCCTCTGTGTGTGTGTGTGTGTGTGTGTGTGTGTGTGTGTGTGTGTGTGTGTGTGTGTGTGTGTGTGTGTGTGTGTGTGTGTTCGTTCCCTCTTTAAAAGACGTCTGTGAGACTGGTCTTAATGAACAGATGGAACACGGACGGAAGCAGAGACAGAAACAATGATTGAATTTAGAAAAGGAGACATAACAGTGAAATGTGGACTTGTAGCGTTGAACATCGGAGGGTTATGACAGTGAGGGACCTAAGGAAAGATTCGGGAGACAAGCCTCCAGGGGTGAGCAGATGTCCGTCATACTAATCGTCTTCATGTCAAGTCCGAGTCACCGACCGACGCCTGTTTCTCTGAGTCCCAGTCATTGAACTGATTTCATGGCATTTAAGTACAATAAAACCAATAAATCAAAGGAAACTGGAGGAGAGTCTTTAGAAATGTTTGGCTTTCTTTGCTAGAAAACTGATACAGCGATTTTTCTTGGGAGGCCTTTTCTCCGATTTGGACGGACCCGTGCATGTTCCTGTAAAACCCACACACTTGGATTCAGACTGAAGCAACTTTGAGAGCGCGACGAGGCCGCCGAAACTTTCTGACAGGAAACAAGCGGTGGATGCGAGGAAACGGCCGCATCGAGAACCTGGAACCACCTCCAGCGCCGGTGGAGTTCGGCCTCGGTTAGAAACGTCTTCTCTTCAGAGGAGAAACTCTACAAAGGTGAAAATCACTAAACAGGAAGTGGAGTCGGCTCCGGGTGAGAAGTGGGAGACAGCTGCTCGCGCCTCACCTTCGCCGCTCATCTTCCAGAAAAATCTCTCCTTTCCCTGAAAGCGTTTTTTTTTTTTTTGTCTGATCACTCTTCTTTCACTTCCCTGTCTGCATTGTCCTACCCTCAGCTATTCTTCGCTAGGATATTGACAGGAATAAAACTTTCTTTCATACAAGAGTGCTGAACATGCCAGAATAAAATAAAAAAAAGGGGGAGGGAGCAGGAGGAGGAAGGATGTTCATGAAATATTGAGGGCGACCGCGGCGGCACTTTGTAATTCACGATTCGTCACTGTCATCGTGCATAAAAGTGTTCGTGTGTGCGCGTGTGTGCGCGTCTCCCTCACGTGGAGCCCATCTGTGTGAGCGACACATGAAGAAGAGGCAGTTTATCCAAACAATAGATGGAGCCTCTGGGAGTCGCACCGTTTCAGGTGCAAACATATTCGACCGCTGTCGTCGTTTAGCGGTCGCTTCCATTTCAATCAGGAGCCCCCGAAGATGAGAAATGAGTCGGAATATGAAACTTTACGTAGTGATGGTGAAAAACCTGGCGACCGCGTTCCAGTGTGTGGACCCACTGCTGGTTTAACGCAGCGTATTCCAGCGGCTTATCGCTAACCTGAGTCAGGAGCCGGGGAGTTAGGAGGTCGAGCGAAGGCGCCGCATGCTTTCACACCGGCGGTATCAGCGCTCACCATATGAGGAGGGGGGGGGGGGTCCAGCGGTGAGGACGGGGGAGTGGAAGACGAAACATCTGAGAGGCGACGACGAGGCGGATGAGAGAGCGAGGGAAGAACGGAGCGAGTCCCCTCTGAGTCGCTCTAACGTCTCCATAACGCATTGGGCCTCACCTGTGTGTGTGGTGGGGGGGGGGGGTTAGATAACTGGCCTAATGATTTCCCACGGGGGACACTGAAGATAGCGAAAAGCATTAAACTTTTACTAGCTTACATTATTGATAACCTCAGCCCCTCGTTCCAAGATGCTGTCCATTTAAATACTGTGGGCAGCAACTTTGCTTCATTCTCCCTCCTCATGAATATAGATGCACAGCGAACACCCGCTATTATGCTAACAGAATGGGGACGGGAGGGGGGGGGGGGGGTCTCACAAGCAGATCAATTTTTATGCGAGAGTAGCGAAAGAAAGAGCTGACTTTACGATCTGGTTGCCTTGACGATGTGCAGGACAAAACCAGTTTATCTTGCGAGACGTCGTCGCGTGAACACGGCCCATCTTTCCATCTTTCTCACTTTGCGTCTTGGTGTTTTTCTTTTTACCTAAGTGAATCTTACATATGAAATTTATGCGCCGGCGAGGAGACGGTGGTGGGCGGTGGTGAGGGTCCTAATGGGTTCAATGCACACACACACACACACACACACACACACACACACACACACCTCTCAACAGCCAGGAAACACCCGTGTATCTTGGCGCTGCTCACCGCGGGTTGCTAGGCAACGCCTGCTTTCATTTGGGAAGTACTGTGAAGTTACATCTCTATCGCTGTGGCGTCTGGAGCTGAAGCGACGCGCCGCAACTTTGAGCGAGGCACCGGAGTCTGACATTGGTTGCGGCAACACCGAAAGCGACCGGAACGCGAGGAACTCCGCGTTCTACCGTCGGCCATCGGCAAAGAACGCGCGCCTCCGGGCACTGTTGTACTGCACGGCGGCAGGTTGGGGGACGGACCGCACTCCACTCTCCTATTAAATGTCAGCGCGGCGACGTGTGAAGGCAGAGAACAAGGAGTGGGAGAGAGATTTCACAGTTAAGAAGGAGCCGCTTTGGTGACGTAACATTGGGAAATATCACGTTCTTCTCTAGAGTCAGCAGGAAGGTGGACGGGAGGACGCCGTGTATCACGTACTGTTACAGTAGCTCCTGCAGCTGTTCAGACAGATGTGAGTCAGAAAGGGAAACAGCTTGGCACAAATCCAGCACTCGAATCAACATCAAACCCCATTGAAGCCACTTGTTGTACATTACAGGGTTGAAGCCTGTATTACAGTCTTATATGTGACACACTGTACACAGTCAGACTGAATAATTGATCTGAAGGCTGATGTGAGGCTTGAATGATTTCAACTGACTATTGTTCTTCAGGCCTCGGTTCTAGTTCCTTAGGACTTGGCTGCGTCGGGCTTGAATCCCGCCGCCGCTGCCACTTCATTCATAAACGAAAGCTATTTAGAGGCCTCCGTCCATTCGGCGGAATCAGCATTGAATGCACACAGCGCGTGCGAGTGCCAGGCGGGTCCTGTTCGGTGCCACAGCCAACAAACGGGCCGTTAATCCTTCAAGGAAAGAGCAAAATATGCCCCGCTCTGCTCCGGCGAGGCCCAGCTACTATACCTAGCCAAACACGGCCAGCGACTTAGCCAAACACGGCTAGCTGCCTAGCCAAACCCTGCTAGCTACCTAGCCAAACACAACCAGCTACCTAGCCAAACCCTGCTAGCTACCTAGCCAAACACGGCTAGCTACCTAGCCAAACACTGAAACGAAGGAAGGCGGCCATGGGAGAAGAATGTCGGAACTGTAAATATGCAAAACAAGGGGGAAATTATGACGAGACAGAATTCTGCAGGAGTCCCGGGAGATCGGTTCTTATCGGCGCGGCCGATCTCGCCCCCGGAACCGGCAGGGGCTAATATCAGGGCAGTTAGCGGAGGCACGCTACCGTAGCCTCGCGAGCGAGCACACGTGAAAGCAATCACGTCGCTACATGTCATGCCTTCGAATATTTAGGGCGCTCTCCGGAGCTAATTTGCAATCAGCGCTAACAAGGGGAGCGCACGCATCGAGTCCCGCGCGGGAGCCATGACGTCAGCTGATGGCGCGTTCACAGTCAGACACGACGATGGCGCTTCAAGACCGAGATGCTGGTAAAAGCTTGAGTGGAAGCTGTTTACGGTTTGTGATCCGTACTGGGCGCTTTACTTCAAATCCTACAGGGCTCTAGACTAAGATGGAGGCTGATTGGAACATTATGAGTTGCCATGACGGTCCTGAACTCACCGTAGCGTTTATACACTTTGACTCTAATCAGCCTCTTTTCTGCGGCTCGGAACACAGACCACTCTGTTCCTGCTGTCATCTCGCGTCCCGCTCTGGACCAGGGATAAATAAAAGCATGTTCCTGCCTTAATGGCGAACAGCAGTGTTTTTGTCGTCGCCACTGTGATTTCTGGCAGCGATGTGCGGTAAGGTAAAGGCCGGTCGCGTTATTAGGAGGCGTTTCTTAAAATACAGATGCTGACGAAAGAGAGAGAGAGAGAGCGAGGATGTTTTTAGTACTTGCACTAAAACACATCTCTCTCTCTCTCTCTCTCTTAGCAACAAAGCACGCACGCAGGTGCTGTATAGATATGATACTGTATACTGTAGGTATGATGTCATCTTCTACTGGTGCCTCAGAGACAAGCAGAGGAGAACAGCATGGATTACATGTAAACCACTAATTGGCTTGCTCGTTATGACTGTCAATAATATTTAATATATTTGACAAAATGCTTCAAAATTGATTTACATATTAATGATTGCTCAATGGAACAATTCATTTGTTACTGTGCTACTTCAGTTGTGTTCATGCTGCCTGAAGACAGGAAGTTTGTTGGGAATTGCATCAGGTAAAAAGTTTGTTGTTGTTGTTGTCTTTTAAAGGATCCTTGCGTTACTCATGTAACTCATTGAAGTTATTAAGTTCAAGATAATAAGCATGTAATAAACAATCACACTCAAGCCCTTTCTTATTTTGATGCACACCAAGATTATGCCAGCTACTCATTCCCTGGAGACTTCACACAAAACATGACCTCAACCATTAAAGGTTTCCTCTTTAAATAATGCTTTAATTCCTTGATTGATTGTAGACAGCTGCCAGATGACATCACCACTAGGCTGCTGTCTGGACCCGCGACGCCTCAACGTGGCCGTGCAGCAAGAACCAGGATAAACACCCTGGGGTCCACAGACGCGTGCCGCTGCATCTGATCGACAGCCCACCCTGGTGTGTACCTCAATGCACCGCAGCACGTACAGTACGGGCGCCGCCATCGCTGGCTCAGGCCCAGAGCCACAGGCCCGGATCAGCAGTCACAGCACCGCGCAGAACTCAGCGCCGCCGCTAACTGGTCTCTCCTCCAGGCCAAGCCAGTGCTCTGGCGCTGAGCAGCACATTATACAAAGCAAATAAGCCGTGGCTATAGGCTCCAATAGCCTCTGAGAAAAGGCAGAGCGAGGTCGGCAGGGAGTGTGAAGGAGAGAGAGCGAGGGAAGCAGCCCCATAAACCTCAGAGACGCTAAAAGCTTTGCCAATCTGGAAGAATGCTGGCTGGATATTAACTGTTGGATGACTCAAATCTTTCTCTGTAGGTTTAGAAAAAGTCCAGGTCTGTGTTGTTTGGCTCCCTCCGACTTCACAAAAAGGAAAGAAAAGGAGCACGAGGGGGAGATTTAAAGAAAACAACGCGTCTAAGGCCTCGCAGAAGCAACAACAGCGAGTTTAAATCTTCAGGCGTAAGCTGCTTTTGACAAGCTTTGCTGCTGTAGCGGTGACTTCTTTGTCGAGACGTTCATGAGTGCAGCATTGGAAGCCACCCTGAGTAACCCGAGTCCACCGCGTATAACAAAACTACGTTACTGCGGGTATTGATACTTCATCGAGCCACAGACCACCACACGCAGGGTACAAACACGTTTTCTCCATGACAACAATAAAACGTCCACACTCTCCGGACGGCAGCTCCTCGTCATTGGCCGGGAGTCGGTTTCCATGGGAACGGAGTTGGCATTTGTGTGTTTGGGCGCGGGGAGTTGTGTACAGTACAGGAACGTGTACACACAGGGCTGTGATTACACAATGAAAACACATGCAGAGATGCAGCAGGAGTCTCGAGCGTCTCAAACTGGGGGTTGGACCTCTGCCTCGCTTTAAAAGTGAGGGAGGAGCGATTCAATTGGCTTTTACGGCAGCATTCTTATTTTCTGCTTCCTCTCTTGGCCTAGAATTTATAATAGTTAGAAAATATGTGCAGTAAATCGGTGACATTTGTCTTCGGATGCAAAGTTGCAGTGGGTTTGGGTTCAAAACTGCATCTTTGGGCAAGATGGAGAAAAAGCGTCGGAATAATGTACGATTTGAGCAAACAGTGTCACATAAATATCAAACACACACCCGGTGCAGCAACACAAATAACAAACAGACGAGCGCTCCATGTGGAGCACTCGCAGAGGAGTGCGGCGGGAGGTCGCCTCCGGCAAGCCCCAGTAATGAGGGAACGCCAGCGAGCGCCAGGGGAAGGAGGAGGAAAAAAAACCCAAACAATGGGAAACAAACTAAGAGGGAGCTTCAAAACACAACAGCCCTGTTGAGAGACGGTCACAAAGTGGCTGAAGGAAAAGCAGCTCGAACGGAGGCCGGAGCCAAATTGGAGCTTCCACTGCGGCAAAGTCAACATTTGCACCGTGCAGCTGCCAGCGGGAGCGTTTCTCCTCACGCCGAATGACTGTCAGGCGTCTGCATCTACACTATGTGCGAAGCAAAGCTTTGCAGGTGACGCGTTTGAACCGCCAGCATCCGTTTCCTCTTTGCAAAGCCACCGACTGGAGCCACAGTGGACGTTACGACAAAAAGGTCCGGGAATGAAACGGACACGAGAAGGATTTAAAGCGGCCGATGCCGTCGCTCCCAGGTGCACGTGGCACAACGCGCCTTTCACACGGAAACAAAGAGCGGCGTTAGACAGACCTGCAGCTATTACGACTCCGCACATGTGCATTTCCCTGCTGCTCCTGGCATTAAAATAGACACAGAAGTACACGACAAATGTACTTCTGATCACATGACTAGCAATTTAATCAGGTTGTTCATTCACCCCTGTAAAAATGATATTTAGTGTATATATGCATACTGTAGATGGAGCCTACGCCTAATCTAATGATGCGTTCAGGTGTTTGGCATCAGTGAGGGAAATCTCGCCTACAACAACGTTACAGCAGCAGCTCGGACCACCTGGGCCGCTCTGTGACAATAAACTAAAAGGTTTATATGTTTGTACGTACAGACTTTTTCAAATGTTGTTCTTCGACTGAAGTTTAATTAGATGCAATGGGGTGTTGCGTCTACTCGCTTAATGCTATACTAACTGTCATTAGTAGAAATATTGGGACCTTTCAGGATTAAAGTGACTCTTGCATAAACCAGTTACAACTAGAACATGTACGGAGCCCAGTGGACCACAGGCTAATCTGGCAGAGGCCGGTGATGAGATTTAGGAGCACAGCGACACGAAAACATCCAGGGCAACACTCTCCCCATAGAAGTGAGCAATCGTGTGTTTGAATGACTCAGAGCTTTTAATTGGAGCGCCGGCAGCGGCTAAGCTAACCCTGTTAAGTTGTTTCAGATTAGCATCAGTAAGACGGCTTGATTACAGTTAATTCAGTGGGATCACACAACACAACGCACTAATGGAGCTCCTAATGAGCGATCCATCCGCAAATGAGAGCTGAAGGCCACTTTGTTAACTTTTAAAGGGCTTTTGGCTTCGAGGCAAAAAACAGGAGGCACGTGGCAGAAGAAGCTCCATAAAGATTCATTTTAACGATAATATCTGACAAGCTGGTGTTTTTTGCCCACAACCTTAACGGTGACCTATGATTTTTATCATTCCTTCCTTCCTACTGTAGTCTGTGCTCATGAAAAGCAGATGATTTGCCCTCTTGAGCCCAAACGCGGTTTGTTTTCACAGCTATGTTAATCTAATTACCCCCATAATTACACCCATCAGCGCCCGCGGTGAAGTGGATCATCTTGGTCCGATTGTCTTGGTGCAGGAGGTTTCCCCTTCATTTGCCGCCGCACGACGCGAGCAGATCAATCACGCACGGGCTTCGCTCAGACGCCGCGTCTAAAGGCCGCGCTGGCTTCTTCCCCTGGAGGCCGCAGACGATGACAAAGCTCACACAACTTGGTGCTTTTTGGTGAAAGGAGTTGACTTAAAAGCAAGTACGTAGACAAAAGTCTGACCAAATGTGTCAGGGCCAACAAAAGCCTGATGACAGACTCCATATAGTGATAACACACACACACACACACACACACACACACACACACACACACACACACACACCTCCTGAGAGCTAAGTATCTCCTGACATGTCGGCAGCAGTAATCGATTCCCATTTGAATTAGAGCCAGGCTTCTCATTAAACTGCCGGTTCACCAGGTCATCCTCGGGGACCTTCTACTGTATCTCTCCATCACGAACACACTCTCTCGCTCTCGCTTTCATTCCCTTCCAACGGCTAGGAAGGAATGGCTTAATCCCTGGAACCCTCCATTTACAGGAGGAGCCCATTGATCTGAGCGTACACACACACACACACACACACACACACACACACACACACACACACACACACACACACACACACACACACACACACACACACACACACACACACACACAGAGCCTATGAGAAACTGTATCTGCAGCCTGGAAACCGCTGTCACTCACCGACACTGCTGACATTTACGCCCATGTACTTATCACCCCACCATTAGTCTTTTTAATTATCACCATACACACCATGTTTGATTCACAACCCTCTCACGGAGCACGAGGGCAGCTTCGCTTATGGATCAGAGCTTTCTGACAGAAGTCGCTGCCCGCCAACGTTGAGCGCTGGGTCTGGGCCTCGTAAACGTGTGTGGGCAGCGACCTGGGAGCTCCGCCGTGGAGGCTGCAGGTAGAACACAGAAGCCTGAGGCGCACGGTGCTCCTCTACTGAGGGGATGAAATGAGACAAACAGGCTCTCTGTTCCATTAGCTCCACAAGCGTTTGTTTCCATACGCCAGACTCCAAAAAAAACCCAAAAACCCACGCCCCGCACAAGGTAAATCCTAATTAACAAAGGATTCCCGTAAAGCTTTGGGATTCGCGGCGAGGCCTGTCGGAAACTCCCAAAGCTCCGCCGGCCGACGCGCTAGAAGCAGATTCAAAGTTGGTGGAACTTAATCTGCTCCGCTGCCGTGCTTTGAGAAATTTCCACCGCTGGGAAAAGTCGGAATCTAGTGCGAAAGCCTGCGGCGCTAATGCGGCCACGGCTGTCACTGCCTCTTATTAAATATGTGCTGAGCTAGTGGGAAACTCCCTAATCCGGGATTTTCTGTGTTCTGCATCTTCGTTAGTCACAGAGGAATCATTAACATTTATGGGAGGACCTGCTTCATAACAGAACACTGGACGATGCTTCTGTACCTGGATCACGTCTACACATGTGTCAAAGCGTCTATTGCTGATTCTTTAAGAAAATGTGTCTTTGTTGACTCAAAACCAGCATATTCATATTATAGATGGAAGTTAGATGAGGAGATTATAATAGAAATAGGGTTTTCACACTCTTACAGGTAAAAAGTGAGTCCTTGTGTCCATCTCGTATCCATCACAAGCATCACAGATGGATGATGAAGCCTAAAGTGCCCCCCCCCCCTTGTCTGAATGTCACTTTCCATCACCGTCTCCATTCATCCATCTCTCTCTCTCTCCGTCCATCATTCTCTGAATCATTTCCTCCCGGCTACTGCAGCCGTCGCCTCCTGTCTCCACGCGCTTCATCCTCCCGCTCCACCTACAACGCCGACCACAGATCGTCTCATCGCTCGGTGCTGCTGCGATCAGCTCAGTTTAATTCAAATAGGAGGAGTCAGTCAAACCCTACACACGACGAGAGCTGTTCCTGTTATTTTATACCCAGAGTAATAAAAGCTGGAATAATGTCACTACGATCGGATACTTCACTGGGAAACGGTGCTCAGACATGTTGAACCAAGGCTCAGCAACGCGGCGTGATCGTCTTTGTGAACATCATCAGAAGCAGCTCACGGCTTTGCTGAGATCTGCAGGAGGACTAGAGTCTGAAAGCGCGATGGAGCCAGACGCCCACACAAACACAGTGGCACATGCACAGATTGATCCACTTTATCTCAACTCCAGCCGCCCTGTGGGATGCTGAGATCTATCACGCACGCAGCATACAGCTGCTGCATGTGTGTGTGTGTGTGTGTGTGTGTGTGTGTGTGTGTGTGTGTGTGTGTGAGCGAGCAAGAGAGAGAGAGAGAGAGCGTTTCATCATCCTCAAAGCGCCCCAACGCCAAAAGCTTCACCCGACAACATCTTGGCTTAAACCGCACGTCTGGAGGGGGAAGTCAGACATCTTCTGCAGGCATCAGATACGTTCTCAGCAAAACTACAGAGCAGCCACACAACTGAAGAAATGGGGGGGTGGTGTACTAAGTCTTTAGTAGCTGCTGTTATGTGCAACATGGAGCAGAAAAACTAATTAGCCAGGACTTATTAAAAGGAAGCAGGTCGGTTTGAATGCTGATTGTGCAAATATAGTGCCGCAAGCTAATATACAGTCTCTTGTGGGACTCCCTGCACAATATAGCAAAGGATGTACAGTGCTGTATGTAACGTGTGTGAAAAAAAAGATGTAAGGAAAGTTCAGGAAACCAGAAGAAAGCAACAAAAGCGTAACTTCATTCATGGATGAAAGCAGGAAGATGCACTTTGACAGCATCTGCATGAAGCCAGAACCGAGCTCAGTGTGAGTTTCATGGCAGAACCGCTCGCTCTCTCCCTCCCATCGCGCCCATTGTGCGCTCGTCCGGCGCCGTCCTCGCTTCGCACCTAACTAAAACTGCAAGCTCCGCGTTCTCCTCCTCCAAAAAGGATAAAAAGCGTGAAAGTGTGCATCAGCAAAAAGGCATTTGCTAAAAAAAAAAAACAAACAAAAAAAAACACGCGCGGTCCACGCTGCCCGGCTGCATCTGGTTTGCGTTACCACGTCGACGGTGGGGAAGTGCATCGGCGCCTCGCTCCCATTGGTCCTCTGCTGCCGGCATTGGTTTTAATTGGCCGTCTTAGTGCCAGACCCTCATGCTCACACACACACACACACACACACACACACACACACACACACACACACACACACACACACGCTCTGCAAGCGGGGGAAGGTTCTAGCAAAAACAGGCAGAGGTGGCCAACGTTTCAAAGTTGAGCTAATTGGGAGCCCTCCCCCCTCCTCCCTCCTCATCACGTCCGCATGCTTCGGAAGAAATATTCTGCACAATTAACACTAAAACTATTAATACCTGCAGGTTTGTGGGAGAGACAAACTAAAGGAAGCGAGCGACGCTTCCCGCGATGAGAACACAGTGGCAGCGTGTCGCAGGGTTGCCCCCCTGATACACCTACACGCGCTCACGTTGGGGTCTCCCCGAGTCAAAGCCAGATGGAGGGTTTTTCCACTGGTCTCGGAGATGCTGTGAGTAAATACACACAGCTGGAGACCACATGGCGACTGGCTAACAAAGACTGAGGAAAAGCTTCGATCTCAGATCTACTTTGGGTCTTTAA
The DNA here is from genome assembly GCF_900634795.4 of Betta splendens. Lineage (NCBI taxonomy): Eukaryota > Metazoa > Chordata > Actinopteri > Anabantiformes > Osphronemidae > Betta > Betta splendens. The sequence goes on along the minus strand of NC_040898.2, from coordinate 5,921,018 downwards.
AGGAGAACAGCTGAGCTGTATAGATGATGCATCTCTATATCTTTTTTTTTTACTCCTTCTCACCAGGCTTGTTATCATGCACGTCAGTGATTCATCGCCGCGTGAATCAAACACAGAAATACCTCACGGACTGTGAATCATGACACGGATAATCCCTGCAGTGGGTCACGCGCACCGAGCGAGACTTCCCTTCGGTGGAATACCACTCGGAGGATTCCAGGCAGCAGCAGCAGCAGCGGCGGCAGCAGGTCCCGCGAGAGGCCGGACGTCGGCGAGAACAATGCAAGCGAGGACCGGCGACGATCAGGGAGCTGGTGTGAAGCCAAGTAGCGCTCAGATACCCCACTGGGTCCTCAAAGACAGAGAGATGGACCTGAGGGCTTTAACGTGGCCTATCTGAAGCTGCATGTGCAGTTACTGTACAGGGCTGATGTCATGAAACAAGCATGAGGACATGGTTAATGTCAGTGAAATTCATTCATTGGGAAGAAAAAGTGTAATTCAGCAGTGAGATTAAATGATGCAGATTATAATATACAGTAGCAAGTCATATTTGATAATGAGGAGGGTAATTCTTAAGAGACTGAGATGGAAAAGAAAATATTGAATAGATCAAACGGAGTAAAATATGAGCGGATAAAATGTCACGATAAAGGAAAATAAGTTGGGAGACGGTGGAAGGAAGAGGGGAGTTATGACGAAAGCTACAGAGGGACAGACACACACACACACACAAAAAAAAGACAAGCCCCGAAAATGAAAGAACAAGCAGAGTAGAGGGGGAACAGAGAGAGAGCGCTTTGAAGTGTCAGGCTGGAGGCTTGGCTACTGGTGGCACCGCTAATGAAGGCTGCTGGTGTGTGTGTGTGTGTGTGTGTGTGTGTGTGTGTGTGTGTGTGTGTGCAGCGTTTGACTCTCCATAAAAGTTCAACAGCCACAGGGTTTTGGAGTAGGGCCACAATACACCACAACACGCTGGCCCCCAAACCTGCCTAATGCACACACACACACATACACACACACACACACACACACACACACACACACACACACACACACACACACACCTCAACATCAACAGAAGCCCACAAAGCACGCAATGCTGAGATCATCCACAAAGCCACAAATATGAGTAATCAGAGTGCAGGAATAAACACATTGATGCTGACACACACACACACACACACACACGGTTTTAAGCTGCAGCCACAGACCTGGCACCGCGCAGGGATCCCGTCATACGATCACAACCATAACACTGTGAAAAAAAAATGATGGAAAGTATGACAATCGCACGATTAGGCCGCAAAGCGAGAGCGCATGAGAAGTCGCACATGAAATATCAATAGGAGACAACTTGGAGCTCGTGCAAACCCGAACCCAAACCACAGACGCAGAGCAGGAAGTAGGAATGAGTCAGACTGGACCGCGACCCGGTGGACGCTCTGGTCTAGTGCCGCGTCCGTCTTCACTCGTTTCTCCCTGAGCTGTGACGCTGAAACCAGTGACCACCGCCTCGCGCTGCCTCCACAGAAACAGCAGTCCCGTCCAACACAAACACACATTTCTACTAATACGGGAGGGAATGGACGCACTGTACAGTATAGATCGCGCAAGCGCTCGCACGACTCCGCTCCAGATAAACAGCAACAGACGACCAAAACAAGGAGCCGAGACTTCTCCGTCCTCGGCGCTGCTTCGTCCAAATTTCGTGACATCGGAAGCTAAATATATTTTATGTCAACACTTCCCACAGATTTAATATTAGCGGAATTTTATTAATGTTGTGTCTTGGAAACCTCATGGGTTTGACTCTGGTGTTTTGGGGTTTACTGCGCGCTGCAGTCTTTACAAGTTACAGGAAGTAATAAACCAAAAAAACCTAGATCTATGTTTAAGATCAGAGGGAGACGATGCCCAAGTTCTCTTCTGTATCAGTGACAGTTGTCTGTTGCCTGTAAACAGGGACCCGAAATAGCACATTTGTGAAACTGTAAACTGAATTCTTCATCAGGAAGTTTTGAATTTGTTGATAGGACTGCTCTTTTGGACTAAAGGTTATTGTGGTTCATCTCCATCCCTTGACTTCTGCTACAGAGCTTTCTCTTCTCTACTGAGCCTCCAGTGTCTAGCTGCAACAATGAAATCAGTCAAGCGTACGGTACAGTACAGCATTTAGACCCCTCCTGGCAGCAAATTCCCTGGATCCTCTTGGATAAATCCCTGAAAGCTTCTTACACCTGGATTTAAACAGTTTTATCCCATTCTGTTCAATTATGCTCCTTTATGAATCACGTCTTGGCTTAATTTGGGCCAATCAAGAACGGGCAGACTCATGCTCATGCATATGTGCTACACCTGCATATGATCAATCAAGGTGATGATGATGATGATAATGATGATGAGGATGAGCACCTGACTGCAACTGACTACAAGCTCTCTTAAATCCTGTGGTGGCAGTCGAGGAAGTCCCAAAGTTATTTTTGTTGTTATGTTTTGTCCAATATCCCTAAGAGAGAGTCCCAGTGTTCATTCTACTGCTTGTGGCTACGACTTGTGGGGTCAGCAGTTTAATCCTGGGCTTATTTCATGCGCAGACATCAAGACTTGGTCATATTAAAGTATTTACTCCTTCCAAAGAACAAGAAAGGGAGCCCTTAGATGTAGGATCCTTATGTCTGGAGGAGTTTTAAATGTAGCATATGAGCAATAGATCAGACAAAATAAAAGCCAAGCCAAGGCTGAAATGAGAATCACTTTGCCCTCTGAGCTGTGGAAAAGGAAGCCTTGAGCAGTGAGAGCTGCCCTCTGGGAGGCTGATGTACAAACCAGCAGGGAATAATAAGGTGAATGCATGAAGTCAGTAATACACAGTACGAAGGCGACGCTGAAGCATCAAGAGGTTGAGGGAGAAATTACAGCTGGCAGCTCTTCCTTGGAAGCAGAAGCGATATTGACATTTAGTCAAGCTAACTCTCTTTTCTCCGCGCACCGGTTCCACCTTTTTCACACACAAATCTGGCGTAAAGCCGACAGGAACCAGCTTTTTGAGGGGGGGAGAAATTAGGAGAGAACAGAGTAGTTTCCAGGAGGAGCAGCCTCGAAAACGGTTCCCTTCACGTTGAATAATGCTCGTTCAGAGCTGAAATAACGCGCTGAGGCGCCGCGTTCCAACCGGTGTCATTTCCATAAAAGTCCACTGGAACATGAGGCTTTTCCTCCATGTTGTTGCTTCCTTGTGTGCATATGTTAAGCTGTATACAGCATCCAACCTTCCCATTATGCAGATATGTTCATGTTTCCCCACCAGACATTTGAATATATTATTTGTTCCTTTTTCCCTGTGGTCAAACACCTGAATACCAATGCAAACCACACTCTTCACATATCTATCAGTAAACAGTTTCCCATTATTGAAAATGAATCAGTGTAAAAGTTGCTGCAAAAGTGAAAAAAATTACTTGATAAGCCTTTATTCTGAAGTTAAATGTAACAAAAGGGGCCTTTTGTATTTCTATGCTCTGGAGTTTGCCAGGAAGAGTTACAGTAAGTCTTCAATAGGTGGACAGCTCCGACACGGCGTCAACATGCTAATGGTCTCACCTCCACAGCCGCACCTGCTTCTCACACTCACACATGCACATCCCACAACCACACACAGGAAACCAAGCAGATGGACGCTTGAACAAGGAAAGCAGGAAAAATGCATCAGTAAAACGTTATATTACAGAGGTACATAATGACTGTAGTAAACTGGATCCCTTGAGGATCATAGTTTAAACTAAACTCTAGATAAGATGAGAAGGACTATGAAATAGTCCTAGTATCTGAGTTATGCACAGATAACAATAATAGCCTTGAGGGAAGTTGTCCTTGTTTTATCTCGTCTTATCTTTAAGGGCCTCTTCTCATTTAAAAGCAATCTATAGTAAAGTGGGCAAATCAAAGCTTTATGGGATGAACTAGATTGAATTTCTTCTACAACTGGAAAACACTTCTCAATTCTCCATGTCAACCTGTGAAAGCTGCTTCAACACCTGCTGTGAATATTTCTGCTAAAATGCCCGTCAGTGAGATAAAAAGGCACAGAAAAGACTAATCATACGAGCAGGTACTATTTCCACTCCTGCCAATATCAACACGCAGTAGCTGCATTTCTCACGCTTCATTTTACCAAAATGGCCTCTGTCAGACTGTAGAGAGGAGGCGGGCGAACAAGGACGAGTTAAATAAAGACGAGTGCTCGTTCACTTGTTTTGGTTCAGCGACGAAGCCAAGACCTCGACACGCAAAAGATTAAAGCCCACTCCAGAGCGATGAGCTGCAGCCAATTAGAGCCATTAAAAATCATGAGCGTCATATACGCGCTGCAATGTGAAGAGCTGGAGAACCTCGGGATGTGTGTGTGTGTGTGTGTGTGTGTGTGTGTGTGTGTGTGTGTGTAAGAGAGACACGGTTCAGTGGTTTTTCTGCCTAAAACAAAAAAAAGGAATTAAACAGTAAAAAACCCAACGCTTGGCAGCCCGTGGCTTAGTCTGACACCTCAGCCTTTACTGTAAGAACAAACAACAGCTGTTTATTCATTCCACTTCCCCTTCAACCCTGTCGACTAACAAATTCAAACAAGCGCACCACACCGCTGGCGCCTTTTATTGCCGCCACCCACCCGACGAGGCCATATGATACCTTGCTTTTTGCTTTTAAAGGGGAGCAACGCTGGGATGTCATGAATGCAGCTGCTTCCTGCTGGAGAATAATGCACATCTTTACTTTTGCCCAGTGAATCTCAAAGTCAAAGCAAACTATGCCTGAGACATGAGGTCATTACGTTCCGTAGTTCCTCATAGTGACTGAAAAACAGTGTAGCTGTACATTGGTTAGTGTAACATTGGGGTCAGAGGGATGCAGAGGAATCAGGGGGGAAACAGAGAAAGGAGAACCTGAAGACGAGCGAGGATGGAGACGCAGATGAAAAGAGAAGGGAAACAACAAAGAAACTGGTCTGAGGTCAGAACAGGTAGGAACAAAACAGTATTGACTGTATTTATGTAATCTTTAACACACACTTGGGTTTTAACTGCTGCATTTATTTCTGCAACTGTATCATGTGACATGTCATGAGGTAGTTTTTACTGTTATAGGGGTTGAATGTACTTGGATCCAATGTTTGGATGAAGTCTATTCAGTGACAGATGAACAGAACAGGTGGAAAGTGTAAATCCTTCAGTTGTGTCAACATTGAATTCGGCATCATTGAATTATTTAGTGACAGTTTCATCCACCGATAATTCATTGGCTGTGGCTGATCAGGTGTCGAGTAAACAGAACTTTCTTCTTCAGGTCGAGAGGCACAAATGAATAATTCAAGGAAGAAGGTGTTTGCGCGCGTGTGCGACCTGCGTTCTGTGCTTTCAACCTGCTTCACGTCCAACTGTGTGACTGAGGTGCTTTGATTTTGCACAAGCTGTTGCCAGATGCATGACAATTATCATGATAATGTGCAATCAATGGCTTTAAAACCCCCAAAATGCACCAGTGATCAGCATCTCAGCCTCACCCAGTGTTGTTCAGTTTCTTCCATCTCAGTTAAAAGAAACATTCTGCCACTAATTTCCAGCCATAAGATCTAATTCGTGCTAATATCCTCTGCAGTGGTGGTTGATGCAGTTTCCTCCGTTGAAGTTGGTGAAGTGATCACACTGCGCAGCTGATGCCGCGTGAGTGTGCGCTTTGAGCCATTTGCTCGTCTTTCTCACGACAGCTGCTGTACAAGTTGAGGACTTTGTTTTGTGTGAAGTGTTTGTGGCCTGGCATCACGCGCCGCGAACGCGGTGTTTTTCCTCTAAGCCGCGTCCCTGCGGTCTTTACATGAACGCAGGGGCAGTAGCGCGGCTCCCGTCACGCGCTCGTCCTGCGTCCGTAAGCGAAGTCATCACTTGAAAAATTAATTCTTAGTTGTGTTTTTTTTCCACTCATGACTAGAATTGGAGTCAAAATCCTTGGCATCTCTGTCGTCAAACAAAGACAACAGCGGCGATTTCAAAATAAAATACAGCTAAATAAAAAATCCTGATGGAGTGAAAAGGCTTAAGAGCAAATTATAATAAATGCAAGTGAAAAACTGCTGCTGTGTCTGTGCTCCAGCCCTGAAACAAAAAAAACGCCTCTCAAATTAAAGCCACATGCGCTTTATTTACAACAAGCAGTAAAGTCCCGCGTTCTAACCAATCGCAGGTCTCCAAAGTCATATATTACCCAATTTTGTGTCTTGTCTTTGCACAGAGGCTTCCACAGAGCGGGGAGACGCCGCCGCAGCTACCGGCTACATGTTAATCAACTGGGACGACACCACAATGCCACCGCGAGGAGAGGAGGCTCTAAAATGGCCGCCGGGGGGGGGGGGGGGGGGGGTGTATGGCTCCGGGCCCTCTCAGGGCTGAAGAGTGACAGCGTGAGCGAGAAACTACAGCTCCTCCACCAGAAGCGTTTAATGCACACACACACACACACACACACACACACACACACACACACACACACACACACACACACACACACACACACACACACACACCATCCTCGGAGCCACGTGAGCCCCTGAGAAAAGCAACAGATAGCGGGACAGAACAACACAAATCAGCCTAGTGAAGTCGGACGGAGAGAGAGAGGGAGAGAGGATGAACCAAAGAGAGAGGGACCGTGAAGCACAGCAGGAGGAATCTCTCCCCCGGGACGCTGCCGCTGGTTGGGAGTCCGTCGCGATGCACGGCCCCTCGTTGCCAGCTCAGATCTACTACATGACAATGAAGCAGAATGGGCCGTGGCTGGTGGGAGTTCAAACAGACGACGGAGCATAAAGCAGAGCTGACTTATTGTTATAGCAACAATAAATGTGTGTAATGTGAGCAGAGTCCTAAAGTGCTGGTATCGATAGGTCAGTCCAAACGGTCCCCATGGTGATGTGGGTAGAACCAGGAGCCGGGGGGGGGGGGGGACCCGACACACACTTGTCCTATTTGGATCGAATAAACAAACAAATCTGGATCATTGGATTGAGCAGAAAATGATCGATTCTCTGTTGCCTTCAATTATTACTGAGTCGCTGGTGTTTTACTTGAACCTGGAATTTTACATGATCACTGGATACAAATAATTTAACACCCGCAACAAGAGAGGGGGGGGGGGTCGCTGCATGACTTCCATTCCCTTCAGCAAGTCGTGAATTTAGCTCTAATGAAACGCACACGCGGCGCGGAGATCATCCACAGCACCGCTTTAAGACCGGCGCTCATAATAATTTCAATTCATTTGACTCTTCGCCGTTAATGTTATTTTTACTCCCAGAGGAACATTTAGAATTTGAGCGTTCGCGCTGTATAAAGACGTTCAGAGCAGTGAAACACAGAGCTTAAAAGGAGGTGGAGACGCTCTTCGTCTAGATTACCGCGGTGTGTGTCCGTGTGTGTGTGTGTGTTTGTCCGTGTGTGTGTGTGTGTGTGTTTGTCCGTGTGTGTGTGTGTGTGTGTGTGTGTGTGTGTGTGTGTGTGTCCGTGTGTGTGTGTGTGTGTGTCCGTGTGTGTTTGTCCGTGTGTGTTTGTCCGTGTGTGTGTGTGTGTGTGTGTGTGTGTGTGTGTGTGTGTGTGTGTGTGCGGGATGAGTCACCCGCAACCTTAAACACCCTCTATAATCACAACATCAACACAGCACACGACACTCGGCGCAAACATTCCCACAGCGAGCAGACGGCGGACGGGGACGACGGTGTGCGTCCCGGCGACAACAGTTGTGTTGTTGCTCCAGCCTGGATTCGCTTCAAGGACCATCTAGTGTTTTGGTGTTTTTTCTAGTGTTCTGTTTTTTTGTATGTCGATCAAACTAACATTTATTTTCATATTTATTAATTAAGCTGCTGATGGTTGTGTTTAATGAACTGTTCAATGAGCTTGTTTGTCTCGCGCCGTGCGATTCTTTTGACTGAGGCTCACAATCAGCGTGGTGACTGAGCCTTCTTCAACCTCCGAGCCGCTCTTTACACGCGTTACACAACGCTGAGAGGACTCCAGGTCCCGTTTTTCCACATTTTTAGACTCCAGCGTTGTGTCTGTTCCTGAGCGGGTCCGACACGGGCTGCAAAAGCAGTGTGTGTTTGTTGTGGAGCCATTAGAGAACGCCGGCCTCCGATTAGGGCCCCACGACTGCCCCACTTCAGCCGTCGCACACACTGCGACGCACGGACAGACGCGTCCCCGCTCAGATAACGGGCTCCTAAAGTGGAGGCTGTTGTGATTAGAGGGAGATAAAGCCACGGAGCAGCCATGGAGACACATAACAAAACACACGCACCTTCACAACAGCAGCCCGGGTCCAGAGGAGAAGAAGCCAAGAGTTCCTTTAAACACCTGACCTCACTTCCATCCCATCAGAAAATCCACCAGCCCACCCAGTCTTCCAGCAACACCCACCAACAGCCGTCACCAAGATTTCTGCCCCTGAGCTTCCAGCGTTTGTGAGCGTAGTTCGAGTCTGCATCACTAGAAAATAATCCCTTAAATGCTTTATAATGACACACAACCCACTTCTGTGGCAACAAGCGCGTGTTTGGACGGGCCGTAAACACAGACTACATCTCCCTCAGCGGCGACCGGAGCACAGATGAGACAATTTAAGGGAGAAAACGGTCCACGGAGCGACACTTCCACTGAACCAGAACATCTTCTTTCTATATGCAGAGGCTGCCAGGTTATAAATCAAAGCCCCCCCGAAATGTGTCCCCGCACGCGACGGCGCCGATCAAAAGGAAGCGCTCACCTCGCGCGGCGAGTCGCTTCGGATCACGGATTTCTGTGTCAGCAGCTCAAGCGCTCGGGCCCCGTTTTTCGTATTCGGGCTGAAGCGGTGCTGCGCGGTTTGATGTGGCGGAGCACAATAGGGCTTCTTCTGGCACCTTAGTGCAGTGGATTTAGTCAAGGACTGTCTGCTTTGCCTTTGCGTGGGATGCTCCCGATGGGCCATAACTCAAGTCTCTTCTCAGAGGTCTCCTGGGGGAAACCAGAAATAATGACCTCTGACCCCCAGGGGGCAGATGGGAGAAGCTGTGGGATGGGCCTCTGACGTCAGAACGAGATAAACTGGCTGTGTTTACTCAGCTGACACACCGAATACAGCGAATGGAGGAAAGGATGGAGCTGGAAGATGCATGTGAAGGGGACAGGGGCGCCGAAATGCACATTCTCCAACGAACGGCGGAGCGGCGAGGCCAAGTAGCCAGACGGGGAACGGAAAAGAGACGGGGAGGATCAGGAGATGAAAGGGAGAAGCTATGATTCAATTAACCCGCTTATGGGGATGTGAATGCGACTGGACTCAGAAGTTCTGTTTGATCATGGAAGATGCCGCGCATCAACACAATGCGGCCTCTGAAAATGAAGGAAAAAAAAGAGAGAGAGAGAGAGAGAGAGGTGGTGGAGAGGGGTCACATACCAGCCGAAGGCCCAAGAGGGAGGGAGTATGGGAGAGGAGAAGGGGTTAAGGCCAGGAGGCAATGACGACTGAGCCAATCAAAAAAAAAAAGAAAGGCCAAGTGGAGGAAAAAGAACCGCGTCCCGTTTTTATTTGACTTACGCTACCTTGCACTGGGAGGAAAATCACCATAAACAAAGGTTAAAGTGAGAAGAACGTGTACAGTGCTCAGAGAGAGAAACACGCTGACTTAATTAATAGAGAAAGAACATAGCTGGAAATGTTTTTTATGACTCTGAGTTCAAACCGTATTGTCTTAAGCGGAAAAATTGGGAAAATTACAAAACGCAACCACAGCGAAGCCAGATTTTTGTTCTTGGACGACTCGTCGCTCGCCGGTAACGGCTCCACAAGTTCGGATTCCAAACGCTTGGACGCTCGTATTAATTAGGCGACGCGAAGCGGGTGGATGTGTCGATAAAAACGTACCGAAGCGAGTGAGGGAACAGTGGTGAGAGACGAGCGCTTTAGTGATCGGACTTCTGCACTTCGCAGATAGAGAAGGCTGCGATTAATGTAGTGAAATTCTGACAAAAACTGAACTGATCAACAGCAATTTTCGTGCTTCTCTCCTCTCATTCTCCCAGTGCCCCATTCTTTCAGCCTCTATCTCTATCCATAGCAGCACTTCAAAACAAACTATAACTCAAGATGCCCCCCCACCCCTCCACCACCACCGCCTCCCAGCAGTTCTCATGAAACCCAGTCAATGGAGGTAGAAAGGAAAGGGGGAGAGTGGGAGGTTTGGGAGGAATCTATTGGCCAGATAACGGCGGTATAATTAGATGAGAGCGAGTGTGAGGGAGCGAATATGAGAAAATAATCAGGTGAGGTGACAAACGGCATGCGCTGTGTACAAAATAAGAGAGCCGAGCGAGTCCAACAGCGGAGCCGGAGGAGAGGAGGAGATTGGAGGCGTGGATGAAAAAGGGGGAAGTGGTGGAGTTGGTGTTGGGGGGGTGCGGTTGATACCGCATTGACCTAATATTACTTCACCCTCAGGTTCCAGTGCAGACGTGTCATTCGAGCCTTTGTGGAGACACTTGACACACTTTCTTTGGCGTGAAAAGGCTCCTGAGCCAAACACGACGTTCATCAGACCCAACGTCCTCGCCATGAATAATAAACTGAACCCGACATCGGAGTCTTTCCCTTTAAAGGAAACCAGCCTTCAAGTTGCATCATTGCTAACCTGCCCCTCAAACTAAAACCCGGGCCACATTCAAATCTCCTCCAGATTGTGTGTATGAATAAATATTTCCTTCAGATTACATCATTTTAACACAACGTTTCTCCAGATTACATGATGATAAATTCTTTGTTGCATCATTCGATATAAAATCTCCTGATAACATAATCTGAGTGTTTCAGCTGAAGGAGGAGAAACAGTAGTTTTCAGTCCAGTAGTAGCAACATAGAAGCAACAAACCTGTTGGATTTAAGGTTCGGACCATCGCAGAAACAACTTCAACAGCTGTTTGCGTCAGATGATGCAGCCGCGCCAACATCGTGATGGGACTCTCATGCTAGAGAGGCGAGGAATGTTAAACGGGACGGTCCAGACCGTGAATGAAGCTGAAGTGGGCCTGATTAGATCCCCTCCGCTTTGTTCTGCCCTCCGGCCGAGGAAACACCGAAATGACTTGTTATTCTTGCGCCGCGGCCAGAAACCGCTTAACGTCTCTTATTTTGGACCATGATCTTTCGTTCCCAACTTTCACATATCGCAGCGGGGTCTTCGGGCTGACGGGGAGTGTGTGCCTCTGCTAAGCGCACACGCACACACACACACACACACACACACACACACACGCACACACACACACACGCGCACACACACACACACACACACACACACACACACACACACTTTATCAGAGGAATGCGCCGGCTCGGAGGTGATGTCAGGGCTACGACTTGATCAGATTGTGTGCGTTTGTTTGTACGTCTGTAAAGCGAGGAGAGAGCGACGCAGAGGCCTGTGTGGGGAGAGACTGCGGCGGGGCCAGTGAGCAGGTTTTACAGCCAGCTCAGGAATGTAGACACGAATCGGCTTTTATTGTTTTACACGGAGCTGGTGAGCGACCAGCAGCAACGATCTCCAGCTCCTCTTAGCTTTTACTTCTGCTTCTATGTTTTTCTATCATCCCCTAATCTTAGTCTTCTACTAAATACAAGTGTACAAGTGTTTATTACAGTATTAAATGATGTTGGCGATGACTTTGTACCACATGGAAGGTCAGTGTGTACATTTACTCAAACACAGTACTGCATTTTCTATCATCATTTGAACCGTCGTTTAGCTGCTCTGACCCAAAGGAGGCAAGTTGAGGGGAATAATTACAGTGTATGTGGAAATCTACGCACGCAAAATCACAGCCCTTTCTTCTCACATCCTACTTCATCATCAGAAAATGTGACTGCGTCGGCCCCGTTGCTAATCTTTGGCTTTTCTCAACCTCGGGGCAAAACCAAAGCCGACAGGGAAACCAGTCTCCGTTCCCTGCGTTTGTGGCTCAGGGAGCGCCACTTGGGCCAGAACAGATGCGGCCGCGTCTGTTGCTGCGGTGACGGCCGCGTGCGTGCTTTCACATGTGGGAGGTGGAAGCAGCCAAAGCGAATAATGAGCATAATCACTAATTCAGATCCCAAATCCCTCACACACACACACAAAAAAACGTATTTCAAAGGTTAAATGTCGTCCATTACTCACACACATTTTGTAATCTGTGCCTTGTGTAAATAGACAAGGTGGGACTACATCCACATCACTGCACACTGACCTGCAGCGTTAATATGGAGCAACAGAGGCCATGCGTTGTCAGGTCAAATGATAAAAAATTATTAAATAGCATGTGAAAAGATTGCAAATTCAAATTTAAACGGCCTAACCGTGCACTTGGCAGATCTTATTTTGGCGGGATCGACATGGGCGGAAGCACGGATGAGCTTGGCAAACACACAAACACGGTAGGAACGGGTCCGAACATCAGCCAGGTTGCGGCCGACAGCAGCGTTAGAGAGATAATAGAGTCACTGGGGTCATTGGGCTCCACTGACACCTGCTCTACCTCATTACTACGTCACCATGAACCATTACAGACGCTGATCGGTGGTCAAACAACAGGAGGACGTAAATGAAGGGCTGAATGCACCTCTATGTTACTCTGCATATTCTCCATAATCAGTGGCTGTTGATTGACATAATTAGCCTATTTGCAACACTGACATTAACATTTCATTATTTAAATCTTAGAAAACTTCATTTCATGATTTGTTCGCTTCATTAATAGTCAATAAAAGCCAGTAATAAAGCTTTGAATAAACACAGGATAAAAACCCTTCATACACTGTTGTCATGTGTGTATCATGTACAATATCAACCACACAAATGATAAATAATTATTTATATACAAATCCCAAACATTTTACATTTAAAACTATACATTTTGTGATTGTTACTTCCGCTTGACGCTTAAAAGCCGTAAAATTAATTTCACTACTGCCGGCAGGAAAATCTCCCCAAAGGGACTAAGTGAGTTCCATTTTAATCTCATCTTCTATGACTCAGCTCCGCAGACAGGGCTTCCCTGTTCTCCCCAACACTCTCTTCAATTTCATCCTCCCGTTTCTCCTCCTATAACTCGTGTGATGTGGGAGGAAGGAAGTGAAGAGCTGGACACAGAGAAAGTGGGGCAAAAGTGGGAACAGGTGAGAGGATGGAGAGTGGAAGGTAAATGAAGAGGTAAAAAAAGGATGTGAGGTATTTATACTCCATAGTAAAATACCTATTACTGTTCCATCCAGTGAACAGTGGATAAAACCTCAGCCCAGAGGCAAAACAATGGCCACATGCACTCAGGAAAGCAGCCAGAGGGGAAACAAAGGAAAAATCAGCTAGAAAAAGGGAGAGAAAGACCTGCAAGACGCTCCCGGTATATAAAAAACTCACATCACCATAGCAACCCTAGCTGAGGAGGGAAGGTGCCATATTCTGAAAATGGAAGAAGGCTCCTGAGAACGAGGAGAAGGAAGATGAACAATGGGCTGGAGTGAATATCAGAAGGATGGAATAAAGGTAGAAACGACAAAGCTGAAGGTTGACAGAAGTCAACGAAACACCAGTGTGCGTTGTTTTTCAAAATAAAGCGCTCTATCTGCTCAGGACATGTTTCATTTATTTTCTAGCCTCGCCTCCTGACCTGGTGGTCAAACAGTGTCCTCCCTCTATTCCCTAACTAATTTCTGCATTATAAAAAAATTCTGATGTGCTGATTCATGCGGTAATTTGAATGTATCAGTGACTAAAGATCTGCTCTTTAGGTTTGAAGGTGCAGCTGCGACAGTTTGCACAGCTTAGCATAAATGCACGCGACGGACGCGTAGCCCGATTCTGTCGAGGGGGATGTGAATCAGAAACAGCGCACCTACGGCTTCCTGTCACCGCCACGAGACACCCGGCTGACAAACCAGCAGCCTCTGCCCGGAAAAGCACTACCCGCCCATCACGCGATGCCTTCAAACGGCTTCTAGCGCGCTAAGCTAGCAGTCTCTGGGTGTGAGCAGCAGGGCACTGAGCTAAAATGGAAGGGATCGCTTTGTCATAGATGAAACCGTAGGAACAAAAAGGACATGTCCAGTTGCATTGGAGGAGCCGGAGTCCTCAATAATGCAAACGTGCACCCACGCTGGCTGCTTGTGCTCAACGCTGTCATTAGCGCTCGGCGCGAAAGCGAGAGGCCTTGAGTGAAAGCTGGGAGATAAACTCCGAGGAGCATCCTCTGAGATGATCAATGAGCTGCTCCAGTGACCCAAACCCATCCATCACAAGCGACCGGACACCCGCGATCCTCCAGTTACATGAGCCATGATCAGCTCCACTCTCTCCGCTCACTGCAGCAGAACTCCTCTCTGTAGTCGCTCTTGTCAAGTCTCAGAATTATTAATGCTTCACTAACAAGAGTGGGGAATATACACGTATCGGTGCTCGTACAGTTGACTATACGTTGCCAACGACCCTTTACTGTGTGTCTCACTGCAGAACCTCCCGTGCTGCCGTGAGTGATGCCGACTCAGCGTATTCAGCCAGCGCATGCGTTCGTTTGACCTGTAACTGGTCCAGGAACACTTGGACGCGCACATTAGCCCAAAGCTATTCATGAACCTAATCAAACCCAAGGCACTTCAAGGAAAACGTGGAGCATTTACCAGCAGCTTTGACTCAGACGGGTCTGACTCACAAATCGAGGCGTAAGAGCAACTTATGCCTCAAATACACAACAGGAGGTATAAGAACCATAGGCGCCTACTGCAGGTTGTCCTTCCTCTGAAACAGCCCCGCAGCGTCATGCTTCCATCACCGCTGGACTATGTGACATTAGCTGTGTTTAAAGCCAATAGCTGAATACACCTCTGGTAATGGTCACATTTTGGGTTTACTTTCAGTTTGTATGTTAAGCTGTTTAACACTAGCATCACCAAGCTGCTGCGAACATCTGGTTATCGGCTTCATTCACGACTTTAACTTTCATTTCTTCAACGTGTGGGTGGGAGTTAGGACCCAGGAGCAAGGCAGCTCAGGAGCACGGTAAATTAGAAGCAGACCGCTCGCTCTCTCTCTTTTACCGTCTCTCTATAGTTCCTTGAAAGACGACGCTACAAGGAGCCAGCGAAAGAAGAAAGAGGAGGAGAAGGGCAGGGAAGTCTGAAAGTGGGTTTGTAGCGAGAACGCCTGCACAGAAACACGCTCGCGAGCAACACCAAGAACCCTCTCCACACCCTGTGTGTGTGTGTATCATAAAAGTACAATACATAGGCTGAGACACACACACACACACACACACACACACACACACACACACACACACACACACACACACACACACACACACACACACACACACACACACACACACACACACACACACACACACACACACACACACACACACAGGGTTTCCCTTCCAGTCTACATCTGCAGGCCGCCCCCCCGTGCTTGTATTTCAGGCCAAGCTATGTTTTGTTAGCCTATGGTAATATGGAGACAAATGAGGACCAGATCTTACAGGACGGTGTGCAACAGCACACACACTTAGATGGAAATGAGGGAACGGGGGGGGCAGGGAGTTGAACTACCGGCATCAAGGTCTCATTTGTCTCTGTGTGGGATGCAGGTAGTGCACTGGAGCTTTTGGCTTTGCTACAGGGTGCTTTTTCATCACTTCACGGACTCACATCTCTGTTAGATTCTAGGTTGCTGTTGGAATTACTTCCCTACTAGTTTCTACCAAACAGACGCTTATGGTGCTGTGGGTTTTCTATTCGTCGGCCCAACACATTGCACCTGTTTCAGCCGACCTTGTAATCGCCTTTCTACCCGACTAAGCCCTGGGCTCGTGGGACTCCATCCTCCCAACGCAGGTGTAGCTCCTGCTGTAGCTGCACGCGGAGGCTCGATCCGACTCCGGAGCAGCCGCTGTCGCACAGTCGCCCCCCGGGACATTAGGCTCTAATGGCTGCGAAACTGTAAATGTCACAGTGATTTAGGCCGAACCCGGAGGAGAGCGAGGCCGACGGCGCGCGTGTCCCCCCTCCTGGATTAAAAGGAGGCTGGAATGAAGCAATTACCGCGAAGCGAGTACAGACACAACACGCACAAAGTCACTTCTCCATAAATGAGCAGCTCACAACATCAGAACCTCGATGTGCCAAATACTTCTAACGGGTACACACATGGTAACCTTTACTTTCATCCACTAGCTTAGTTGTGGGGCATAATCCATTAATGGAGTTCTTGTGCAGTGAACTTTGCAAAAAAGAAATAGGAACAACAAACAAAGCAACAAAAGTCACCTTAAGATACTTTGGCACGCTGACGTATGAGAATAGACAACTTCGTCACAACGCAAACGCTCATCGATACGTAGCCATGTCTCACAGCTTAGCACCTCCCGTCTTCTGGAAGCCATTTCTTAATTACACACACCACGGGGAGGACGAGACACAACAAAAGTCCATAATGACTGTAAACACGCACGCACGCACGCACGCACGCGCGCACGCGGCCTCCGCTGGTCGGACAGCGCTGGTAAAGTTCATTAGCTTCCACTCTGTAGCCATGACACAAAGCATGTTATGCCCAACAGGGCAACAAGGCTGTGGGCACACGCTACGGTCTGTCTACAAACCGAGTGAATGGCTGCCGTGCTGCATTAAATCGCGTGTGTATTAATAGCAGAGTTTTATAGAAGATGTGTTCGTATGTGGAGGCCGCACGTGCAGTGGATGTCGCACACAAAACGCACAGAGAGGCCAACACCCATATCCTTATATAATTCGCCCCTGAGGTATTTATATCCCTCGTTTGTTATCTATAATAAGATATCTCTCTTCTTTCACTCTTCCCCGGTCGTGCCGCGGGAAAAACCTGATTAGTCCCCTGATGACTTGACAAAGAGTGATTGAGAAAGAGGCAGAGGGGAAGGAGGTGGAGGTAGAGAGAGAGAGAGAGAGAGAGAGAGAGAGAGGTCCTGAGGGTGACGAGAAAGATGGATCTCTCTACATATATATGTGTATGAATTATTGACAGCGCTGGGCCTCAACAGGCGGGTGAGTCTGAGTGTGGTTCTGCTGAGATAAGGCCGGGTCTGGTGCATGTCAGCGCCGCCTGGGTCCCACGCGCCCCACTGAAAGTGCTTCTGTCAGACATGGTCAACTTATCAACGCTGTGTGTGTGTGTGGGGGGGGGGGGGGTATCTGCCCAAACGGTCTGACCAGGCCAGAGGTTCTGGTCCTGAACTGCAGCTGACACTGGCAGAACCTTTTTTTAGGTTGTTTCCACATGCGCAGCAAGCTGCTGAGATACAAGTGATTACTGTACCTGGCAGGTGTTAGCGGCAGTAATCGTTTTGCCTCTACAAATAATGAAAATCAGCCGCTAGACAACAAATTTGCCGCCTGGAGACAAACACACACACACACAGTCTGACAGTGGAGTGTGTGTTTTGCCCCTGACACACTGGGCTTAGCTGGGCCTCTACTAACGCATATCTGCCAGACGGAGCCCACAGACACTACAGCGTAAGTGGCTGGATTCATCATCAGAAGGCGTTTAAGGTGATCGGATGACACACGTTGCCTTTTATCAGCTTTAATCTGCCCAAATCCCAAAGGGCAGGTTCCTCCTCCTGCCGCCTCTAGTGCCCCCCCCCCCTCCAATCGTCAGAGCTGGTACTGTATTCATCGATAATTGGCCCTTTCGCGTCGACTCCCGCTACGTCGCTGAATTCCGCACGCGTCCGCTGGCGTGTGTGAGGAGTTTGTCTTTGCCAGGAAATTGATTTATCGC
Source organism: Betta splendens (assembly GCF_900634795.4). Taxonomy (NCBI): domain Eukaryota; kingdom Metazoa; phylum Chordata; class Actinopteri; order Anabantiformes; family Osphronemidae; genus Betta; species Betta splendens. The sequence goes on along the minus strand of NC_040898.2, from coordinate 5,903,152 downwards.
TGTTGTCAGTGAATCAGTGTTTGGATTAAGTTCAGCACGTTATGCTAAAAGATCCTCTACTTCCTCCAAATAACCTTGGCGCCTGGGAGCAGATGCTGAGCGACTGTACAGCAGATATTCATTGACTTTAAAACACACACACACAGTAAAGATGTATGTTATGGAGGACAGAGCACCATCCATCGCCCCCAAAAGCCTCCTCCCCACCCCCCGACTTCACACCTGCAGACTCAGTCATGAGCATATAGAGAATATCAGAAATGCAGAGACACTCTGTCTCTCCAACACTTACAGCACGAAGGAGGTTCTGACAGAATTAACAATGGCGATCAAACTGGCAGACGTTGATGTGGGGGATTTTCACAGGAACTCAGAAGAAGGAGGATGGGACGGTGGGATGGGGAGGAAATATAAAAAAAGGTGCAGCCATCAGTGGATAAGAGCCAACTTCAACCTCACCTCTTAAAAAGTGCTCGCTGAAATCCCGCTCGGCTCTCCAGCTGAGTCTCACTTTTTACTCCCCCCTCTCCCCCCTCCTTCCCCGCGAGCCCTCTTCTATTTCTTTCTGCTTCTTCTTCTACTTTTTTTCCCCCCTCTCTTCAACCAAAGCTCTTAACGCGGGGGAGAGGGAGAAAGCGGGGTTCGGCGGAGAGAAGGCGCAGAGGAGGAGGGCGAGGGTTGAATGGAGACCGGGCGACGAGGAGGTCGGGAGGCATTTTACGCCGATTAAGGCCGCGCTCGCTTCAGCTTCCAGTATTTGACGGAGACACGAATGCGAAGCAGAACGAGACACACATCGGTGGCATATTTTCGCCGAGCGCTTTGAGGCTATTTCAATGCGATGACGAACACCTAGCGTGGCCAGGTGGACTCCCTCGCTGCTCTGGGCCGTGTAATCCTCTGCTTAAATCAGCGTGAGTAAAGGATAGCGACCGCTGGATCGCATCCCAACCTCCCCTCCTCCTCCTTTGTCTTGGCACCACCTCCAGCTCCCTGCCAGAGAGGAGACACCTACGGGAGTCCTGGGGAAGTGAGTGTGTGTGTGTGTGTGTGTGTGTGTGTGTGTGTGTGTGTGTGTGTGTGTGTGTGGGCAATGCTGCTTACACAACCTTACTCACTCCTGCTGCTCGTCGTACACGGATTCTGCAGAAATCATTAGCTAAATTTGCTAAACTAGCAAAGGGAATTTTACACAGGCAGTGTGCTGGGCAAAACATCACTCCGCGCCTCCACCCCGGGGGTCTTCAATTAGACCCTAAATACCTCAGCAAGTATTCAGGGGTCCTAATCACTTCAGACTGTTTAAAATGGCTGCTGGCGAAAGCGAGGACATGCCTGTTTAGAATGGATCCTGGCCCCGAGATCAGTCGGGCTTTCCTGCAGCCTGCGCATCGGAGGCGCGGTGGCGTCGGCCGAGCGGGTATTTATAGCAGGAGACAGCGAGACGGGATTCTTCCTCCGACCAGCGAGCGGAGACGGAGGGAGACGGGCGCGACGCGGCGGCGAAAAGGCCGCAGGGCCGAGACGGGAGGAGCGGGAAACATTAGCGAAGACGCCCGCGGACCCCCCGCGGAGCGCGGAGGCGGATCGATCGCGGCAGCGTCGCACCGCATTGCACGAGCCGTGACCTTTTTTCTAAATCGGGGCTGCTACAGTAGGTCCACATTACAGTGACGTCACCACTGGACCAATCTATGCCAAATGTGTGCGACACAGTCCACACTACATCTGTGGGTGATGGGCCAACTAGCATGAACAACAACCAGAGCCACTCACATCAAATAGAGACGTTGGCAGGAACAACACGAGCTCCCAGTAGATATGATCAGACATGGAAAAGTAATTAACATTGTCTTTCCATTTTGGAAATCAGAAATATTTGTAATGTAACAGTTGTGCAAGTCTCATATAAAAGACCCAGTAGAATAACATGACACACCTGCCAACACAGGACAACTGTGCATTTGCTGCTAGAACGACACAATACGGACACTAGACTAGAAATGACCCCAGAAAAGTTGACTTCACCCAAACACACAAAGCAAGAAGTCTTCAGAACCAATGGCTTGGACGTCGCCTCCGCTCCGCCTGAGCAGCCGCGGGGGGACTCACGTGCCCCCGCTGCTAAAATAAAGTCTATTTGTGAGACCTTTAAAGATTTGACATTTACAGACATGGTAATCAGTTATAATCGCTAGGAGACCGAGACAAAATAAAGACGGGGAGAGGAAGGAGGACGAGCAGATGAGGAGACGTCATTCAAACCACGGTCACACAGAAACCCAGGAAGCAGCCCTGCTCACACCCGGTACCAGAACCCACACGTGTGCTGGTGCACGTCTGGCAGTCGAACACGGCGAGTGCGTAACGACCCTTTCCCGTCGCTCTCGCGGCTCCTTTGAGTCCGGAGAACAGCGTCGGTCCAGGTGTGTGCGCTCCCGGATCGATAACAGGAACGATCCAATAAGGCTCTGCGACTCCACCGGCGCCGCCGCCGTTCACCCGGGGCACAGACGCCGGCTCCATAAACAGCCGCCCGCGGGTGCGTATCAATAAACTAATTATAATCTCACTGTCGGCTCGCTCGCGTGAGGTCAATGGATTTTCACAATTTGCGGTTGGGAACGATCAAGCGAGAGAAAACACCGGCTCAGAGGAATCAGAGTGTGAAGAGGGAGGGGCGGCGCCTCCGAGCGAGTGGGGCCCCACACACACACACACACACACACACACACACACACACACACACACACACACACACACACACACACACACACACACACACACACACACACACACACCTGATAACTCACTTATTACCATCATTTCAATATCTCCACCGAGCATCCGAAGCCAATAGCAGCGAAGCCAAACTGCCTTACCTGCTGCAGGTGCGAACCAGTGCGCATGCGCAGATGATCCCTATGTCATAAGTCAAAAGGATATGGGTTGCAGACCATTTTGAGGCACCAGCTCCGGGGCCGCGTGGTTTGCTTCAGGTAGAAGAAGACCACGGGAGCCAGGGTGGGGTACGGCAGGTTTTCCTCGCCGCTCGTGGACGCGTCCTCGCCGCCCGTGGAGATGCAGTCGGGCGCGGGGGGCGCCGGTTCCACCGCCAGCTCGCCGCCCCCCGCCGCGGCTCCGGCCCCGGACAGGTCGTTGAGCCGGATGAAAGTCCTCGGCAGAGACGAGCGACCCTCCGAGCCCCTGGGGTCGGGGACCTCGGAGAGACTTCCCCCACCCTCGGCCATCATTCGCCTCCTGCGGGCAATGGGCGGTCGGGAGCGCGAGATTAGACACAGTAACGAAGCTCCGTCGGGCATTAACATGGAACTGTTTACAACTTTGCATAAGCAACATACGGTATCTGCGCACGAGCGTAAATACTAAACGCCCATGAGGAAAAAAAAGTGATATTTGATGCATCATTTTAGGAGAATACGCCTACATCCCATTCAAAATGTATTTCAAGTAATTTATTTATTTATGACATTATAACTTACGAGTCTGCAAAAAGATATTCAAGAGGCGCTCGCATTCCGCTTCATCAAAAACGAAGCCCACATCTCTCAGCAAGAGGCTGCCGCTGTTTTCCTTCCTACCCAAACTTTAACCGCATTATTCGTCTTCCGAAACGCATTAACGTTGACGTGATTTACGGCCGTCGCGCGTCTCAACGCGCGTGGGAGCCGCTCTCCGTCGGATTCATTACCTGCAATGGACTCGGTAGATGTGCCCAAGGCGCGCGCAGTCATCGCATGATCAGTTTTGGTCGTGGCTATAAAGTCCACAGCAGCCTGAAGAGACGGGTCCTGTTGGTGAGACGAGGAGGGGAGAGATAAAGGAGAAGGGGGAGGAATTAAAAAAAAAAAAAAAAAAAAGAGGAGCGGGTCTCGTGGAATCGGCGCGTCTGGCGGTCCGCGCAGTCTCCAGGTGGTGCGCTTCTGCGCGGGTGCGTCTCGACGGACGCGCTGCGCCCGGGCGCCCGTCGGTTCCGTCCAGCGAGCCTCCCCGCGGGCCTCAGCAACTCTTCATTACCATCCTCGGTGATGAACCCAAGCGCAGCAGCGAGCTTTCATCTACTTTGGACCCTATTAAAATCTCAACGCCGCGCAGAAACTTCTTAACGACCCCTCCGTCCTCAACCGGTCGACCCCTCGGAAAAACGGAGAAACCACGCGTTCCCGTCCTTCAAACCGGGAATCCCGTACTTTTTGTTGCATCCACAGGCGGTTCTTTTAGCGCGTATCCTGCATCACTGTGTCAAAGATCCACGGAGATGCTGCGGCTCGTCCCGTCGCTGTGCAGAAACTGATTTTCTTCTACACATCACAAGCATCGCCCCCCCATTGTTGCGCTCCTGCTCTCACGCCCGTCTCCTCCACACTGTTGTCCGTCGCGTCCGTCCATCGGCCAAGCTCACACAGCTGGACGGGGGACCCGAACTTCTCGCTCTCCGCCCAGCGAGCGGCTGCTCTGCGCCAATCACGGCGCGGCCGGACTCGGAGCTCACTCCGCACTGGCTGCGGCAACCGTCGGTCCGGCTCGTGCGGGGGGGGGGGAACAGCTGGAATCTTATTTTCAACTGCGGGCCAATGAGAAGCGAGGGAGCGACGGTCATTGAGCGACGCTGGCGCGCGATTGGCGCAGAGCTTTATTATGGGGAATTGTTTTTGACGCGGAAAAGTTGCAGCGTGGTGCAATGCGAGTCCAGCGGCTGAATAATAAAGAGGGAGGCACGTAATGGACCCGCTGCCTCGGTTCAAGAGCAAGGATCTACTCCAGCTGTGCTTCATATCCCAGTGGTCATTAAAACACAGCACGCCTCTCTGATCAAACTAAGGGCAGACACCAATCCAATGAAAGATTTTAAAAAAACTGCTACGGAACTGAACCATCCAACTGTGGGCGGAGACACTTGCCCAAGGGAACAAAGGGAGATATATGGTGGTCACCACTAGGGGAAGATGTTTCCCCCATGACTCTCTCTCTCTCTCCACCCACACCTGGTGTAGAGAGCGATGCAGCCCGAGGCAGAACACATAGCTGCACTCTATAGGGTTTAAGTGATGTGGCATCTATCCGCTGTAAATTACAAAGCCGTCTCCGGTTGCACCACCACCCGACACATCCTGCCACAGCCGCGTGCTCATGAGCAACTCGTTATGTAGCGGAGTCGTACATTATTTTTATTACAGTGTATGATCATTGATCTTGGTGCAAAAGCAAATCAATGCGAAGGACTCCAATTTTTTTTTTTTTTTTTGCATGCGTTGCAGCCGGTGCTTTTGTAGCATAGCGGATATTAATCACCTGTGCTATTTACACCCAGCTCATTGTCAAAGCATGAAACGCACATGCACACATGACCCAAAAACACCTGCAAGGGCTCCGACGGATGCGATAGCGGGAGAAAAATTGATGGCGACACACGTCGATAGACTTTGTTTGCACTAATTACTAATGGTTTAGTATCTTAACAGATTACCAATTAAAACATATTGATCCAGCGCTGCCTGTGGCGATTAGGCAGGAATGAGGCACTGCTGTGAATAAATAAGGGGAAAAGCAAGGCACATCCAAATCTAATAAAAAGCATTCATTATTAATAGGCAGCACAGTTCTGCATCTATTATCCAGAAAGCATCTGCAATTTAACACTTATTTCCCACAATTGCTTCCTAAGACATCACCAGACTTTGGATGAACCTGACAAAAAGGTCCAAATACTGTATTTCTACAGCACAATACGTGATTGATGGGTGTAACAATGCTGTGGTGTCCAGAAACATACAGATATCTGCAAAAAAAAAAAAGAAAAAGTTAACACAAGGGTAAAGTCTGGTTTCACGTAACACAAACATCTTCCTGTTATGATTAACTATTGCTACATGCATAATGGGAAACTGGGATTCCTTAGATCATAATCAGCTGCATGACCCAACTACTGAAGCATCTGAGAAAGACTAGACCGACTGGGTCAAGTCACATACGTGCATGTGTTACATAAAGTAGCTCCGGTGAAGCACAGGGCGTTAAGGATAGATTGTTACAGTTTCTTATTCTCTTCCAAAATGCAAATCAATGCAAAATAGTTTAATCCATCAATACCAAAAAACAGGTCTTCGCAGATTTACACGTTCAGTAAGAGGTGGTTTCTGTATAGAAGAAGTTGTTGTCTGGGTAACCAGACCGTACATACACAACATGTAGATTCACCAAAATTGCAATAATAGATTTGATTCATGACAAACAATATCAAAACTCTCTCAAATCGTAACCACTTAACCGAAAATCTTATGGTTGGAGGGAGCTGCTGCACGAGCAGGAACCAGGTTCATCTCCGTTTTCCATTGACAAGTCCAGTCAGTTCATTTTAAGCCACATGCGGTCCCGGGCTGTGACTCACGCGGCGCGTGTCCGCGTGCGGAGGTGCGCTCTGGGAGCACAAAGAGGCTCAACAACAAGCGTTTCAAAACTGAAACCTGTTCTAATTGAGAAATGTTAAACACAGAGCTCCAGACTATACAAAGCTGCGCCTCCGGAGCGCTCTCGTTCCTGCTTGCCCACCTAAAATCCAAACGTGATTTCACTGATACTGATTCATGTGTTGGTAACCTTGGTTACAGAGCAGAGCAGCTCAGAGAGGAACATTTTCAACGCTTCATAAATTATATGCCTGTAATGACATGAAGGCAAGAAGGAAGGAGACGAGTCTGGAGGGCTGGAGAGAAGAATAGGAGGATGGAGGATGGAATAATGAAGGGATGATGAATGAGAAAGGAAGGAGGAAGAAGACGAGGGCTGAAGAACAGAGGCTCCAGACAAGGATGGAATGGAACCGTTCTCCATTAATGCTTCCACCTGTTATCAGTCCAGTTCAAACTAAAGATGAACAACAATAAGTCGTTGCTGCGGGAAAAGCTTGCCTGAAGAACAAGAGGGAGAGACCAAACGGAGCCCTCAGCATTTCTATCTTTGCCTCCGCCTCAAATCTCTGTCAGCGTCAGCTCCCACAGAGCCCTGCGCTCCCGCTGGGAGTCGTAGCGACGCGAGCCGCCGTCTCTGGGGCCAAGTGAGGCTCCGCGGGTCCATTGTTCTGGAGCACAAGAAGGATTTGCGTCTGCATGTGGAGACGCTCAGACGGTCCCACATGGTGAAATCGCTGTCCAGTTCCCGTAAGTTGGGCTCTAATCGTTGCCTTGCTGTTGTCTGAGCATCAAAACCTCCATCAATGTACAGTAACCATGTTGACCTACTAACAATTAGGCTTCATTTCAGTTGATCCTGAAAAAAAAGCACACGGAGGCTATTGCCCTCTGTTCTTGGCAGAGGCCATTCCGGTCCTCAGCTCACCGATCCTTAAGTGACACGGTCTGACAATCAGTGTGAGAAATGGCAGCGACGGTGTCAACGTGCTCAGACTTACGGCAACAGCTCAGCTACGTAGATTAAAAGCCGGCTGTGACCGTTCACACCGAGGAAGGATCGATCACTCCCACAGGATGGACACGCTGACAGGTGCATTAACGCACACACACACACACACACACACACACACACACACACACACACACACACACACACACACACACACACACACACACACACACAGGAAGTGAAATAAGTTGCTCAGCGTTTCATCCTGTCATTTACACAAACTTTACACAATACCACCTTTTATTACCTAGAGACTTCCTGTCGATTCCACCAGCCGTTCGCCCGTTTGTCACGTCATCAGCAGACGCCCCCAAAGTCACATGTCGGCACATGGCCCCACAATAAGTAGATCCACCGAGACGCAGGCGATTTAGACAAACACAGGCACAGATGCAAACAATACAGACAAAGGAATGACTCCTCACGAAGGCGAACCGGGTTAAAAATAGAACCAGGCCAGACGACGCGCTGAAGTAACAGAAAACATGGAGCGATCATGAAGCGCCAGCCGCAGAAACAGGCCCATTCCTGTTTACGCCGCATTCATGTGCAACTAGTCCCGGCATCATCAAAATATACGCAGCGCTACCTGAGGATTACTTACATAGAGCATTTAAACTGCACCTCAAACCAAAAACGAAGCCAACCGAAAACCAGATCAATAGTTCCATTTGCGTGATGGCTCCAGTGGGTGTCCTGAATTATTTCAATGATGGAAAAGTGTAGGCGTTGGACTGGAGTGGGTGTGTTTGTATGTCTGAGTAATGAGGACAAATACATGGGGAGAAAGGTTTAGGCTCCACTCCGCTGCTGTAATTAATCCTGCCTGCCCACATCGACTGAAGGATTGGGACGTGGAGGGAGCTTTAACATCCACACGGTGAGTGTGTAACATGCACCTGTATGTTACAACACGCTTAACAGTTCATTAGAACCTAGATTCAGCTATTTAACTGTTGCTTCTTAGGATTAAAGTGTGCGAAAGGTGATAATTCCAGTGTTATTACTGAGCTAATAGTGGGTGGTGAAGAGCGTATGTCCACTGAGTGTAGTTGTGTAACTAATGAAAAGCACAGAGCTGCAGGTCACGAGCTTCAAGTGTAGTCAGGTCTGTGTACACTGGGCTGAGATACAGTAGATCAGCGTTACGTCTCTGTTCGAGCTTCACGTGGAACAGTCAAGTGTTTCAGGGGAGCTCCAGGTTCCTTCGTTGAGTAAGCACAAAACAAGATAGTCATTCAGCAAAGATGACCTGCGTTGACCTTTGACCTATAATCAAGCATCTTCAGACGATAAAAAGGTGATTTTCACGCCAATAATAAGAAAGTCTCAAAGTTCAAACGAGCACCCAGAGTTCAAGCGGATTTCCTTTCGCTCCTGCGGCTCCAGCTTCAGGAATGTATTATGCAGATGAGGCCATCTCATTTACCGCGGGGCTGCGATGAGGCCGGACCGACGGGAATGTCATCTGGACGCAGATCAGAAGGAGGGAAGGGAACGGTACCGGGGGAGCAGATGTGCTGTGGTGGGTGGGGGCACATTTCCATAAGGCAGGACGGACGCCATAAGGCAGACAGATCGATCGGAGGCACTGCTGGACGCCCCGGTGTTTGGGTGTTTTCTTTGGAAACAGGCAGGCTGTAACCGGGCCCTCCATGCGCTTCCTGAGCGGGTCCCCTATAACAGCGGTCACATTTCATTAACCTGAGAGACGTGTGTGTGTGTGTTAGTGTGTGTGTGTGTGTGTGTGTGTAGCCTTCAGCTCGCGTCCTGTTGCAGCAGTCTGGAGAGAGTTACGGTGACAATAACAAGGAGCCACGCGAGTGTTGACTCTGCGCTGCCGAACGTCCACAAGAGAAACGAGCGGCAGCTTTCATCCGAGTTCCTTGGCTGTTTAGAGTTTAGACATCTCATCAAAAAGGAATTTCACTTGTACTTTACAGTATCAGTCTTATGTTAAAAAGGAGCCTGTGGAGTATTTTGCAGATGTGAGGTGCTTCCTGGCGTGTAACCCTTTGTTACATACTGTACAACACATCTAATGGGTGAAGCTAAGCTCCACATGCAAACATGGACTTAAAAAGACCATTCAGGCGTGTGTGTACGTTTCCTTCTCGCTAATGATTTAAACATGCTGTGGCTTGGAACTCTATGTAAAATCAAACCAATTTGAAAACTGTCTTGTAAAGCTGCACAACATGAACAAAATGTAGTGCATTAACTCTGTGCATGCAACTCATCGTTGCATGCATTGGTGTCTTTAAACAGAGTGGCACGTTACTATACGCTTGCTTTCCTGTGAGCACTTAGCATTCAGCAACAGGTACTTACAGAGGCGAGTGAGTTTTATAATGATGATACAACTTTATGTGGGTGAAACTTATAGTCACAATTAATCTGAAACCAGTTATCTTATATGAGGATTCTATGTCTTTCTATAAAAAGCACCCAAAATACAGCCAGAGGAAATAAAGTAAAAAAGGGATTCATTTTTGAAACTCTGGAACTCTCAAAGCGGAACATGGCAACCCTCAGTGAACAAAAACTCTCAAGATGCAAGAACGAGACGCCCACGCTCTCAGAACCCAGTTGCAGAAGCAGAGACAGGGGGAGGAGGAGGACAGCACAACAGGGCTCTCCACGGGGACAGACGGATGATGGCCAGAACCAGGATGAGGAGCGGAGCACCCGAGAGCCTGGCTGAGGCTACGGAGGGAGTATATGCAGGTGAAAGGGACTGCCATTAGTTCCTCAGAGGGAGCAGAGGAGAAGGGAGGGGAGATGAAGGGGGCGTGGCCAAGGTGAGTATGGAGGGGGGGGGGGGGGGGGGGGCTTATACAAATAGATTCAAAATAAGGCTAATTACTGTATACATCAAATAAACCCAGTAAGCTGCTGTGCATTTACCTGTGGAGGCTCCAGTCCTCATTACAGAAACCACTCCAGCTGCCGATGGAAACGCAGCGGTGATGGAACCATCAAGACAGACATTAATCCGTGCGCGCGGAAGCAGAAACGAAAACGCCGAGACCCGAGTTGGCTCGGACTGAATGAGACGCAGTTTGTTCGCATTCTGAGGAACGGGAAGCTCCTCTGCTCTCGCATCAGAAGCATCGAAGCCGCGGGAATGACTCGCACTCGAGGAGTCAAAATCAAGGGCCTCGCGCAGGGCTAAATAATCAGCTCACACGCCAAGTCTGCACGTTCCCCACTTGCCTGGAGGTCATTACTTTATGCTATTCACCATAACACAACAGTAAAATCAAAATATCAACCACTAGAATGACTGAAGCAAAGTGCTCCTCTTGTCAAGGACCCAGCATCAAACTGCAGCATCACCGTCTCCGTGCTCAGGCAGGATTTGCCAAAGCCCCGTCTCTATATTGGTCTTTCATGGCTCAATCATGAAGCGCCATATGCTAACAATAATGCCCGTCTTTGGAGTCTGTCGCACACAACCTCCCAATATCGCTTCCATCGCAACGGCGCACCGTAGCTGGTTGCAATTTCCCCCGACAGCGCGGGAGGAACGTTTGGAAGCAGCAGTGCAGCTGATAAGGAAGCCTGTGCCGGGCTTGCATGCGAGGCCACGCTACATTGACTTCTCTACAATTAAAATTACTTCAGCAATCAAAGGGCTAAAAATGACGCCAGGCCACATGTGTGCACGCATGCAACGGGTGGTAAATTTATCCAAATGTGCCTCAATAGCCCTTTTGTTACTTCCTTGAACATTTATTCATTTCACGCCCTGCTCCATCTGTCTTTTCTCCTAATTCAAAAAGCATGAGCTTCCTTCTTCTAAAGCAGCTACGTGTGAAAAAGCACCAACCTGTTGCGACCTATCGGTGACAGTCTGACTGAGTGACACCCCCCCTCAGCATCCTGACACAGCAGAATTGACCGACAACATCGCGTCCTGCACTGAACTTCACTTCGCTCCTGGAGCCACGACAGCAGATGGCCGGAGCCCGTTGACATTTGCTCCTCACTAGTCTGCTTCCATTTGGGAAAGGCTCAAATCCTGCAGTTTACATGTGTCCACAAATGTCATCAAATGCCGAATAAATGTCAAGGTCTTGGTCGTGAAGGCGGACGTTGATGCTTGAGATTAGTGTGTGTGTGTGTGTGTGTGTGTGTGTGTGTGTGTGTGTGTGTGTGTGTGTGTGTGTGTGTGAGAGAGAGAGGTGGTGGACACAGAGCAACTTTACCATCCATGCATAACATGGTGTGTTTTTACTTTAAGTACAGTCATTATATTCGACCATTACATCACTTGCTTCAGTTTCCAACTCAGGAACTGAAATTCTGTGGGCGGAGCCTAATTCACTGTGCATAACTTCAATAAATGTGCACAGTTCACTCATTGGGAGCTACAGTATAATCAACTGCAAAACACATTTTATTTTCTTCTGCTGTATTAATGATGACAAATTTAACCTTTCAACAATACTGATATTGATTCCAGTTCACAAGACGAATGAATGGTAGAAACAATAAATACTGGATTGTCTTGCGCAACTGATTATGATCCTGTTGCCAAGCGTGACGCAAACGCGTGACACTGAGTAAGAGGGAAGGAGAGGGAGCCTGAGCCAAGCAGAAGGGAAGGAAGGCTTTAATGAGCATCTCTTTCATCTAACTAGGCTAAGATGATGAACTAGTCGTCCTTCTCCCCCTCAGCCTCCATCGCTCTAGTTACCTTCCTACCCACAACACCAGCCTGACCTGGCAACACATAATAAATCTATGGAGGCAGAGGCTGCGTTCACTCTGTTCTGCTGATGAAATACTGATTTGTTCTCTCATGTTTCTTCTTCACCTACTTTTATATTTGTTGTCCCCCCCCCATCAGCAGCTGCAAGTGGGTTTGTGTAATATCTGCTTTTACGGAAAGTGAATCACAGCCGGGTTCGCGCTCAGCTACAGGTGCAGAACATCCAGTAGGATCCAAGACAACCAAATGTACTGACTGGTATAATGTTTTGTCAGCAGAGGCATTGTTTGGATGCTCACGTATGGGGATGATGTACTGGCCTGAGGAGACATTTGAGTCTTTTGCATCTCAGTCGCATAAGTGGATCCTCAGGTTGGCAGGATAAATTAAAGGAATCTGGCAGGTTTGGCCAGAATGTGAGGATAATCTGTCAAATGCTGTATATTGGGCTGTGAGTTGGGGCATTCTGTTTAGAGGGTGAGACGGATTCATGTTTTTCTTACATAAAGGAGATGTTTTAAACATCATTGTACTCATGGTAGCTTTTGATTGGTCTCTCCACATAACAAAAGGCTGTTTGATAGCAACAAAATATTGGTTGAAATGTTACCTTTTTCAAGCTGGACGTGTGGACAGAGTTCTTGGGATGAAGCTGGAGCAAAGCAACACAATGACAGAAGAGATGAAGAAGTTGAACCAGAGCAATAAAACTATAAAACTACTACTGAACTACATCAGGAGGAAGACAGTGAGTATTCTAGACAGCACTGAGACCGTAATAATCAAAGGCACAATAACAAAAAAATAATCTATAGTGTTTTATGTGGCAGTGCATCTTATATTTCCTTCTCAATCTAAATACCTGACCTCCTGACTCCGTCTTCCTTCATTTGCCCCATTCTCCTTACTCCATCCAGGCATCTCACATCCATATTATTACTTCTCTGCCAGGTGTCACCTGCACGGAGCGCTGGGAGACGGGGACGTGAGCTGGGCTGCTATTAACCAGCTATCATGAAATGTCAGGTTCAATATTAGTTCATGGAGCAGGCAAGAGAAACGCACACAACTCTCCCCGGCACACCTCAGACATTTAAAACAGTTCATTTTGGTTTAATTACATGGTAAACTCGATGGTAAACTCAGTCTGGTTCATGCTGAGCTAATAACTGTTGAGATGAAAATGAAATATTAGACGTTTAGGCAGGACAGCGTATCCATCTATTACCCTAAGAGCCTTTCCTGGGTTGTGGGGGTGCTGGAGGCAAAACACTGGACCAGTCACGAGCTCTCACTTAGCCGAGAGGTGAGACAAGACTGTCAGGCACGATGGCGGTGCTCCAGTGCTCTGGGGCTGTGTCGCCGTCAGACGAGGTGGTGCATTATAATAGATGGCATAATAAAGACACAGGATAAGCCCAGAATTCCTCAGCTTTCAGTAGGTTGGAAACAATTCTATAAAGGATTTGTAGCGTGAGCTTATAAGTGCGGTCTGTGCTAGGAAAGCAAGCGTTTGATGTGAAAATTGCAAGTTCTGCCAAGAAGACGGGGCAAATATCCAAGACCAGCCGTGCTGGAAGCTTGATGTGTGCTAAAGGTGAACCCTCCCCTTCAGATATCAGCGACCCAAACGCCAGGCGGGTCGCTGATATCTGAAAGCCTAATATTAGCCAGGATGTCCACAATGACTCCATATTAAAACACTTACGACGACAACTGATACAGGAAAAGGACACGTCCACGCGTTCCCATCCGCTCTCCAATGACGACTCCATTACCTGTCCACCTCCAGCCTGTCAGCTGGCTCGACAACAGCTGGCTAGACGCACTCCGCTGCCCATGACCGCTGCTGGCAGGCTGCTTTATCTGATGGTCCAACTCTGCTGCCTACACACTGTCATGTAGCTGTACAGAAGGAAGCAAGCAGGTTAGAGGAGGGACAAACATCCAGTAAAAATACAACAACATGCGTGCTTTCGACTGGTTTGATTCAAGGGGAGAGCGGTTTACCTTTTCAATGTCTGCAATCACAGCAGCATTGGGTTTAAGGGGAGAGGCGTGTGATCCATCATGACACTCAGCTCCATTTAATGGCTCAGTGCGCGTCTGTGTGTGATCTCACAGCTCAGGTAGCTGGGTTGATGAACAGAGGTATTGATTCGGAGCTAGGCTTATCAATCAGGTGCCGGTGGTGGGACACACACACACACAGCATTCATTTAGCTATTTAAGCAATACATGCAAAACCCTTTCAATTCATGTTTTAGGTTTTTTTTTAGTTTTAGTCTTACTGGAAGGAAATGTCATATTAAAGCATTTGTTTTGAGACTCTGTTAGAACATAAGAACCAGAGACTTCCTTGACCCACCTCCCTCCAGCCCACCCTCCCCAACTCCAGCCGTACTTTTCTTTACACGTTAGTGTGCCACCGTTCTCGACCCCCTGTGGCCTCATTAACACACACACACACAATGAAACGTAGCAGCCACGTCTGATAACAGGCACAACAGCCTGCACACACACGCATAAACAAAGACACACACAAGAAAAAAAGACGCTGAAGACTTTATGCTGAGGTAGAACAACTTCATGTTAGAATTATTGCTGACACACAAGGTGCATGCATAAATGCATGTGCTACTACTGTACTGAACACTAACAATGACAGACACCCTTTGTGTCCAGAGCTAATTGGCCAGTGTTACTGTAGCATACTGGTCAATTTCGGCATGTTGGAATCAAAGGACCAGTGTAACTTAGTACATCAGTGCTGCATCTCAGTCAAGTTACCAGAGTTACCAGTGAAAAAAGGATCTCAATCAACGTTTGTATGTGTAGAAGCATTTTTAAGTTATTTCATCCTACTTTATTGCTTTAACTTCATATACTTTAAAATAATGATTTATATAGTTTTGTCCTTCAAACGTTATGCTTCAGTGCATTTTATTTTAAATCTAATAGCAGATACTACACTAAAACCCTGCTCTTTGTTTTTATTTTTTGATGCAAAAATTGAGAACACTACAGTATATTAGATTGCAACCCTTTTACTGTTCAGATTCCTGGAGTCTAAAGTAGCCAGAGTTCTGCAGCTAATAAATACTTTTGGGCAGATGTCTGACATTTGAGCACAAGTTTGTGCACAAAAGTGTTCATACACTGGCTTGTCCCTTAACTTTGAGAAGCTATTTGTGAAGCAACATGAGCTACTGACACTATAGTGAGGCTGAAAAGCTTAAATCTCTTGATCACAGAGGAACTAGAGCACAGTAAGGACCTAAGTAACACCCGTCTAATGAATGGCAGGGCATTGTGGGAACTGCAAGATAAGGATGAGTTACTGATGATGCCTCTGGTGGCAGAAGCTACAGGGTGATGCTGAGGCAAACTGGAGTTTGTGTGTGCTCACATACAGCCAAAGGCATCAACTACTTTACCCCAGGCTCAGCTGGCCAATGCAAAGTCCACTGCCTTGAGAGTTAATATAATTTTACTTAATGTACCGACTTTATTTATGTTGCTGTCGGTCTGTTGCTAAACAAATAAAGTTACGGTGCCAGCAGCATCATCGCTGATCTGTGGAGCAAACATGCCAGAGCCATAATTACTGGGTTAAAAGGTTAGCCGGGTTCAAGCACTCATCTCAGTGCTAATTAAAATTCAGCGTGTGCAGCTCATCAAAACAATTAGTGCAGAACAGTAATGAGAGGAGTGGGAAGCGGGTAGGGAGGAGGGGAATAAATGGTCCGTATCAGTATGTGAAAGAAGAGCCAGACACAGACCAGGTATAAGAAGGGGAGGCAGAACTCTATCTGCGAGAGAGGATCACGATAGAGTGAGACACCAAAGGGCAAAGGGGGAGAGGGGTGTGGAAGAAATAGATAAGGAGTCCCAGAAGTGACAAAAAGTTCCTAATCTGAAGAGTGGAGCTAAAATGGAACAGGGCATCTCATCCCCCTCCTCGTCCCGTTTTCCTCCCTTGGCAATTTCTTGTTCTTCCACAAAAGCAGCCGTCTGCCAGAGCGACTTCCCTCGTTCTTCAGGCGACGGGGCCCTCGCCAGATCTGAAAAGGCAGAGGGAGGAGGGGAGGGGGGGCGCCTGTGGAAAGTAGGGAGAGGAAGAGAAGCGAATGTAAACAAGTGCAGATGGTTGCGGCGCGCCGATGGATGAGATGGGGAGCAAAGGGATGCGAGGCTGCCGCCGTGTCACAACACAAACATGTTTTACTGTGGCCCTCGCGTCGGCTCAGCGTCACCGCTTCCACCCATCGCTCTGACTCGCTTTCATACACCTTCACAGTCGCACAGAGTTTACATTACCTTCATGCAGCCTGCTGAGGGAAAAGGCGAGGGATGCGATACACAACGCCGGTATTTATAGTAGAGAAGAGTGGCAAACCGCTGAGATGCATTCATTCCGTTCCTGCTGGAGGTTTCCTGTCTTGGGCTGAGAGAAAGAAGCCATCGTGAAAATGTCACAATTTATCCCGTCATGTATTCAACTTTTTCTGCTCTTGTGGAAAAGTGGAAAAAGAATCTCATACATCTGTGCAGCAAAACATTTCCGCACCCAGAGAGTAACCACATCCGCATCCATTCCACAAATAAAATGCTCACAGCTCATGAGAGCAATATTCTTTATTATTCAAGGTTGTGCGTATACTTGCTGGTCCAGACCTTAAGATAAAACCCAGAGGCTGTGCAGCTGTGGAGACGAAAGCGCTCACGTTGAAGCCAGGACAAGACACAAATAAACAACGCTGAGAGCGGAGAGTAAACGGAGGGTTGTTGGAGAGCAGTTCACTCACAGTGATGACGAATCACACACACGAACAATAAAACGATACTGTTATGTAATGTTATGGCACACCTAAGGAGCTCCAAAATAGCCTTTTTTTCCTGCACTCAAACACAACCAAGGCGTGTTTCCCCCACTGTCAGATCCATGTGACATGAGCGTGGGAGCGGGAACACGGGGCGAGGCCAGACTGGGTTATCTGCAAAATAGCGTCGGTCCTGTTTGTTCAAGTGTTCTGGGGTGAAGGTAGTTTATCGCTGCACAAGTGCTGCTGCTGCCGAGCATCCTTCTCTAAAGGTTCATTTCTACACCTGCATCACATTAATGCTACTAAGCAAAAGCTTGAGTTGATATTTGAGGTAATACTCTGCTGGTCTGGCTAAAATATAAAGTAACAGATCTAACCCCAATCACCTCAAAAGGAACTACTTACCAGTTTAACACTAATAAAATAATTGATAAATACAGAGCACATCTACTACTGTACATACAGTATAAGTGTCCCAATAGTCAAACACAGACCTTATCCGGTGGCACGAGGCTCTGATCTTCCCTGACATGTTCCCACTCAGCAATGTGGCATTTACCAGCAACACCAGCATAGCCAGGTCTGCCAGCAGGGCCCAATTACTGGTTGATGCCACTGACCTGCCCTCATATTTCCCTGACCTAAATCTACAATTAGGTAACTACAGTAAAGGACATTTTATGTATTAGTGCATATCCAATGTCATTTCAGTACCACCACAGACGGTCCAGGTGCTCACTGATGTTCTGAGAGGAGATCCTCTAGGAATTGTTTTATCAACATCCAGTTCCCTTAATTTTTTTGAGCAAGTTGCTATAGTATATTTGCATATAAGCCTGACTTGCCAGACAGCAAACATGCTATGGAAAGACTTTGAGGATTAGGTCCCTGTAGTCAAAGTTCAGTCAGTTCTTCAGGTATTATTCTGTTGGCTTCTCCATGTTCACATCCAGCAGAAGCCTCCGTAGTTCCTGGGGGTCAGTCACAGGAAGCGAGCAGGTAAAATCCTGGCAGACATATGCTGTGGCAGCACCACCCTTCTGGGACATGGAGGCCAGGACGGGCAGACGCTGGCACAGGAAACACTCTGCATCGCCATCGATGAGCATCAACACCTGCCGAAGACAGAAGCAATGAGAAAAGGGCCGTACTTACTGACTGAAGACAACACACAACATCAGTCACTTTCACACCATACTAGATTACCAGCTCAAAAAAGACCATGTCAGTGGTTCATACAATGATTTAGAATAAAGTGAATAAAAAATTCAGCTAATAAGTCAGCTAATCTAAAATAATAAACATCGGCACAATGGTGGTGCGTAATATACTACTGTACTGTACGTCGATGATTAAAAAAATAAAACCGCAACAAAATAGAGACAATTTGCAGAATATGTTGAAGTGTAAACCTATCAAGTGTCAAGGTGAACAACAAGGCCAGGTCTGGTCTCCCTACAGACTTATCACTGTTTGCCATATATTGTGCACCCAGCAATCCACTTAGTGGTGAGCAGTACCTGTATAAGTACAAGTAAAACACGATACAATTTATGTTTAAAAACTTAAAACTGCCTTAATTTATTGTTTAAAAACTGCTAACAATTACTTTATATAAATTTTAGTTTAAAAACTTCTGCTAACAATTTATGTACTTAATATTCATTTCATGAATGATACACTATATCGCTAATGAATAAAGTTTACAATGACTTGATTCACAGGCCAAAGAAGGCTTCGTGATGCCTCCACCAACAGAACCAGCATTAACTTCTTCAGCCATTTGAGCTGCAGTAGCTCACAAGCCAAGCTGTGTGCAGCCTGTGCTGCCCATCACCCAGCCATCAGTTCACCACTGTTCCTGCCTTAGATCACGTCTGCGCCAGTAAGACCGCGGATGTTTTGGCGGATTCTCACTATTTATTATTGTTCCTGGTTCTAACACATCAGCTAACTGCTGCCTAATGCTGTACAGTATGTCCTAACCACTAACAGGTGCCACGATGCAGCCATAATTAGTCCTTTCATCCGACAAAGTGTTACCTCATATGGCATAATGAAAACAAACCTAATTTATTCTTGAATATTCTTGATTCATTCTTCAGACTATTTACAATAGTCAAGTGAAATTATGTAATTCTTCACATATACACGTTCACTAAAACCAAACATAATGTGCTTCCTAAAAATAATACATTCAGTCGTGGGTCAGCAGCTCCCTTGTCTCATGCCCACACAGAGGAAAAACAATAGTGAGTGGACGGATATGCGATTCGCACAGTGTAATATATTACACTGCTGCAACACCAGTGCCCTCAAAGACTAGGTCACACTAACTATTTAAATATTGCACATGACAAGAGTGTGGTGGTGGGTAAAGGTGAGAATCGACGTGGTTGAAATGAGATGACGTGTCTCAACATCTGTTTGTCGGGCCGCTGTGCGACTCGGTGCTCCTAGACGGGCAGCCGAGCACAGTTAAAGAGGGCCGAGCCGCCCATCCCTAAGGCAGCCCCCTGTCAAACAAATGTCCATTCCTCCTGGCCGGGCACCGCCCTGAGTTCACAGCGGAGCGAGAATGACAACGTCAACGACAAGCTCAGACAGAGTGGAAAAACAGGGAAAAGAATGAAGAGACGCGGAGACTAAATGGTCCGGTGAAAGATCTCCTCCCAATGCAACACTGCTGCGTGAACATGTGACGATGCTTGAAGGATGTGGATTCCAGGCTTAGTCCAGTTTCTGTTCTGCTGGCTAAACACACACAGAAGTGATGGTTTTTAATTTAAGCTGAATAAAAACAGCAGATACCTCTGCTTACCTCATCCATGTAGAATGGTTTGCTTCGCTTCCACCTCAACTCTATGAGCTGCATGTTCACATTAGGCTACTGTACCGTCTCACTGCACTCCCAATGTTCCACTTAGCCACTTAGATGTTCATTTGTGCTGGTTGCCATCTGCACATCTAACGCTAAGAACCTATCAATGCCCACCCCCTGCCACCAAAGGCCTCGCCAGCGATGAGTATTGCTTTTTCTATTACTAAATGTGCTGTCTGGTGTAATGACCTCCTTAGGGAATGATCAAGTGATGCTGCTCTATCTTTTCTTAATCTATACTTTGAAGATACGGTACAGCTCAGAGCAGAAATGTAATTAATATACAGCAATCAATGGATTAAGAGCGCACACACACGGGTGAAGAGTGTGATGGAATGTGAGTCTAACGACGTGACCGTTGCTATGGAGACAGGAGGAGGCTGTCCTGCGCCAAGTTGAACCACTTGGTCTTGACACTTGCTTTTGGTTGTCAACTTCATGCGCTCCCTCATTGGGCCCAGACCACATTCAGCCACACTCTCAAATCTTAAAGGTCACAATGTAGTCTGTCTGTGTCACAACAACACCATCTACACACTCCTGGGACCAGCAAAGCACAAGAGGGGGGGTGGAGTGATGGAGAAACACAGCAGCAGAGAGAGACGGGGAGATTATGTGTGAACGTATATACACAAGTCTTGTGAATGTGATGAAGGGAAAGCAGACTGTGTGGTCTTGGACTCAGCGTAAGGCAAAATGCGCGTGTATGTGTGTGAGGCTGCAGCAGACAGCACAGTTGGCTTCACATGAGAGCACAGTCTCCAAGCCAACTCCCACAGGGTTAATCCCTTCATACGCTGGGCAACCCTGAAACAAACACGCATCAACACAGACACACAACTCCCACCCGGTAAATGTCCCTACACTGACAGCTCCCTCCCACTCCTCCAAAGCAGCCGAGCTCAGACGCTTTAGAGGAACACCGTGTACCTGTGCTGACATTGACGCACACACACGTCTTCAGGATCCATCTTAATGGTTTCTGTCCTGTCTAGTGACTTATAGGACAAACTCTCTAGAGGAGGAGGATCACGTTGAAGATGTCAAACACACATTTGTTAGATCTGATGTCATACCTACAGAAGACTGACAATGTCTGAATTACACCATGTACAACTTAAGCATAAACACTGTCACAAAGTCATCACAACAAGACCACAACACAACCTCAAACGCGTGAGAAATAAAAATCACATGCTTGAAAGTTTACATTCATTCAATCCACGTCCTTTGCTTTAGCTTGTTGCCATAATAAAAGAAACAAGCCATTGTTTTGTGGTAAAAAGAGTTCAGGGAGCACCGCACAACACTTCACACACACACACACACACACACACACACACACACACACACACACACACACACACACACACACACACACACACACACACACACACACACACACACACACACACACACACACACACACACACACACGCTTGTGTGGCCTGTGCAGGCGATCTGCTCTGTGCTTTGTCACACCGGGCATCAGTCTGCATCTGCTGACAGCCTCTACAGGCCGCTCTCCACTAACTCATCAGGGGCCGCAGTGACACGCGACGATGCCTTGATGTCTGCGCAGAATTAACAGCTCCCCTCTTTAGTTGGATCCCGACACCCATGACATACTTCATCAGCTCGCGTTGAATTTCAGATGAAAGGGAATTCTCATCTGGTCGAGTCATAAAAGTCATGATGGGATCACAATGTTAAGGGGAAGAAATCTGACATGTGCTGGAAAGACAAAAGTAAATGTCATGTCCTCTAGATCTAGAATTTAACCAGATCCTTTGATTCCCCTTTTATTTAGGCAATACTGTATGTCAGGACACGGTCATCCAGTTAACCTATAATAAAAAAAAGGTAGATGAAGATCGAAGAAATTTAGAAACAACAAAATAATATTTCCTTACTTAACCCTAAACATTAGTTAGCATTATTCAAAGATGACCACTGTATTAATTACGTATTAAAATAAAAAGAAAAATGCTAACATTACCGTTTTTATTAAAACCTGCCAATGTTCTAAATCCTTGACTCCTGCTTCTAGTTCTTATGCTTTTACACTGGGGGGTCACTCTGCTGAGATGCCAACAAGCGGTAACGACCTCTGAGGACGGGTGACTATATGTGTGAGATGAAAGACTGCTGGACTCCACGAGAGGTGTTTCATTAGCTCTGATTCACACAGCAGGGTCAAATTTGAAATAAAAAAAGTTTGCTTTCTGTCCAAGTCATCACAGAACACTGTAAACTTAGACAGGTGTGGAGAAACTCCTACTGTACATCTTTTAGTACCAGTTGCAACATAAAAGCTCCCCAACAAGTTTCTTCTGTTTTTTGAACTGGCAGTAGCTACAGTATAATATTTCAAAGCAAGTTCTTGAAACCTTTTATATGTCAGAAAATATAAAATATATGCTACATTAACCTGTGAGAGACACACTATCCTACTGATAATTAAAAGGTTTGCTGGTTTATTTTAAAGCTAGCCTGCTTGTTACGGTCTGGTTTGAAACCCCTCCACTGACGGAAACCATTCGAAGTCTCTCCACTGTTGCCAATCAATGAGGTTTTTGCTCTGTAACTCCTTGGAATTAGCAGGTAATTAGGACAGAGCAGGAGAATCAATTCCTCACACGCCATACACCACATGCAGGAAATACACACGCCTGTAGACACCGGTGAACTAACAAAAGAGCTGTGACAGAGGGGAGATTGGAGAAAGGTAGGTCACAAAGGTGGACTCTGAACCTGTCACGCTCTAATCCTCTACTACACTGTGCTGTGACCAGACACAGTTAGCCTCTGGTTAGGCTCCCCCTTCTGTCCCTCACTGTCACCCTGACGACTTTTCCCACGTCTCTCAGGTCTGGTTAGGGGACCTGCAGTCACTTCCCCCCACAGATGGGTTGAGAAAGGACCCTCTCCCCCTAAAAGGTCATGTTCCTGCCTTCCATCTCTTTTTCTCACAGAATGTCATCTATTGTACTCTGCTCTGTCTAGAGAGAATGGAGCAGGACAGAGACTAGTCCCTGTAACATCTAAGACTCTGAGTCCTCACGATAACAAGCATCTCGGCTTCTGCTTAACACCCAAACAAAAGCATCACAGCCACTGAGTTTCCATATTTGTGCCTGCCAGAGACACACATGCACACAAATCCCTGTTCTGAGACAGTATAACTCTGATGTTTTAACACAGACAGAATGACTAGTTGAGTGCAAACACACAAATGTGACTGATTATAAGTACAGTCGCACTGACAAGTGGCATTCGGGCTAACAACAGAAAATCACAACAGGAATTTAGATTCAACCCCCCCCAAAGATAGCATGCCTATCTACTGTAAACATTTGTATGTAATTTGCACACATAATAAACAGATCAAGTGCGCTGCAGCATTTCCCACACTATGCTGGTTATACTGTAGCAGCTTCTGGACTCCATCACACTTTAGCTTAACATTAGCAGATCCATCCTGTTGTGTAGGAGATTTATTCCTGCACTTGTTAAAGAAATGTTTAATTTCTTGGATTTGCCTGGAACTCTTTTTCTTTAACAGGAAAACAACTTATTTTATATTTTTTACAAAACAAGTTAGCTGAAACCTTTAGAAAGTCATTTACGTACATGTAGTAACAACGTTTTCAGCTGTGGAGCTAATAAACAGGGGACCAAGGTGAGGGAGGATTAAAATCACTCAAGCACCAAAACTGACACATATCTGAAATATAAGCAATATTAGCAATTATTATTAATAATATTAATAATTGCTAATAGCATATTAAATACTAAAGTAGTTTCTACTGTACAGCGACACCATTACTGTTGTTGGCTACTATTCCAGCAACTAAAGTAATGAATACAAATAATCATGCATATGTGGAAGAATGTGTTTGTCATTTTTGTTTGTGCTTCTTTGTGTGACACATGGATAGTGTGTTTAACTGCTGGTGTTTGTGTATAAAAAAATAAAGAAATTTAAAAAAAAGTGTCTCACAGCTGCTGTAGACAGTAGTGTTAGTCCTCTGAGAGGTGCTCTCTCTTCCCTGAGGAGGAGAGTGTGTATTTAGTGGTGTGCAGGATCACCATGTCTAGCCAACAGTGTTGCTTCTGCTGCTTCTGGCCAGCTGTTCTCACAACATCTGGAGCCGCTCTCCTCCCTCTGTCTGATTTTCGTTCTCTCTCCCCACCTCCATGTAACTCTCAGGCTCAGTGGAGGCTCATTAGAAGTAGGAGGAAAAAAAAAAGTGTCTGGCGGCTCTTTTGTGTCACATACCAGACCTGCCCAAAAGACTGTGTCTCGCAAACAAACACACAGGATGATAAAGCTCATCCTCCTCTATCTTCACATTCAGAATGCAATCTGAACTTAGTGTTTTAAGCATTTTCAGGCCACACATTCTGCTTGAAATAAAAAAAAAAAACATTAATCTCGTTCCCATTTACCATCTTATTGTTCCCGGTGGTAACCCCTGCGCAGCCGTCTTATTGGTCCCCTGTTGTTTCTGTGGTCACCACAATCTGTTTCTTATCCCTCAACGTAAAAGGCTTTTAAAACTCAATTCCTCTTGTGTCCTCAGCTCTGCTTTTACTGCAATCATTAGCAGACGCAGGCCACAACCCTTCGTCACCGAGGCCTTATTGGCTCCAATCTTTGCAGCAAACAGCGTATATTTGTTACGCAAAACAATTCTTCTACAAATGCCGGGGAGGCGACCTGCAAGTACTTCCCTGTAAAAGATGACTCCAGGCATAAACCATAGGATTGGTCCGTTTACTTCTGGTAACCATTTTTCTACTTATTGGCCTCTACTGTGAGAATTCCATGACTAACTGAGTACAAATAAGAAGGCCCAGCATGTGGCTGGTTCTGGCTGGATGCAGTGATACGTCCCCTTAAAAATAGATCCATCCCGATAATGGCTCTATCTGGCTCAGTCTGGGTATCTGTCTCTCTGCAGGGATCAGGAATGGCCTGATGTTACTGCAGCCACTGCCTGATACTGCAATACTCATCTATATTTCAGTAGCCTCTGGTTGAGTGTGTGTGAGTGTGCGTTTCATTGGACAATCCCTGTTTGAATTTACTGATCTAATTTCAGCTCCTGTGCATTTATTTTTTTATTTACACACAAAGAAAGAAAAACACCTTAGATTAAATCAAGTGTACTCTGAAGGCAAACTTGTACAAAACGACCTCTAAGGGCTATAAAGGATTATGGTCACAGATATATAGTAGTTTCCTACAACTTGCTGGTGAGAGGCAGGAGGAGAAATAGAGAAGCTGTTAGTTAGTTGCTAAAATGTCCTGCTCTAAAGTAGGAAAAATTCACTGCATAGGTTGTAAAACCGAGATCTGGTTAGGTAGAAAAATGCATGGCTGGACTTTATTGCTGCATTTCTCCTGCATAAATTTTTGATGTTGTTGTAACAGTTTTTTCTTCTCCAGTGAACATGAGGGTCTCCCAGTACCTGCTCTCACAATGAAACAGCAGCAGAAAAACACATCTATTTTCCTCTTGAATAACCTCACTCCAGACAATTTAGACTGCACATCTGCATCAGATTCTTACTTCAGAGCACTGCACATCTCTATTCGTGCTTCCACATTAATTACAACAAGAAACATGCGCTGCCTGGACAAAAAGTAGTCACCTGCAATTAGGCAACAACCTTCTACTGCATAATTACTGTAGTGATTAATATGTTTCAGCTGGCAACAAAATGAGGTCGACTAACCACCTGAGTGCACTGAATACCCAGGTTATTCTATTGGCTGTTTCCCCTGATGGCGCCTTCATATTCCAGGATGACAATGTCAGGACTCATTGAGCTCAAATTGGTGGTTCAGGGGGTAAAATACTGTAGTATGCCTAAATTTAACACATTCGTTCACCAGAGTCATACTAATCAAATGAAGTGCTGACGTACTGTACAAACATCATTATCTTGCTGAGCTAAACATTACATTTAAACACTTGCCAGAGATGAATGAAATTTACATGCGATTGCAAACTGAAGCAAGATCAAGCGCTGTGATTAATAGATACATTAACTGATTCTTGATAATTGTCAATTAATAGGTTTATCCAAAAAATGAAGATGGATGTTTGATATTCATTATAAAGGATTCATAAGCAGCCTGTTTCTGAGCTTTGGGGGGGGGGGGGCTGCAGAGCCACTAGGCATTCAGGCATTAGGAGAGGCCAACGGAGTCAACTAACTTGAAAACAGAAACAGCATCTTAAATGTTAAAACACTGCAGAGGAGACAGAGAAGCTGAGGCTGACCTTTACAGGCTGACACTTAAACCAGCCAAAACCCCAGGCGCTGTTGTCGCTTGCTTTCACTCTGCATCTGTGTGTTTTTGTGGCTCCATATTTAAAGCTTACTACTCACAAATAATAGCTAATCTACGTTTCAGCTGATGACACATTTTCCACATGTTAGTCTGAATGTGGAATGCACCATCTTGACAAACACACAATGTAGAATCCTGTAACTACAGTACCTTATGTGGCAGGAAGATGGAGTGGACCACTGATAGAAGACTTGTTGTTTCAGGGGCATCCCTCTCGCCACAGATCACAATCTGTACAAAATAAGGGAGAATGTAAGGAAAAGGCATTGATGTAGAAATATGAACAGATAAGGAGGTCAGGTATGTTTTGTAGCCCTAAGGAGGCACAGGTTTGCTTTAGGACTGCCTCGCTTCACCTCACCCTTTTCCTAATCCTTCACAGGTTGTGTATAAGGGGCAGAGGTCTAACGACTCCCTACCCACACTGTTTCTGCTCCTGTTACTTCCCTTCTCAGACTTTACTGCCCATTAGCTTTTCCTAGGGTCACCAAGAAACTTCATGGTAACTACTGTTGTTATGCTGTGGTACGCTGGTTTCAGGCTAAATAAGGGAGTTAATATTTCAAATCCGATTATATAACTGGAGCTGAATCTCACAAATAGCCCATTAAATGTACACTAACGACAACAAGGCAGAAAGATTCTCAGACCCTGTGTGCCTGGATTAAATGAACATATTTTTAAAGAGCAGTCAGTCTAAAGCGACCCACAGCAGTTCATTTTAGGTAAAACATTCTTGTACAGTATATCGACATATTGAGCTCTTTAAGGACAGGTTTTAATCATGGTGTTTTCAACCTCGAACTGAGGATCTAGTATTGATGGAGCAGCGGGTCCTTTGTTTTACATGGTGGAGTTTTAACATGCATTAATGGATGCAGAAATGTGTTTCCTGACACTGGCTTTAGATGAACTGCTGAGCCCATGCAATAATTTCCACTTCAGAATTGTATCTGCTTTTAATGCAGGGCTGCCTGATGGGCCTAAAGCCACAGTTAATCGCTACTGGTTGTCTGCCTTGTCTATTGCATAGAATTTCACAGATTCCCTTTAAAAGAAATGTAGATATTCCATTCAGAAAAGTCAAGCTGATAGGTTTAATTGAGCTGTGCATTTTCGAATAACCTGTCTAAGTGTGTAGTGCTGAGCCAGAAGAGCCCGGGTCATTTCAGGCAGCGCTATGGGAACTTTGGTCAGGCGGTCGGCGAAGGCTGCCAGCAGCTGCTGAGATTTGTGCAGCCACTCCTGCCTTCCAGTGTAGTGAGACAGACGAAGAAGGTTGGATGCTGATACCGAGTTAGCACTGGGCTCTGCACCGTCCTGATCTGAAAATCACAAAGATACATCATTGGAAAGTCAACATAAGCCGACAAACAAACAATTTTGGCATTTATGTTACATCATAAGTAACCAATAGTATGAATGCAACAGAGAGGCTATAATTACCATCTATGTGGTTAAATAAATATTGTAATTATTAGGGAGTTATACTCACTGTGTGCCAGTCATCAACAACTTTGTTGTGTCTGTATCTACTGATCGACAATTTATACAATAATATATAAATAATAAAAATAATTTATACAAGGCTTTTGATGAAAAACTGCCTGTAAGTACTGTAATTCATATACAGCTATTTGCCCTAGTGGTCATATACAGTATGAACTAATAATAAAAGATAAAACAGTTGATGATGCTTAAAACTGCAAATAAAATAAATAAAGATTTTTTTTCAGCTCAACCAGTTAATATATGGTGTAGGTTTTCTGAGAAAATATACAATGAGAACATTCAAGTGACAAATCAGTTACATTTATGTCAAACTAACTTCGCTATGTCCATTGGTACAACACAATGCCAGAGTAACAGATGACCTAATGACTTCACCCCCTTAAGTCCTTGGCTCTTATCTCTTATCAGTGTCCAATGAGAGCGTGGAGGTGATCTTCCCATAAACTATGACCTCGCTACATGCCTGCTTTGTAACACTGATTTGAAGTCATTGGCCATGAAGGTTTTCAATGTGAGAAAGAAAGACAGACAAAATTACATCCTTAGGACATCGGGAAAATACTCGGTGGATATTCAATTTGACTCCTTGGCCACGCCACGCTTCAGTGTGTGTGTTTGTTTTTGTGACACTGTGGCGGGGTAATCCATCTTACAGTGACAGACCACACTGCTGGGACAGGCGTCCGCACTGCAGCGGCCGTAGCGTCACTAATGGGTTTCAACCCTACACAGTGCTGTGACCATGATGGCACAGTCAATGCTCTCAGATGGGAACCCTCTCGCATGTCAGCTCTGATAAACGCACACAGACGCAGGTGGACAGGCATCCCTGCATACACAGGGCTGATACACAGACACAGCCATCATCTTTGATCAGTCAACAGCTTCTTAAGAATAACTATTTGCTTTGTCATTGGTTCCTCCACTAATCTGTAATATCTTGGCCATGACTGCTGCTGCACCAGTCACAGGCTTAATTATTTATATATAAATTTCATTATATACCCACTTGTATAACAACATTATACTGTGTAAAGCAAAAATACTGACTTTACAACTAAAAATCCTGCAATGAGAAACTAGATATTACATAAAATGAACTGCATTCACATGAGGAGAGACCGGCTTATTAAATGGTACAGGATGTATTTAAGAACAAATTAAGCCGTTAAATGGAGTTATAACAGGGGCCGCTTCCAGACATGGCACCTTCACAACCACAATGAGACAAAAGAATAACTTTGGCGTGACAGATCAAAGGTGGACGTCTGCATGTCAAACAAGGTTTGAGATTCTCTGAGCTGCCAGCAGCCATTAGTTGGAGGAGTTGACAGGCAGCTGAACACAATTCACGTCAAAGTCAGACCTATTAATATTTAGCATATATCCCAACAATTACAGACACCAGGTGAATATTCAGTTCTTTAAGCCAAATGGGAAAGCATTGGTATCAGAGCAGCCCCATGACGAGTTAAAAAGAAGTGTCACAAATAAGCAGTAGTCATTATCTACCAAAAGTAGTCAAAAGGAAAAACAATCAGTGAATACCAGCAACATAAGCGCCAAGGTTTAATCCCACAGAAAGATTAAGACTATGTGTACCAAAAATTCTAGCTTGCATGCATTGGGGCTTGTTTAGTTGCAGTCTGCTGGATGGCATGATTAGACATTTTTGCTGAGATGATTTGTGCATTTATCTATGCAATGCATAGCATTGCATCCTTAGTATCATGGAACAGTCTGCCACCAAAATGTAGCATACAATTTGGAATTAGAGCACCCAACATCCCAAAGAAGAAAATCAGTATTAAAAACAGTTCTGGACAAAGTTGAAATTTAAGTGAGATGAGATGAGGCAGAAACAGCCGGTATATTTCAAAAATCCCACTGTACGTGTGTGCTGTTTCAATCTGTCCAAGGCAGATGGACCGAGAGACCGAATGGAGACAGATTTGACAGGTCTGTTGATCAAAGTAGCTGGCGAGTCGGAGCATTAGTCTGCCGCCGCGGTGAAAGAGGTAGATAAGGGACATCATTATATCTTTGCTCATTTCTTTTATCCTCTAGCTGTTCATGTATCAGGACAGCACCCATCCATCCTTCACTTATGGAGATGCAACGAAAGTAGCAGAAGTGTTATGGCAGACATCTCAAACTACTTATAAGGATATACCCTATGGGTTTGTGAGAAAAAGATGGAGGGGCAAATGATTACACCCAACCATTGAAACTGCCTCAGTTCACACTAATTACACCTCGATATTTACTCATGCACGTTGTTAAGAATCAGTGAACAAACTATGGAATGTACAACATTAGTTTAAATTTCTGTTTCATTAATTTCATAAAGTCTCATTTTAACCCACTGTCCCACAAAAACTAATGACCGATAGCCACGGCAACCAGTTAATTAAAAGCATTTTATTGATGATCAGCAGAAAATCTGAATGGTGGCTGTGACCAACAGTCTGAACACAGTGGATTGCAGCTGCATACTGTAGCTACAGGCTTGTCAGTATCCATGCTTTCACCACAGCCTGCTTTAGTTGAGGGTCATCAGTGTAAAAAGGTCTAGGCTCACCCTCTTTCAACTGCAGCAGGACAGTGCTGTCGTTGGGATTGCTGCAGAAGTAGCCGCCGCCCTGGTCATCCCAGAACATCACATCCTGCCTGAGCTGCAGCTCCTCCGCCCACTGCAACCACTCCGTTTGCAGCGTGGCCTCATACAGGTCCAGCAATCCAGAGATGACAAAGGCATAGTCGTCCAGGAAGCCAGAGATGGGGGGGGATCTAGAGAAGAGAGAGAAGGAAATGAGAATTAAGGAAGTGAAAAAGCAGAGAACTAGGACATTTTCATAAAAAATTAATTGACAGAAGAACTATTTTGACAGTTAATGCTGGTGAACTAGTTCAACTTCAGAGTTTTGCTTCTCCTTCGTATTAAAATGCGTCAATATAAGCCTCAAAGAATATCAAGCCATGTTTGCTATGAAGACAGCAAAGGAACCCTGCAGTGCTGGCTGTAATTGAGACTATAAAAAGCCAGAAGGAATCATTTTGGACAGTAACCCAATACTTTATGATAGAAAAACCAAACTGAGTATAATCTCTCCCTAAAGCCTCTGCTCTATGTGAAATTACTAATTTTCCTCCTCTATCTCTCACAAAGGCATCAACAATTTTTATAAATGCACACGTGGCACCAACACCAAGTGTGAGGCAGAATATTAATTAGACAAGTTATCTCATCCCTCCCCATTACTGTAGGTTATAATTGCAGTGTCTTTTTAAACTCTCCTTTAAACTAGAGTTGTCAGAATTAGTCTCTACACATCTCTCCTCCATCCAACTACACGACCAGATCAAGTTCCCCCACCCTCCTTCATCCCCAGTTTCCACAATGGCACTTCCATCTAGGTGAGTGCAGGGGGACGAACGGTGACAGGAAGCCAGATAGTGCTGTCTCAGGCGAGACTGGTGGCTGAGGGTCAAGTGGCTGAGAATGGGAGGAGGCATTGGAATGGGACGAAGCGCATATGGCGGTCATTAGTCATAAGGACACAACACGGGACAGGGATTTGTCAGTTTATTGTAAATCAAGATTGTACTTGGAATTTAAACTTTAAACAAGCTATAAAAATGATATATACAGCTGTCCTAATGGATCCGTTTGAAATTCTAAGGCAATGACTGAGCCCAAGGAAAGGTTTCAATCTTCACCCACGTAGCTTTGTGGAACTGTTTGAACTAAAGTGAGCAAGTTGGCCAGATGTACATGAGTGACCTACAGTGACCAATACAGATGCATTAGTCACCAACTATGTATTTATTCCAAGCCTTTCTAGTACATCAACATGTAATCTAGCTGAGGTGACTCCAACTTTAGAGATGACAGCCTGAGACAAGAACTCAAGAGGGCCTCACTGACACAAATACAAAAATGTAAAGGCCATTCAGAAGTACTCAGCCTTTTCATTCACACCTTTAATAGTGTGTTGAATGAGTCATTTTGCCAAGCGCAAAGATAAAACACCCCATCAGTCTACGGTATCATAGCATTTAGAGATGGCTTTATAATTATAGCTTCTTAATTGTTTGCCCGTACACAACCTACTTCACTTTCCCAGAATAAGCCTATGAGGGAAAACCGTGCCGGGGCGACATGGGTCGTGTAAATAGTGAGTTCCATCATTACTACAAGTGCAGTGACCTTTCATTTGGGAGATAATTTGATATATTTCATTGTGTTACAGAATACTTTCTTAAATTATGTGTAATTTCACTGAATAATTCGTTTAACACATACTGTACTACTGCAGTACTGAACAATAGTTTGAGTTATAATGACTGAGAAAACTGAAATACCCAGACAGGGTTTTCAGTTTGACTCATTAGTCAGAAAATCTAGCTGCTGTTTGTTTTCCTGGGACAGCCTGGAGCCCCTTAGTGTATCACATTCCTTTTTCCCCTCATGTAACTATGTTTTGCACCAGTCCATGTGGTTACACTTACAGTAATACTTTATCTTCTGTTGGACCTTTGCTACGTCCCTTTTCTCAAAACATCCAACATCTCGTTAAAAGAATCACAGGACAAACGAATGCTTTCTGCTTCTGTAAATCACTCCAATGCTAGTAGGATTCTGTTGCCACTGAAGTATGCAGACCGCAGGTACAGTGGTTGTTGTTGCAAACTGTATGTATGAATGAACAAGCCAGGGTAAGTCTACACAACCAAAGCTACCACCTTAGTACCATTAATCCCAGGCCTCCATCTGCTCCGTGAAGAATCTCAATCAAAGCACCAGGCAAGGGCCACTGAAAATATATGGCATCAGCTCCTTAACACATACACAGTCTATTAACCCAGTTAGTCTGAACACCCACCATTCATCCTGGTGAATTAGTCCATGGCCTATATATGACAGAGGGAATTACTCACATGGAAAGGAAACCAGTGTTAAAAAACAGACCTTTGGTAAGCATTCTGAGTGCTGACAACACGTTGAACTGGACAATTATGAATGAGATGCAAACAAGGCCAGAGGCTTTTAGGCTTTGCGTGCGTGTGTGTGTGTTTTCCATTTGAAATTGTACACATTTCATCAGGTGTGCTCTGGGACTCATGGCACATGGCACACAGAGTCGTTTTGGTAGAATCAACAGTAGACAGTGTGTCTGTACTGTATGATGTGTGGGTTCAACAACATTGACTGTTAAATTAAGGCCTTCAGGCTCATCAGGTAACACGCACTGTCAGCTTGTAATTTCGAGAGCTTTAAACATTCATTTTTACTGCATGTTACATAGAAAAGTTTACAGAAAATCTAGAACTTTTTCCAAAAACAAAAACTCTTATATCCCATCAGCCTGAAGCACAGAGGCTAAAGAAGAGGCTACTCGATGCTGTCAGTTAAAACGCTCTCTTCAGGCATCAACATCATACATCATTCAGTGTGCTTTCTCTCTAATCCACTTTAAATTTGGTCAATCGTGTTTCATATAAGCCAGACGGTAAGGGAGAAATTGGATTGCTGAATGGTGTATGTAAATGCAGTTTTACAGTAACCAGATTGCGTCGGTGCAGTGAACAGTGAGCTTGGTCTGTGATTTCCTCTTTTAACCTGATTTTCCCCGTAGCCTTGTCTCCTGTTCAGAATATAAAGAATTACGCCAGCACAATACTACAGCTGATTATTACTCCTGCACAGTGCTTTATTGGTAGCTCTGTAGGACTTGCCTGTTTGTTCCCATTAGAAAAGATGACTGAGCTGTTATGACTTATAAAAGGGAATTGTATGGAAACACTGCAGCCTGTGTTATAAGTCAGATCATCATATTTGACAGAAAAGGAAAACCTTTTAAAAAAAGGTACCCTGTTGCGTTTCTTACCATGTGTCAATCAGGCCACTGCATTGTTGGACCTTTACATATGTACAATGAATCATATCCTCAGATCTCTCTATGTACTGAAATGCTGCACATATATATTTATTCATTCCTAATCATAACAACTATGTTCGCTTCTCCACCCTGTGGTTTAGAGTATGTCTTCCAGAGCCTTTCTTATTTTGACCCTTTTATATGTGTGCATAATATGGTAGCTACAGTAATGGCAGAACAGGAGGTTTGGAAAAGAGATGTGGATTTTACGGTATTGCACAGCCACCCTACTTTGTAAACTTAACACTGACCTTTCACTAGCTTAAAAGGCTACGTTACTGAGAAATATTCAGAAGGGAATATCACAAGTCTGTTCCATAGGTCTGTGCCACAGAAGCCCTGTGTAGAACCTCTCCACCTATATACATAGGTTTTGGTGTATCTTACAGTAAAGTGCATCCCAAGCTTAAGATTTCTGTTTGCCTATACATAATTTCATCAATTACATTTTGAAAACTAACATTTTAGCCATTGACTGATAACACAACACTAATAACACAGTATATAAACTATATAATAGGTTTTACATATATTATTTTATTATTGATATTTTTTTCGATAATCTGATGCAATGTTAGAAAATTTAATAGGTCTCCTACATCTGTTGCACCTCCATCTGGTCTCCACGGTAACAGGATCGGAGAATAGTCTGTTGTTCGGCATCCCACAGGTGCTCTTTTAGGAAGTTTCCAGCCTGTACTGCCCTCTCCAGCAAAGCCTTGTCCCCCAACACAGCTCCAACACGAGCGTAGGCCGACAGCATCAAACCTGAGTGGAAAGAAGCGTTGAGCAATGCGGTGCAACATTTACGTACTGAACATATCCCCTCACTTCACTCACTTCACACCAATGTGTGCCCCTCAGTCTAAACTTACTGTAGTATTCTATTCCAGCCCTAAAGATTTTTCCCTCTCATGCCTTCTCTTTTCCACCACTAATAACCCTTCCCTTTCTCCTCACACTTTGCTTACATGTAGTGCATCAAAGTGAATGAGTGCACAACCCAGTGTAGTAGCTCAAGACAGGGACAGGTGATTAAGAGAAGGTTTTCTTTACTAGATACAAGAACAAGGTTTTTCTGTCTAATTGGAACATTCTTGGGAATCCAGAGCCTCATTACCTCACTAACACAATGTCTTGAGACATCAGCCCTGGGAACTTAACGTGTGGCTGTTTCCACGTTTGTATGTGTGGTGAGGATTTCTTTTGGTTTTGTTTTGTTCCTATACTTAATCAAACCTGAGACAATGTTTTGGACACGTAATGTGTCGTGACAGTAGTGTACAGCATCTGTAGTAATATAGATAGTAACTAGAAGAATGTCTATAAACATTGTATGTATAAATATTTCAGTAACATCACAGTACTACTATTTAGGTTGAACTATATCTGCAGATGGGCCAGCTGAGCAACTTGCACGTTTAATGTAAAATTCGCTGTAAACTGTATGTGTGGCATTTGGTGACACGTGGCATCCTCTTTTATTTATCCTATTAATTGATTCAAGAAACAACTTTTTTAGTTTGGTGAATATATAATTTATCCTGCATATGGATATTTTTTTCCAAGTAACATTATCTGATTACCTACTGTAGTCATCAACAGAGCTGTCAGAATGAGCACAATTATGCCAATTCTACTAAAATAGTCCTAGTGTTAAACCTGTTTTAGACTTTACCATTCCAAGAAGCCAACATCTTTGTGTCCAGATGTGGACATGGCCGACTCTTTCTCACTTCTGCCATTTTGGCTCTGGCGGAGGCCAGGAGCTCATTGACTTTCTCGACATCAAGTCCAAAACGGGCAGCCGTTAACTCCACGGAATAACGCACAATCAGCACATTCTGGCCCTGCAGCTCCCCGTGGGGGTCCTGGCAACGCACAGAACACAAATGAGCTCATACCGACTGCAACAGCTGTCATGTTAATGCTTTAATGGATCAGCTCTAACACCTCAAAATGCTGTTTAATGAAACAATTTATTATTTTTACAGTCTGCATTACACCCATACCATAAGGTTAAATTCATTACAATTATATTAAGCTGTTTTAATAGTGCAAGTACAGTGAAACGTTTTGAAGTTGACAAGAAGCGTCACTGTACAATACAAAATAAAATACCTGCTCTTGAGCAACATTGCCCTGCTCCTTGACGCCATAATGGTGCATGAAGACGTCTGCCTGTGTGGCTGATCCTGTAGCACCTTCCACTACATCTGGCAACAATCTCCGAAGTTCAGATGCCGTCCAGACACAGAAAGCACCCTCACGCTTTTCTGGTCCCCCCGATGGCGGAACAGAGTCTGCATCCTCAGCACTGTAAAACCCCCCTGACTGGGTTTAAGAACGCATGAGTTGAAAAGAGGAGGAAAATGTAAACACAATAATATACTTTAATACATTCTACAACCTACTCCTGGACTCGGGTTTCTTCTTACATGTTCTCAAACATAGATAATTTGTATCAGTCCTTCCTTTAGATGAAACCCATGCCCAAAATCTCACAGATAGTGTAATAAAACACAAAGCTAATTGGAAGTACCACACAGGCAGTTGATGTCAGTTAAGTGTCACAATAGGTTACACAACTGACTAATTTTCAGAGGAGGAATTATTTTAGCCTCATTACAACCTAGTGAAGCAGGAAAACACTTCTGTTCCAAGTTATTAATATAAATTCTTGTTTTATATTAATTCTGTGGGGAAAACAGATCATGATCATATTCTGATCTGTAGAAATGGTAAAATTGACGTTTCAGGTGAATACCTTGTATATAAAGTATTATAGCACTTTATCGTCTTTCCCTGCACATAATGATAAACGTCAATGATTTTTGTTAAGGAAAAGAAAGTTTCTTGAAAAAACTGTGTGCAGCAGGACAACAGTACTTCTATTTACCAGACAAAGACTTACAGCCAACTGTGCAGGATGAACAACAGTGGAATAGTGCGATTCTATTTTATTCATAGGTAATACGGCAAATCTAGCAGAGCTCTTGTGAGACCTGGCACACAGCAGTGAATAGTATTTTTCCAGGCACAGCAAACTCCAGGAGTTTTTATCCCTGATGGAAGATCCCTGGCATTTCAGTAGGTAAAAAACATACAGTCTATAGAAAATTACATTTCGGGCATAATTCATTAGGGTATAATTACATAATAAATCTTGGTGAATATAATGATGATATAATGATTGCAGTGAGTTAGGTGTTAATTGTCTGTCCCATTCTCTGCTGCTGACTCATTAATCAAAAGGGGAGGATGACCCTTAAATGAGAGTAAAGGGTTTAAGGGATTGTTTGTCAGTTGGGTTCCACCTCTTGCCATCAAACACTCGAAAACAACGTGCGATTATTCTACTCTGGCACAAGTTACTTAATCATCTTGCTTTGGCAGCCTCAGACACAGACAAAACACTGCATTAACGCCAACCTTATCCAACATCCCCTATAACTCTAGCTTATCTTCTTTACCTTCTTCGTGATTTATACCAGTGAGGATGGGTTCCTCATAACCTCGGCATCACTAACAAATGCACACATACAGTACACAGAACCAATAAGGCTATAAATGATTCACCTTGTCACTCAGGTCTCTGGAGACATAGAGCAGTATGTCCTTAGCAACATCTGCATAAAACCGCTCACCCGATACCTAGAGAAATAGAAAAACAAACTTGCTTAGAGTTATAATTTAACCTTAGCATAACCTGTAAGAACTTTTTATGTGATTTATATGGCAGATACTGTATAAACTGCAGCATGCAATACAAGTGCTGAGGTAGGTCTATACCCTCATTATCACAAACATATTTGCATTTAGGTTTGCCCCAATTAACTTCTTTCTCAGTCACTGTCCAC
Source organism: Betta splendens (assembly GCF_900634795.4). NCBI lineage: Eukaryota > Metazoa > Chordata > Actinopteri > Anabantiformes > Osphronemidae > Betta > Betta splendens. The sequence goes on along the minus strand of NC_040898.2, from coordinate 5,865,607 downwards.
ACTGAAAAAGCAGCACAGCCTGAACTAACCCAAGAGGAAGCTACAAACTCTGGTTCTATAATAGAATGCAGCACAACCTCTTTCTAATCATTCTTTATTGATCTGTTCCTTTTAATTGGAAATTTAAGTTCCTTACAAACCCCCACAGGTGTAATGTTGATTTACCTTTTATATTGCACACTGGAGGTATTTGCTGACTTAGTAATAGCAGCACATAATGATGGAGAGATAATTACCCTGCCAGACATACAGAGACACACACCTGGAAAGCAGTTATGTAGGCTACAGCCAGCTGAGACTGGTCGTACAACATCTTTTCAAAGTGGGGAACATGCCAGAAGGAGTCTGTAGAGTATCGATGAAAACCCTGAGAAAAGGAGAGGGAGACCAAGAGCGAGACAGTGAGACAATACGTAAAGTAAAGAAAGTTAGTGTGCATCAAATACTGTATGCATATAGAGGATTAGTGTCATTGATCCTGCAGCAATCTGTTCCTATGAAAAACAATGTGGTAAGATTCATCAATTGACTTTTGTTTTTGTTTCCTGTTCTTATTTATTTATGTTTTTAGTTATGATTTACCTTTGCTATGTGGTCATGGATGCCTCCCAGTGCCATCATGCGGAGTGTGTGCAATGCCATCTGAAGAGCTTCAACCCCCTCTGTGGTGGCTGAATTCACAGACCAGTACGTCATGAGGAACATGAGATTTACTATGGAGGAGAGACAGAGAAATAGAATCCTAAAACGAGAAGGGTTGGAATGGTTGAACATCAACATTCAGTTTTTTGTTTGTGTGTACCTGGTGTGGGAAACTTAGGAGCATCTCTGAAGCCTCCATACTCCTCCTCATAGGAATGAGCCAACTGCTTGAAGCAACCCTTAGCTACATCTGGTGCAAATGGAGGGCTCTCTCCAGGGTTTGCAGCTATAGATGTGCCTTTCTTTAATGCTTCAAGGATCCTGTCTCCATTGGTCTCCAAAGCCGGACGGTTATTCTTCCACTGTCCATCAGACATATTTATCATTATTTAGATATAACAATGGAGGTCCACAGGCCTGAGAACTAACAGCAAAGCTAATATAAATGCTCACAAAATGCAACATGCTAACAGAAACACAAATATTGACTTACCTGATCTAATATTCTGGTAAGGACTGTCTTGAGCCCAGGTCTTCCTCTTTGATCTCTTGGAGGAAAGTAGGTGCCCCCTATAAAAGGTTTAAGGTCAGGGGTCAACCACACGCTCATGGGCCAGCCTCCACCTCCACTTGTTGCCTATGGATGATAATAACCAAAAGGCAATATTAACACAAAAAATTAAACAAGACAACTGTGAAAATATGAATGGAACAAACCTGAACAAAAGTCATGTAGACCTTGTCCACATCAGGTCTCTCTTCCCTGTCCACTTTAACGCAGACAAAGTTCTCGCTAAGGAATATGCCAATGTCCTCATCCTCGAAAGATTCCCTCTCCATCACATGACACCAGTGACATGTTGAGTACCCCACTATTAAGCAGACACAGACAGATATACAGAAAACACATGTTTTACTTCTAGTAAATAATAAGCCATTAAAAATTAACTAAAAAGAGTGATTTCTTATATAAAATATATTATATTGGATTTTTTAGCATCCAAAAATAATATGGATGCTAATACAAGATGTGGAATGAATCTTATACCCGATAAAAAGATGGGTTTGTCCTCGTTCTTTGCTTTGTCAAATGCATCTTGTCCCCATGGATACCTGAAAGAAACATCAGAATAGTTGGTACTGTAAATGTCCACTCAGCAGGAATCTGTAATTCTACATCTGATTAAACTCACTTACCAGTCCACAGGATTGTGAGCATGTTGCAGCAGGTAGGGTGACTTCTCCTTGGCCAACCTGTTAGTGTGTCTGTGAGCGGTGGATGATGAGCCTTCGGTCCCCGAAGCCATGCTCACAAAAACAGATGGACTGGACACACAAACGTTTAGATTTACAATAAGTGTGTCTATTATTGTATTACTTCCACTATGAAGATGCAACACCACTAAAAGGTTTTTGGTTGACGCTTTTGAAGTTGTTGCTGGCGTCAGTTCTTCTACATTGGATTGAACTGAAATTTGCAGATGAAAACCAAAGGTTGGTCCTCCAGACTAATTGTAAAATCTATTTACCTTTGATGTCTATTACTACACAAAACGACCATAACATTATTATCTAGCCGATAACGTGGCAGGTCGTTTAAAAGCGACAGCTGCATTAACCAAAACCGAAGAGAATCCAAACACCGGAGTCCAATTAAGAAGGTATTATTCCAAATTGCCTTTACTTTTTAGGCAAACTCTTGTGTAATTTTAAGCTTGACTTAACGGAAATATGCGGAAATATCCGCATATTTCTTTTAATTCGGCAGAATTAATATCAACATATATCTAACACGATCTGATTAGTTTACATGTGAGTTAGCCGACAATTCATGGATGTTAAAAAGGGGTTATCAAACACAAGGTTCAAAATATAGGAATTAATTGGGAAACAAGTTCTTCTTTTTGACTAGTGTGTTAGCCGAGTTTAAATAGAACTCCTTTGAAACCTTAGCTAATAGTCTTTATTAACTAGGACATGCTTAGTGACAAACCATAACAATATTTATAACCGTATGATTTTTAAATGGGGTTTCGCGCAATACGTAAATCGCCTAAAAGCACGATACAAATCGTGACGACAGCTCGTTATGACCTTATCGTGCGACAGGCTTTAATACGAAGTGTGGAAACACCACTGCCGAGTCTGGTAAAGTAGCGTTACGCTAAATGCGCTATGCTAAAGTAACGCTAGCTTACAACCAACGTTAGCTAAGTAGCCAGCGCACCTCCGTGGCGTTTACCTGACGTAGCAGGTCGGCGGGGAGCGCGGAAGCGCCGACCGGCCGCTCGGTGGGAGGGGGGTTGTTGTCAAACACCTCACGCCGCTCCTGGGGCGCTGCTGTGGCGTGTCCGCAGCGCAGAGAGCTGCAGCTAGCAGGCGTGCGGGCTCAGGGCGTCTATTTCTGGACGTCGAGCGACGCCATGCTAGTCTTAACATCCTTATTCAACAGGTGTTGATTGATTGCTCTAGCAGGCTAACGTTAGCATGTCCCATACAGTTCCATACAGTTTGTATACAGTGCGCGGTTGGACACGCGCGCTCCAGGCATGATGGGAGAAAACTTTATTGTAATGCCCCAAACGGACACATGGTGGCGCTCCAAGGGGAAGTGAACACTACACACCTAGTGTGTGAATCAGTTTTGATAAATAAAACAAAAAACAGTAATGTATTAAATCATGGATGGCTGGCTGGCATTGTCTCATTTTATAGCATTGAGCTGGATGACTGTTGATATAAAGCCTTCATGGGTTGCCAGGTCTGAGGCGACGATGTTGGGTTTCTTGCTGGCCTGCTGTTTCAGCCACGGCAGCAGTTTCGGGAGGCTTCTCCGCACAACGTTGGCAAAGTTGTCACACATGCGAAGGATGTACTTCAATATCCTGATATTTTCTGGCAGTGTCAGGTTGAGGCCACAAACAAAGAAACCTGTGCATTGAAAGCCAAATAGCTCAGCATCATAAAACAGAACAAAACAACAACGCAGCCTTCACTCATAAGAACAAACTTACAGTGTGATGGTCTGTTTTTCAAAACTTGACTCAGTTCAGATTCAATTTTTGTACGATCCATACTGTCCCCGTAGAAATAAGATATTTTACTCCACAAATGAGAATGATATTTTGCTGGATAATCATAGGAAACGATAACGTTTGTGCGTTGGTCCCAGCAGCTCCTCAGGGTAGGTGTGACCTGTTTTGTAAAGTAAAGGTTTTAATTCTTCAAGTAGGTGCTCAGTTGTAGAATTACCACTACAATAATGATCTACATAAAGCCATTAAACATCCATTTACTGTATATCATAAAGAACATACTGTGAAGATTATGAGTAAAATCATCTATTACTGTATTTTACCTCGCGTTGGACGACTTTGGTCCCAAACAAATTCTTAATGAAGTTCACAAGATGGTTGTGGAGTTCTTCAGTCCGTTTGTCGAAGCCATGGAAGTGGGATAAAGCCAGGATGATGACCTCTTTGGGGTGTCTCTCTGCCCAGTCATTAATGACCTTCAGAATACTCTGAATACAACAGCAACAGCAGGTGTCATTCCCTTAATACATAGTCGACATCCATTTTAATAATCAAAGGTTTATAGTAGACGGTTGCAGTTCATACAGTAGGAGATTTCCATCCTACCTCCACATCAGTCCGTGTGTACAGCCCATGATAAAAGTAAAGCCTGGTGGGGTTGGCGTCGTCAGGCTTGCGAGCAACCCTCAGGTCAAAGTACCGAACTCCTGCATCTAGTTGCTTTATGATGGTCTCTTCCTACAAATCAAATTTCCCATTTTTATTTCTTATTAAATGCAAAAGCACATTGAGTTAAAGTAGCTTGTAAGTTGACTTACCTGAGTGGCTCCCCACTTGAGCATTAATCTACGGACGCAGTAAAACCTGCTGAACTTCTTAAGCCTTTTAGGCTCAGCAATGGGGGAGCTGATGTCCAGATCATAGCTCATTGAGTCATGGCTGCCTAGGATTTACCAAGCAGAAAATTGTACTAACAGTACGGTAGGTGTACTAATGCATGTTACAAGCAGGTACAGTACAAATCACAAGGAAACCTGAAAGCTTTAGGGTAAAGGTTAAACTGCAGATGCAGTATTTACGTCTGTGAAATCAACTCCACATTCACCAGCAGCTGTTTTTTGTGTCACATCAATTTTTGTAACAAATATTTCTCTACGTTTCTCTCAGTACATTAAAAATTCTGCGTATTGCAGAATCCTGCAGTGCTGCAGGACGACTCATAGTTTCATACCTGGTATGGCCAGATTAAACAGAGGAATGTCGTGAAGCGCAGGTGGCAGTTCCGACATCCAGTCGCTGTAGCGCATGGCACCTCTCTTCACTTTGTTTTTCGCAGATGTTTGCATTTCTACAAGAATTTCTACTTTAACTCTTTGATAGTATCGCAATTTTGAATAAAATGCCAAGAAAGTAGGTAAAACACTTACTCTGCCACAGTAGACGCCTTAACCTCAGATTTGACACAGACTTTAAGTTGCAAATCCACTGAAAAACTTTTTTATGTTCAAATGTAAAATCTGATTTTGACGGGACAGTGGCAGGAGACAGAGGCAGCTCTGCTGTAGTCACGCTGGTTCTCGTATGCACAAAGAAACCTAACAATAGAATTGGGTTCAATAAAGGTGAACTTCCTCATTCCACATTCTTTCACCCGGTGTCATTCAACGCAGTGGCAACAAAAACTTGTGTGACAAGTGAGTAAGTTGCAAAACTGAACAGACTGGAGCTTTGTTTATCTTTAAAACTCTAAAGCCTGCTTTTATACTACAGTTCATAGTTTTAACAATGTTTTATTTAATCAGACCTTCATGTTGGTGATTTATATATAATATATATATTATATATATATTATATATATAATATTTAAATATATATATATATAATATATATATATATATATATATACTCAGACGTCGGGACGAGAAGTGGGCTACTGGAACAAGAAAGAAATGGCTAAGATGCGAGAACAGAGAACTGTTGGAATGCTACTACTCAAGTAACCCTAGTCAGAGGGGTTACATGCAAAGAATGTGCGGTGAATGGGAACGGAGAAACCCACATTCAAGGCTGACGGCGAAGCAACTAGTAGCTCAGTGTTTCAACATCCACAAACTGCAACTGCTATCACAACTTGAGATTGACGAGGTACAACACAAATGCTACGGCAAGGGGGAGCCAGGACGCCAGGTCAGAGGGGAGGTTTCACCATCTCCCCAACCGGAAATTGGGTACGAAGCCCCAATGAGCACAGATACGCTGAGCAAGGCAGAGACTGACCTGAAAGATAAGATCATGGCGAGATTGAACAGGCAACCCCGAACCCCACTACAACGGCTATGTGAAGTACCATCAGAAAGTTACATGGAAGATGTGAATGCAGCATTGAGAGTGATCCCTACCACAACAATCACAGAAACCAATGAACTGATATCCGCATCAGTGATCCTAGAGGTGCTTGGCTATAAGAGCAACCATGGGAACCATGAGAAACAATACCCACCATGGAAACGAAGGTTGGAGGCAAAAATCAAGGCAGCTCAGAGGGAAGTGAGCCAAATGACAGAGGCCCAGAGAGGTGCAATGAAAAGACCGATGCCCAAGAGGTACAGCCAGATGACCATACCTGAAGCACTCAAAACTGCCAAGCAAAGGCTACAAGCCTTGGTCAGCCGCCTAAAGAGATACACAAGAGACAACGAAGCCAGACGAATCAACCGGCTGTTCGTAACACAACCTGCGAAAGTGTACTCTCAATGGAAGGGTAATAAGAGCAGAGCAGACCCACCAAGGCTGGAAGGAAATAATAAACAAGACTGGCTATGGATACCGACTCCGGAACAGACATAAGTCACCTCCTCTACATGGATGACATCAAGCTGTACGCCAAGAGTGAGCGAGACATCGACTCACTGATCCACACCACAAGGATCTACAGCTCAGACATCGGGATGTCATTCGGACTCGAGAAATGTGGGAGGATGGTGACAAAGAGAGGCAAGGTTATCCACACAGAAGGGGTCTCACTCCCAGAAGGAACAATAGCAGACAGAGGACAGTTACAAGTACCTTGGAATACCACAGGCGAATGGCAAGCTTGAACAGGCAACAAGGAATGCGGCAACAGCCAAATACCGCCAACGAGTAAGGCAAGTCCTAAGAAGCCAGCTCAATGGCAAGAACAAATCCCAGGCAATAAACAGCTACGCCCTGCCAGTGATCAGATACCCTGCAGGAATAATAAGGTGGCCAAAGGAAGAGATACAGACCACAGATGTTAAGACACGAAAGCTCCTCACCATGCATGGAGGGTTCCACCCCAAATCCAGCACCCTGAGACTGTACGCTAGCCGCAAAGAAGGAGGCCGAGGACTACAGTAGTGAGCGTGAGAGCCACTATCCAGGATGAAACATCCAAGATCCATAAGTACGTCAAGGATAAGGCTCCGACAGATGATGTGCTGAGTGAATGTCTCAGGCAGTGGAGAACAGAGGATGAGATGCTAGATGAGGGACCATCATGGGAGGACAAGCCCTTGCACGGGATGTACCACCGGAACATAACTGAAGTGGCTGATCTCAACAAATCCTACCAATGGCTTGAAAGGGCTGGGCTGAAGGACAGCACAGAGGCACTCATCCTGGCCGCACAGGAGCAGACCCTGAGCACCAGAGCCATAGAGGCCCAGATCTACCACACCAGACAAGACCCAAGGTGTAGACTGTGTAAAGAGGCCCCTGAGACGGTCCAGCACATAACTGCAGGGTGTAAGATGCTGGCGGGGAAAGCATACATGGAACGCCATAACCAAGTGGCTGGCATAGTATACAGGAACATCTGCGCAGAGTATGGACTGGAAACCCCAAGGTCAAAATGGGAAACACCTCCCAAGGTGGTAGAGAACGAGCGAGCCAAGATCCTGTGGGACTTCCAGATACAGACAGACAGAATGGTAATGGCTAACCAACCAGACATTGTGGTGGTGGATAAAGAGCAGAGGAAAGCCGTAGTGGTGGATGTGGCAATACCAAGCGATGGCAACATCAGGAAAAAGGAACATGAGAAACTATAGAAATACCAAGGGCTCAGAGAAGAACTGGAGAAGGCTTGGAAGGTGAAGGCCACAGTGGTGCCTGTGGTGATCGGAGAACTAGGGGCTGTGACCCCCAAACTGGAGGAGTGGCTACAACAGATCCCTGGAAAAACATCCGAAATCTCAGTCCAGAAAAGTGCAGTCCTAGAAACAGCAAGGATACTGCGCAGAACCCTCAAGCTCCCTGGCCTCTGGTAGAGGACCCGAGCTTGGAAATAGCTTGTTATATAAATAAATAAAAAAACTCATTATTACTGGTTATTCTGATCATCAATGGAACAGTTGGGACCTTTGTATGACACAACTGTGAATAAATGTTGTTCTACAATCGGAAAATGTTGTGTTTGTTCATAGCAGGAAGTAATGGTTTGTGTGATCCGGGCCTTTGAGACGGAAAAACAACGGTATCACTGTCTATTTACTTCAGCTCTACATTAGCACAAGAGCAAAACAGCCTTTTAATTCATGTTCTAACTTTGAAACATGGCAGCAGTGGCATAAAAAAGACATTCAATTCAAAAAGTTCCATAATAGTACGAGTCAATACTCCTAAAACATCAGATGCACCAGGATAAAACACATGTAGTCTTATAATTGTTGCACAGGCATAAAATAAAGACAGATGCAAATAATACTTTTGTTATGGAATGATTTTACTTACATGTATGCGTCAATTCGACAGCTGCCAAACCCGTGTTTCTCCTGAATGTAACACTCAACGACGGCTTCATTTATTGGGGCCTTTGAGACACGAGGGCAGCAGTTGAGACCCACCGTAGGTGGATTGTGAATCGGCGGACGCTGTCCTCTGCATCCTGAATTGCAACACGTACAGCGACAATTAAGAATTCATGTTGCTTCAGTTTGGTACAAATTTGTATATATATATATATATATATATATATATATATATAATATATATATATAATTCTATATATATATCTATATATATATATGTATGTATTGTATATATATGTATGTATTGTGTGTTATATAATATATATTATACATATATTATATATCTATATATATATATATATTCTATATATATGGAAATATAAATATATATATATATTTATTTATTTTATATCTCATTGTCTCATTGTAATGACTCTAGTACAAACTAGATTCTTACAAAAAATAAAATACTGATCATCAGTAACACACTACAAGCAGTTTTACTCTTTTACAATGTTGTACTTTTTTATTGAACTTGAGGCAATTTCATCAATACAGTAACTAGTGAGCACTTCAGTCTCAGTCATTACTCATTAGTACAATAGATCTGAAAACTATGAATTGCACTTTGGTAAAGATGCTTAATGACTCCCTCGGTGGGAGGGCGGTTGTTATATAGTGCACGGTTGTACACGCGCGCTCCAGGCATGATGGGAGAAAACTTTATTGTAATGCCTCAAACGGACACATGGTAGCGCACCAACAGGAAGTGGACACTAAACACCTAGTGTGTGAATCAGTTTTGATAAATGAACCCGACACCAGTGATGTATTAAACACTGGATGGATGGGTGGCTTTGTCTCATCACAATACAGTGAATGCTTCCAGCATTCTAATCTCTAATCTTTATGATTATTATTATTATCACAGTGAATGCTGCAGCATTCACACTAAGCATTCAAGCATTCACACTAACTAGTCCCACATACTTTCAGCTACAGAAACCATTCAGCTATCAAAATGTTCAGCTTTTTAAGGAGAGGGGCACTATTACTTTTCACATTCATATATTTTTTTACTTTTAAATTAATAAGCTTTTTTCAACTTTTTTCCCATTGAAATAAATGGAAAACTGACTTGACTTATATGTTTAATGGTAGTAATAGCGTAATGAAGTTTCAGTTTTTCTAGTAGTATGTATACTGCTCCTCTGAGCAGTGCTAAGGAGCATGAATTTCTGGTTCAAACCCTGACTTGAACAAGTCTTTCAACCAAGTTCAGAAGAAGGATTTGCGAGACTGTAGTCATGTGTGAAACATATTATAATTTTTATTGAAATCAAACTTCTTTTGTTTTATTTGTGCACATTCACCTCTGCAACTTTTTCTTTGCAGATCTGATCAGCTATACATTCAACTCATCAGCTAGTTTCAGTAATATTTCAAATGATTAATTACAAATGGTATATTAAAATATTTTACAGTATAATAAAAACCCACACTCCCTCCCTCAAAATCTTTTCACAATAAAAGCAATCCAATTGCTTATTAGTATGTCTTATGCCTTTGATTGGATAGTTACTGATACTGTTTTAACTTTAGCGGTTAAGCACACACATCCTCCAAATCCTTTCAGACTTAAAGCATAAGTCAAAATCATTTTCGTAGAGAATTTTTGAACTGCTCTAGTTTTTTCTTCATCCACCGCTTATATCCTGTGGCTCAATGGTCTGTAACACGGGAGTAGGAGATCTGGATTCATTACCCATTGGAGGCAGGTTTATGCATTCAGTTCTTAATATAACTACACTGATTTACTTCAGATAAATTGAGTTATGTATTTAATATATTATCAACTTTCAGCTATATTATAAAAGGGTCATCTGTGACTAGTCATTCACACTGTTTTACACTTTAGCAATTAACCACACACACTTTTCAAAATAAAAGCATAAATTCAGATCTTCAGCTTCATATAGCAATATTTCTTTCAACTGGTTTATTATGACTTTATTATATGACTATCTTACAGTTTAGTAATTAGGCGCACACTTCCTCCACTATCCTTGCAAAGTATAAGCACCAATCCAAATTCAATTCTGCTTCTGTTTGTTTCTGGTTAATAATGGTTAGTTAATGAGACTATATTACTGTTGCTTTTTTCAAATGCTCCAACTTTTCCAAATTTATTATTCAGCTACTTCCTCTGCAGTTACTGTCAGCTGTTTCAAATGTTTCCACAACAATCAACTATTCTTTCAGCTCTTGGACTCTATTTACTTATTTTAATACATTCAGCTATATTTCATCAAATTCAGCAATCCTTTACACACTTCCTTCATTTTAAATTTATTTTAGCGTTTCTTGAGTTTTAGCATATCTCTTTGAACTTATATAAAATATTCAGCTCTGTTTAAACAATATCCAGTTCTGTACAGATACATTCATCTATACTTTATGTGCTTAAGCTACTTTCAGATATGTTTTAAATGTTTAAGTTATTTTCAGCAATTGGAAGCATTCGCTGTGCATTTTCCTATGTAAATGCTTTTCTAGTTATCACATGTTACCAGCACCGGGCAAACTCGACTTGAACTTAATTAGGACTGGACTGCGCTCACCATGAGCGGGGAATGGGCTATTACGGTTTAATAAATAAACATATACAGTAGACAGAGGGAAATACAAACTAAGGATGCTGCTTGTGCAGGCCAAAAACTAAACAGTGCAAAACTAACACATATACTCACTGGATAACTAAAGATCACTGCAGAGCAGGGAAATAAATCAACCCTAAGAACGCTAAACATGCAAACAACAGTACCTGGGACACACACTGAACGAAGAAGCAAACCTGGACAGAGGGAGAACAATGACATGCTAAAATATAATGCACCAACAAAGACTGTGCACAGACTGAGAGCTTAAATATAAGACAAGACAGGTGAACCCTATCCAACTAATTACAGAAAACACAAGACAGAACGAGGGCACAAAACCAAAAGGTGAAACCAGGCTGCCCCTGGTGGCCTGGAAGCCGAGTCATAACATCACACTTCTCACACTTCTAGCATTTACTGTATTGTTTTTCTAATCTTTAGTATTATTGTTATTCTTCCATATGTTTTTCTGCATCTAACTAGTCCCGCATACTTTCAGCTACAGAAACCTTTCAAATATCAAAATATTATGCCTTTTAAGGAGAAGTGTGCTTACATACAAATTTTTCATATCTTTCATATTTTTCAAGTTAAGCTTTTTTCATAAAGATTTCTCCATTGAATTGAATGGAAAACCATTTGCAAATACTCTTCAGCTTTTTCTGCTTTCAGCTTTAACTACTTTAGCATACTACAGCTACATACACCGTTCAAACTTTAAAACAGTCTTCAGCTATTCAACTATTCCGTTCAGCTTTTTATTATCTTTAATAGTTGTTGATCTACAGTATTGGAGTTTAAATATTGGGTGGTTTTTGGTCAATTTTAAACTTTTCCATTTGTGTGTATTGCGTCAGCTAGAGTGCGTGATGTCACAGCTAGAGTGTGAAGGAACGTTTTTTTAAGACAGAATCTTTTCAATATGTCACTCGAGTTGCATATTGAAATCAAAACTGTGACCACAATTTTTAGTCTTCAAACATAAGGCTTACACCAAATGCTTATTAAAGCCTTGGCATTTAAAAAGTTGAGTTATTTTTGTGATAGGTATTATGGTTTTGCTGTAAGAAGCCTGTTTAGCAGCGGTGGAACTTTGCTTTTACAGAGCAGAGCGTTGTGAGTCTCCTCCCAACCTCAGAGGGCAGCACTGAGGAGCTGTTTCCTTCCAGGAACATCATTAATTGGGGGACTATTTAAGTGGAGGAAGGAGACTCCTCCAGTTGTCAGTGTGTCATGGTGGACTCTCTGTTTGCATCTGTCTGGCTCCGGTCTCCGACTTCTTGTATGACGGTTGGTTTTGTTTGATTTGGATTGTGTACAGCCCCGCTCCTGTCTGGTCTTGGGGTGTTTGTAACAGTACACACTGACTAAACATGGACCCAGCAGGAGAGGAGGCCCGGCAGGCTCCGAGCCTTTGCAGTGCTAGTTTGTTACTCGACAGCCCACGCACTGCAGCCCGCGCTGAGGCCTTGCGTACTCTGCGGGAGATCGGCAGTGAATCAGCATCTTTAGATTCGATCCCGTCTTCCCAGGTTAGACTAGCCCCTCCCGACAAGTTTTATGGGGATGCCTCCCGTTGCCAGAGTTTTCTTAAGGCTAAAGTTCAGAGTGGAAGCGGGGCTGTTCTGATCTGAAGGGGAGAAGGTGGCAAACTGCATCTCTCTGCTGGGAGGCAAAGCGCTAGAGTGGGGTGCGGCGGAATACGAGAACAACGCAGCCTGCGTCGCCACTTTCGAGGGATTCGCAGAAGAACTCACTTCCCTGTTTAACCCTGTCGCGCATCGCACAGCGGCGGCAGCCAAACTGTTCCACCTGTTTCAAGGACGTTCCTCATTGATGGATTATGTGGTACAGTTCCGCACGCTGGCGGTCGGATTGGATTGGAGACAAGAGATCTTGTGTGATCGTTTTTATGACGGTCTCGTGGAGGAGATCAAAAATGAGCTGGCAGGGCGCGTACTTCCGGATAGACTGAGAGATCTTGTGGCGCTGGCGGTGAACATCGGCCAGCGTTTCACGCTACGCGAGACGGAGCGGGCAGCACTGCGTCGCAATATCAGCCGACCTCCATCGGCAGCAGGGATTTCACACCACAGCGGACACGGGCAGTTTCAGCCATTCGCCACGGGGATTCCGGGACGACGAGCGGTGAGCGCAGGAGCCCAATCTTCAGCCGACGCGGGGGAATTCCCTACGTCACGTCCACGTCATCCGTCTCCGCCCATCCGCCAGGTGCCAGGGGGTTATTTGACCCTACTTGAACCAGGTTCCCGCATGTTATCATGACGTGGGGGCCGTCTTTGATAAGGCTCGCGCCACTACGCTTCCGCCTCATTGATCGTATGACTGTGCGATCAACCTCCTGCCGGGTTCCACACCGCCGAGGGGAAGGATCTTCTCATTTACTGAACCGGAGCGGGAGGCTATGGACCAGTACATAGCGGAGGCGCTTCGCGCGGGGCTCATCCGTCCGTCGTCATCACCCGCTCGAGCGGGGTTCTTTTTTGTAGGGAAGAAGGACGGCGGTCTCCATCCCTGCATTGACTATCGAGGCCTTAACAAGATTACCGTACGTAACCGCTACCCACTTCCCCTCATTGCGTCCGCTTTTGAACTTTTAGAGGGTGCTACTATTTTTACTAAGTTTGACTTACGTAATGCCTATCATCTTGTCCGCATAAGGGAGGGAGATGAGTGGAAGACTGCATTCAATACCCAGGGGCATTACGAGTATTTGGTCATGCCTTTTGGCTTGAAATATGCACCTGCAGTGTTCCAAGCTCTAGTAAATGATGTCCTGCGGGACATGGTCAACAGGTTTGTCTTCGTCTATTTAGATGACATTCTCATTTTTTCTAAAGACCGACAACATGAGGTGCACGTGAGGGCGGTTCTGATGAGGCTCTTGGAGAACCAATTATTCATTAAGGCTGAGAAATGTGAATTTCACACGGCTAAGACTTCGTTCTTAGGCTTTTGTTTGGAGCCAGGGAAGCTGGCGATCCGGGCAAAGTAGTGGCTGTGACAGATTGGCCGGAGCCAAGGGATCGTAAGCAGCTGCAACACTTTCTGGGGTTTGCCAATTTTTACAGGCGTTTTATAAGGAACTTCAGCAAGGTGGCAGCTCCTCTTCATGCCCTCACCTCCTCTAAGGCTCTGTTCGTTTGGTCGGCGACTGCGAAGGGAGCCTTTGAGCTGCTGAATTCTCGGTTTACGTGCGCATCCTCTGTCTCCCCGATCCTCAGAGGCAGTTCATAGTGGAGACGGATGCTTCCAGCACCGGAGTGGGGGCAGTTCTGTCACAACGCAGCGAACAAGACAGTAAGGTGCATCCCTGTGCGTTCTTTTCCCGCAAACTGAACTGTGCAGAGAGGAACTATGATTTGGGCAACCGGGAGCTGCTGGCAGTTAAGTTGGCGTTGGAGGAGTGGAGACATTGGTTGGAGAGGGCACAACAACCTTTTATGGTTTGGACGAACCATAGGGAACCTGGAGCATATCAAGACGGCCAGGTGGCTTAATGCGAGACAGTCCAGTTGGGCCTTGTTCTTGCTCCCAAAATGGGAAGCCAGACACTCTGTCGCGCAACTTTTTGGAGGCCACAGAGGAGGGGCCGAGGGCAGAGGACGAGCGTATCCTACGCCCGCTGACAGTGGCCCCAATTACCTGGGAACTGGAGACGAGAGTGAGAGCATACAAACACTCGGTGCCTATTCCTGCTGGTTGTCCTCCTCGTTTCTTGTTTGTCCCGCCTCCTCTGCGCACCTAGGTTCTACGCTGGGGACATGATTTGCGGCTGGCATGTCATCCGGGGGGGGGGGGGGGCGGATGCTGGCACTGGTCTTGCAGCGTTACTGGTGGCCCTCAGTTAGACTGGATGTTCGACGTTATGTGGCAGCGTGCGGCGTGTGTGCGAGGAACAAGACGCCACATCGTGCACCCGCGGGGCTGTTGCGTCCCCTGCCAGTACCATGCCGACCATGGTCGCACATCTCCATTGACTTTGTTTCAGGTTTGCCGCCTTCGGAAGGTAAGACTGTCATACTTACCATTGTGGATCGCTTCTCCAAGCTTATCCACTTGGTTCCTCTGACCAAGCTGCCCACGGCCAAGGAGACGGCGGAGCTACTGATTGTCCATGTGTTCCGCATGCTTGGCATTCCTGAGAACATTTTGTCTGATCGCGGTCCGCAGTTTGACGCGGCAGTTTGGAGGGATTTTTGTGCAGCGCTGGGTGTCTTCTGGTTTCCATCCTCAAACTAATGGACAGACAGAGCACAAGAATCAGGACGTGGAGACTATGCTGTGGTGTATGTCGTCCACCCGGGCGGCGTCTTGGGTCCGGTAGCTTCCTTGGATCGAATACGCTCACAATACTCTTCCTTCACAGGTGCTGAGATGTTCCCCTTTTGAGGCTATGGCTATCAGCCCCCGTTGTTTCCCTCTCAGCAGGTCCAGGGGCTGGACGGGTCGGTGGGAGCCTTCATCCGGAGGTGCAAGGCGGTTTGGTCCAGGACCTGCGACTTCCTTCTCCGTGGCCATGGGACTTTCTGGGACTTTCACCAGACCCATCCTGCGGAACCCTCTTAGGTCGCCGGGGGACGACTGTTGGGGGAGGGGCTCTGTTGTGAGTCTCCTCCCAATCTCAGAGGGCGGCACTGAGGAGCTGGTCTTGGGGGTGTTTGTAACACATAGAGAAT
This sequence comes from Betta splendens, assembly GCF_900634795.4. Taxonomy (NCBI): domain Eukaryota; kingdom Metazoa; phylum Chordata; class Actinopteri; order Anabantiformes; family Osphronemidae; genus Betta; species Betta splendens. Next base: position 5,849,801 of record NC_040898.2, on the reverse strand, counting down.
GGAGCTGATTTTCCCGCCTTTTCGTCTCTATGACAACGGCGGAGCTGCAGCTTTCACTGACAGGTCAAACTCCTGATGCTCAGTGTAGCAGCTCTATGCATATTACTGATTAGTTTGTTACACTGTTTGATTGTTTAGTAATTAATCACACACTTCTTCTAAATCCTTTCAAAATAAAAGCACTAATCCAAATTTTTTAGCTTTAATAGCATAATTTCTATTTTTGAATGGTTAATTGTGACAAGTAATGAAACTATTTTACAGTTTAGCTATAAAGCACACACATTTCTAAACCCTTTTAAAATAAAATAATCAAACCAAATTTTTCGATTTAATAGAATAATTTCTGCTTTTGAATGGTTAATTGTGAATCGATAATGAGTCTATTTTACAATAAAGTAATTACTGGTTGTTTATGACAAGTTAATGAGACAATTTTACAATTTTACAATTACCCACACAGGCATCCTGTAAATCATTTCAAAATAAGAGCACTATACTTTTAGTGCTACTAACTAAGCTCTAAACGTTCTTGATTTCTGCTTTTGACTGCTTTTTTTGTTATTTAGGACTACTTAATGAGTGTTTTTTTTCAGTTTAGCAATTTAGGACACACGCTTCCTCTAATTTCTTTCAAAATAAAAGCACCAATCTAACTCTGTAGCCTAAATATGACTTTTCTGCATTTGATTAGGTAATTAGGACTCGTTAATGAAACAATTTTACTGTTCGGCTTCAACTTTTCTCAATTTAAATTCAACTACTTTGAAATACTTTGAAATTTCAGCTGTATTGAATATTTCCAAAACGTTGAGCTACTCATTCAGCTCTTGAAATGAAGTATTTAATTACAATATTTAGACATTTTGATACATCTGGCTATATTTCAACAAATTAAGCAAACCTTTACACACTTCCTTGATTTTCAGCAGTTCTTTAATTTCAGCAAGTCTCTTTCAAGTTTCCTCCATTTGAAATAAAAACTACTTCAGCTTCTACTGCAAATTTTCAGCACTGTTTAAACAATTTCTAATTCTCTTCAGATATATTCATCTGTGCTTTACATGCTTGAGCTATTTGCATCTGTTTTAAATGTTTCAGCTACTTCAGCAATTCTTCAGGAATACATTCATCATGGAAGCATTCACTGTGCATTTTCTGATGGAAATGCTTTATCTAGTCATTAAGCTGTATCATTGAGTTGGATGACTGTTGAGATAAAGTCTTCATTGGTTGCCAGGTCTGAGGCGACGATGTTGGGTTTCTCGCTGGTCTGCTGTTCTAGCCATGACAGCAGTTTCGGGAGGCTACTCCGCACAGCACTGACAAAGTTGTCACACGGGCGAAGGATGTACTTCAATATCCAGATATTTTCTGGCAGCGTCAGGTTGAGGCCACAAACAAAGAAACCTGTAGGTTGAAAGCCAAATAGTTCAGCATTATAAAACAGAAAAAAAACTCAGCCTTCACTCATAAGAACAAACTTACCGTTTGATGAAAGATGATTTCTGATTTTCAAAGTTTGACTCAGTTTAGATTCAATTTCTGTACAATCCATACTGTTCCCGTAGTAATAACGTATTTTACTCCACAAATGAGGAGGATATTCTCCTTTATAATCATATGAAATGATAACATTTGTGCCTTGGTCCCAGCAGCTTCTCAGGGTAGGTGTGACCTGTTTTGTAAAGAAAAGGTTTTTGTTTCTGTAAGTAGGAGCTCAGTTGTAAAATTACCACTATAACAGTGATCTACATAAAGCCATTGAACATCCATTTATATCATAATTAACATACTGTGAAGGTTATGAGTAAAATCATCTATTGCTGTATTTTACCTCACGTTGGACGACTTTGGTCCCAAACAAATTCTTAATGAAGTTCACAAGATGGTTGTGGAGTTCTTTAGGATTTTCATCGAAGCCAAGGAAGTGGGATAAAGCCAGGATGATGACCTCTTTGGGGTGTCTCTCTGCCCAGTCATTAATGACCTTCAGAATACTCTGAATACAACAGCAACAGCAGGTGTCATTCCCTAATTACGTAGTCGACTTCTATCTTGATACTCAGAGGTTTATAGTAGACGGTTGCAGTTCATACAGTAGGAGATTTCCATCCTACCTCCACATCAGTCCGTGTGTACAGCCCATGATAAAAGTAAAGCCTGGTGGGGTTGGCGTCGTCAGGCTTGCGAGCAACCCTCAGGTCAAAGTACCGAACTCCTGCATCTAGTTGCTTTATGATGGTCTCTTCCTACAAATCAAATTTCCCATTTTTATTTCTTATTAAATGCAAAAGCACATTAAGTGAAAGTAGCTTGTAAGTTGACTTACCTGAGTGGCTCCCCACTTGAGCAGTAAGCAAGGGACACAACAAACCCAGCTGAACCTCTTAAGACTTTCAGGCTCAGCAATGGGGGAGCTGATGTCCAGATCATAGCTCATTGAGTCATGGCTGCCTAGGAATAAACAAGCAGAAAATTGTACTTACAGTACGGTAGGTGTACTAATGCATGTTACAAGCAGGTACAGTACAAATCACAGGGAAACCTGAAAGCTTTAGGGTAAAGGTTAAACTGCAGATGCAGTATTTACGTCTGTGAAATCAACTCCACATTCACCAGCAGCTGTTTTTTGTGTCACATCAATTTTCTGTAACAAATATTTAGCCTTTATTTTTTAAGGAGGACAAATAGCTATAAATTTCAAATTTCATTGATTCAAATAAATGTGAAATGCTAAAATAACTTTTCGGACTTTTTTGAACCCTGGTTGTACTGTACATGCCATTATCTATGTTTCTCTCAGTACATTAAAAAATGCTCTGTATTGCAGAATCCTGCAGTGCTGCAGGACGACTCATAGTTTCATACCTGGTATGGCCAGATTAAACAGAGGAATGTCGTGAAGCGCAGGTGGCAGTTCCGACATCCAATCGCTGTAGCGCGTGACGCCACTCTTCACCTTGTTTTTTGCAGATGTTTGCATTTCTACAAGAATTTCTGAATTTGATAGAATTTGATAGTATCGCAATTTTTAGTAAAATGCCAAGAAAGTAGGTAAAACACTTACTCTGCCACAGTAGACGCCTTAACCTCAGATTTGACACAGACTTTAAGTTGCAAATCTGCTGAAAACCTTTTTTATGTTCAAATGTAAAATCTGATTTCGACGGGACAGTGGCAGGACACAGAGGCAGCTCTGCTGTAGTCACACTGGTTCTTATATGCACAAAGAAACCTAAAAATAGAATTGGGTTCGATACAAGTGAAGTTCCTTATTTCACATTCGTTCACCCGAAACTTGTGACTAAGTTGCAAAACTGCAGCTTTGTTTATCCTTAAAACTCTAGAGCCCTGCGTTCATACTACAGTTCATATTTTTAAAGATGTTTTATTTAATCCGATCTTCATGTAGGTGATTTTTATATTTTTACTTCATACCTCATTGTCTCATTGTACTGACTCTAGGACAAACTAGTATGAGATTCTAACAATAAACAAAATACTGACTGTCAGTAAAACACTACAATCGTTTATGATTAAACAAAGCAGTTTTACCCTTTTTACAATGTTGTACTTTTTATTGAACTTGAGGCAATTCCATCAATAAGTAGTGAGCACTTCAGTCTCAGTCATTACTCATTAGTACAATAGATCTGAAAACCATGAATTGTACTTTGGTAAAGTTGCTTAATGACTCCACTACAGGTCGATTATCTAGACCGGGCCAGACCCACCATGTTCTGGGCTCGGTTGAAGATGGAATAGTACTGCCTAATGAAGACGTCACCCAGGATCCACAGGCTGTCGCCGCCGCCGCCGAAGCCAGTGCGGCAGCCATAGTACTGAGACTGTGTGGGAACAAGAGAGTTGTATGAACCGGAGCTACAGTAAAATACAGTCAGCTACATGTAAGACACATATAGTGGCCAGCGGGTGTACAAACATTTACCTGACGGACGTAGGCAGAAGCCGGGAGGGTGAACTGCTGTCCGTGAATGTTGAACGTCACGTCCGGCATTTGGCCGATGTTGTTACAGTTCACAACAAACTGTGAGGAAGACAAGGAAGCTCACAATGATGGATGATACCCAACAAGAAGCCTCATCAGCCTCCTCTCTAGCACTTACATCTCCGTTTTGGCTAGTAGCCCCCACTTGGGTGTTGATGTTGCTGATGCTGCTCTGAGGTCCAACGATCAGAGACGTGCCAGTGTCCACAATGGCCTGGCAGCCACCGCTGCACGCCACCACCTGTCCGTTGACGGTCACGCTGAAGGGAGCAAGTTCCTGGCATTAAAGGGTCTTTGTGGTTTCAGTTTGACGACGTTTTCAATGGGAAGTGGATGTTACCTGTCCACTGTGATCTGCCAGTAGAGGTCTCTGGAGAGGGGAACCCAGGTAATGGCACCAGAGTAGTGGTTGGGATCCACGCCACCAAATGTCACCACACTGCCCTGCTCAGAGTTACTAGAGACGAAAGAAAAGGCACCCTCACTAGAACGATCCTGATAGCTCCAGTAGCGCTTGGGGGTCCACAAGCTGCTGTCCTTACGGGCTCAGGTACACGGAGAACAGGTCCTGGTTGACGAGGTTCTCCTGCATCATGTTGTCAAACACGGGCGTGGCACCAGAGGCAGAAAGGGCCGGGTAGGCCAGGCCCAGGATCCCGTCAGCCTGCATGTACTGCATGAAGGGGGCTTCGGTCTCACTCAAGCCAAAGATCTGGTTTGTCACAGGGAGCCCACCCACCTGATTGACCAAAAGAGCGAGGACTCTGTTAGACGTAGCGGTGATGAGGATTGCGACTTGTTTCCCAGTCTAACATGGTTTTATTTCTCACCGTCACTGTGTCGTATGCCAGAAAACCAGTCATGCTGCCGGTGCCGTAGTGGATGTCGAGGGAGTTGCCGTTGTTTCTGAAGGTGCTGCTGGTGCTGGGGTTAAACTTGTTGTGGTTGTCTGGGAGGACACAGACGTTTATTAATAAAATGTTCGGCCACCCTTTGTGGGTATGTCCTGATACTGTACGTACTGCAGGCTGCGCTGTTGCAGTAGATAGACGGCACCCACAGGTTAGAGGAGCCCGTGTCAAAGATGACCCTAAAGGACTGTGGAGGAGTCCCAATGGAGATGACGCCGTAGTAGGACATCTGCGCGTGAAGACGAGACAGAGGGTTTAGTGACAGCCGAGGGGTTTGTGGGTTCTCCGTCCATGCTGCTACTCACGTCGGCGTCGTTGGTCATGGGCTCGCCGGCCACAGCGAAGCGCGAGTCAAACTTGGACATGGGGTTGTAGGGATACTTGAGGCGATACTCTTCCCAGAGGCCCTGCTCCTCCAGTCTCTCCCTGGCGGTCTTAACCTTGTTCAGAGGCACCCTGACACACCAGAGCGAACGGGTTCAATTCTTTCGACCGCTCACATAGAATGTACTTCCTTTTAAATGAAGCGGACTTACTGGACGAGGCACTCGGACAGTGCCACCATGGCACACAAGGCAAAGGCCCACTTCATTGTGACGGCGACGGTTTAAACTCTGAAAGACACACAGGAGACAAATGACAAACGGGTCAGCAAATGGCCAACGTGATACCTCTATGATCCCACACTCACCTGTGGACTCTACGACCTGAGCGCCCACGGAGGAGCGCCCGTCCTCTTATACGCAGCCGAGCGCCCACGTTATCATTGCGTAACGATAAGGCGACACGCGCACACGTTCCGCCGCAAATAACTCACGATAAGTTATGATAAAGTAACCGCTGACCTCAAGTCAATGTCAATTATACAGTATGATTAAAGGCAGGTTGACCTTAACTTACACTCAATGGTCACAGCAACAGAATAGAGCAACTTGGTTAAAATATCTCGGGTTTCAAGTGGAGGATGTCAGAATTGTAGTAATTCTAGGACGTTTATTACTGAGGTCATAGTGTGAGGTGAAGTCATAATAATGTGCATTGTGAGGTCATTTATGTTAATAAGTTGCAACATACAGTAGTAATACATTAAAACTATGGGCTGCGAGTGATACTTTGCATTTCTGCATAATCCTAAACAATTACTCCTCGATTTGATGTGTATTTTTGCTTTTAAATAGTCAGTGGACCCATTGTGTTTTATCGGAGTGAAGTCACCCGCCGATCATAAAAACCTGAATGCGCTATCAAAGACAAACACTACAGTCAGTCACCTTAGGCGTCCCGGCGATAGCAATGTGGTCCAAGCACTTCGCAGTGTTTCTCCTGCGCTAGGCTGCCGTGGATCGGAACAATAAAATGACCATGGGCCGCCTTATCGCTTAAGGCAAACGGTACGAGTACAGTACAAACAATGCTGCTCTACAGAAACGCATGAAGGAATGGAAAACGCACCCGCATCCAGCCCACGTGTCTTTATTCACCTGTGGGGTACAATTGCACTATTGTAAACAATAGTTGTGTCAATACAGAGTAGATGAGTTAAAAAACTACAACTAATAATACATTTTTAGTCAAACAGTCTCTAACAAGTCTTTAACAAAGTACTACGAATTTGTCATGAAATGTATAATTTCAATCGTGTTTTTTTTTTGGAAAGGTTTCAGAGGAAGACATTTTGTTCAGCCTTCACACTCCCAGGGTGTAAGCTAGTGGTTAGTCCTGTGTGTCTGGTCCCTCAGAGATCCAAGCCTTCCTCTTCACAGGAACTCCATCGCTGACTCGCCTTTTTATCCCCTCCTCACTCCTGGGTCTGATATCTGTCAGCTGTAAACACGGGACAGCTCCTCCGTGCAGGAGACAGGCTCTCTGCGCTGCATCGGCGGAATGAGAGATCCCAGAATGCCACGCTCTCCTCCTGGGGAACGGTCCATAGTCCGGTGAGGCTGTGGGACATGAACTCCGGCTTCCAGCTATGGGGTTGGCTTCAAAGCTGTGTTTGCTGCTAAACACCTGAGGCAGGACTGAATCGAAGTCAGAGTGTGAGTTCTGAGTCTGGAGGTAGATGCGGTTCGAGGGCAGTGTGGACGTATTGAAGGGGAAGCATGATGGGAGGGAGACACGTTGCCGGGGATAGAAGACCCCCGTCTTCCTGCGTCTGACTTCTGCTGGAACCCTTCCTTCATCTTCCCCTTCCTTCACATTTTTTTCCTCTCTGAAGCTTTCAGCAGATTTCCCCTCATCAACAATCCGTCTCCTCCTTCTCCTGGTCTCGGCCTCATCCAGCTTCATTTCCAGGTTGTGGACCTCCTCTGATATCTGGATCACCCGGTCGAACTGAGAGAGGACGGCGTTGACGCAGGGCAGCAGGCGGTCGCCGTGCGACAGGACGCCGGAGGCCGCCTCCGATGCTGACGAGTCTCCGGACGCCGTGGAGAGGACTGAGGACAGAGAGGAAGGGGACGAAGCCGAAGAATAGAAGGACGGGGAGCGGGAGAAGGGGAGAGTGGATGAGGCCGTGGAGAGACGGGAATCCTGGGAGGACCTGGAAGGAGGCGCATCCATGCCCTCGAAGGTCACTCTGTGTCGAAACTGCAAAACAGAGGAGGAAGCAGCATGAAACAACCGAGGGGAACCCTCAGAATCAGCGTTGTACTTCCCACCTCTCTAGCTTTGGTGAGACCCAGCCACAGCTTGAGTCTCTTGATGAAGAACTCCACCATCTCATAGTCCTGGGGTTCAACTGCTGGATGGTACAACTCCGCCCGCTCTTCCCTTTGGGACACAGCATCAATAAAGAACCGCTGACTCACACACCTGTACAGTACTGTACATGTGGTGCACAAAGCTAAACTGAGGATACATATGACGGACCTGTATGTGCGAATGAGAACAGCTCCACAGAGTCTGGCCAGGAGCCAGAACGCCCCGCGTATCAGCAGCAGCCCATAGACTGGACCCACGGCCGGGTGCGCTCTGCACATTCTTCGGAGAGCGCCTCGGCCTCGCAGCGCCGACAGCGCCGACACCCAGGCCTCGCGTGCAGACGGGAAGCCTCCCAGCGAACGGGGGAGAAGCTGCAACCAAGACAAAGGCTGTACTGAACACGTTCCCCGCGTTTTGGATTAGGATGACGTTGGGTGGAGCTTCCGCTGCGCGTACCGCATCGCCAAGGTGAACGCAGAGCAGCAGCAGCAGCAGCAGCAGCAGGAGCACGGCGAAGGCCCACAGCTCCCTCCAGGCTCCGCGCAGCACCCGGCCCATCGCCGCCCACCGCCGCACGAAGCGCAAGGTCCGCAGCGCCTGGGGAGGAAACGCGTGGATAAGTAGTAGAACAGCAAGTATGGTGTTAGAGTAAAGATGATTTACTGACTGATTTATGATTTTGTTATTATGATGTTACGTCACTCACAAGGTGATTTATTGTTTGTTACTTATTGTCATTATGAAGCATATATGGGTTCAATGTTTGAATCCTGTGAGAAACAGGAACATGTTATGCTTTGCTGGAGTTGCATACTGCACACAGACAGAAACAGGGAGTGGTTGGGGCTGCTGACTTATATTGAGTAAGCTGGAAAAGCCAGAAAAAGCTTGCACCAAGCAGAGCTCGCCGGAGACCGAGTTGAAGTTGTTCCTGGGTGAAGCCCTTACGACGCTAAGACCTCAGGGCTCCCCTTGCAAGTAAAACGAAGTTGTAGCTTGTTGTGCTTTGTTGTCCTCGTCTCTCAGCGTATGAAAAGTGTTGTGGCTACTTTAGACCCAACATTACTGGGTCTTCCCTCCATCGGCGTCGATGACAAGATCCCAGAGACGAGCAACACAGCAAGTAAAAGAGTAAAAGCGTATTCTAGGACACGCATCGCAGTCTGGGATGCACATTAAGGACAGTTAGAGTTGGCTGAGATCGGGTGAGGCCAAGTCTTGTGACTTGCCAAAAGCCCACCGGACTCACTGTTAATGGAAAACCTGTTCTTGTGTCTGGGACACATTTAGAGAAGGTTGTCTGGGGCCTAATAAAACCAGAAATAGTTTGTTGTCTGAGACTTAATAGGTCCGGAGAGAACAGTAGATCGACTGGGACCTGATAAATCCAGTGGAAAGGAAAACCGGTTGTTGGAGTGAAAGTGTGTGATTGTAAGTGTGAAAGTCACCAATTGACGTACAAGCGGCAGCACTGGAGGAAACCCAACGGTGTTAACACAATCCAGTAGTCTGTTGAAGTACACAGTGTGGTGAATTAAGGATGAAGTTCAATAATGAGAAAAAATAACAGCCTGCCCTGGAAGGCGATGAGAAATACATGTAAACGAACGCAGTTACAGTATTAATAGCTATGAAATGTAGAGAGCAGGCGGAAAAGAGGAAGAGACATATTCAGAATAAGCAAAACGAGAATCGAGAACAAGCTTGACTGCAGGCAACTCCCTACCAACAACAATTACAGTAAAACAAGCTTTGATGGCTGGCTCCCTCCCCCAACTATCTGACTTTATCAGAAAACACAATGTAAATCACCAAACTGATGGAGTTCAGCAGACCACGAATTACAAGAAATGTACAAGAAATTATTAAAGGAAAGAAAAAGAAGGTAACAGCAGCATTTGGCCTTTTTGGAACAAATGAGGGGGTGAGAGCTATGACAACAGTCGACACTTGCATTCCTCACTCACACACCAGTTAAACCAGTTACAACCAGATGAACAATTGTGGGACTAGCTGATCCTAGTAATGCTTTTTTCTCCATCCCAATAGTGGAAGACTCACAGGAATGGTTTGGTTTCACCTATCAGAAGGAAAAACACACTTATCACAACAGGGGGTTTGTGATAGCCCAACAATCTTCTCACAAAAGATAAACAACTGTTTAGCAGATTTTGATATGCCTCAACACAGTCATGTTCTGGTATATGCAGCTCTATTTGCTCTATTTGAAAACCTTCACAGAACAGGGAACAAGGGCCCATTGTCAAAGTTACCAAGAGCAAAACAACAAGTAACATTTTTAGGACATGACTTGAAACCTGAAGGAAGGCTATTAACAACAGACAGGAAGAAATCCATCCTAGATGCGACGAAACCAACAGTTTACACAGAGAGCCAGTATGCTTTCTCAACACTCAGGTATGAGCACTTCTACAGGAGAAGTGTCAAGTCAGTAGAACATGCAGCATTGTCCACAGCACTTCTAGAAGTCGTACTGCTACCACGAACCCTAGCAGTCTGCAAATGCGCAGCACATACAAAGAGTAAAAACACAATTTCCAGAGGCAATTCCAATAATTCCAGAGGTTAATTTCAGAGGTGTTCTGTCGCCACAGGATTCAGCCATTAAGCTCATGGCAGTGATCTGCGCAGTTATTGTGTTCATCTTCTTTGTTTTCTATGAGGGAATCCTATCAATGGAACGTCACGATGGACGGCACAGAAACCGGACCAGGGGATGGTCACTGGACACTGGTTAAGGACTGGATCTGGAAAGACCTTGAAGCTGAGCAATCGCACCCATTTAAGACCAACATGTGGTATCGTCATGTTAAAGTTTTAGCCAAATCCTACTGTCTAACTGCTGTGTAATGATGCATACATTGAAAATAGGAGACTAAGTGATGTACTGTTGATGGTTCATAGTAAATCCTTATAATGAGGAAATGTTACAGTAAATATGATTTATTGACTGATTTATGCTTGTTGTGCTTTGTTGTGTTTGTCTCCCAGCGTATGAAAAGTGTTGTGGCTGCTTTAGACCCGACGGATGGAAACCAGCGCTGCGTGATGAGGAACCAGAGTGGAGCTTTACCTTTAGAAGCAGCAGAGTCAGGAGGACGGCAGCGCACTGAGAAGACCTCTGCACCCGAAGGGCCGCGCTGTGGAAGCTGATGAAGCCGTCTGGCCGGGACTGAAGCTGAAGAGTCGGACAATGATCTCACTCGATGTTTGGAGAGAGTATTCGTCTTAGTCTGGGTTAAAACCGGTGTCGTTTTCTACCTCGGAAACGCACGAAGCGGCGAGCGACAGGAAGGACAGATGCAGAACAGCTGTTGCCAGTGACAACAGCGCCAGGAGCAGCTGGAGCCAGTGTTTGCACTGACGCAGGTACTGAGCGCGCTCAGTAGCCAGAGACCACATCTCTGCGAAGAAGATGAGCAGAGCAGCTACCAGGAGAAGAACCTGCAATAAAACATTAAAAGAGCTGTTTAGAATTGAATACACGTATTTTTGTTACAAAGGATTTAGTGAATTGTTACCATGAGCGCCCCCTGTAGGTCCAGTCCTGAGGCGGATGGAGGGATGAGGAGTGGATAGATAGAGAGGGAGGGAGTGAGTGTCTGTGCCTCGTTCCATGCTAACTGTAGAGAAACACACACCAGTAGGCCAGACTGTCTGTGGTGCTGTGTGAAGTCGACAGAAAGCGTTTTAAACCTGAAAGAGACGAAAGCACAGTCAAAAAGGCACCGATTTACTCATCACTGGCGCCTGAAACGCAGCGCCGGGGTCGTCGCCTACATCTTCCTGCTCCACCGGGCCACGCGCAGCCCGGCGAGGAGCCGCCGCGTCGCCTCGCTGCTGTTCCCCAGGACGAGGCCGCCCTCGCCGTGCCGCAGCCGGGCCGACCCGACGAGGCGCAGGGACGGGTTCTGGTGGAGGTGTCGGACCAGGGCGCCGCCGAGCCACCGCTCCGCGTCCGACCAGCTGAGAGGAGAGGCAGAACACAGCTACGGTGATGTCATCGTTACTAACCACTGCATTTAAAGCAGACGTCCGCTCGGTGGCTCCTTACTCTCTGAGTGACGTGAGGTTATTGCCTCCAGGGGGCGCCGCATGAAGGCCGCGTCTGACCCAGGACTGCAGCCGCCTGCCCTGGCTCTGCCCCACGCTGTCCTGGTAGTTCACCATCAGCACCAGCATCACAAAGAACAGCTGGCCCACGCAGCGCTGCAAATGGGGAGCGTTTAAAGGCACCGGCTGAGTCTGGGAGCTAAAAGCTGTAAAGCCCGGTTTGGCTCCTACCCTCATGAGGGACCTCAGCGCTTGGACCTTGCGGGCCTCCTCTTTGGCCTGCAGCAGCCCGAAGCCGCCCGGCGGCCGCACCTTCCTGCAGCGCTCCCCGAGCGCCCTCACCGCCGCCGCGTCGCGAGCCAGCTGCTCCTCCACCTCCGGATCCACGGGCCGCCACACCGCGGCGCAGATCAAGGCCCCCGCGCACACCTTGAGGGGCTCCAGCAGCACGGCAGAGGCGAGGAAGGCGCACAGGGCCGACACCAGCCACATGAGGACCGCGGGTCTGGGGAGGAAGCTGCCGTAGAGCCCGATCACGGCCAGGGAGGTTCCCAGGAGGACGGCGAGCAGAGGAGGGGCCGCACACAGAGCCCAGGGGGGCAGCGAGCGGCCGGGCGGACCCCGAGCCACGCCTGTGGACGAGAAAACACAAGTCAGTGCTTCGGGCAGACGCATTGGGACGGCTGGGCCACCGGAGGGCTCGCACCTATGCGCGTGGAGAACGAGGAGCGCGCAGAGTCGGGAGAGGGGCTCGGCAGGAAGGTGCTGGCCACCGAGTCCACGGACAGCGCGGAGGGGCAGCGGCGGAGCGAGGAGCGCAGGGAGCGGTCCGACCAGCTGCTGCAGGACGAGCTCCAGCTGCAGGGGAGAGGGAGGGAGGGCGGGTGAGGCGAGGGGAGGCGGAGTGACGCGACGCTGCGAATCCGAGTGAGTCCGGAGGACGCGTACGCGGGGGAGAGCGAGGACGGGGCCGCGGGCGAGTCCCAGCCGCTGTCCGAGCTGCCCGGGGTCGACGCCGCGGGGTCCTCTGATGCCGCGACTATAGACGTGAGCAGGTCCTCCTCTGGCACCGAGGACGAGCAATCCATCAATCAAACAAAGAAACAGGCCATTCACACCTAAACACAGCGACTGTTCACATCATCTCACCAGACAGAGTCAGAAACGTTGCCAGACTGTGCTTGTGACCTTGGGCCTGGTTTGCTGTCACGGTGAGGACCTCCTGTCCTGGAGCATCAGGGGACTTATTAAAGTCTGAACTGCCTTTTAAAAATTGATATCTGGAGGAGGAGGGGGCGACGGGGCCCAGCTCCAGCAGAGCCTTTTTCCTCCTTAAGGGCCGTAGAGCACCCACAGCGGGTGGAGCTGAGGCCTCGCTGTGGCCTGAGCTCAGTGGCAGATCGAAGAAGCTGTCGCACGACCAGGCGTCTGCTTCCTCACCGTCACGCGCTGCCTGTGTCTGGGGAGCCAGGCCGGAAGTAGCCCAGAAGTCCAGGAGGCTGGAGTCGATCCCTTTGCTCTCCAGGAGCTGGAGACAATAGCAAGAAGGGTGAAGATGATGACGCTGATGATACTGTATAACGTGTCTGCAGCCGGTCACGCTCACGGATGTAGAGGTGTCTGGCAGAGATACGAAGGACGGGCTGGAGAGCCCTGATTGGCCGAGGTAGATGTCCATCTCCACGGAGTGACAGTCGGGCGAGGGAGAAGCCAGCATGTCCACGGTTACCTAGGTTACGCACACAAATACAGTCCATACAGAACACACATTGGTTACATGAGCCTGTATCAGTGCATGCTGAGATCCCACTCATATATCATTAGCAGAAATCACTCCACTGACCTCCAATCAGCAACACGTCACGCCTCTATTACAACACGTACTCTCACATTAAACCGGTCCACATCTTATGTAATGCCAGGCGCCGCAGTACCTTGCTGGGAGATTTTCTGAGCCGGAAACCGAGCAAGCACTGGAGAGGGAACGCCAGCAACGCCAGCGTCATCCCCACGGCAACCGTCTCCGCGTTGAGCAGCAGGCGAGCCGACACCGGCCCGCTTGGGCGACAGAGACGCAAATGAATGCCGTGACAGAATCTACAGTACAACAGCCTCCGGGACATCTTTTGATAAACGCTACAATAAAACAAAAGAGTGGCTGCAGCTGTGACGTCATCTCCTACCTGTGGCCCTCGGTGCCCACGGCCCCGTACCAAAGAGCCCCCAGTGCCAGGTAGAGGTGCAGGGTAACGGCGCTGCACACGACCCGCTGACCCCTGGTGACGCAGCTGTGTGCAGGACGCGCCCACAGCGACAGCCACGCGTGGCGCTCCATCATCCCGAACCGCAGCTGGGAGGCGAGGACCCTGCGGAACTCACAAAGCTCCTCGGGACCTGAGCAGAAGGCATCTGAGTCACTACTGATGAGTTACCGACGGCGGCCGCCGCGATGAGGAGCGGAGGGGCTCACATGAGGCCAGGACCTCCCTCTCCACGGCGCCGTTCCCCTCGCTCTCCACAGAGAGCCAGTCGTTCAGGAGGAAGAAGTAGAGGCGGTCCGTCTGAGCGTCCCACACCACCACGTGCTCCAGGTACCAGGAGGGGTCCAGGCCTGCATTCAAACACATAGTCTGAAAACTGACTAAAGGGTCAAAATATATGTAGAATGACTATACTCACCTGTATTGTCGTGCCAGATCCGAATTTTCCAGACTTCTCCCAGGTTTTCGTCCGTCTCCAGTTGAAACTGGTCCAGGCCGCCCCGCTGGAAGGCTCCGTCCCTCTGCAGATGGCGAGAGCCGCTCTTGTTCACGCCATACAGGCCGATGCCAACATGTGCGGAGGTGCCTGGTGGGTCGCACCACAGCGCGGAGGGTTCCCATTATTTCTGCTTTACGGCGCTGCGAATTCACTTGCATTCATTCACGTTCACATTCGCGTTCGCTACATCATCGCCGGCCGACCTGCTCCGCGCCTCCAGCCGGTCTTGACCAGGACTCTGTAGTGGTACAGCCCCGGGCGGCCACATAGGGGGACCCGGCTCTGCCTCAGGTCGTCCAAGTGGTCCAGTTTATGAGCGATGAGGCCCGCCACCAGGTGAATCAGAACCAGGACGGCGCACACGATCCCTGGTACCACGCTCTGCACAGGACCGGCAGACTGCAGAGAGGGAGGGCGAGAAGATGGAGAGAGAAGAATCCTGAGACTGATGGAGAAATAAAGTTGTAAAATCGATTTAAAGTGAATTGCTAGTGAAGTAAATTGACCGCACCGGCTGCAGAAGAACAACAGCTCCAGGATGGAGGAACAGACTGGCCCCAAACATGGTGAGGTGCTGCGTGAGGCAGTGAACCGTGTGGAGCGTGCTGCCCTCTAGCGGCCGCAAACCCTCGCTGCTCCATCGCGCCTCCTGCGGGTTGTAGTACCGACACACGGAGCTGAACGCGCACAGGGACAAACGCACGGATTCGCCTCCACCCGACAACGTGGCCACGTTCACAGAGAGACGCTCGTCGGTCTCGTTCAAACTGATGAGATGAAAGTAAAAAAAAAAAAAAACATTTTCTTTTGCATCAAATCAAGCAAAGAGACAGAATAGTGCGTTATAGTGAGGAGCTGTGACTCACAGTGGGGAAAGGAAGACAGTCCTCTCTGCGGAGAGGCTCTGGGCCGAGAGAGTGAAATCCCACTCTCTCACTAGGGAATTATGGGATGCATTAGCCTCTGGCCCCGAGGAGCTCACTTCCACCTTGACACGTCCCAGCGTCACTCGAGTGCATCCTAAAAGACACGCAGAGCCGCTTGGATACAACTCGACTTAATAAGTCATGCACAAGTTGCAAATACAGTAAGAATAATTAATAAGCTCACTTTTATCACACAACGCATGGCTTTACACGTCTGAAAACGTCAAGCGTAGCTAACGTCAAAGTCACAGTCAATAATTAAAGCAGCATTAAAATGATAGAGGATGCAGCGTGTTTATGATTTGAAGCATGTATTTCGTAGAATACGCAGTATATAAGGAGAGAAATGACCTGCTGCACCTGGAGCCCGGCTGAAGCTGAAGGACAGGTACAGGCCGGCGTTTTCACCCAGCTCGTCTGGAGCCGTGACGGTGAAGTTCAGCTGCTCGGTGGCTAATGTCACCGCGAGGCACGTCCCGCTCCCAGCGCCGCCCCTGTTGTGCAGGGCCACCCGTATGGCCTGCTCAGGCTGCAGGTCTCTAATGTGCACGGGCCGGCCTTGCGGAGTGGTGATCTCCATGGCGACCACGCCGGTGGAGATCGGAGGACCGGCTGCAGCGGGCGAAGGGCCGGAACCCGCTGCTCCGTCCGCGGCAACCAGCACCTGCACCACCTCCGTCCTCTGGCTCCTCAGGTGGGCGGTTAGAGAGTCGGGAATAGAAAACAGACACTGAGAACTATTGGATGCGTCAGCCGGTGAGTTCTGCCACCGTCTGGGTTGGTTCAAGTGGCCGGTGCACAGGAGGTCGGAGGGATCGCCACGGAAACCGAGCGTAGTGATGTAAGGGTTGGAAAGCAAAAGTGGGGCCACGCCAGCAAACTGTGACCTCATCAGAGAGCGCATTAAGGCGCCAGTGTGACTCAGTGCTGACAGGGCGACCGATGAGTGGAGGCCGGACGCTGCCAGAGTGCTACCTGCAGGCACAAAGCGCAGCATTTACCCATTAAGCTTCTGTTCAAAAGCAGAGAAGTGCAATTAGCAGCACCTAAAATGTTGAGGATGTTTCCTCCGGTGCGAACCGCCGCCGAAGCGCCGGGGATCAGCTGGTCCTCCATCAAACCGATCATCTCCCCCACAGCTCTCAGGAGCTGCTTGTGGCAGTTTTCACACACCAACTCAGCGGGGACGTTCTGGGGATGAAAACGGGAAAAGGGAGCATCAGCCCTCGGAGTTTGAGGCACTCCGCGCTTCAGCTAGCAGTCGGGGGTGACAACTTACAGTGGACTGAGCCAACGCTGAACTGATCTGGTCAACATCCAGCATGGAGGACAGGGGAAGAGAGGTCAGGGCCCGGGTCACGGTTTCCCTGATCGTCCTCCTGTCCATCAGCTCCGCGCCGTTTAGCGTAGCCTGCATCTGTGGACGCATGGACAAAGGCTAGTAATGAGAGGCTACGTGGGCCGGGCTTGGTCCGGTAGCGGCTCTACCTTGTTGAGCTGAGCCGTGAGCACCGTGGAATAAGAGACGATCTCCTGAGGGTCGCCACGTTGCACCAAAGCCCGCAGTTCCTTCTGGCTCCTGCTTTTAAGCCAGTCAGTGGCACCTTGGCTCCACGCGGGGTTCTCCATGCTCAGCGTTTTGCTCAGAGCCGTGACCTTTGCCCCCAGATGATCTTCAACCAGCAGCACAGCAGTGACGACTGAGCCGGCGCTGCCCTGCCTTTGAGTCCC
This sequence comes from Betta splendens, assembly GCF_900634795.4. Taxonomy (NCBI): domain Eukaryota; kingdom Metazoa; phylum Chordata; class Actinopteri; order Anabantiformes; family Osphronemidae; genus Betta; species Betta splendens. The sequence goes on along the minus strand of NC_040898.2, from coordinate 5,832,684 downwards.
CATTGGAAGCACGCTGCTGAAGGCTGAGCGGATGCCCCTGGGAAAACAGAGGCACTGGTACTGAGGCGGCCACCGCCTCTACAATCGGTTATCAGCTGAGGTTCATCCTTACCTGTATAAAAGGAGCATGGGACATTCATTACTAATGGGGTGGCACGGCGCCACCTGTAGGCTATATATCAGCTGAGAGGCCTCGCTTTCATCATCTTGCCACCCTGCCGACAGAAAACAGATGTTAGTGAGGCCCAAGGAGCTTCTGCTGCTGCTGAACTGAACAGCGTCTGATCATCTGATGCCACGGCGTTACCTGAGCAGTTGTACGTCACCACCGTCTCCAGCAGACGTATATTTGACTCTGGGCTCAGATCACACAGGCCCCCGCGTGGCGGGCTGTTAGGGAGGACAGAGAGGCTGGCGACGCCCCACCGTCCTCTGCCCAGCTGGGACACATTCAGAGTGAAGGTATAGCTCAGTCCCGGCTGGAGGACCCCTGAACGCACCACCAAGTGGGGCGAACGCCTCCCCGTAGACGTAGTGATGTCATCGAGGTCAAGAATCCCACCAGCCTGGCTTTCAGCTCTCCACGTGTACTGGGAGAAAACACATGGAGAGAAAAATATGAACATTCAACTATTTTACCCAGAATGCCTCGCAGCACTTTGAAGAACATTGACCTGAGCACTGTCGCCACACTGTCCACACTGTCCAGACATGATGAGGGCGTTGGTGTGAGTGAAGAGGTGGGAGGAGGAGACGACCGAGCAGGAAACGCACTCCAGCGTCACAGGAAGCACGGGAGCCGGAGTCACAGACACCTGAAGACAGGCAGGTGCTGCACAGTGACTCAAGTGGTGTTCGCGTCATCCGACGTTAACGAGGACTAACAATTTCATAAGCAAGAGCCACAAACTCAAACCGTGAAATATGCTATTCATAGTTTTTAAGCACCATTCAAAAAACTTGGCCAGAAGCTAATTTCAAACTATTTCTTCACCAACCGACCTTTATGGCCGTTATCAGCCCACTAACATGCACACACTCACTGTCTGGCTGGCTGACGCTGGAGTCCTGCCTGTCTTGAGGACGGTGAGGGTGAAGGTGTAGACTGTGCCCGCATGCAGCTGGGAGCTGAGCACCGTCATCGTTGTGCTTGATTGACTAAAGAACTGAACCTCTGTAGAGCTCTACAAATACACAGGAGTGTTATTGGTCAGCATCAGAGCGTTAAAATTCCGGTTGCGTTCACATGAGGGTTGTTTACCGGCGTGACACAGGTCCATTGATATTGCAGCGACTCCCCCTCCCCCGGCTCCTCGTCCGGGTCTTGGGAGTCAGATCCGTCCAGGATGAGGTCGCTCAGGCTGGACCAAAGTCTGAACGAGCCTCCCTTGATGAGCGCCACCAGCGGGGAGTGGACCACCGTGACGGTCGCCCTGCTCTGGGCAGATAAAGGGCTTCCCCGGAGGGAAAGTGTAAAGACCAGGCAGTGCCGTCCCACGCGGAGAGAGTTCTTCGGGAGCGACAGCGACGGCGACGCTGCGTCTGCTTCACCCCTGAGAACGGTTCTGCTCCCAGAGGCGTTAGCGCAGTCTGAGCCCGCGTACACCTCCCACAGGTACGCCGGCTTGAACGCAGAGCAGTTAACGGTCACGCTCGCTTCAAAGAAACTTGGTCTGGACCTGAAGATCGTAGTCCGGCTCTGGACCAAAGAGGCCTGAGGGCTGGAACACGGGAGCTCCTCCACCGTCACGTGGAGCTGCGTGGACACGTGGCTAACGCTGTTCACAGCTCGGACCGTCACGCTGAACTCCCCAGGGCGGTGGTAAGTGTGACTGACGAACTTGGATTCTGTCACTGTGGCTTCGGTGAAATCGCCAAAGTCCCAGTGGTACCTGAGGTTACTTCCTCCGTCTACTGTGGCGGAAAACCCGACCGCGCGTCCAAGGAAGCTTCTTTCTGCATCACAGAGCAGTTGGATCATGGTCACAGGCCGCTCAACCGCGATGATCTCCGTTAGCTCGCGCGAGCACGCGCCGTTGCTAGCTACCACGCTAACAGACAGCCACCCGCTCTCTGCTGGAGTGAAGGACACCTCCTGGCCCGTGAGCAGCGCAGGCCCCGGCCCCGGCCCCGGCCCCGGCCCCGTGCCGAACGTCCACGTGTAGGTGACCGGACCCCCACGTTGGACCTCTGCCCTAAAATGAGCTCCCTTTAGCGCCTCTAGAGCAACGGAGCGGTTAACTAGACTCAAACCGCCAACTCGCTCCATGACCAGAACGTCGGTCGACAGCTCTTCACTGCTGACCTGGTTCCAAACCCTCACTGTAATTAAGTTGCTCCCTACTGGAAGAGTTGAGGTTGTGTATTTCCCTTCGACGCGGCTTTGACTATGGATCCACTCGCCGTTTCTTACTGTTACAGCGAAGCTTACGTTGCTTCCTCTGGAGATGGTCGGAACAAGCGTCACCTCCTCTTCAGCGCACAGGAGCGGCTTGCTAACGTTCAGATGAAGGCCTTCGACCCTGTCCTGTGCCACCACCCTGTGGGAGACCACCTGCCAGCTGATGTCGTTGGAGACGTTCAAAGACACCTGATACGATCCAGAATGTGGGAAACTGTGGGAAAAGGTCTGGTTGGTGGCAATAAATACGCTGCTTCTGGGATCTAGAAGTGTCCAGTCCCAGCGCAGATCACTACCCTCAGCAAAGACCCCGCAGAGCGTAACGGCAGTGCTCGAACTGACATAAAATGGAGCTGTGATGCCTTTTATTTTGAAGTCCACCCCCTCGACTGCCTGCTGGACAGAGAACCGCTCTGTGGCGTTACTCTGGCTGAGGACATTCTGAACAGACACTGTGACGAGGCAACTGCCCAAATGTGTGAATGTGTGAAAAAGAACGGGGGCCTGAGTCGTCAAGGGCGACGAGTCCGAATCCACATACCAGAGGTATTCCAGGTCTGACCCCACGGATGCGGACACAGAGATCTGCACCAGCTTCCCCAAAGCCACAGCGTTTGACTGGGTTTTAATCTGGACACTCGCTACGCGCTCGACTGCCTTTAATGACACAGCGGTGGTAGCCTCGCCTAGCTTGTTTGAGGCTACCAGCTGAACTGAAATCTCTCCAGGGGTTTTGGCCAACAGACGGAAAAGCTCTCTGTCGCCTGTGGTTTGCTGGTTTACCCTGCTTTGCACAGCAAGCCAGCGATAAGAGACATGGGAGCCTTTGGCAATGGAAGCAAGGAATCGCAGCTCCTCTCTGGTCGGCACATATTTGTTGTCTGTGAGGCTCGAGCACCGGATCCGAAGTCCGTCTAACCTCTCAAACACCTCTACTGTGATAGACCGTTCCACTTCGCTCACAGCGTTTGAGGCGCTTACGCGTGCTGTGTAGGTCCCTGGGGAATGATAGACGTGTGAGACGGGCCCGTCTGGGTGGTTCACCCGCTGGGACCCGTCGCCAAAGTCCCACGTGTAGAGGACAGAAGCTGCAGAGGGCTCTGAGGAAGCTTCCAGGAGAACGGCCTGCTCGACCACGGGCACCGGAGGCGAGGCGGAAATCTGGATGTGACCGAGCCGACGGCGGACGTTTATCTTCACAGACGCCTCCGTGCTGTCGTATTCGGTGACGACTCGAACATGAAGTGTGTAGTCACCTGTACAGAACAAACTTAAAGTTAGAAAATCATACGTTCACTGTCGCACCTTTATTTACAGTCGTTTACCTGGGGTGGAATAGGTGTAGTTCACTGAGTCCTGGACATACGCCTGCTTGATTTGTCCCTCCATGAGTCCTAACACGGTCTGACCTGGAGCTGGGCGGCTGGTGGTCATTTTGCCACGTCTGTCCCCGAAATCCCATCTATTAGACGAATACACCATGAAAACACACCCAAATAATAGAATACAGTAGGTTTTATAAAACCAGGCATGTGTAGTATTCTTTTCAATGCGTGACACCTTTACCTGAAGGTGACAGGCGCGGAGACGTCTGCTTTCACCCTTAGGCAATAGGGGTGTGTAGCGTTGGCCGCTACGACCTCGCTAACAGACAGGAACTCGGGCTCGGCCAGCAGAGTCGCGTCGTCGACCGTCAGGAGCAGCTGCAGGCTCTGAGAACTCACCGGGTTGGATGCAGAGACCTGGCAGAGGGGTCGAAGGTCACTCCACCCGCTCGGTCACAACCACGAACACGCCGACGCTTCTCACCTCGAGCCGATGCTGAGCGGGTTTCTGGAACAGCGCCCTGTACGACTCCCCCTCGTGTGCAGAACTCTCTAGGTCGTCAGTCACCCATCGGAACTTCGCCGAGGAGCCCTTCTCCAGCTGAGCGTTGAATACCTGTAACACGAAGCCAAGAGGATATCAAGTAAAAAGATGATGTCACAAACCATCCAAATCCAGAAAATCCATTTGTTTTGGTGATTTTCTTTTATTCTCACTTGTGAAATGTTCACGAGCATCCTGGTGAGTCCGCGCGGCTCCACGCTGAGCCCTGCCACTGCCTCGTATCCACAAACAGTCACACTCAGACTCTCTGAGCTCTCGGCATCCATCGCGGTGATGTTCATTGTTTGGACCCCCACCGAGGCCAGCGACAGAGTCACAGAGGAGTACCAGGCCTCGCCGAACGGCCTCTGATCATGGGGCCAGGAGGAAGTGACCTCATGGGGGAGCGACGGAAGAAAGGGGACCCCGGTCTGCGACACCGGGGCCGACCACGAGCTCGTGGCACCCGCCCCAGACGAGGCCGTTATCACGATGTGTGTTAAGAGGTCGATCTGGATGTGAATGTGTCTCTTTGCATCCGGTAGGGGATGGATCACACTGAGTCCAAATTTAGGGCTCAGACTCAGGGAAGGACCGACGGTCATCAGACTCAGAGCCGTGGTCGCTTCTGTATGGGTGAGGCCAAACGCGTCTTCTTGCTCAGTTCCTCTGTGAAGACTGTCCACGTACAGCATCCTCAGATCACACACCACCCCATCCACCCACTGGCCTGCTGGAGGCAGTGATGTCAGGCCTGCCCTCCACCAGCCTCCTCGCTCTGCCCCCATGAGGGAGAGGTAACTCTGGCGCCACGGTGAATTTACAGAGGCCTCGCTCTTTAGGCAGTGAAGGAAGGCTCCGGAGGCACGAGTGTGCTGCACGGCCACCACGTCATCCGGGTACACCGTGATGGCTCGATCTGGGAGAAGCACCTGTGAAAAACAGCTGAGAAGTGAGAAGAATCATCACAGCTACAGCAAAAAGTCACAACCAGCAAACAAACTGACCTTCGTGGTTTTCAGTTCAGAGCTGGGCTCTATTTCCAGAGGCAGGTCTGCCACCATGTGGTAGAAGGGCGGCGTCTCCAGGTACCTGGGAGGGGATTCAAAGCCCCGGACGGCCGCCGCAGTGTCATAAGGGCTGCAGGGACTGGTGGTAGGGACACAAGTGTCCAGCAGGGGGCACCAGTACTGGCCCGCGCTGCAGCCTCCTGTGGTGTTACACAGCGGCACTGCTGTGCAGCAGCTGAAGGGGTTAAGAAGAGAGCTGCAACCTAAGGAGCAAAGAGCAGGTGGAGTCAGTGGAGCAGTACAAGTATAGTGGTATACTGTAGTATAACTGGCAACTGTGAGCAGGGCTGCACCTGGAGGCACCAAGTGGAGGTTGGGGTCACAGTAGGGTCGGAGGATCTGGACCCGGGCCATAGAGGCCAGCGGGCTGGGCCTGACGACCAGTTCTACTGCTACCAGCTGACCGGCATGACTGAACCACAAGCCGGGAAACAGCAGCAGCTGTGGGAGAAAAACGATTATGTATTATTTCCTGTAAAATAAAAACAAGAGCTCCAGGATCCTTTTGTTTTATCATCTTGCAGCGAAGATGTAACCTGACCTCCACTGTGTCCTGTCCAGTGTCCGGAACGCTGAGGAGGGGGAATATCTGGGTCTGAGGGTACACACCACTCATCAGAACCAGTCCGGTGAGGTAACTGTCTGTAGTCGGCAAAACGCCTGCAGGAAGAGAAAGAAGCCGCGATCACTTTCCGTTCGGGACACTTACCAGTAAAACCAGTCAACAAACGATTAGTGACACTAACAAGTGCCTCTCACCAGTTATTAGGCTTTCGCAGAGGAAGTGGAACTGTCCAGCACACGGTGTTCTCCTCCCCGGCCCCAGTGTTCCCAAGGCCATCACAGTGCACCCCCCACCACTGTCACTGGGTCCAGCCCACCCTGCATGACCTGATGTCTCCAGACCTCCACCCTGGTCAGACCCCCCTCCCCCTGAAGTCTTAAGCCAAACCCACACAGTGGTTTCCCTAAACAGGAAAAGCCCATATAAATCTATATATAAGTAGAGAATATACTATTATTCATGGGACTCACGCTGGGAAGGAGTGATGGAGGAAGTTTTGTAGCTCCAGGCTGTTGGCAGCTGCCAGGTCTCCTCCGTGAACATCTTTGCACGAATCCCAGGCCTCAGGAAAGGACGATGTCGTCCGGGAAAGCCAGTAACACCGCAGGCTGGACAGGTGGACCCGAGAACCCTCTGGACAGGGAGCGTTCTCCGGGGAGACGCGGTCTATGAGATCACAGCATTCCTCAATATACAGTAAGACTCAATAGACATCTGCAACCGACTGGCTCATGGTTTACACTGCAGCACAAACAACACCAGTCGGGACGCGGCGACTAACTCCGAAATCCTCATTTTGAGTCAATTAAGGATGAAAATCAATTGTCTCACCTCCGGGTGTGAATATCAACAGCGCCCAAAGAATCCATAGTGTGTGTGTCATTTTGCAGAATAAATCATAACCTCCTTAGAATGAAGGAAACCTCAGCATAGCATTAAACACGTGTGTTGTCATCGTTTCCTTGCCACTGCCACTAACAGCTCTTCTTCTCATCCTCGGTCTATGTGTTTTGTTACACTTTTTGTCACACCTCCCTCCTCTAGCACCACCTTCCACCCCCCCCTCGTCCTGCAAACACACTATGAGTTATGGTGCCACTCTAAAGGCCTCTCCGCTCTCTGTGTGAGCGCCTGGGTGACTTCTATTTGGTTTCTCAGCAACAACTATATAGCAAAGTGGACAGAGGAGCTCAGCTCAGCTCATTACCATGTTGTAAAACCCCTGGCTCTTAAAAGAAGGAGTCAGACTCTCTTAGTGCAAGATGCAGCTAATGACAGATACAAGTCAAAGGGTTGGATACAATTTTTAGGATTTTAAGTTAATTTTTGATTTTGCCATTAAGAGCGAGTGGTGTCTGATTTGAATTGCAAGTTCTTCCTTTTCGCATTGTGCTCACGGCCTGTTGTTCTCACCACTGACCAAACAATGGCTGTGACGTACATGCATAAAACACGGAGGCTGCTTTAAAAGAAGGGATGCCATCTGGGTTGCCTGGAGACAAAACAGATAAAGTGGAAGGCCGTGATGAAGCAGCTATAGGTGGCAATTGTCAGGCTGTTGATGTGGATGCAAGTGCGTTTTACTTTGTAAATTAAACTACTGAAGCAGCAGATTCAGCACAAGCTGTGAACAGCTGCATTGGTTGTATTAGAGAACTGTAATCAACTTTTTACATTCAACTGAACATGGTCAAATGTATCATTTTAAAATGTTAAGACAAAAACATCGGAACTACCTGTTAATCTAAACTACATGTTATATGTTAATATAATACATGTTAATACATGTTTATTTTTGCTGATTGACTATTGTATTTTTCAAGGCAATTCAACTACAGATAATAAATAATAAATGAATTATTGTTAGACTACTTGAAGTTTCCAAAATGCACGTTTTAGCAACCTAATTGTTGCGATTACAATGATTTATGATCAATGCAGCAGGATCCAAACAGTAGAGGGCAGCATTGGCGCGTTACAGTAAATGTTTCAACAAAAAATAAATACGACGAAGAAGAACGAACAGGAAGATGAGGGAGACAACAGATGAAACATGCTAGGTAGGCTAATAAAGCTAATATAACACATGTACGTCTTTATTTTGCTACATATAGCTTAAAAATCATAAAAGGCGACATCCACAGAGTCATAACTTACGTTTAAAGGTGGTTTTAGCGTTTTGTTTCGTCCGGTACGTGACGTCAGCATAAAGGATAGGTGTACAGTAAATAACGTTACTGTCAATGCGTGTTGTCATTTAATTCTCACAAACGCAGTGAAAGTCCCGCACCCTACAGTTCATGATTGAAGAGGACAGCAGTTCTTGGAAACGAGATTTCGTTCAATCATATGTCATCTGATCTATATGTGTATCTGTTGTACATGGATCTTTGCTGAAGATCTTAGTTGCTCACGATCAAGCACAGGTTGTTAAAAAGTATATTGTACAGTGATTTCAAAAAAACAAACCTTAAATTGGCTGCTGTTTTACGGGAGTTTGGTGGAAGTATTTCAGTCTCTGTATGTTGAGGTATGTAGGTTAAATACGAGAGTCTGAGTCTGGCTAATCTACTATCCACACGTCCAGCAGGTCCTATGCTCCGTTTAAGGATCTCTCCACAAGAAGAAGAATTCATCCATGAAATCACCGCGCTCAGACAAGCCATTTTAAAAAACGATGACAGACTTGTCCATGAGATGCTTTGCCAAGAAATCTACAAGAAGGTCATCAACTGCCGAGGCGGCTGGGGACTCAGAGGCACGCCTCTGCATGCCGCCGTGTCCAAAGGGCACCTCAGCTGCCTGCAGATCCTTCTAGCCCACGGCGCCCTGGTGGACTGCGAGAACAACAAGGCCCAGACGCCTCTCTTTGCAGCCGTCCGCGGGAAATATCTGGACTGTGTCCTAACGCTCCTAAGAGCCGGCGCCAACCCCAATGGAAGCGCATCCAATAATTGCTCCCCCGTCCTCACTGCTGCCCGGGAGGGGGATGTGGAGATCTTAAAAGAACTGCTTAAACACGGTGGCGACGTGAACTCCCGCTCCAAAGTCTTCCTCTTGACGTCCAGCGGCAGGGTGTCGAGCGGGCCGCTGTACTTGGCTGCAGTTTACGGTCACATGGAGTGTTTTAAACTGCTGCTCCTCTACGGGGCCGACCCAGACTACAACTGCACGAACGCAAGGCTGCTGAGCTCCATCAAGCAGCCAAAGACTGTGCTGGAGATGTGCCTGCGGCACGGCTGCGGCGTGGAGTACATCCAGCTTCTGATCGACTTCGGCGCCAACGTCTACCTCCCCACGCTGATCATCGAGAAGTCGACAAAGCAGAACGAGGCCGTGGAGCTGCTTCTGCAGGAAAGAGGTGTAGAAACGCGTCACCCATGGTTCTTTTTAGCTGTTACCCAAATAGATTGTCCCCTGACAGCAGGTTATAACCAGCTGCACATAAATCAGATTTAGATCTGTAATAAATCTGTGCTTTCAATATTATTCTGTATAACGCCGTTCGTCTTGCATCCTGTGTCTCCAGGAAATCCAAAGGCCTTGACTTCTCAGTGCCGACTCGCTGTCAGAAGATACCTCAAGAAGATCAACAAGATCCATTGTATCGATCAGCTGGAAATGCCAACAATTCTCATTAACTTTTTGCAACATAAGCCCACTCCAGTCGCTGTTCTGTAGCTCAGCCTGTTCGTGAAATAGCTTTTATTTCATCATTTCTTTTTTATTTGCAAACTGTGGACCAGCTTTGTCACTTTTCTTCCTGTCTATGTGCTGTTGTGGGTATGAAATTAAATTCAAAGGAAATGTGTGAATATGTGGTGTTTATGTGGTGAGTACTTACCCACACATTCATGCTAAGTTAAGTCCCTATTTTGAAACAGCTGTTTATTGCTGTGAAATCTCAAAGGCTCCTGCTGAGTTGGGATGGGGGGTATGAAACAGTCTCCTCAGTACATCAAGCACAAAACGTTGCAAAACAAAACTGATATTCATGTCTGTAGTCATGAATGTATGATCATTCATGACTAATCATATCTGTAAATGATACTATACACAACAGTCAAACTTATTGGGCTCTTCAGAGGTAAAGATATCATCATCAATGAATGACTGCAGTATACTGTGAATAGAAAACGTATACAAAACAGTGTGTATTATTATACACAACCTGCGTAGAAAACATGGATGCAACATACCAGGAGCCTTTAGACACAATTAGGAAACTGAGAATCACTTAGTTGTTTAATTATATAAATACTCCACCATTAAATTCAGCATTTAAATAATTAGACAGAGGTCATAGTATTTGTCACAAAGTTAATCTCAGTATGAAGCAAAATAGAAACAAGGCTGTTTTAATTTGTTAACACAACTGTGAGTGATCCCTGTAAAAGAATTATACAGCCAAGATAAAATAATGGCCAGAGAAATAACATGTATGTTAGAAAAGTTGGACTTCATATCAATGACAGTGACACTGCAGAGGACGGAGAAAAGGAAGCGAAACTCAAGTCAAATTCAACCAAATCAAACTTCAAGTATTAGGATTCATTAGGAAACGATGAAACAAAAACATTCATTCTACTTGTGTGATGATTTGAATTTGGAAGAAATGTTTCTGAAAAAGAAAAAAAAAAGTAGAAATGCATAATTTTAACAGAACATTCATAAGCTCTGCATTCAGAGTATATACGCTATTGACGAACCCACCTACAGTACGACAAACAGTATCAGTAATTTAAAGGCTCAGCTGCTCTGAGTTGATGTATTATTTGTCCTTTTACAAAAGTGTCCAGATTAATGGATTCAAGTAGCAACAATTCAAATTCTAATTTGTGTTTTAGAATAAAACACTTGGTCCCATTCTTAAAACTGAGCTCAGCTCCACTCTGATGACGTCAAGGTCATGTCATTGAGGGTTCTGTTGACACGGTGCCAAGCTGACATTAAAACTCAACCCAGGCCCACATCCAACGACATCATCACTACAAAGCCCAGGATGGAGGTCCAGGACGCCAGCTTCCCATTTCCACTGGTGACGTCCACAAGAAGGAAGAGGAGAAAATGGAAAAGTGAGTGAGTAGTTGAAGCCACATTGGCTGCTCTTCATTCACTCATCCTCCTTACCTGACTTGAGCTTCCGGTATGATGTCATCTACCACCACATACACCATGGCCCCGGCAGCGAACGCTAATGCGTATGGCAGCAAAGGTTCTGCCAAAACCATGGCGACGGCGCCTAGCAACCCGGCGAGGGGCTCCACCATCCCGCTCAGCTGGCCGTACCTGAGGGAGCGACAGCGGCCTTCAGCACACCGTCCTAGCGTTTAGGAAATGACCGGCACGTTCTCGTCCTACCAGAACGACTTCCACGTGGACACTCCCGAGCCCCGGAGAGGCAGGCTCACTGCTAAGCCTTCTGGGAAATTCTGGATGCCAATTCCAATAGCCAGGTTTCTGAAGGAACATAAAACAGCAACAGTCAGAGTATGTCCCTTTAAATTAATATATGGTGTGGTATGGTAATATATGATGCTATTACCGGCTGCAGTACTGCACTCACACCACTAGGTGTCAGCAGCACATCACACAACTGTTACAAACACCCTCTAACTACAGACAGACCAAAGAAAATTAAAACTTTATGTAAGGACATGCTAAAGTTAAAGTAACTAAACCAAACTAAATGTCCACATTTGAAGAAACGTAATATTACTTGTCTAGTTTTACCTGGCACTCTCAAAAGTAGCCGATGAAGTCTTTCCCACAGCTCCGAATCCAACTCCAACCGCCAAGCCCTCTGCAGATGAAGCACCGGGAAACACGAATCACACCGAGAACAGAAACGCATCCCAAGGGCTCGAAGACGATTGCAGCACAAGTAGTGCACAGGGCTGGAACGGCCGCATTGAGGGATTTGTTGTGTTCTTGAACACAGAACACTGTGGTCTACTTTCAGCCCCGGTCTGTGGGGACCTCCATTCTTATCAGTCGTACCTTCTATAGTCAGGTTTCCTCTGATACACCCTGCTACTGATGTTTCATCCTCCACACATGTACCTACGGTATGTGCACAGGCAGCTCAGGCAGAATAAAGCGGGATCTGTAATGCAACCACTGTACAGAGCTCGTCTCCTTCAGATCTGCCATTTGTATCATTTGTAATGCCTGTCACGCATTCTTAAACCGCCATAACAGAGGGAAATGCTCCCAGAGTATCCATAAGAAATAAGTGAGCACGTGCAGATGCATCTACAGGCCTCTTAGTTTTATTATTTAAAAGGGAGATAAGCCATGAGTGCGTCTACTTCAAAAGCTGACGAGCACTCACGTTCCCACGCTAAACCGCTTTAATTCGCTCAGTTTGTTCCCCTGAAGCTGAATCAAGATGAGCTCAAACATCAAGGGGCTGTGCCGGTACAGCGGAGTTGTTTCGTCACCGGGCCCCGAATCCATTTATCAAAACAAAACCTGTCGAGTGTTACTTTTCCGATGCGAGCTGCGGAATTTCAATGTGCAAAAGCTCTGGTGGAGGCGAATGAATGGGGGAAGCATCAACAGCCTCGGTGTGTGTGTGTGTGTGTGTGTGTGTGGGGGGGGGGGGGGGGCGAATGAGGACAAATCTATGACCGTCCACGGCCCCTCAGGACATAGTTACCGCTCACCTGAGACCAAACCTCAGAATCAGCCAGAGAGGATCGCAGTCGGTGCCCACCCAAAGCCTAAAAGTAAGACGTAAACCTTCTTGATCCAAACCAGATGTGTTCATATCTTTCATTAAAGGAGACGCGGGGACTGTGACGGAGCGCGGAGGCTCTGCCGCCTCCGCCGGGGCGGAGGGCGTTTGATTGACAACAGCTGTCGCTCCTGGAATCAAGCGGCGGCGCCGGTCGGACGTGACGCCACCCGGCTGCTCGCGTGCGGCCCTCGAGCTTCGCGGTCCATTTTTCCCACAGGGACCAGTTGCTACGTCCATGGGGGGTGACGTCTGCATAACAGCTAATCCCGGTGGCCGCCTGCTGCCTGGCGCTGTGACCCTCTGGCTACCAGGCAGTTTGATCGATGTCGCTGCTCCACGCGGATTCAAACGGAGCCGCCTGATTGGCAAAATCCATACACAGAGTGGCGAGCTGCTCTTTTTCCTGCTGATTGCTGTTTTTGTCTCCACCCCACCGGCCGCTCAGCGCCGGAAACCACCGCTAAGTCCTGCCGCGTTGGAGCTGGAGCGCAGGGAGATCAGATCTGTAGATTCGGGCCTGACTGATCCCTGTAGTCTCAGCGTTTGATCTCCTGAGGTGTCTCATGTCAAGATTGAGAGAGAGATAGAGTCAGAAAGAGAGCGGCGAAAACAAAGTGAGAGATCGGAATCTGTCATTTACTCTGGTAGCGATGGACTCGGGTTCTAATCAACTTCCCCCGGAGCCGTTCCTGGAGCAGCATTATGAACTGAAGCACCCTTCAGCTACGCAGTGGCTGCCATTAATATCCATCAGGCCCGGCTGAAAACGACAGCACAAACGCTCTGATCACTGAAAAAGCCTTCAATTATAAATAATAGTGTTTGAATAAAACATGTCCGCTCGGGGGTCGGGGGAGCGCTGCAAGTCCGTCGGGCGGAAAGAGCCGGGTCCAAAACAAAGCAGAGGGTTCGCGGGGGAGCGTTCAACGCGAGGGGCCCCGGTTCTGCTACTTGGCCGTGGAAGCTCATGTCTCGCGGATCACCGGGACGCGGAACGGGCCGTGACGGGAGGGGCGCCGCGCTCCACCACCACTTCTTCTCCCGGTCCGATTCTGGCGATGGCCCAGCGGGCCTCCGGCGCTCGGCTGAAGATGGAAGACGCAGCCTTTAGGATTTTAGTGACTGGGGGTCGATACAAGGCTTTAAAAAATCAAGCCCTCTTTTCTGGTCGCCTTTTCATTTCAGCCGGGCCCAAAACGACTCCCAGCTTTTCCCCGTGTGTTCCTCCCCTCCGTGGTCTCTTTTTTTTACCCAATCCCAGTGTTATCCCGTCTGGCGATACTGCCCGCAGCCCATTGTCGCAGCAGCCACTCTTTCCCATCGCGCTGCGCTTTAATCTCCTCCCCGCGCTCCTTTCTCCACTAAGCCTGCACTTACTCCAGTCTCTCTCAGCTCCCCGTCCCTGCAGAACCGCAAGCTTTTACGTCCATTTGGCCTGGAATTAATGGCGGGATCCTTCCAGGGACAGTTCATTGGACCGCCACTGGTAACCAGTGCAGTGAACGTTCCTGCCTCAAAAAGTCTGGTTAATTAGTAATGCCTCAGAAATCATTGAAAGAGTCATTGAAGACCTTCATTGAAGACCTTCATCAGATCAGATTATATTATAAATGGTGCCAGCAGTTTCAAAATTCTCTTCTGCACATTCCCGGCGTAATGAGGAAACTGACTATTATATGATTGCCCTATGCAACAATGCACGTTATATAAACAGCTGTCAGAGCCATTTCTCCATTCATCACACTAACAGGGATCAACCCTACTGTTACAGACAAACGGGGGCCATCAATCCCCCCCCTGGCGTTGACAGGACATCCCCTGACTTGTGTCACGGCTCCGTCTTAGTGTCGTGGAGTCTTCACGCCGTCTGTGGAGTCGGGCACTACTGTCTGACTGGCTGTTCAAAGGGAAAAGGAAGTGGCTAATGAATAACTGGTCAATATTTTTCATCGGAATTTCGTTTGGGACCGAACAGAAGCCGCTCAGACGAAGGTCTGTGTATCACAGAACGTCAGGAACTTGTCCGATCCATGCTCGTCTTTGGGACCGGACCAGTGGATTGTCTCCTGCTCGACGCCAGACAATCTCAAGGCTGCGGCTCATTCAAGAGCGCCAGTCGGATTTTTTTTAACGCTACGATATGAGCCATTGAGACGTTTCAATTCAAAGAGCTTTGAAAAGCTACACAAAGAACATTCCCATTGACTAATGGCACAAGAGTGAATAACACATGAGGAGCGCACTTATGATATGAGGTAGCGCGGCCCTTTCTTGTTACTCCATTTGAGAAAAAAATAAATTGATTCAAAAAAAATTCAACCAGTAATAAGCCTCGTGATCAGTGAACACAGGTGAACTGCACCAGTAGATGCTGAATTGAATGACCGCTCCTCAGTCACTTATATTTGCTATTAGAGGATGACTTGATGCTTAGATAAAACGTGCAGAGCATCGCAGATTGGATTTTGCATGGGTTTTTGGGCCTTCCCATAAATCATGACTCTTTCACTGTGGTAGATTGTCACAACTGTGTCACATGCGACTTTACAGTACGACATCAACCCGTCTGATTTTGTTCTGGCCCAATTAGTCTTATAATGCTGACCTTTCCCTCCAAAGGACTGAGACACAGTTTGGCACCAGGCCGGTGATTTATGTAAACTAATGATCTGTCCAATCAATATTTTAAGAAAAGGAATTACTCAAAAGCCCATTTTGACCCATGATTTCCCAGAAGGGCCTTTTCCCATTAAACGCCACATTCAGCTGGAAATGAACAGACATCATCCAGCGACTGTTAAAACGTCCCCTCCACACTGCAGAGAATCATTTCCTCCGTTCAGGCTTCCATCTAAGAGGTGGTCGGCTCTCACTTTGTAATCTAGGGGCATTCGGTTTATTTCAATTGAACCCTGAAGAACATTAGACATAAATGTGGCAGCGTGAAAGATGAGTCAGCTAAGGGAACCAAGTCAACCCAGCTGAACTCGCTCTGGAGAGAGGACAGGGTCCGTGTGGGCAATAACATGTGCATAAAACAGCCACTGAACACCTGATGAAGAAATGCCTGCTCTTAACGTGTTAAAGTCTGCTTATAACCAAGTCCAAGTAGGCAGAGGAGGTAATAAAAGTCCAAGAGAGAACTGTGGCTGCACGCTCGACCCTCAGACCCTCTCTGGGGTGAAGCCACAGCAACAACCTGTCCACTGCAGCTGACTTTAGTCTAAACCCTCTGCAGCCCTGACAGAGATTCAAGCCTAGGTGTATCTGTCAGAGGCATGCTCACACATTAGGCCTGGAAATGGCTGTGGGCGAGTCGACTCCTTTAACATGACAGCACAATGGGCTCACACTGGGGCAAGGACGTTTGTCACAGGTGTCATGTGTACTGTTGTCATGACAACGGGACATGCACAAGTGTGTGTAATATCACCTGATGGCTTTGGGATGGATTCGTAGGCGAAGGGGCGATTGTTACACGCGTAGCTACGCTTCCACGGCATCAGAGAGGCCGATTCAACAGATTCAAGCATTTTTCATGGTGATTTCCTCTGTGGCATATCGGGAAACTAGAGGCCATCTCGTATAGATTTGTCACTGCTGGCGATCAATAATTAATATTTTCTGGATTATTACTTTATAATGAATGTGACTGGAATGCGACTCATTTAGAACAAACATGATGAAGCTAATGAATTAAACTAAACAACTCAAAATAATCAACTGATTCAAATATACAATTACTAAACGCAACTAATGGGGCGAGAGGAATTTTAATTTCTGCGTCGTTTCCAAAAAGACATATTTTACACCTGAGATACTTGGTTGAGTCGAGTTGTGAATCTCGACTTAATGAGTTTGGCGGAGTTAATTTCTCTTTCTGCTGGATGGGAGATGAGGCTGTGGGCGGTCTGTTTCATTAGCAGTCTCACAGGAGAGCTCTGTGGGTCTGCAGCGCCTCCACCTACAGTGCAAATGTGTGCTTTATTACATGTGCATGTGTTGTTTAAGGGCGATTCTACTTCGTAGTTAGTGGAGTACTCCTCGGTCACACACGTGTGAGGAAAGTGCAACAGAATGATATTACAATTCTTTAATACCCGAGTACCCTGCTGTTTTCTTTTTGAAGAAGAGTAATGATATCTGACAGAAATTTCTGTAACGCTACAGTTGGTGTGCTTTAGAGCAAACTTGTCTATTTAACAAGACTGAGCATCACAAATATTCAAATGTTTCATCTCCAGTGTGAAAGAAATACCCACAAAAATACTCTGAGCCGGTACAGAAGTGCAGGATGCGGCTTGATACCACCGCGGTTGGCCTTCGGTCCAGCTCAGCATCTGGAGAGTTTACTCCAAATGAATTATTAATAGCTAGAGATCCAATATTTCTACCTACACATACACATGTGTGGCTGATAAACACTGTTCCCTACTTTAAAATAACCAACATTCACAGGCCTGTGGCGTTAAAATACCTCAGGACACCTGATGCCAACAAATATGGCTGATTGGAATAGACGATGAACTTGCGTTTCCATGGCAACCTAAGCTACATGCATTTGCTGTTGGGTGACAACTGAAGGTGATCTGAAGTACCTACATGTTGTAAATCTTCCTGATTTACCTCTTCATTACAGGAAATGTAGGCGCAGCCTTAATCCACTGAGAACCATTATTGTCTAAATAAAAATCTCCTGACAGCCCATTTAAGCAGCAAAGTTAAGTTTGGACACAGAAACTGTTCCCCGTGCTGAAAGCCTTTTAATCTTCATTAGAATATTTAAACACAAGGAACGGGGACTGGGGTCAACTCAGCAGACGCTATAAACAGCTGTTTCTCACCTGGGATGTTGTGAATAGTGATGGCGAGGATGAGGAGGAGAATTCGTCTCCAGCTGCTTCTTGCTGAATCAGCAGCTTCTGTCCGTTTAGGTTCTGTTGTTTGTCCATCTGAGTTGCCGGCGCTGGGTCCTCTCCTTCTCTGGTAGACGTCCCCGTTATCTATTTTATCTGCACAAGAGAGGAGAGGAACATTGGACACAACTGCATAAACACGGAAACTGCTAATTAACCTCCTTCTAACTTTCTAAAACATGAACCATCTGTCTGAAATTCAGCTTTTCTTTACAAATGTATCGTTTTTGTTCTTCATAGGCAGAAACAGGTACTTTGCATTCAGACTCACCATCCAAGACACGGAAAGTACAACATCAAAGTGTATGCAGTTACTTTCATTAGTACCAGAACCAGAAAAGGGCAGAGTTCTGACAAATTGGAGGGGCTGCCTGTTTCTCGGCCCGGTTTACGAGTGTGTCCATGGTACAGATAAGCAGACCTTTCTGTTGTTCGGCTACATATTTAGTTTGAACACTCCTGAACTCCCTAATGATGCAGCAGGAGCAAACATTCAGCAGCTGCAGACAGAGGTTGGTAATAAACACCGACGGCTGCTGCTTCACATTTGACGGAAATGCTCCACCTGTCACGCACTATAAAAGATGCTTTAGTGTTAAACGTCTGGGAGCACATTACGTACTGTATGTCAGAACGTGGATGCTGTAAAGCCTAATGCTGAATAATTAGGCCCAATCAGGCGGTTCTCTGAAATGCTAATGAGGTTGTTAACCCAGATATCATCAGGCTACATGTACAAAAGTCTTAAATCTTCAGTTTAGAACTGCGTAAATAAGCCCTGTGTGTTGAGCAGGCGCTTCAAAGACGATATGGGTTTTCGCAGATGAAATCGCGCTCCTCCGCCGACTGCTTCGCGGCCGATTAAGACGACCATCATCAAGCCTGCGTTTCCAGCCTGAGGGACGCAGCGCTACAGGCCCTGGGTCTGATAATGACTTCAATCTCCAACATAAGCGGCGCAAAGTAAACAGCCAAAGACAATCTCATTAGCGCAGAATCCACGGCTGCGAGTCGTACGACTGTAATGACATTTAATTGATGGGAAAATGAATGTGTGTCGTCCTTATCATGTGATGCTAATATCTGCAGAAAATTCATCATCACACAAACAGAGACGATGGTTAAATTTAGCCCAGTATGAGTTATACAATTAGAGTAGCAAAATAAATTCTTATATAAGCGCTTCCATCATAAAGTGCATTCATTCTATTTTAAGCTTTAGGTTTGGTCTCCACCACCTTCTGATACAATACTTTCCACATTCACCGTTACTTGTTGCACAGGTAAAAACAGGTAGCTGCTGTTGCTGTGAATGAGGCGAGACTCAACCGACGCTACGGTATTTCACCTCGCGTTGCACTGTGGAGATGTTGTTCTTGGCAAGGAGCAAGAAAATTATTAATGAGGCCCGAGCCAGCCGGCAGTTCATCCGCTGTGTGTCGTGAATGAGAATGGATTTGTGCAAGGGCTGCTCTGCTAACCAGGCAACAAAGTGAAGGCTCGCACCTGTTTGTAGCAACGGTTGGAGATTTTGATTCATCTGATTGTTCCACATACTGTGCATATACTTTTTTTTTACGAGAAACCTACAGTGTAGTAGTAGTAGTAGAACACCCCGCTCGTCTTCACTCACTTTTCCCCACTTCTCCTCCTCCGTCACCCACACACTCCATCTCTGTCGCACGCTGTTTGACTCAATCTCGTTACTTCCCTCTCCCTCTCGCATCTCCAGGCAACAGCCGAGCAATCAGACTCAGGCCCGCGTCTCTCTGCGCCCGTGCCAATTGTGACTTCTACCTCCCAAGTAAAACTCCTTCATCTTTTTTTTTTTTTTTACTTGGCACTGGCCTGCTGACCCTAAATCATTCTTTTTCACTCCAGTGCTCATCAGTAATCACCATCCTCCTCGTTCTCACCCTCCTCTCCTCCTCATCTTATTCTGCGTCACGCTTCACCTAAGAAGCTCTGTCCTCGCTCTCGGCGGCTCGGCTGTTACCAACAGCAAGTGGCACTCAAGCCACCAAATAATGCGTGTTGTTAAATGGGTGCATATCATAGTCAGGCACACGGCATAAGAAAGCAGGTTGTTTGAGAACTGATTTAAAACAAATCCGGATGTCTTTACTCAGGTGAGAGGGGAAGTCATACAACCCAATACAAACTAATGCATGTATAGTGTGTGCTATTGGTGAATGTAGGAATTCAATTATTCAGACTGTTTTGCCATCAATGCCCAAATGCTCTCTGAGTCTAACAAAGCCTCGTTTTCCACCATCATCACCTTGAGTGCTCATTAGCAACAGCTGAATCGGAGGCCTTCGGTAATGCCACCGTGCAAAACAAGCAGTGTGACAGTGAGCCATTTGCTACTATTAATATACAGTAATCACTGGTTGCACTCAGGGTGATGGAGCCCTGACGAAGCATTAACAGTGAGTATTAACGCAGCATCACACACACAGGGACTCATTCAGAAAAGGGAAATGGCTCAGGGGACCGTACCGGGCAACAGACAGTTAAAGCAAAGTTAACTTTAATCACCTTCGTAACAAGCTGACTTATCAGGTTTCTCCATTCATGTGAGCAGGGATTTCTTATCAGGTAATTCTGCGGGTTCCTTCAGCTCGGCTGCTTGATTTGTTTGAGTGTCTGCCGGATGGGTGCTCTCCCCTGCAATAACTTTCTCCTTGCAAAAGTTTCAATATTCGACCCAGGGCCAACTTACAAACTACTTGTACAGTACATTCTCAGCTTTCTACTAGACTCCGTGGTCTCTCTGTTCAGATGACGGGTACTTGGTCTCCGCAGCGACAAGTGGCTTATTGAGAAGCACACGCGCCTGCTTTTGTGGCCAGAACTGCACCAATCACGAAATAAATGATGGTGTGTGTGTGTGTGTGTGTGTGTGTGTGTGTGTGTGTGTGTGTGTGTGAGACATCTGAATTTCAAGGTTTTTAAGTCTGAGAGTCTTGTCTCACAAAAAAAACACATTGTGATGCTGCTTCTTCTCATTATCTGGTGGATCTGATCAACAATTAAATGCACTTTGTTCGCAGCTTCGTCATGCAACCTATTCAGTAATCGGTCAAGGAGGATCTTCCTCCCTCAGCTGCACTAATGACTTCGGCCACTAACCCCGACCACCCACTTTTAGCTACTTGGGAGCTGTCCAGTGTCAAAAGAGCCTTCTACTCGTGAGCGCTGAGCGGCTCCCGAGGCGCTGGAGCCACATTTCTCACCGACTTCTCTCTCACCTGCACTGTCCGGACTAGAGCAACGCTCGCATTTGTATGCAGCAATTTCACTGCAGTAAGACGAAAACGACTAGACTAACCACTGCACAGGCCAGCGTGAAAAGCAAAAGGACATGTGGTGAACAATAATGCACCCCGGACTTTGCAACAGCTCCCATTTATTTATGTTGGTTAGTCACTCAGTAAAAAGCAATGATTCCAGACATCAGCCACAGAGACCCCCCCGGCCCTTCGCGTGGTTCAGACGGTGCCGCCGCAGCTTCTGCAAGTCGGAAATGACCAGGAAATGACAGGCTCGGTTGGATTTGAAGAGGCATTAATAAAATTCTGAGAAAAAGTAGAGCCTGCGAGGGATGAAAAGATGAAAGAGGAAGATGGATTTATTTGACGGAGAATAACTGGAGAAACTGAGGCAAATAGATGGAGACGGGGTATTGGATAGTAGTGTGGGTCTGTGCGAAGGAGAGGTGATGGAGGACAAAGATAGAGGAAGCAGCCTATTGCAGGGAGAGAAAATGAGAAGAAACAGGAAGTCAGAATCATTTGTGCACGTTGATGCTCTTAACCTCCGTCTCTCGCTGTGAATGCGACATGTTGACATTCGATGACTATAATTCTAAAACAAGCAACCAATAATACATCGGTCCAGGTCAAACAAGCCCAAATTCCACAAGCCGTGTTAACAGGCCAATGACACGGCTGGAATAAATCATTCACGCTCATCATTCACCCGGGTATGAACGTGCCGCAAAACCAAGAGGCAAACAGAAAACACTCCTAAATCCAAGCGCAGAGAGCGGCAGCTGGACAAAGCTGGTCCACGCTGTTCCTGAAGGGCCATTTGTTCACTCTGGGCTCCCGCATTGTCCCCCGGCGCGGCGTTTTCTCATCCCTTTTGTTGCCGCGTTTCCTCCGTCTTCGCGTCCAAAGCAAACAGCCTCTTCTTTCACACCGGCTCGAATCGCTCACTGCTCGTTGGTGCAGGGGTCTGAATACGGCCGGCTGTCCGCGTGCAACTCTGACGTGAATTACAGTATGTTAGATCTTACTTGAAACGTCTGGGATCCAAATTTGCTGTTCGACTAATGAAGCTGTTTTCGGGCTCGGCTGCAATTGACATTTGCTGGGTCTTTCTGCAGTCGTGGGGGCAACGACACGCCGGCCACTTGCGCTGCGTTTCCTCACAGCCGGCTGGTCTTGTGTACGTTGGCTCAGTGATAAAACAAAGCTAAACAAAATATGACTCATGTCGGAGCCACGCTCATTCCCGCTTTGACGAGTCAGCGTAAAGAATGTTGATGAAAGTTTGTTGATGCCGCAGTAGGGTCAGTGTTCAGATTAGATTTGGGGTTCATTTATGTATTTATCTGTTAGTTTGCTAGCATTATAGCTAATGCTTTTCATATGTTGAAGTGGTTGGTTGGAAAATAGTGATATTCTGTCAAGTCGGCTCTGCAGAGTTCAACAACAGGGGGAAAACACTTGAAGATAGCGTAGAGCCGGTAAAAAGGCAGGTTAAAAGCAAAGAAGAGACTGGGAGGACGAAATATAGACAGAGCTGATAGGACGCTCTGCTGCCAATGTGAAGACGGAGGACAGATAAGGTCACATCTCCAAACACACTGCAAACACAGAAGCAAATGGGGCAGAGACGCTGTCCTTTATCCTCACGCCCTGAGAAAAGGTTTCCGTGAGAGAACGATCTTGACTTTTGTGATTCAACGGTTCCCACTTGTAAGAATCGGACCTTGGCGACTGTTTTCGCACCTGAATGGGATGAAATTGCAACTTGCTTGCTTTCGCAGAGCACACGTGTCGAACGACAGAAGAATAAAGGCTTGATACGGTTCGTTTTAAGCAACAGTCGACCTCAACCTAAAGGATGAGCAGCTGAGCGCCTTTCATCCCTCGTGCATCTTCCTGCTTTCATTACCTGGTGGCCTTTGCAGCAGGATGCATTCATTATCGCACGCCAGCGGAGGTACTGGAAGCTGTTGCACTGAAAGCTTGTGTCCAAAATAACAATGCAGTCGCCTTGATGTACTGGGACATACGGCACAGACTTCCTGAAGAGACGGAACCCCCACGCCGCGTCCTGACAGGGCTGACAACGTGCAGCAGGACATTGGATGCCGTTTTCCATTTCTGTTCCTACAGCTTCAGCAGGAGAAGAAACAAATACGACAGGACAGGGCAACGATGGAAACGAGACTCTGCTATTTACATCCTTTCACAGGCTGTGTACTGTGCGGCCCAGCAGTCGCCAACGCCCACAGATGTCAGAGCCGACTGCGGGGACAGAGGGCCCAGGTGTAGGAGGCCGTAAGTGAAGGGGGGCGTTAATATACATACGAGGAGGCGGCGCGGAGCGAGAGGTAAACAGCTAAACATTTATGTGTCCGTCGGCCATTGTTGCCAGGCAACCGCGTGACCTTGATGTGGATAACAGGGCTCCCTGAGCAGACACAGGAGAGCGTTGGCTGCGCTGCATCGATACGGCCGCACACACCTCCGGTGGGAGGACGTCTTCCTTCCGTCACGCCGGCCGCGTAACGAGGCAGACGGAAACAAAGGGACCGCGCGTTACAACGGCCTGTACCGGTCGAAAGCATCGATCCAGCGACGCTCGAATGCGACACCTTCTGCTCGTCTCCACGGAGACGATCTCGCCATCAATATCATTCCGCCCAATAAAGTCCTGCTTATCTCGTTAGCAATAGCAGAAGTATTAATTTTGTTAGACCAGGGGCAAGGATTCAGACAGCCAATTAATAGTTGTTTCTTAGAGGATAATGATGGACACATACCACCCAGCCCCAGCCTGGTTCCAATATCTACATGTTTGACCGTCATTTTGAGAGGGTCTCTTGGCCTTTGTTGCCAAGCAACTGTCTTGTGACCTGGAATCAGACAAATCAGGCCAACCACACGCTAATGCTACTGTACTTTAACATGATGTGCAGCAGTGGCCTCAGACCTGTTTGAACAAACCAAATAGGATCTGGGTCAATTTGCTTTAGCGTCTGATCTCTGTATTTACAGATACACAAGCACCTTACTACGCCTCACAAAACAATCTGAGCACGTCCAATAAACATGAAGACATGTTATATTGTCCTGCAAGCCTCATCACTTACTTAAAGCACAAAATGGAAAAGGCTAATCAGCCTTGAAGGGAAGTGGTGCTTGTTAATGTTGGCTTCATTTTCTACTGTTTGCTGGATAAAACAAAAACATGCACTTTAGATTTTGTTTCTCTGACTTTCCACATAAACAAACAAACTTTGTCTTTGTCTTTGTCACTATTTCATGTGCCACGTCATTAACCGATCCAAGCAGGTGGTAAACAGTATGATATGTACAGTATAGTTGCATAAATCAGTGGAGCAATTATATTATCAATACGGAACACACATTCTAATTACCCACAGAATTAATTAGCTGCCATGGCTGTTGACGTTCTGCTTAAGGCCAATCATCCCAGTGTCAGATGAAAGCAGTCAGTATAGATGACTGCAGCCGTCCATATTATGCATACACAATGAATACTGATTACTGACTGTATGCATTTCAACCATTTCATTAACCGGTTAAATCTGTATATTAAAATTGCTCACGGAAAACTAATACATCATATATTTTGGTTTTCTCGATCTCTCTATGTAAACTATTTATAGAATATTGAAAAAACAAATGACAATAAAATATAATTACTATTATACTAATTATTTTAATAAATGAGAAAACAGAAATTAACATTTCTTTTTAGCACAGGCTAACTTCAAATCTTTGTGTCACAGCTGGAGTCAGAGCTAAATAAAGGGAGAATGAGAGGAAGGCAGAGAAAGATGAGTGGCACAAATGATACAGTGCAACACTGAGCCTAGTCACTAAAGCCTGGTGTGTGTTTACCCCTTGGGCTCCATCTACAGCGAGCATCCCTCCCTCTATCAGCTTCCCAGCCTTCCTCCCGGACAGCTGAGGTTTAACACCTGGACGAAGCAAAGAATTTGAGTCCCTCATAAAAAACTAATAACGCTTTCTGGTCAACAAGAACCATCACCACCAGCATCGTGAGACTGGGAGGCCTCCATAGGCTTTTACACCTACAGCCCCAACCAGTCAATTACAGCATGTTTTATAGCCAGTGTATGCAAAGTGGCATGTTCTGATCAATACAATATTGATTTTATGTGGGGCCTAAGAGAAAAAAAATGTGTTTAAGGCCCATTTTAATTCTTCTCTGGAGCTAAAACAAGGAAGATACCGATTAATCAATTGAAAGACAACTTATTCTTCAACTGATGTGGTGAATGTTTATTCGAACCTTGGTGCGCCACAGAGCATCAGGTATTTCTAAGAGCACACGAATGCTGCACAGTGACATAGTGCTGAGCTGCAGGAAGAAGAACCTGAGCGTCAGGCTGTGTTCATGCTACACCTCCAACCTCACGCTTTGATTCCTTCCAGCGCTAACTGAATTATTTACAGTGTTACATTACGTACAGTACAGTGTTGAGCCTGTTTCTACAGGTATGTGTTAATATATGCATGCATGACATCAGTTATGCTTCAGGTTTCAAGTGTCTCGTCCGCCACTTTATATTATTATTATTAACCATGACTCACGAGCTGAAGAAGAGTTTAACTGGTCTGAATTTCAACGAAGACCCAAACTGACGAGGACACAGATCGACCCAGGTCCACATCAAAAGTCTGTACAATAAAGCCAGGCAGGTACTCGACAGCAGGTCTGTGTGTAAATATACTTGGCTGAAACAAACAGAACCTCTATGGAACATCCTGTATTGGAATCATTACATTTGAGGGTGAAGTGAAGGGTCTAAACCAAAATTCCAGCATGAATTGGTTATTAAGGGAAGGATGAACAGCATCATCTACTGTATCTTTTCTTGGTTTATGCACCAAGCTGAGCCTGATAAACGGCCGCGTCAGGTGGAGGTAATGGAACTGCACGTCAGCCAAGATTTCCCCCGCCTTAATTAAGTCTGAAACGCCTCTTAATTATTCCTACTCGCGACAGCCAAGAAGCAGGCAGCGCAGGAATTTACAGTGCCTAGAAAAACGCAGAATAAATTAAACATACATTAAAAGGAGTGAATGCGTAGAAGTTTTGGGAGCTTGGAAAGACTTTAGACATCATGTTGAGGTTTATTACTTGTGTGTGTTTCTGAAATTGCTAAGAATTCCCCATATTCTGCATTTAATCTAATTATTCACAGTTATTTGTTTTAGGTGTTAATCTTTCACAAGTTTTATCCTTTTAACTTTAATTATTTCATCCACTGTTACTGGGTCAGGTTCTTTCAATTTTAGACCCATGAGCGGTTCCATTATTACACTTCTTGATGTCACAAGCCTGTGTACAATATATAAGTGAATATATTATGTTTTTAATCACCTGTGACATTTAAGAGAAAATAACCCCACATCATCACTTTATTCTATCTGGGAGGATCTGCATAAGGAACACAATCATCTAATGATATTCATTTCTGATGCAACTCAGGAAGCAAAACCATATTTGATTTTTAATCATGTTTTCCAGCCTCTGCGTGCTGTTTGTGCTGAGAGATGGGGGTGCAAATGCTGTTTGAGAGCTTTCTAAGAACAAAGTGAATCTATGCTTTAGAACAGATGTCCTTCTTTATAGTGAGCGAGCAGTTTAATTAAGATTTAAGATGCAAAAACTCTGCTGAACAGATTAGAACGAGTTAGAAAACGGCAATGCATACCATCCGCATTCATATACAGCACATCAAGAGCTAAATTTGGTTGGTTTATCTTCTGTGATGACTGAAAAGGCACCGACTGCTACGACACAGACGGGCCTTTAAACCCAAGAGAAGCACTTGGAGAAGAAGAATGCATTCGCAGCCTTTTCAGATTAGGGAGAAGGCAAGCAGAAAAAAGCTAATCAATCAAATATGTTCAGATGGAAATAAGTCCAAGCACCAATAACCCTGTAATTTTAGAGAGTTTTTAAAAATTAAAATAGTAAGAATCAGTACAGGAGGGGTAGGTGTGTTAAAGTGTGAATGATAAGATGATTTAAAAACACAGAAGCACAAAAGTGGGTTTGAGCAAATACATTAAACATGCACTAACAGAGGTACACAGCTCTGTGCTGTGTGCAGAGGCTCGCGTGGAGGCGTGAGCGTGATGCAATATTAACTCACATTTCCTCCACTCTCCCCACAGGCTGAAAGTCCTGTAGTTCATCCTAAAGACTGGAGCCAGTAATGAAAACTGGAGCCCTGAGGGGTTTCCAAAGGGACTCTAGCATTGTTATTAATGAGCTGTGATGGAATACATTTTCTGATTTTCGATTCAGTATTCGTGTAATGATCATATTGGTGGACGTCAACTGCTGTAAGGTTGGAGCTGAAGCTCAAGGGAACCTCTTGATTATCAGAACAATGCCACTGTAGTTGCTGGTGATCATTTCTGGTCTGAGCAGAGTCTAAGTCTTTGATTTCTTTCTTTTGGCCCGTTTTCCAGCTGCTACGGCTCTAAGACCTTTCACAGCTCTGACGTTTAGTATGACGTCCGCGATCTGCTGGACTCCTTGGACTGTTAAAAACTGGAAATTATCATCATTGCAAAACACCCGCGTGAATGCGAAATCACGGCGTCAATAAGAGAAATCAAGGGCAGGAGCGAGTCGGACGAAAGGACTCAGCTGTTCGGACGTGGCCAGAAAAGTCACACAATAACTGGATCTTCCAGCTTTCAGTTCAATTAATTAGCAAAGAGCAGGTTGCTCCCTAACAGTCAGTGTCTCCATGAATTAACGGCACGGGAAGCCTCACGACCGGTCATGTCACGGTGTAATTAATAGCACCAATAACGGCTGATGTCACGGTTGATCACCAGCTCTGCTTGCAAGTCTAAACGTCTGCCGCGGAAAAGGCTGAACGCGCTATAAAATGCTACGCTGCAGTGAGAGATGTATATTTACAAGAGGCGGCGTTGAGATACAGCTGACTCGTACAGCGCACGTTGGTGTTGGGGAGATGAACGAACTGACATTAACTGAGCACTAGAAATATCCCCTTGTGTTATTCTACAGATTCTTTCAGGTAGTTTCCTTTACCACAGTTTAAATCTAAATGTTGAAAAATGTGTCAAGCATTCACAGTAATAAAGGCTATTACGACTTTTTTCTCCCTTATTTATGGATGTGGATACATATTTTTCACTCTTTTTGTTCCTTCCCTCTCCAGGAGCACCGGGGAATGTGGGGAGACCCTGTTTGCCGTTTTGATTTCTACTGCCGTTTTTTAGTTGTTCTTAATAATCCGTGTTACACAAGGTGACTGCTGTACTTAGATTAAATGTCGCCAGGGAGACAGGCAGGCACACACGGAACAACAGAGTCATTAAAATGCATCTAAACGGCTACCAGCCAGTGGAGGAAGTACACTGCCACGGAGTGTTTGTGCCAGATTTCTCTGGCGCGCTCTGCTAACACGCACTCACACATTTCCTATACTGTGTACTTTCAATCAGGGCTTTTGAAAATCTATTTTTTTCCCCCTTGACTTGATTTGTTTTGCTGCCTCCATTGTTCTTTTCCACCGTGTCGCATGCGATGTAATTGCTCATCATGTTTTTTTATCTTTGTTTAATTAGTTCATCAGATTTGAGCCCTGTGACTTGACTCGCAGGCTGAACATCTACAGTACGCTGTGTAAAAAAGTTTTACAACAGACTAGATGAGTTTGACAGCTTTGGCGTGACTTGTCGTGCATCCGGCGTGTCTCTGTGTTCTTGTACTTGCTACTGTACATGGTAAGTTCAAAGTAGCGACAGAGAGCATTTGAGGCCATTCCTTACAAATCCTAGGGTGGGTTGAGGGCACAGACTGTTTTAGTAGCAAGGTTATATCAATTAGTGTTTGTGTGTGTTATAGTGATGGGGTTGAAGGACTCGATTGATTTATTCGATAAATGTTAGAACCCATGAAACCAAGGAGAGCTTCTTAAAAAAAAACAACCTGATTGACAGAATCAAAGTAAGGACAACACCCGGAAAGTGGCTTGCAGACCCAGCAGGGGGGCGGAAGGTTGAAAAGACAGAGCGAGCCATCAATGAAGCTTCAGCCTGCAGTTGTAGTGACACCGGTGCGAAATGGCGACTGCAGCGGCTGTTCGGCCATGACGTGGGTGATGTGCGTATACGAAGGGAGGCTTGCCTGAAAGGGGTCCGGCTCTACCTATCCTGATGGTCATCTCGTCTGGGTCGAGCGGCTGGAACGAGGGCCCGTCTGCTTCGCCTTTGAGCAGCTTGGAGTCGGGGGCCAGGGCCAAGGCGGTGTGGGGGTCGCTCCCTACGCCCTGTGGATTAAAGACAGATAACATATTTTAGCTGTAACATTCAAATAATCACAAACGCTACCGGAAGAAATACCAGCTCACGTATTCAGTGTTAACCCCTTGTGTTTTACTGTACAAACATCACGGCTTTGTGTTCGATGAGCGAGGCTATCACATACAGCGCTGTATGATCCGAGCCCGTGGAAGTGGAAGACGAGCGAACGCTACTATTTTCACACCACCTCGACTCACTCGCACTTTCCTCTCTCGCAGATGGCGACGTCGCGGCGATAAGGCATTCTCACTGAGATGAGGCTGTAAAGCCTCCAGCGGATCCTTACACCAGCGCCATCAGCGACGCTTGGCTCCAAGAAGAGTGGCTTTCTCTGGGGGAGCATCCAGTTAACTGTTGATGTAGAAACTTTTTCACTTTCCTAAAGCTCAGCTCCTGCAGAATATGAGTCGTGAACATATTTGATTGCATTTGTCATTCCTGCTCTTTATTACCTACAGCGGCGGCTACGAGGCAATGAGGCGTGTGAGAAAAGCATGACAACAAAGAGGAGGGAGGTTAGTCAGACCACAACTAATGAGCGAGGTGGTGCATGACATTTGGGGGTGTTGTGTTGTGTTGTGTCATTGTTGGGCTGTAAACACTGACTGACCACCAGGCTCAAAGTGCTGTTCTGAGCACGTTTCCTTCCCTCCATTCATTCAAATGCAGGGATCGCCGCACACTATAGAAATGTCGGGATGTAATAATCGAATCACAATTCCAAATATTTAAATTGCAAATCACTTTCCATCTGTGCGCGTGACCATTTGCATGCGTCACCGTGTGTGGGGGAACTGACTGGGCAGTTCGGGCACCATCTTGAGGGAATGTTATTAACCCACGGTGGCCTCTGGCGATGGCCGATGACACAATCTGAGCCGCAGGTCTGAATTCATCTTTATAACACTTGACACGGCCGCTGGGCTCCTGATCACAGAGAGTCACCCCCTCTTTACCTGTAGCTGAACCGCTGGCAGCTCGCTGTGGCCTTTTACTGGTTTTTACCGATCTCTGCGCGTAAACACTCCGATTTGGAGTATACAATCTGTCAACTGTGGTAAAATATGTTTTTGAGGATAACAGCACTTTGGTAGGAGGTGGGAGCAGGCTTAGTGGTGGCAGAGCCTGGGGCTGCGCAAGAACCTTTGCGTTTCATAAGCATTCAGCCTATAGCTTTAATAATGGAATATTAAAAAAAAAAAATCACACATTCATTTCACGTTTGTGTTTTTGGTGCATGGTATTGGACAAAACTCATCTCAAACACTGGGCTTTTGTTGATAAGCAAAAACACAGTAACATGATGAACAAACAAGCTTCTCTCCTGACCTTTCGGGTTTAATAAAAGCAAGCACGACTCGGTTCCTTTATCGGTCTGTGGGTTTGGGCTGTAGCCCAGCTACACTCGAGGTGTTTGTCGTGTGGGACCACTGGCTCAGAGTCAGCACACTTTCTTTGGCAGCTCCCTTAACAAATCTTAATTGTTCATCTGCACAGGATGGATTTCACTTCACTTCAACAGGGAAGATCTGGCATGATGATACATATAAAATATAATATTTAAACAGTGAGAAAAATACAACTGACTGAAGAAAACATATTTACGTAATACACCTACAGCAGAACTACAGTAAGTGTTCCTGTTCCTACTGTGTCCCTCGTCAGCTCGGCTCAGTAAATCCACCCACTCCTCCTGTAGTCGTGAAGTGCCCGCTGATGTGTGTTGTACGGGTCTCCGTGCGCTGCAGCAGGACTCCACATTAAAGTCTTCCTGCTGCAGGATTTGAGCTTTGTGTGACTCATAGTGTGTGATGGCTGCAGCAGCTGAGATGCCTCAGAGGACTTGTCACACATGAGGAAGACGAGACTTAAGCAGGAGAGAGAGAGGAGGAAAGAAGAAAGGAGCGGACGACCGGCTTCTATTAAACCTAGACTGTGTTGTGCGTTCCAGCACACACCCGCGCTGGCGCTGTCTTGGTTTGTGTGCTTTGATGCACTACAGACTGTGACACTTCAAACTACTGAGCCGTTCCGATGTGGCCGCAGACAGCAACCGCTCACACGTGAACAAAAAAACGTCCAAAGACAAACAAAACCTCCAAACCCTCATTTTTTCCTGGACGTCTGGAGTGTAAAGTCCAGGAATATGAAACTCTCCTCAACATAAAGCTTGGCATGCATGATTTAAAGTATGATGCTCATTATGACGCTGTTGTGATCTCTAATCATGACTCAACAGCTCATCTAACAAGCTGAGAGGAAAATACACACAGGTTTGACTTCCTCATTTGAATTATTTCCACACGATGGCAAATCTATGCTCAGATGCATAAATAAGAATAAGAAGTTGTGCGAAATCTATAAGAATATATACAATACCTGGAGTTTTCCACCACAACTGACCGTAGGAGCTAAGCTAGTGTTGCATGTGGAAGTTGACTATACACATCTTTTGTGTTGTTAAGCCTGTTGTGTAGCCTAAAAATCTAGAACAAAAGGACTGGAAATGTTTTTTTCTTAGAAAACACTAACATGGCTGGGTTCAATATAAGTAACAATGGTATGCAAAGGTTTTCCACTGAGGTGGAGACCAGTGAACATAGCAATGAGTCACAAAAAGCTGCTGAGCAAGACTGCTTTCGTTGACTTGATGTAATAATAATTCCAAGTGTAGGATCCAGTGCTTCGTACTGGAATATTACAAGATTCAAATGTCAGGCAAGTGACAGGTGCCAGTCATTGTGAATGGGGCCTGGATTTGCAGGCTCCCACAGAGCGCTCCAGATTTAAAAAGCACCCGTCTCTGCTACAAAGGGGTGTTTGATCAAGGCCCAAGTCTGTGCAAATACGCTGTAACTCGGTTGAGAAACAAACGGGTGATCTGATCACGTTGACTGCAAATCGCTGTCAAGGTTCCTTACATTAGAAAAAGTGTAACAACAACGTTTTGTGTGGGGAAAACACCTCCGCGCCTTCAAAAGTAGCTGGTGCGGTTAGTTCGGTCGGAGTTGGGAGTCAAATGAGGCCTGATCACTCCAGCAGCTGCGTTAGAAGAGAGCACTTCCACCGCGGACGCCGGCGTTGCAGCAGACGGAGCGCTGGGCGGCCATTAATGGACCTCCAGACACTGTAATCACCGCAGGCATTCACAAAGCAAAGATAAACGCAACCTGCATTCCACGTGTGTGAAAGTAGAGCGCTGCTGTGCGGTCCTCTCTTTCATTTGGTGTTTTTAACCAATTCATTTGCATGTAAATAACTGTGGACAAGTGTTTTGTTTCCCCTGCTAAATTACGGGTCTCTGTCATCCGTCACTGATGGCCATTTGAGCCACCGACACTGGCCATAGAGCCACAGTCATATAATGGCCTTATCCACCCGGACTGAGCGTCTGACATTTAGAAATAATCAAGGGGATGAATACAATGAGGCAACAGGCCTTGCTCCGTAAATCCCATTAAACCTCGGTTGGAAAAAGTTTTGCCTTTAACAGTTTGACAGCACAGTGCAGAGAGAGGGTGACAGGTTATATAAGACCTCAAACATCTCTATAGATTTCAAATCTGCAGACATGAGCAGATTCGTATTATTATTAAACACATAATACTGTATATTTCTGACTTTGTGTATTGCTTTTCCACTTAGGCACGTAACATCCTTCTCACTCTAAGCGGCGAACATCACGCCTCTAGTACAACCCCTCACCATCTAGAGCTGAAAATATTCATGAGTGGAGCCAGTAAAGCTCCAGAGCGGAGTATTCGGCGCAGGCACACCTATTATTTGTTGGGCTCTGAGCTGTTAATGATCGGAAAAATCGATTCACAATCGATAACTGAACGGCTCTGGTGAATGAGCGATGTGTCGTTTTCCATCGTTCATCTCTGAAGAGCTCCCGCGCGGCTCGGCATTGATTGAGAGCTAAGAGATGCCATTTAGACTGAGGTGTCTGTCAATATTAGGAGTGAAGGTCATGCGGGATGCTAATAAGTGTCATCAAAGTATGTAGTTGTCATTAATGTGAGTAAAACTCGCACTAGGTCAACATTGGCTCTTCATTGAGCTGTTCAGAGGAGCAGTTCCCTTCCTCAGCGAATACCTTTTAAAAAATAATTATTTAGGTGTTGGTTACATGTATCAAAGCTTTAAAATATTTTTTGTAGTGAGTTGTGTATTCCTGATTTATCTTGTCTTAAAATGACAAGCCCTGACAGCAATAATAGCGCAGTAAAGCATAAAATTGAGAAGTGTGCCCTTTTGGGACAACTTAAGCTATTATTATGACAAAGATGGAGCAGTTAGCGAGCAGGCGAGGAGGATAAATGACTTTCTCCTCCAGCTCAGTGCTTGAGTGACTCGGTGTGTCGCTGCTGATAGAGCACAGGGACGCCGTGGCGAAACCCGGCAGGAGCCATGTTTGATCTTCAGCTGATCAGCGGCCACCGAATCGGCATCCGCTCATCCACGTCCCACTCTCGGTCGACCCGCCGCCGACTGTTGCGCGGAGCGAGCGGCGGCCGCGGCGCGTGTTTTAATGTCGCGCTCGCCACCTTGTTAGCGTCAACCAGTGTTCCGGTGTGAGTTTGCACAGATGGCAGCAAAAAAAAAAAAGAAACTTAAAAAGATGTAGAGCAGTGCATCATGGCCAAACAGGACC
Source organism: Betta splendens (assembly GCF_900634795.4). NCBI lineage: Eukaryota > Metazoa > Chordata > Actinopteri > Anabantiformes > Osphronemidae > Betta > Betta splendens. The sequence continues at coordinate 5,798,816 of NC_040898.2, read as the reverse complement.
GAGTCTGTGTTGTCATGAAAGTAAATAAACCTAAGCAATTTCATTTTTAATTATTTCAAATTTTAAATTTGAATTTGCTGCTGGAAAGGATTTGTCTCTTCAAATCACTGCAGGATGATTTGAAGCACAAGTCTTTATTTGAATACTGCCTTACAAAATTGTCTTCAAGGTGCATTTCACTGATACTCTGTCCATTTCTTTCATTTCTCCCCATCAGAATTTTTTTTATATAACGTTTTGTTTGTAGGCAGAAGCAGAAGGCTACAGCAGCAGCTGTGTCTCAACTATTCACTTTGAGCCTGTTGTTTTAGAATACCGTGTCAACCGAGAACCTGCAAGGTTGTTGTTTCTGCAACTAGACACAAGAAGCCGCGGACCTCACCTGTGCATTGAGACTTCCCAGTCTTACTTCTGCTTCTCAGATTGAGAAGTATTGTGTAGGATTTTCAGTTTTCTTCCCAAAATCTTTTCTCTGCAAATCAATTGGTCCCCGTTTAATGCAACAGTAATATTCCATGTACCGTAATTTCCAGACTGTAGAGTGCACCCAAATTTAAGCAACACCCACCCATATCCCCCAAATCTAGTGGGTCTATAAAATGTTTTTTTCATAGGCCACACATGTCTTAAAGCTGCAGGTGTCCACGTTGTAACATAACATATTTACACAGAAATATGATACACAGAAAGATTTTCATAACTTTTATATTAAATACAGCAAAAAAACACAAATTATTATTAAATTCAAGCCGCAGGGTTCAAAGCTCGTGAAAAACGTAGCGGCTTACAGTTTGGAAATTACGACACACAGCAGTGTTACTTCGAATGCAAAGCTGCTTCTGCACAAGCAATTGAAATTCTGCCGTGGAGAGAATAGTGGAAGCAATCTACCATGACGGCAGTCAAATTATTCAGCTCCACATCAGGTCAAATTCACTCAGAATAAAGTAATATTTCAATCCGCTTTCATGAAAATAACCCCACGATCACTCCAATACCACCAGTATTAGTGACTGTGGCTTGCAAATGGACGCCTCATGCACAGTATATATGTACAGCCCATACAGAAATGGGCTGATCTGGTGCCTTCAGCATATCGTAGCCAGACTAAAAGCTAAACTTGCCAACAATCTGCTGGTTGGACAATACTGCCTAAATAAATAAAGTCTTTAAATCAGTGACGGAAAAGTTTTCAAAGTGACTCAGTATTTACTGTAGGCTGCTAGTTTCATCAAGAAAATTCTATTTGCTTCTAGCAATGACTGAGGACAGATCTTTTCTTCTATCAACCGCGGCACTGTTTCAAGGCTTTGCGCTGTTCGTACGGTGAATCGATGGGCTCTTCCTCATTGCTTCGTTTATTCATTACATTTTCTTTCTGCTTAATTCAGAATCTAACTTTTGTCTTCTTAACTTTAAATATGTTATTGAGCAATTAAAAAAAGCGCCAAAGATAATGCAGCGTGGACATCCTTCTTCAACTTTGCTCTCAGCTTTCCAGAAAACTGTGGCAAACATTCTGCAGCATCACAGCCAAGACACAGTAATTGCTTTCTGACTAAACAAGACAACCAAGTGCATATATAAACAAACAGGGCAAGACAAAATGAGGCTAGAGGAGAAATTCAACTGATTCAACCTGACCAATATAAAAAGACAAAGAAAACAACAAAGACAGACTGAAGGTCAGGAAAATCTCTTTGAAACGCTGTTGAGAGGACGTATCTCTTTCATCTGCCACTGGAGGCCTTTCAACTTAAACATAGAGTCCAGTGGGAAGTCAACAGTGATTTAAAGAACGTGCTACAGAGAACAAACAGTGATCAAACCAAGGGGTGTAGAGCCTTTTAACACAGAAAATTAAATAAATAACCTCAGGAAACAGGTTGACAAGGGTAATTAGTGGATAATAATATTTTTTTCTCCTGTATGTTTAATACATGTGTAATGACATGTGTTGAGGGAATACTTCCTTCTCACCATAGGCTGTTTGTTCACTACTGTTGCTGTCTGACCTGGATTGTCTACAGCATCACACATTCTTTGCAAACCGATCCAAATAAAAGTCAACTGATCAGTTAAATGATATCCTATAAATACAGTATTATGTGCTTGTTTAAACATCACATGGACAGTAGTGAAAAAAATAGGCTGAAAAGTGAATGCCCAACAAACAGAAACCACTATCTTCAGTTCAAGTGTATATTAAAACCTGTCAAGCATAACGTAGAGCTCAGTTTATGTTTCAAGGCTTTGTCTAAATTCTAGGTTGAACATCAATCGACACCATCCTGATAATATTATAACAGAGATAGGACAGTCATGATGTGTCTACAATGCAGCTCCAGAGAAAATATATTTTTACACACAAACACAAGGTTAAAAAAACAAAAACAAAGAGTGATGCGCGTCATGACAAAAATGGAAAAGGCTCCAGAGAAAATGATCTAAAGAAAGAGGAGCCAGAGGAAGGACAGACATTTTGTAGCTTTTATAATGTATTTGATGTACCGTGTGCTTACAGTAGTGCAAAGGCCTCTTTTTCCACCAAGTGTGATTTGCTACCGGAGACATGTTAGTGGAATGAATGCTTCAGGGAAATACCTCCCAATACAGAGACCACTGAAGACTAGGTTTTAAATAAACACATACTGTATCCATCAGTTCTGCCACTTCCATTGGAACAAACAGAAGTGAGTGACTGGTGGATGATGATGATGATGATGATGATGATGATGATAAAAATCGGGTCCTGGCGACAGCCCTGTGACTGAACAGTGAAACAGAAGGCACTGACGTGTTTACGCCTGGCTCCGTATGCAGGCCATATTTCTATTACACATACTTTCAGCAACACTATCCTCAGAAAGAAATAGACTGTTGACAAAATCCCAAAGTCACTTCACAGCGAGACCAGCATCCGATCGTTGAGCTGACCGAAAGAGCAACATTCAAAATAACGAATGGTTGTTTTTGAATATGTCCTTTGATTTGAAGACGCAGAAAAATACATCATTATATTTTGTCGGAAAGACAGAGGGAGAAGCACAAAACAATACGATCCAGGGTTCATTGCAATTGTCTCTCTTTTGTTAAAATTGCATCTGCTTTCTTCAGTCGGCACAAGACCAGACGGAACTATTTGCATATAAAGTAAAAGCCACAGAGGAGAGCCAGGCAATCTCCATTAGGAATAATGACGCATTTGCTCCAGTAACATGTATAGTAACAAGAAGCAAGGGGTCCAGTAAAACAAGGGCTCCTATATACAACAACATATTGGTGCTTGAAGATTTCACGCCTGGAGGAAGACAGTCGGTTTCTCTAGCTAATATATTTGTCTCAGACGCCCCTTTGGGTAAAATTTACATTTGATGTTTACAGTAGTTAGTGTGGGGACGGGACAAACGTGTCAGATGTTTGCCAGCTTGATCCCATATAGAAATAAATACAGAATTTATATTATTCATGAATAAACAAGATCACTCTAACTGTACAAGAATTTGGTCAATTTACAAAGAAATGTGAAAATGTACCTTATTACAGTTAACTGTATTGATATGTGTGGAAATCTCTAAAAAGTACCAAGTGAGCCAGACAAATATAATATAAAATGTTGGAAACTGGTAATTGACAGCCAGTTTTTAATTCAGTCTTTGCAGAAACAAAATTAAAAGAGCCTCTAATCAATATTCGCTTCATTCAAACCTCCACCTTGGTGAAAGATTCCTTAATTGCCTTCACGAGACGTTTTCCTCCAAACCCCATTAGTATGCCGAGATAATCTCCCCATCTGAAGCTCCTGTGTGGGCGGCCGTGTGCACCTTGATTACTTCGCAGCTTACCTTGGGTGCAGCTTAGCAGGACTAGCATGCCGCCTATTGAGCCCCGCTCACACGCCGCGTCCGTCCTCCCTCAACTAAGCTTTGTTTCGGGGTGACTTCTCTGACGTGCTGAGCGACCCGCTGGCCATTTTGTCTGATCAAACACAGCGACTTCCAGAGAGGTGGCATTGGGGCGAGTATCCCCTGAGCCGGGGGGCCTTAAGGGCAGCTTTGATCTGACAACGCTCGCCTCTGTGTGGCTTTTGTGCAGTCAGACAGGAATGGTATCTGCCGACGAGGACCTCTGTCCTGAGGTGGCACGCTCTCCAAAGCAGGCAAACGTGGTGAGTCACAGCAGCACTGGCAGCCACAGCGCTTTACTGTGTGAACCAAAGACGGCTGCTGCTGTGCATCTGATCCAATTCAATGATCCCCACGCTGGTACATCTAATGCTTTGAAGCTGCTTTAAATGTAATTTAAATGTAAAAATGTAATTTTGCCATTAACCGCGTGTTATAAAGGCACAAACAATAGCTGAATGTGGAAGCATCGCTTTTGGAAGCTTTTATAGCGCGCCATTCATTGCTGAAGGCCATCGACGTTCAAAGGTGTTTTATATGGGTGTCATTTCCAAAGGAATTACACGGAGGTATGCATGTTTCCTGTTGTAGAGCCGTAGAAGAGCTGCTCACTCCGCTTTACGATTTATAGTGTGAGACTTCAATGAACTTAATAGGTATAATGAACAGTGAACAATGTGCTGAAACCTACGGAAGTAGAAGTACTTTTACTGCAGCAAATCAATTATTCATTTTCATGCTAATGAAGCCTGAGTCTGGCAGAACTTCTGCACATACTGTAGAGAATTATGAAATATTATTTATCTGTATCCTGAAACAACGGATGCCTTGGAGGAATGGTGTAGTGTGTGTGTGTTTGCACTCGAAGGGCTGAGATTTACTGAGAGTATTTTTTGCTCGTTTCTCCAGGTTGAGGTACTCACTCAGTTGTTACCATTTATTGTTTGAACGGAGGGTTCTCCAGTGCGGCAGCAAGGTCCCGCATAGCAGCTTGTGACTGGAGCAGCAATAATAACGGCCATCCAGATCAAATAAATCTGCTGTAATGTTTACTGGGATGGGAGAGAGTCTCAGCAGCCTGCACATTTTAAGATATATAGTTTCCCAGTGGGGTACAACTGTCTACTGCTCTACAAGCAATTACAGTAATTATTATGTAACAGGAGACACAGTATTAAAAGCAATTTGCAGTTAAAAAGAAAGGTGCTACAGTGATAGTACTGTGTATTTTATTGCCTTATTACCGGTTAGATGGACTAAAGGGCAAACTCTCTGCACCCACAAACCAACGCCGGACGGACTACGTATTTCAAATGACGTCTCCATGGCAACGCGGTACCCTCAGAGACGTGAGGGAGAACACCGAGGTGCAGGAAGGGTTGTGGAGATGGTATCACCTTGTTTCTGCAGGCGCAAGCAGTCTTGAGGAGCCTGCCTCATTTTTGTATCTCAATCTCGAGTGCTCAAGTCAGAGCCCGGGTTTTCTCCCTCAATTAGAGTTATGTAACGGCGAAGTCTGTGTGGCTCTCACACACACACACACACACACACACACACACACACACACACACACACACACACACACACACACACACACACACACACACACACACACACACACACACACACACACACACACACACACACACACAGATCCGCTTGGGGCCATTGAGTTTGGAAGGTGACATTTCAAAGGGGGATGATTATTCATAGGTAAGCCAGGCAGCCAGGGCAGTAGGAAAAACACACACGCGTCATGTGATATTCAGTATGGCTCATGAGCTCCGTGTCCATGCGGTGAATAAATGAGGTGGAGAGCCGCTGTTGGATACATGAATCATTGGCCTCTGCCCGAATCCTCGCTACCTGCGAAGCCTTTCAGGATCTCACTGCTGGGAAAACACTATAGCTTCAATACACACACACACACACACACACACACACACGCCAGCATCGTAAACCACATGGGACCGGCGTCGCCATCCCCCATCGAGAGCAAATTGTCTGCATCCTGTGTAATCAGCGAACGTTGCGCCAAGGTTGAAGAGTTCCTCTGACACATCTGCTCATCTGCATGATGTAGTACACTCAAATCAGGAGAAATGAATCCGAGATCATGCAATGCATTTGTCAAGGAACGTGCTTGTGGTGGCATCATCCAGCTATGATATCCACTGATGTCTCAATGGCAGAGTATCCCTCTGAAGTCTTTAAAGCTTGTTTTTTGCTACAGAATCAGATGTTTAGGCACAGTTCACACACACACGCTGGGATGAAGCAGCTCATTATTACATTTGGATGTCTCACCTGGGGCTCACTCTCCAGTGCAGGTCCGTCCGCCCCACTTAACGACGCCTCCCGTTCCCACACACCTGCAGCCATCACTCTCCCAGCACACAAACAGGCTCCTTACCGGGCTCTGAGTGGCAGAGCCCGCGCTTCCAGCTACAGTGTATCTAATATTAGCTGACATTACGTTTCACATAACTTCGTAACAGTCCAATGAAATGGTGCGTGAAAGCTATTGGTATTATTCTGCGAATGATTCAATAGAATTCTGAGAACTTTAAAAGTTTTTATTGCGTATGCAGAATACTACAAAAGTATTTTACTGAGAATTGTAAGAATGGCGAGAGACTAATAATTTAAAGCATAAAAATAAACCTGTGTTCTGACTGGTTTTATTCAAGTCGGTCAATCAAACAGAAGAAAGCCTATGAATCAGTCTTCTCTCTCTCTCTCTGTCTTTGTCACACTAACAGCAGGAGAAAAGAGCAGCTGTCTAATGATGCGAGCGCACAGCGAGGTGGTCTCAGTGTGAGGGGTCATTACTAATGCATTGATTAGCATCATCCTCTGCTGACGCACCCTCTCATCGTGACTGCGGCGGGATGGATTTCACTAAGCTGGGTGCACAGACTGTATTGCACACGTCTAATTACGTGTGTCTGTTTTTTTGTGTGTGTGCGCCTTGAGGCCCACACACCTAAAACCTCAATACACTCGTCTTATTTGCTAATTGGGCAAAGATGATGTTTGTGAAATTTGCCAAGCTCAGATCATAAGCACTACAAAGACACAGTTTCTCTGTACCTGAATATCTAATATGCACATTTAAGCTAAATATAAAAAACTTTTTTTAATCATAATTATAACATTTGTCATTTCCAAAAAACAAATACAAATACAAATTTTTGGGGCACCTCTTGCAATTCTGCAAACATGAAATAATCAAACCTCACTGAGGAAAAGCTGTAAAATAATTCAGGAATCTACAGATTAAAGTTTTTTCATGTCAAAGCCCTCGGTGCACTCATTATGTCGTGGTGACTTTGACCTTGACCAGAATCTAATCCATTCTTAAGGTCCAACTGGATGTTTGAGGAAATTACTGAACCTCTGCCAGAGATATTGCGTCACAGGACTGGGTCTGATGGTTGGACAAACATTATACCACAGCTGTTTCCAGAGCAAAGACCAGGTTATAGACTTTTACTCTCATTGTGTTTCCTCAGGTTAGGACACAGTATTCCTAAAGGTAGATATGCTTTTATTTTGTCTGTGCCGATTCTGGGTGAGTTTCTAACTTCAGAGGCTGTTGGAAGAAAGTTGAAATGTGTAGGAGAACTAAAGGTGGCCACTGAAGATCACCCGACTGTCAACTGAGCCACAACTGAGTCACTGTCATGCTGGTTCAAAAGGAAGAACGTGTCATGAGTTTCCTTGTTCCTATCCCTTGTCTAGGACTAAGATAAGAAAGAGTGTGAGGCCAACTGTGGAAAAAGACTGTTTTAGAAAGTTAAGAAAGTGATTTGAATCAATTTCAATTAGATCAGACTGCTGCCATACACATTTAATCTCTTTAACACGGGTCAGGATGAACAGTAGCAATCTAAGAGCAGTAATTTCACTGAGTTCATTTAAAGCAGTGTTTCTTAACCTGGGTTTGATTGATCCCTAGGGGGTGTGTCAGTCTCAGGGGTTTGGCAAAGGTCAAGACACAAGACACACCCCCAACTCATATAATTCGTGATGACTCCCCACGATCATTGGCTGCAGATGATCTCGCTACATTGCTTGGCCAATCTGTGCTGCAGGGAATTTGGTGACAGTGTTGCCAAACAAACAACAATAATTATCGTATTTATACGATACAGTTGTTTTGGGGTCTGAGTGTTCAGAACCAAAGCAAACTACATGTAGTAAAAAAAAAAGACTCTAATGGTGCAGAGACTGGTGGGCAAACCGAGCAGCTTTATCGGCCTGTCTGTGAGTTGGACGCTATGTTTCAGGGACAGATTGAACCTGTTGAATGAGGCCGAATCCTTTTGCCGCTGCTGCAGTGCTTAAGCGGTGTCGGACGTTAGTTTTAAAAAACATGTAAAATAAAACAGGGAATATTTATTATTATTGTAGCGGTGTAGCCTGAAATTAGGCGATTAGATGAAGTTTATTATTGGAATACATAAAGGAAAAAAATCAAAACGATTTTAGTGTGGTAGTATTACAAAAGGTCATGTCTTTGTGAAAAATTATGTATGAAATACATAAAAAATTCCCCTGTGTTCAGCACAGACACGTGTTGAATCGGTCATTTTATTATGCAAATGCCGCAGTTATGAGAGTCGTGCTGAAAACCCATTTCCACATTTGCTTTTGCAAATTAGCCATTCAAAGACAGAACTTCCAGGGTTAGTTAATGATGCAGGGGAGCTGGAAGCCGAGAAACCTCGGCAGCCAGTTTTGAAAAAGCACCTCACACTGAGCGAGCGACGGAAAATCACTCAGAGCTGGTATGAGACCTCCTGGCTGGAACATTATGTTGCTAAATTGCAGCTTTCTGCACCGCTATGGCTGCGAGCCGTGTAGCTACGGCAATTTCCCTGCCTGCGGACTGTCACTTGCATCTGCCTGTCTCTCGTATGCATTTGGGCAAACTGTGATTAATCAAAAGGCCACGTATGTAATTTCTCTACTGATTACTACAGTATTACTAGACCAAAGACATGTCTGACACGTGTAATACTCTATAAAAAGGCTGGTTCTTCCAAAATCTATATTTTCATGCACTGGTTAAAGAGAATACACCTCTAGTGTGTCCACAGAATCTCAACAGGAGAACAGATTCAGTCATATCGACTCGTTGCTCCTTCAGCTTCCAAAATGAAAGAAAAAGCTCAACGATTTCTTGTCTTTGGGAGAAACACATTCCGCCGTCACTTCTGTGAAGGCAACAGCAAAAAAAAAAAAATCTATTTTTTTGATGGGCATGTAGTCCAACCCCCTTGTGTGTTTTCTGATGTTATGTCTCAGAGGAGCGTTCAGCCTCCCCGTGTCACACTCGGACTCAAAGGGCTGATGCGATAGCGTATCGGTGTTTTGCCAGCAACATTCAATAAACACGCGTACGCAATAAAAGAATCTCTGACGCCGCGCCAGACGCTGCAGATAAGGAAGCCATCACTTATTCACGGGCTGAAATAAATCTCCATGAAGGCGGGCAGATGCCGAGCCCAAGTACGTGGAGCAGAGGAACCGAGGTGTGCTCATTAAACGGCCACAATGCTCCATTTTGAGAGCTGGGAGAGAAGCCTATTAAGGGTCAGCAGAAAGGAATGAGACGCAATTAAGGTGGTTTCACTTCAAAAAGACTAAGAGTAATTCAGGCAAGCTGAAAGGAACAAATTTAAAAAAAAGAAGTAAATATTGTACTGTTGTTGTGCACGTCAGGGTTTCAAGTTTCAAGTCCTAATACACATTTTAAGGCTCTTTATGTAACAGCTCTTCCAGCCTTGACTTTAAAAAAGCTGATCCCTTTCATTTTGAAGGGTCCCATGCTGGTCTGATTAGCTGGCTTGTGGAAGCCCTTCAGGGGGCCACGCTATGTTCAGCTGCAGCTGAGATTGTATACGGCGCTGGCCTTTTGGCAACAGCTCGGCTGAAGAATGCTTTACACGAGGTTGGATAACAAAAAGACGTCAGTGCAGCGCTGTGCTCCCATAAAGACTCCGCTTGCTTGTGTTGATGCTTTGTAAACGCGTCTCTGCAAGGATGCTTGGGTCCTCCACTCACGGCTGGCGTAAGCGGCCACTGCTGCTGGGGTGCCCATTAGCACAGCAGCTGCGGCCGCTTATAGGGTTCATGCAGGAGTCGATTTAGAAACACAGTGCTACAAGCTGCAAGTAGAGCAGCTGGCGCTGGTTTGGACGATCTCTGTCTGGGTTCTCATCTGGTCCACATCTGTATTAACAAAGGTGGACGGAGGTGCATATTAGTTCTACTTCAATGTGCCACACTGGCTATGGACCGTAGGGGGTCATTTGGGTGCTGTCATTTCTCTTAAGACAGTCTCAAATATTCAACTGATGCTTCTGTAGTAGGAATGTAGCCGAATGAAAGATTCATTTAAGATCCATAAATACTGTATTTCACAGAGTCAACTTTGTTTGTTGTTGAAAACACAGCAGTCCAACAAGCCATTTGAGTCCACCTCTTCTATTTTATGCCGTTACATAAACCTCCCTCTATTCATAGTCTCTGTTGTGGTGTAGTTTCGACGGTCTGAATCTTCTCACAGCAGCTCAGAGGTTTTATTCCCATCGGTGCCACCTATCTTGAAATATGCATACACCTAATACTGCAAGGCTCATAAAACCGAGCTCATTAAATCGCGTATTCCACATTATCAGCCGCCGGTGTTTCTTGGCAGCTTTACTGGACATATCATAATGTGTCAGACATTTGACAATCAAGAGAGAGAGAGAGGCTCAACACAGGCTGCATGTAGGGGTGAAGGACAGAGTGGCTGTCAAACGATACCTCCTTCCGTAGCAGAAGACAAGATGAACAGAAACAGAGGAAAATCTCTTCAATCGAGACTCCGGTTGTCGCAGACAGTGACTATTAATCCCAGACGTGTGTGTTCCAATAAAAAGGGTTTTACAGTAAATTTAACAACAGTCCCGTGTGATTCATTATGCAGTGACAACCACGCGAGGTGAGCTGCAGAATGCCGATTTCAAATATCTCTCATTGTATATGCAAAGTGAGTATGTATGCAAATTCAGTTTAGCCTCTTTTGTGTGGAGTGTAATAAGGAGCAGAAGAAGAATAAGACCTGGGCTCTGTGAAATGAGTTCAAACCTGAGGTCATAGAGGTCAGATGAGTTCCATACTTCGCTCCAATTTGCTTCGGAGCGGGAACGACACAAACAGACAAAAGAGTCTGTGTGTTCATTAAAGATAGCGTCCCAGACAGATGTTGTGCTCTTTCAGTCTCTCTAATGGGCTCCGCTAAGAAAAATATGACAAGAGACGAGCTCACACAAAGAAGCGCTTGTGTATGAATACAAAACTCCCATCACACAGTACACGAGGCCAACAACTGACTCTCGCTTTGATTTCCCACCTTCCCCAGCAGAACGTGGCCACAGGAGTAAACCTGTGGGCATGATAATGGCTGCCAAGTGCTACAAATGTACTCAACTCTGGAAGGGCCATGTTATGACTCATGGCTCCTGCTGACAGTTTCATATGAGTGGATGAGGAGCGGCAGGTGTCGTGATGGTAGAGAGAAGGGCACCGCATGAGGCAGAGACAAAGCTCCTGGACTTCAATGCTCTTTTTCAAATGGGAATTGCTGGCTCTGCATCTTTTTTGTTTTTGAGGGCAGCAATTTAAACTAATGACTAACCCACCAAAAGCTATTCATACAGAATGCATAGACGATTCAGAAGCAGCCCATTACCATATATTTTACCTGGTCAGTTTTAAACCTTGGACCTTCAAAGTCCCCATCCTTCACTGGTGACGCCCTTTTTAAAAAAAGGACTTCAAAAGCCTTTTGAGGCATTAAACCTCTACATGAATCTCAGTCCCTTCAGTTGCCACTAAGCAGCACCTCTGGGTTGGAAATGGAAACACACAAATATTGTCTTCTGACTATGAATTTCATTACTGCCAACAGTGGAGTCAAACCAACCTGATGTAATGAAGTTGGAGAGTTGGAGATAGTTTATAGTTGGAGAGTGTTTTACCCCGTGTCTCCATGCCTAAAAATGCCAATCAGTCAGTCCATAGGAAAACTATACCAAAGCCACAGCAAACAGTGCAAAGCTCTGGCCGTCATTGCTGTCCACTTGACGAACTGGCCTCTGTATCCAATGGAATGTGGAAATCTGTTGTGCGATGTGCCGTATACCATGATGCAATGCTTGCACGCCAAGCTGCCAACCATCCCTCTCCCCGCAACTATTTCTTATCATACTCATGCAGCGGATACGACGAGAGTCAGAAGATAAGGAGAGAAAGAAATATTCCAATTCAACTGCGTGCAAATAAATCTGATGTTCTGAAAACACATTTCTACCTTGTTATGCAAATGCTGAGGGAATGCCAGAGGATATCCATCTAACAGCATGTGGATCTGTCAGCTTCATGCATGAAAGAGGCTCTATGACCTTATAGAGAAAAGAAGTGAGATCAGAAGAAGCTATGTGAAACTGAATCCAGTACTGTAATTGCAACGCTTCATCTATTTGCAATCATATTCCTTTTAGTATTTTATGCAATAAATTTAGCCAAGGGACCAATTTGGTGTTTCGGAGCAAGGAGAGAACACAGTGGTGATAAATGTCTTACTGGAACCATTCTTTCTGCTACCATTCTTCCAGCCCTCTCTATGTTTCATCCCTCCCTGTGTACATCAGGTACTTTTTCACCGCCGTCCTTTTCTCCCTGTCAGTACCAGCTCTGCCTCTCCGTTCACCGAGCCCTTGCTCCGTCGTTCCCCTCATTCAGCTCTAGTGTTTGCCGAGGAGCCAGTAAAAGTGGGGCCAACAGCTGTTCAAACTCTGATGGCCCCCTGCCGTGTGTGTCGAAGACCCGGCTGATTTCTGTTAGCCATCGTCAGAAGTATCCACTGCTGTCACCATGACACCCTGAAAGGAGGGAGGGTTAAAAGGGCGACTACTTTGCCAGTAGCGTCCCTCGAGGTGAGCGGAATGACCGACGAAATGCTGAAAAACATCCAAAACATTTGTGCAAAGCTCGGTCTGCTTTGACACCCTACAATCATGATTGGGATTCTTTGCTTCAGCAGGATGTTTTTGGGATGTTTTCATGTCGAGTCACTTTCCTCAAGCCACTGGCAAATACACTGCTACATATTATTTAGGTGACAGTGTCAATCCAGCGTACTTTAAATTGCACTTACAACTGACAATCACAAACACATGCACTGTATGTTTGTGTAGAGAATGCCATAGAGGGTCACAACAACACAACTACGATCATAAACTTGTACTTGTGTTTACAAATACACTGAAATATGACTTTAGGCTCTTTACATTTAAGCCATAATATGCAACTTAAGCTGCAGGGCTAGCATCCGACTCAATATTTAAATTCACCAAGCTCTCCTCTCCCCACCTTCATCTGCTTTGCTATGCTCTGCTCAGTTCTCAACGTATTAGTCTTTATCACTTAGAATCTGCAAAACTCAATTTGTAAGATATTTCGAAAAACCATTAGTGGCCAAAAAGCTGTGCAAAAAAACATTACACAGACATTTACAAACTAGCTACTCAAAGCTATCCAGGTAAAGCTGCACTTGCAGATTTCTCCTTCCATATTCATCCACTTTATTATTAGTAAAGTGCAACTTGACTTAATGACTCCGCTATTTTATGAAAGGCTGTAAAGTCTAATGACCAGACTGAAACTCATTTCACATAATAGTCCAGAAAGCTTGACTGCACCCAGTGAATATGTCCAGCCCACGGTATCACTACTGACCCACATGTATGTCGGAACTCATTCTCTCTCCCGCATGCTTGAGTGCAGGTAAGGGAGCTGAACTGCTGCATGGGCAGTTTCAGACCACAAGGGTCAGCACAATTAACCCCCGCTAAGCTGAGACAGTGAGATATGAAAGAGTCTGTGTGTTCATCGTAATTACTGTCATTTAGTTAGAGGAATTGTACATTGGACATGTTCTTACATCTACAGTAAAACAGAACTATACAGTAAATATCAGTTATAAGGCTGCACTAAATTCACCAAGAGCAACAGGAAAGCTCACAAAGCAAAACTGTGTACTATATCTGATTGTTTCAATTGTTTTACAATAGCCCAGAAGCTAGGATTAGCCCTTTCTAATTAGGAACGTCCTATCTCAATTACTGCATAAGGGCTAAACAATTCACCTGAAGGCAATCCAAAGAACACAATGTGATGCATACAGAAAAAGACTCTACAAAAGAACGAGCAAAACAAAACGTAAGCTGTCTAAAACCTGGGGCTTTACAAGATATTGAGGTTTCCTAAAACTGAAGCAGAACCAACTTTGCTTAAAGGGATTCTAGTGTTTCTGTTTGTAATACTGATGTTGCTTGGTCTCTACTTGGTCTCCAAGTGACTACCAAGCCTGTTTGGGCATTGCTTGTAGTTAACACAACATCATCCAGCCATCCTTATACATTTAGATCACAAGGCAACCTACAGTATGAATCTTTTCAGCAAAAAAAGGCATTACAAGGGTCAGGGTTCAAGACTTAACACGCACACTGTACATACAAATGATATTTGCTCGCTGTGAGGTACAGTAGTGTGAGGCTCTTACCAGCAGGGGCATGGCCAGGTCAGCAAAATAAACAAAGGCGGCGCCAAGAGTGAAACCCACAGCGACGGGCACGAAGGCAAACGAGCCGTATTTCCCAGAATCCTCAGCCATGTCGATTGCTGGAGCGAGCAACGACCAGTAGGAAGCAGCCAACATTACCTGAGGAAGGCAAAACCACATTTTAATTATTTATCAAAATGACAATTCAAATGGGAGTTTGCATCTAGCATTTGCATTTTCCATTGTTTAACGTGTGTTTTCTCATATCATTTTGTACTGTAGCAGCTTCCTGATCAGTGGAGCAAATGCAAAGCGTCAATCAGTAGTCAGTCCTGTCAATCAAAAGCTGTGGAAGCGTATCGTTAGGTTGCAGTGAGCTCCTACAATCAGACGCAGCGCCCCGCCAGCACCGGGCTTAGTCAGCCTCGTCAGTCTGGTACAGCAACGCAGACGCTGATTGCTACTCATTTAGTTTAGCTAAAAATCAAATTCTGAAAGCTTGTGGATTAAAGTGAACGCTAAGAGTTGGTTTCTTCCTTGCATTGTGTCTGGCAGCAGGCAGATTCTCCTGTTATACTGTCCGTGTACATATATGATAACATTCTAAATATCCTAATCATTTTTTCCCATCCTTTATTATAGTATTATTATTATTATACTGTAACTACAGTCAGGCTGTACACATGGTCAGCAAACATGTTGTAGTAAGACTTAGAAATGTACAACTAATCACTAGTGAACTGTAAACCAGTTGAAAAGCAAACTGCTTCTATAGCTTCTCTCATGACTGTCATCACTACATAAACTTTGTGATAAAGCCTAATATAGCAGGTTTACAGTATCATAACATTATTTTAAATGATAACAACTTACATTTATATAACAATATATACAAAATGATGATTTGAGACAAGAAACACAAATAGCAAAAGAGAAGAAAGATACCTCTACGCTCAGCACTCCCCTTTTGGAACATTGATTGCTCTGTGTACAACAGAGGAGCAATCATTGGAAAAATGGAAGAAATACCAGCTCCATTCGACTAATTCTCCTACTAATGCCCATGCTGAGCGACACAGTCCCACGCAATGTGTTGAAATGATACCCAGGTTTGAAGATCAACCAATTAAAACATCAACTTTATCTCCAGTTAAATCTTAATGCTGTTCAAAGCCTAGTGCCGGACCTAATGAGGGCCACTGCGTTTAGGGGCCTAATTATGCGACTTATAGAAGAAGCAGCAGCTTGTTTAATAACTGCAAAGCTGGTTTCTATTCCAAACGGTTCCACTTCACTTAGCTTCCAATTATAGCAGGCAGTTGGATCCAAGCAAAATGGCTACTTAAACAAAGCAACTGGTTTCAAAATGATTAAGTCAACGTTGGTGCCTATGCTTAGTTATGCTTATTAATTTAGAAACTTTGAGACTTCAATTAGCTTCTAAGCTTTGCCTCATACCAAGCAGCACCCACAGCATGTCCTGACTCACCGAAAACACTCCAGGGGGGACTATTTTTAAGTTCCACGCCAGCTCACATTTACCTTCCATCATCATGTACTTCAGCCCAGTTGATTGAGGGTGAGGAGCTGCCTCTGCTATAATTAGCACAAATCCATAACTCAGATACGGGTCAGACGTTTGGCACACTGCTGTCACAGCCACCAGGCCTCTGGGATAGATCCAGTGTAATAGTTCACTTCATCTATGGCTTGATTTAGACTTGTGATTCATAGTAAAATTACTTGTGTGGATAAATAAGTATATTTGGACTTTCTGACTTGAGTGAGTGACGTTCTGTCTGGATGCAGGGTTCAAGTTTCTCTACAAATGCTGGTGAGGGAGAGCAGGTTAAAATCTGAATACTCAGCGAGGCTGTAAAAATGTGACATCACTTAAACTTATATCAATTTGACTGATCTGTGATTCCAGAGGGCAAGGGAGCAAGGAAATTTGATTTGTTAGCTCCTTGACAAGATCATCTTGATGGAACGAGTGTAGATACTGATAGAAGACCAGCTGAGTCAACGTGGAGAAGTACATCTTGTGCTTTTTTGCCCTGAGTCAGGAGAAAAAGTTCAGCACTTCATCTGAGTCTTTCATTCCACTATCTAAAAACTAAATTAGTTCTTTGCAAACTGTATGAAAACCCAAGGCCCATTACACCGGTACCACTCATTAAGTCTGAACCTAAAGGTCTCAAGGCTTGTAAAACACCTGGGTAATTCTGATTGCAGCCAAATACTAAGCCTTAGAAACTACATTCATGAGAAAATGGAGTGAATATGAATATGAAGCACCACCTTAGAAATATTTCTACCATTTTAATTTAGGGGAGAAAATAAGTAATTGCAATGACCGAGGCAAATATTTCAGAATCTGCCTGATGACTCAGTGGAAATTAAATATTTTTTTTATAAGGCTGGTCTAAACTGAAGCTTTAATGATTTGTGTTTATGTAATGCGAGAGTTCCAGAGGTGCTCTGTTATTGTTTAAATCAATAAATGAATCCAATTTAAGAACTGTATCACTTCTACTGCACTTGAGTAAATTTCCCCTGGTGTGATAGAATGATTGAATCTTTGTTCAAGTTACAATAAATAATGACAGACAGAAAACTTTTTACTGTGTGTATCCCTACTCTAAAACATTTTATTGGTTTTATCAAGCAATTTGCTATGTTTCTTTGTTGGCAGCATATTTAAAACTATTGAGAGTCACGCAGACATATGTCAGGATTGGCAAGAGTAACATGCGCTGATTGACTGTGATTGCAGATTGAAGGAGCCACTGCATCCTCGATGATTGATTGTTGGTCTGATTGCCAGTCAGGACAAACGTAGGCAACATAAATCACGTTCGATTTGAATTAATCTTCTGTAAGATAAACAGGAAGGCATATGTCACCGGTTTGGAGCTTAATTGTACTGCGCTCACAATAAAATGCTACTGTGGCTCTAGTTTTACTGGAGGGCAATTCAATAACAGCCCTGCTAAGATTGAGGGCTCCACATGAGCAGTTCGCACTGATATTAAAATCCAAGAGCCAGCCACTTAATTAGCTCCAAAACGGGTGATTTTACAAAGAGTGGTCTGAACCGAACATACAGGAAAGTTCTAATTACAAGCTCACTTCAGCAAACCTGTAGGTTGTTATTATTTATTAGTGGGTGGATGAATGGATACTTAATCTCATGCTAGTGTCAACCATTTTCTACAGCATCCCTGTAATTTTCTTAGTTCATTTGCAGCTTGTTTATGCATATATTGGACTGTTATCTCGCTCTGCGGGTGTTTATCCTCCAACTACTGCATGTTTCTGGGAGATTTCTGAATCTGCTTCTTTAATTTGGTGGCGTCCTATTTATTTGCATGTGTTTTCTTCAGCTGCAGTGCACTTAGCTCCCAAGGCCAATGTGATTTCACCTCCTCAATCAATTCCTCTTTACTCCCAACACGGCATGTGTCCCTGCCTTTTGCAGGAACTAATAACCTTCAGTGCCATCCACATTCCCCACTTCAGCTTGCTCTTCAACTAATACAGCATGACTTATTTTATTCCAACATCTATTGCTTTGTCACTATGTGTCACCCAGTGTTTCTTATTTGTGCACCAATATAACTGCATGTTGGCCAACACACACAGAAAACTACACTTCAAACATAATTATTATAAGAAGCCTAGTGAGGTTCACTGAACAGATCCCAATGCATTTCACCGCGTTATAGCAAATGCCTACCGACATATGGACTTGGCTCAGTGACTTGAGCAAAGTCAGCTGGGTTCAGCCTCTGAAGACCATGAATATCAAGGTAATTATTGTGAGTCAGTACACCAACCATCTAACAAAAACAACGCTGTCTCACCTGAGCCTGTCTACGAGCATAAACCAAGCCTTTAAATAAGAATTTCTTAAAAAAGTCATACACATATCACATGAAAATCAATTCACGTTGATTGGTTTCCACACACAATCAGTGTTGTATTGATCCGTTCAGAAATTTCATTCACAGTCCAACAACTCCATTATACCAGGTGCTCAAAGCTTTGACTCATAATGTTGTAATTTATAACAGACCGATGACAGAAAGTGTGTGTTCTGTAATTAGAAGCACTGCTTGTGTATTTGTGAAGATATAAACAGCTGTTGGGTAAACTGCAATGTAATTTAGGACACATACAGTATTGTTCTCCTCACAATGGCTTAATGGTAACTCGTTATCCCTCAGCCTTTTGGGATACAATACCAAACATCATGCAACGCCATGTACATTTCTCGTATGGCCTTACTACCAAGCACAGCGGCGTGGCAGGCAGAACTGTAGCAGCAATTGTCAGTAGCAATATCTGAAATCAGATTTCCTTCTAGACTAATGAAATCCTACAGGTACAACGTTTTCCCTGCCTTTCCACTCAAAAATAGAGTGAAAAACTGAAAAAAACAAAACATCATAGCACCAAAATACCTGAGAAGAACAAACTGTGCCACTGCAAACCTTAGGAGAAGGCAACTATACTTTTGAGGTACTGATCAAATAGAGCATTTGAAAAAAAGAAGAGTCAATAAAATCTAAGTGTAGAGTCAGAACAGTAGGTAGAATAAATCTACTTTAGCAGCTGACAGAGTTCAATCGATTCTGACAAACAGGCAGCATGACCCATCAGTATCGCTGTGTCAAATGTCTGTGTGATCGGTGGCAAACAGATCAAACAACTGCTCTTTCTCTGATATAACATTATTGTATTAGGGATGAACATTTCCTGTCTTCTGTCTCCAGAATCAGTGTCAGAGCGAGGCATTCGGGGAGCGAATAAAATGTAGGTCACCCGGGTTCCGACTCTAATTAGGTCAGTCTTGATTTGTAAATGAAGACATGTTGATGTTTCTTGACCAGTGGAGTTTCAGTTATATTTTATTTTTTAATTCAATTCTAATTCCCTGTCTGGGGGTCTATTTATGGCGGGACAGTGTAGGTCACCTCATGTTGCCACTGTTACAGTATTTACTGCATATACAGAATCATCCACAGGACTAGTAATTTTGAGAGTCCTACAGTCTTACAAACACATTCCTTCAGTATATTGTAGGAACAAGGTCATTCTACTTCATTACCTTAAAGCAGACGGAGCACTATGCCGGTACATGTATAGTGTTTCCATAGCTACACAACTGAGTGCGCACACAAACCGTGTTTTTCCACAAAAGTCACATAGGAGTACTCCCAGACCGGATGCATTTGCATACTAAGCATTCAGCTGATATCCATCAAACAGTGCTGCTGAATAATGAGGGTGCACGCGAGTGAAGAAGTCATTCATTTAACACAGAGGTCTCCAACTATTCACAAGTACAGTTTTAGTTGAAAGTGAATCGTACTGGGTAAGTGGAATTCAGTAGCACTTTCATAAATATAGACTCAAATGTGAGACTTAGGTGGGAAAAAGAAATTGTCGAGCTCGAAATCCAGTGCTGATAGCAATAGCAAATATATTCTACAGCCACGAAAGTGCTAATAGAACAACTAACTGTCACACAGGCATAAACTATCATAAACCAAAAAACAGCCATCAATCACTGGATCACAGAGGGTTCAGCTGCTGAACCACAGGCCAAAGGACAATCACCTTCTGCAGCAAGAGCCTCGTCTCTACAGCTCATGCACAGCGTGGCTCATAGAATATTGAACATTTTCAGGTGCAGTACTGCCAATCGAACAAGTTCCCCGCTGAGAGAAAGTCGAGATTCCTATTAGTCAAGAGACGCTCCGTCTGGTAAGGTTTTATTTTCTGTGGTTCGCAGTGAAAGTTCACTTCCTCCAACCTTAAGCTTGTCAGTTACCATCTAACATTTACACTTGGGAGTAAAAGGTGTTAACAGCAAAGCCAAAAGTTATTCTAGACGAACAAATAGAGAAGAACAATTCTACGCCGTTACTCTGCACTTCCCACAGCCCTTTGCTCTCGCTGGCAGGGATGTGATTTAGAGTTAAACACGCTGTTTGTGTCTCTGACTGCTAATGCAACTCTGTAACAGGTCTACAGCCTGGAGCTCCCCGCCATCCAAAGACAAATAAATGCCTATAATTGTTGTGATGAATGCAATCTCTCACAATGATTTTCACAATAATTGTGTGTGTGTATACAGTATGTATACAGTACGTACACATACACACAGAGCTACAGAGAGAGAAACACTTAAAACCAGAGAAAAATAAGATCCACACTTGCAACCTGCAAACACTCTAGACTAAATTTAGAAATATATATTTGGTAATAAAACCATTTACTTAAATGCATTATAAACAAGCTATAGATTTGTAAAACATTTATATTCTGCGTGTGTCCATATGTCCATAACTTTACTCTTTCTCTGTCTACCCCTCAGGCTGCCAGGGCCCGGTCACCTCACACATACAGTGAAGCGCCCCTGGCAGCACCATGGCATCAGAACTAATCCCATATGGACCGATGCTGCTTCTACAAGCTTATTTTCAACCTCTGTGCACTACACGCCCCACAATCACTGTTGAGCCTCGAGGAGGCATTGTGGGCAGGATGCTGTGAAATATAACACCCTTAAAAAAAAATCCCACATGGTATAATTACATAAAACGCTGCTTATTGGCAAATCCCTCTCCTTCACGCTGGCTTGCAGGGTTTTATGCATAACAAACAGCATTTGTTTTCTTTCTTACATTTTCTAAAATCTCGGTGTCATCCATATGGGTGGGCAGTCAACCAGCTGGAGCCAGGGAGTGACATGCATCCCAAGCGCTTCTGTTAGGACGGACTTTGTTCGCACTGAACACCTTAATAAATAAAAGGAGTAAAAGGAGCAGACATGATTCACCATCTATTTTAAACTGAGGTCGACCTTATTGCTTTTCTGCACCAACACATGCTTAAAGTCTTAACAGCGAAGGCTTTGCACATAATTCAGCCACTATATAGGCATAAATAAAGCAATTCTGTATTAGAAATATTTTCATTGTTGCATACCTTTATAAAGTTAAAATTCTATAATCTAAAAGTTATAATCTATAACCTAAAATCTTTAATCTGCCATTAGTTCATTTAGTCAGCATTCATGATAATTTCACTTACTGTAGATCTTTCATTTATTCTACTGGGGAAAGACAATAGTGTCATGTCTAAATTAAAACCAGTCTGTAACTAAAGGAAAATTTAGGGAGCTGAAACTACTACAGTCCTTTCAGGCTCCTAAAGATTCTCAGCTCCCACTCCATAAAAAATTGCCTAATACTTTTCGAGGGAAACATAAAACCACCTTAATTACATTTATTGGCAGCAGCTTCTCCCAAGCAGCACCAACAGTGACGAGCATTGGAAACTTTGGACCAATGAAACTTGGCGCTAGCTTTAGAAAAAGGTCTGCGAAATTTATGATGTGTCGTATGAACTGCGCCACGAATAGCAACACCAGCGCGCATCTCAGTGTTCTGAAGAAAGAAAGGAGAAAACAGAGGAACGGGGCTAAATGTTGCCCACCAACGTCATTTGGTTACGTCTGCTTTCTATGCGGCTTCCGAGAATAAACAGTGTTACAGTGTAAAATGTGCCAGGACATGTAGGGGGAGGAGGAAGAGCAAATCAAAGATTTACCCACAAGATGTGACTATGTGCCAGTATCACAGCTGAGAGACGCTGTTCTGGGACTGCGTGACGCGATTGCGCGCGGTGACAGACACTGAACTCGATTACGCGTGCGTTTGCACGGCAATGCGAAAACGTAGACACAGCAACAGTCTGAATCACATGAGATGCGGAAATCACTGCTCACGCAGGTCTTGGAAGGCTCACTCAGCCCTCCTCGCATGCAGAGCGAGAACCTGACCACGGCCGTGCAGCCAGGAAAGTTAGAACGTGCGGCACAGGTTGATGTCGTAATGTGTGAATCTGACAAAGCTAAAGCCTTCATTATCACACGGCATGAGCTGTACGGCATCAAATTTGAATTTACAATGAACACATTGAATATGTGCGTTGAATAACAAATAATAATCTGTTAATTCATGCAACTATTATATATGCATTTTATATATATGCAGTTTAAAGCTTGTGAAATTATTCAAGATTCAGTAAAACCAATGCACGCACAGGTATGAGGACAAATGTGTGGTGTGGCTCCCGTTCATGTATGAACGCTGGCAAACGCAGATGTTACATGGGTTCCTATGGGAAGTTCAGAACCTATTAACCGATTGAACAGAAAAGCAGTGATTGGAGCAGATTCTCTGCTGCAACCAAAGACAAAGACACAGTGACTTCTGACATTCTTCATCTGACCATAGCTGCTTGAAGTATTTAGTATTCATTCAGCCTGTAATTATTGAACTCCACTAATCAATGTCGGTGATGTCAGGCCATGGGTGCATCGTTGAATAGTTCATCTCTCTCCTTTACAATCTTCTCAATTTATCAAGTCAAAAACGTTATTGTTGTTATTTTACTTCAATCAGTGAAGTAAAGAAAACTTAATGACCTAATTCAGAATCTTAGACATTAAAACTATGTATACAGTACCTCTCTCTATTGTATATACTGTACAAAGTTTGACACAGCACCTAGTACTAAGACATGAAGCTCTTGTTTAAATCCCCAGTGAGACTAATAAAGCACCACCTGACTGGCTTTACTAATTACCAATACAAAAGCAAGTGAGACTATGCATAGCCATTTAGATTTATTAGGGTCAAAAGGAGGGGACTGGGGTTAATGGAGAGCACATACTGTAATGTGGGTTGTTTGAGTTCAGAGTTCTGTGTAAGGCAGACTGTGTTGTTGTTTTTTTAATAGAAAGTGTGTGTAAAGTAAGTATAAACACTCTTTTGTAATGAGCCATCCCCAAATTCCTTTCCTAACATGCTACAAAAGCTTAAACCCCACCTTCAGAAAACACACATAATGTTAAAACCATCAACTGGATTTTAGCTGCAAGACCACACATTTTGCGCAAAGGAAAACAGGAAATTGGAGGGTAGAGCTCTTGTGCATCAACATATTTATCATTTCTATTAACTGTGAGCATGAGATCATTACACTAGGCCTCTGGAAGGCCATCATGAAACAGATCTGCGATTGCAGCTTAGGTCCCGTTTCATTGTTAAACAAATCATTTATTGTCCACAATTTCACATTCATAAACCTCTGTTATAGGTAAAAAGCTGCTCGTGCTGTGAATTGTTAAACTGCATGTGTGAACACTGAGCTTTATAAGAATAAAAATGCTGGCGCAAATGGCATAAAAAAAGGAAAATATTATTTATTTCTCCCGAGTTGCTGTGTTAAGCTCCCTCCCTCTGCATCTGCCTCCGTTGTTTAAAATGTCTCCTACGATCTGTTCCACCTTTCACACCCCACCCGCAGCCAAAAAGCAATCCCAAAGCTGGTCAGGATGCTCCTCTCTAAAAACCGCATAAAAGGGTCAACCAATCTACTTCCTCCCTCTTTCCAGCTTCACTCAACCCACTCAGGTACTTTTTTTTTCCTCAGAAACCGACACGGCTGAGTAGTTGGGTTGATCCAATATAAAAGCCAAATTGAGCAGCGATCCTGCCATTTGGCACAGCCGGATCTCAGAGGGATGACATGAGTGAGTACAGCACTTTATGGCCCTGCTCGCTGCATTCAACAGTCACAAGACTGCACAAGATGGTTTCCACGAGTTGCACTCCTTCAATGTAGTACTCTACTTGTGTCTCATGAAAACTTGAAAAATGTCCCTGTTTACAGAAATGGAAAGAAGCTCGGCAGATGTTTGAGAGAAACTCTTATTTAAACTCTTATTTTGATGTGAATGTCATTTGGCGGTGAAAAGCTGTTAAGATTAGGCTCAAACGAGGCCTAAGTGAGATTAGACTAATCCTCCCTTAAAGAAGCGTGAAGCATCTCTTATGATCCATACAGTAATTAGCTGCATTACCTGACTTGTAGGGAGCTTCAATTATCAGCAGCCTCAAAATCTTTTCACACGGGCTCCAAAAAAGATTGTAGTTATCTCTGAAACGTCATGCATGCGTGAGCACGGGTGTTCCATGGAAATTATTACAATTTAGAAGCCATAAGTAATATTGAAAAGAGTATTAAAATTTTTCTTAAGGGAACAAATTGCCTCATAGTGTGTACCCAGACAGCTAATTAAGATGTTTTTTGGACCACTGTGACAAACACTCATCTTGGATATGAATGTCATGACATTCCATTATACAGTAAACCCATTATCTGGAGCTGAATGATAATAGAAAACCCATCGGTGCACATGTTGCCCTAAAACGGCTGTTTTTAGATAATAGAGGAAGGAAGTTCCATTAAAAAGGATGGTAATAGTACATACAATATGATGCATATCCCAAGATCGGAGAGTTGACAAAAAAGTGAATAGTGATGCACTGTATATTAAATGTTATATTTGATGATGTATTTATATTTGATCACTCTTTGGTGACAGACGTCTAAAATATGCATTTACACATCTAGATATTTAATTATGCATCACAGAAAAGTTTTAAATGTCTTCAAGCTGAAAGGTCCAAGAAGAGAAGGTAGACTTACACAGGTTAGAATGTCTGCAGGAGTCATTTCTAAATGTTAGCTGTTGCATATTTATCTTTGTAAAGATCACAGCTTGTAGTGATGTTCTGCATATGCATGCTTGTCAAATCAATTGCACAGAAGGGCTTTCTAAAGCGATGGCTCGAATCGCTAAAATGAATTGCCCTGTCTTAATAGGGGTATTTCACATGTCAGTGGCAGTTATATCTGATGCAGACTAGCTAGTCTGAGGGACAAACATATGAGCTGTGAAATGTGTCCCCCACAGGAAACAAAAAATGTAATTTTAAGAGTCAGAAACTGGAGTTAAGGGCATGTATTTCCTAGTGCAGCACAATACTTTCTTAGACATGATAAGGCCAAGCTCTCCTCCAGGGGACCACTTATCTCATACTTATATAAATGGATGTGGCATCTGGATATGGTAGACTTTGTCATTCCCTTGGAAAAACTCAGCCTGCCATATCTAAATGTCCAAAACTCATCATAACGTACCTTTCTCCTACTGTACAGGACCTGTCTGTTAGGAGGACGGTGTGTGTGTGAGGACGGTGTGTGTGTGTGTGTGTGTGTGTGTGTGTGTGTGTGTGTGTGTGTGTGTGTGTGTGTGTGTGTGTGTGTGTGTGTTCCAGTTTTATATATTACTCACCCCAGCTGCAAAGCCTAAACTTCCATCCAATATACGCTTCTGAAAAAAGAGAGACGAATCGTATATGTCCATTTCACTTAAATCAATGGCTCCAAACTCTGACAGTGCAACATCTTCCTCTATAAAACCACTTATTTTTTGGCCGTGTTGCAAAGGCAAAGCAAGAACGAAACATTGTGTTGTAACAATGGTCCGATGAAGTTCACTGACAGAACGCTGTGTTATACTGTACATTCACTGGCTACGGTACATTATTATGTGATTTTATTTCAAGTGATTTGCTATTTTGTCATATTATTTAAGTTGAAATGTGGCTGATATTCTATTGTATATTTATTATTAAAGTCATAGTAATATTTTATTCTATGCATCACCCCATTTTTTATTTTCAGACACAACTAGCTAATGCTGCGCAGCTATATACGCCATCTTGTTTTTCTGGGGCTGTGCAATTATTACCCAGACTGAGAGTTTGAGAGGCTAATACCTGTCTGCTGGAGAAGACAAACACCAGAGCAGCTCCGGCAGCAGTCAGACCCCAGGTGAACAGTGTTCCCAGCAGGGCCTGGGTAACGGGGCTGTAGCCTTCCAGCATTGTGGCCAACCTTGAAAAAACAACACACATCCCCTCAAACACATTTCCAGGAGGCACAGAATGAAAAGTGAAGAAATGGTAGTTAAGGTCAGCCCGGCGTGACGAAAACAACGTTGAAACACTAGATGCCAACTTGTCTTGATACACACTGCTTTATTAATGCTGCTGAGGCGATTCTCTTGGAAGTCAGCCACACGTCAAACTTTGGCCATTCACTTGTCTTAAAACCTGTCTTACGTATAATAATGTAATCCGACACACCCATTGTGTGTGTTCCCACAGACAGAAGAACGATCGAATCCTATTTGTGTAGAAGTGTAGAACATCCTGGACCGTTTTATTTGTACATGCAGTCTAACCTGTTGGGGTTGGCCCATTCTTAAAACAGCGTTAAACATGCAACCTAATCATGTTTCATTTCAAATTAGAGGGCAGCACGATTGAATTCTAACTTATTATCACTCTCAATGTGTATAAATAAACTTTACCAAGATATTTTTCTTAATTGAGTTTATGTTTATTTACTATATGGGTTTATTTTACCAAGTGTTATACTACAGCATCAGTGTATCAAACAGATCTATACGCTACTACATGATGATACAGCTTTAACTAACATCTTCATATTACAGAATAGATTGTAGGTTCATCAACTTGTGTCAAAGTAAGACACATGCACAGACACATACAGTGGCTTCCTTGGCACTATAATGTTCAATATAGGTCGTCATGGTTTACCTGTAACACAAACACAATGGCACCGTGCGTACCGTTCACAGGTAAGTGACGTGTCTAACCTTTAACGTGTAACGAGAGTCCACCGGCTAACGTTTAAAGCTTGCTCGCTTTACATAATAAAACCCAGCTGTTAAATTCCGTTAAACGCTGACTACGACATCAGGAAACAGCGTGCATTGGTTCGGCTATATTTAATCTTAGCACAACCTTCTAGTGAGGGGTAAAGTTTGACTTTACTTTCGGATTTACTCACCTCTTCCAGTGCCACTTCCACTCCCCTGTATTTACTTCCTACTTCCCGGTACACGTGTGTATGACAGACCAAGCCCCGCCTCTCCTTGCACCTCATTGGTCCAACACTTTGACAGCAGCAGCAACAGGAGCTGCAGTTGGCTCCGTACTTTTGAGGCTTCAGGACGTAGTAAAGCAAATTTATGTGTGCGAATTTATGTATTGTTTTTATTATTTTATTATTATTTATTATTTTTTGCTTTTAAAAATAATAATTCATGTGTAATTAAATCCAAGTCAAGTATAAAGTAAAACATACTGCAAGTATAAAAGTTTTTCTACTGATGCCCTACTTGTTCACTTGAATGTATGAATTCTAAAAGAAATATATACTTTTTTTGTTAAAGTACTATTTATATTTCTTGCAAATAGAAATTATTTCCAAACACGGGTTCGTGTGAGGTACCGCCACATTCAATGACTCAGCACATTCCTGACATCCCCATCCCTACCTGCAGGGTCGTGCTCAGCTTGGCTACTTGTCTCTGGTGATCATGCTGCATATTTGTGTGCATGTTTGTAGTGTGACATAATAGCAGAAATCCCTGACCGTTAGGTAATGCAACTGCATTTAACAAAACCCAGATGCTGCACTGCCGAGTCTTGTCTCCCAAAAATAGTTTATATTTCTGGGAAATGACCTGACAAACCGGAAACAATAGTAAGATAAGATATTGAGTTTCCAGATTTTTCATATTTGCAACATGCCATTTCATTTATAACATTACAGCTGTCTGACTGGTGAAGTAAAAATCTTCTCCTGTGACCAAATAGTGGTGACGTAAAATACCGGTAAGTGAAGCAAAAGGAAAAATGCTTCACCTCAGGATATACAATTACAGCACAACAAAAGTTTAGTTTTTATTTCCCAGAAACAGTGAAGGTGCCAGCGCGTCTGTCTGAATGCGAGGTCGTCGGACGAACGCGCTCAGTGCTGTGCGGTGCTTTCATGGCGCCTCTTGTTGACGTTGTTGTGTGAGGTATGACTCTCTGGAGGGAAAGAAAGCCGCGACCTGATTAGGAGTTTAGCCTGCAAAGGCATTTTTCCAGTTAATTGGAACCAGGCAAAGTCAAGTGATGTTGTGTCTCGAGAAACCTCACAGGAAATCCGTGGCATGTGGTGAATGAACTTCAAGATAGGGTGTTAAATAAGATAGAAATCACAGGATCAGAGGTGGAATGAAAACGAGAATTGTTTGTTTTCAGTCGTCTTTATTTGCAGTGTTGGTGGCGACTGGTGGAACACATTAGGGGTCTGTCGGGGGGGCGTTGCCGGGGTATGCCAGCTATGCGTATCAGAGCCACAACAGGACAGAGGTCACTGGCCAGCCAGCATCTACGATCGTCACTGTTCTCCTTCCCATCATTTGTTCTTTACTTTTTGTCTTTGCCCTCCTCGATTTGTAAAAGATTGATAAAATAGGGCAAAAGTTCAAAAACTTCGTCCCATGTCAAATGTCAAAAAATGAAATCCCAAAGGAAATGATCTCCCCCCCCAATCTGTTAAGTAGCACTGGAGGCAGTGAAGGAAGCCCGGGAACAGAGCGAAAATGAATGAGGGGAGTGTGCGAAAGGGGGGAGTAAACAGAAGAAGAAAGAGTGGAGAAAAATGTTCTAAAAACACAGGTTTAGCAGCAGATGGGAACTAGCCGTGGAAACGGGATCGCGGCACAAGGACCAGGGGAGCGCCGAGGGGGAGTGTGAGTCAAGCTGGAGTTTATCACTGCGTGGAGAGTGATGAACAGGAGGGGGGGTGGTAGAGGAAAGAGGGAGGGTGGCTCATCACAGATATAAGAGAACTCCCAGGAAGAAGGAGCACTCAGGGCAGCGTCCGAGCTGCCGGTGGCCCCCGCTCGCACTGTTTACGCTACTGGAGTTTGTGTATGTTGGACCCTGCACACGGATCCACACTGAAGGGAGCAGTCGCCACCAGGGAGCCTCCAACGCCGACTTTCTCCCCCGCCGACGGTACCAGGATGGCCGTAACGGCTGGATGGAGCTGCTGAAGCCCGTCTGCTCCTAAAATCGAGACCATCCACCGGTTTCGCGGGTTCCTTCGTTCGAGCGGTTCACGCCTGCGACTGCTCCGGGTCAGAAGGTGACCCCGGTCATCGCCGGGCGCTGAGGTCAGAATGGCCGCCTTTGTGTTGTCGGACGTGGATTACAACCACAGTTACCTGGATGAGCACTTTTACTTCGAGAGCCCTTCTGAGGGCTACGGCGTCGCCATGGTGATCCTCTACCTGCTGGTTTGCGTGGTGGGACTGGCCGGGAACGCCTTGGTCATCGTCGCCATTTTGAAACTGGACCGGATGTCGTCCTCGACCACCGTGTACATATTCAACCTGGCTCTGGCCGACGGGCTCTTCATGGCGGGCCTCCCCTTCATCGCCAGCCAGAACCTCCAGAACTACTGGATGTTCGGCGACGCCGCCTGCAAAGCGGTGATGGTGCTGGACGGCATCAACCAGTTCACCAGCGCCTTCTGCCTGACGGCCATGAGCGCGGACCGCTACGCGGCGCTGGCCGACCCGCCGCGCTTCGCCGGCTGGCGCACACCGCGCCGCGCCAAGCTGGTGTCGGCGCTGCTGTGGCTGCTCTCGCTGCTCACCATCCTGCCCATGGCGCTGCACTTCTCGGCCGAGCGGGGCCAGTGCGTGCCGACGTTCGCCTCCGACGCCTGGTGGCTCGGCGTGCTCACCTACACCTTCGCCGCGGGCTTCGCGGCGCCGTTCGCGGTGATGACGGCCGCCTACGCCGCGCTGCTGCTCGCGCTGCGGCGCCAGCGGCGCCGGGCGCCGGCGCCAGCCCGGGGGGCCCAGCGGCTGGAGCGGCAGGTCACCCGGATGGTGGTGGCGGTGGTGGCGGTGTTCGGCGCGTGCTGGCTGCCGTTCTACACCTTCAACTTCTGGAGCCTGCACCAGGACGGCCTGTTCCTGACCTTCGCCAGGGCCTTCGAGGTCGTGGTGCTGCTGTCGTACTCGTGGAGCTGCGCCAACCCCATCCTCTACGCCTGTCTCTCCGACACCTTCCGGAGGCACTTCCGCACGCTGCTCTGCTGCGCCGAGAAGTCAGCTCCCAGCATGCTTTGCGACACTGAACAGTATGACTTAAATGAGGGAGGTATGCTGGATGTTACGGTTCTAGCATGAAGAGCAGAACATGTATCGCTAGTGTAGCCATTGAACTAAACTGCTTAATTCTTGGAATTATTGCCTTCCAGGAATAAAAGTGTATCTTATTCTGCTTTAATCAGTCCTGTGGAAATATCATCGCTTGTCAGTCATTTCCACTTTCCTATTTTCCACAAATATTGTGTTGTGCCGCCGGCTCCATCTCACACCTCTGTTATTGTTTGTCTTCCAATAACTCGGGCCTCTCCGTCGACCTGCGCTCCTTGCGTTTTCTTGTTATTCAGCTTTTCACCACAAGTAATGAAGCGAGGCAACGCGCGTCGATGGGTGGAGGGTAAACAGAATCTCCAGGGGCCCGTGCCTTCGGCTGATCGCGAGCAACAAAACAAGCGCGCCCCTCGACTCCCACAGCTGGATTATGTGTTTGGCTTGAAGTGCACAAAAGTGTCAGATGTGTGTGTTTATGCCCGAGTGGCTGCGTGTGTGTGTGTGTGTGTGTGTGTGTGTGTGTGTGTGTGTGTGTGTGTGTGTGTGTGTGTGTGTGTGTGTGTGTGTGTGTGTGTGTGTGTGTGTGTGTGTGCGCACGTGTACATAGCTTACTGTCGTATTCTGATGTCTTTCTAAGAGGATTTCCATAATATGCTTTCAAGGAACGGAGCACTATCACCTCCTGTAAAAACTATTTACTTCATCTAGGTGAAATAATACCAGCACTTATCTTTGTTGTGATGCACGTCAACATTCTAAATCGCTCTAAAACCAATACTGGCACTACACATCATCGGATGTGACATATTTAAAAAACTAGTTTTAGCTACTGTAGATGAATATATATTTATACATAAGTATTTTTAAAGGTCCTACAGAGTGTAATCCAGGATCCAATAATTAATAAGTAGGAAACACACATCTATCTAAAGTGATCCGTCTAAGCAGATGTTGGCTATCAATCATATAAATATGCATAAATGATGTCTGTGACAATCTGCAATCTGTTCATTCTGCTGAGAGAGAAATAAAGTGCCTCATTTTTGAAAACGGTGTCAGTGTCATACAGGTAAAACACACAAACACACGGAGGCTGAGGATCAGATACACATGTACAACACATGACTGTTAATATTTGCCCAGATATATGTTCTATCTATCTATTAATTACTATAACTATATATGGTAGTGTCTAAGTTCAAGACACTTATAATAAATGAAAACAATTCAGTAATATAAAATATGCTGTTTAATAAAATGAAGCCGCGCTTCATTTAATGTTATACTGTACGCTATGAAAATGGTTGATTAAAAGAATAGATAAAGGTTAAAGATGCTAAATGACCCATTTTCACAATGATTAGGTGAAAAAAAACATCTAAAGAGCGTGGGATAAATTAGTACTAGTACTTCACAGAGGCCTTGAATGCATCACCTTCGCTTTTAATAGAATTCAGCCTTAACTAGCTCTCATGTACCAATTCAATATGACAATATCCCCTTGGAAGGACACGATTTTCTGCTTACTATCAGGACAGAGGCTTCTTCTGATGATCAAGCTGAGTGTCTCCTTGACCGTCTGCTCCGACACGCTCACCAGAAGGCATCCTGTGAACTGGAAAGACTCTGTAAAGGTCAAGCCTACAAACTGAGAGCTTCCTGTGGCTGCCGGATTAAAAGAAAACCAGGCTAATAAATCTAATGCAAGGAAAGCAACTCCCGGCTTAATATGTACACGAGTTCTCAACAGGTATTGTAAATTTTAATTAAATTAAACCTTGTTAGCCATAAGTTTGTGTAGTTTTTGTTATGCTTTGGGTTCATTTCAATTAAAGACCTCTTCAAATGAAACCACTTAACAACATGTGTCCTCAATTAGTCCGAGGAATGAGCAAATGAAGTGTAAAACGCTGCCTCAAGGTGAATAAAGTCCCAATAAAAGCTGGTTGATGTCATCATTTCTAATGAGCAAGGAATAAAACCATGTGCAGCTTTCTGTGAGAAGGTCACCGCGTCCTTGGCTGCGTTATTAGCCCCGGAACACCGAGGCGGTGACGTGTCCCAGTTTGAGGCTGTAGCTCAGCAGCCGCTGGATGCCTGGTGACCGGATTCAACTGTTTAGCTGCAGTTTGCACAGATCACAGCGAAGGTTACGTCTCAGGCGCGTCTGTTTTCACTGTCAGTCTGCCGTCTACCTGAAATATATAAAAGAAAGCTATTCCCACGTAAATGAGGCATCTCAGGTTATTAGATAGAACATTCAGCTCAATGAATGCAGTGTTTTTCTAAAGCAGTTTGTGAAGTATTGGAGGTTTGGAGAATCAAGCCTCCAAATCACTAAAGTAAATACAACAGGTGAAAGTTGAGCTGCATAAAGAAGTTCACTTCCTGTCTCCGACTTTCTCCACACAGGGACCCGTGCAGAGCAGCACAGCCTCTCCCCCTTGAGGACTGTTGTAGGAACTATTCAGGGCCGAGGGGTCGGCAGATACGGCCCAGCGGCTCAACCCCCCCCACGCGTTGTTTGCTTCCTGAGCGTTGACCTTCGTTCACAAACACGCCGCTTCTTTCACATTCAAAGCCTGCCGGTCCCAGTTAAAGCCTTCATTCTTCTCATCGGACGTCTCTACTCGGACTGGTCCCATCTTCGCCCCCCCCCACGTGTAATTAAGACCAGATGCAAACTGCCTGAGAGGTTTGTCAGTAAAGGATATTGATGGCACCCGGGGGAGCGTGCTGTGCGTGAATGTGAATATTTGCCCGTGAAATGATTAGAGGGGCAGATCAATAAAGGTCGGCCGGGCAATTGACACAGTCCCCGGCCGTCGTGCTTTTTTCATTTCCTTCGCGTGCCTCTGTTTCGATTTACTCCTCCTCCTCCATTCCACACATTCTCTCCCCTCATCAGGCAACAACGTATTTATCTTTTTACGATGCCTGATCCCTTTTTGGGTTTGCAACAGGACTGCGTGGAGCAAAATAAAAACAAGATCCTGCTGAGTCAGCGCCCCCCGTGGTGCGGAGAGGCCGTAAACACAAACCAGTACGAGCTCAGTCTGAAAAATACCTGTTCTACAAGATCACAGCGCTCATTATGAATTGTGTATAGATTCAATATGCACATTCATTCACTTTACATCAAGCATTTCTGCACTTTTAGGAATATATGAAATGAGAAAATCAAAAAGCGCAAGCGTATTTGATGGTGGTGAATTTACAACTAAATGAAAAAAAACTCTATTTTCAGACTTTTTTTACAATACACAGTGTTGCCACAGCTAAATATTTAATAAACCGAAGAAGTTGGACATGACACGAGGGTTTTAAAGGAGATTTTCACATTTGTTTCACAAACTGAACGATGCCTCGGCTCCTTTCAAGCGCAAAAATAACTGCTGGGCTTTTTATGGAGCCAGAAGCTGCGCGGCTGTCGAAATATTTATCACAACGACTGAATCAATGTTTCAACAAGGTGATTCGGGTTAAGAGGATTTTCGTCTCAGCGTTTTTCCGTTTTACTGCACGTACTATATGATTAAGCTCATTCACCCACTCGTTCAAGGACGCCCGCGTAAACGCAGCACAGTCGACCCTCTCTGTGGGTGTTTTTGTTTTCTCTTTTTTTATAATCTCGTATTTCCCACTACATTTGTTGTCAGAAACGTATCAAACCATCCGTCTTACTGTACTTTCCTCAGAGAACCCTCGTCATCTGGATTCCCATTGGAAAATGTCCCAGGATCATAGAAGGGGCAGCGTATGGAAGCAGCTGAGATTTGTCAATCAGCTGTTTTTAGAGGCTATAAAGATGCAACGAGGTCTAAGTCTCACAATGGTAATATATGTGTGTATATATAGACTGATCTCTACTATTCCCACTGATAATGATACATTTATACAGCAAACATCAAACACAGGTTGAAAGCATCAGAAGGCGAAGGAACGTAACTCTGTGGAGGTTGAGAAACACAACTACTGTAGCACAGGGCAGAAGATGCACAGCTCATCAAAGAAACATGAAGACATGAGGATGAGGACCTTAAAAGTGGATCACGCCAGTGCTCTTTTAGGCTCATCAGGGAAGTTGGTTCCTTCCGCAAGCGGGTACATCCTGACTTCAGATCCCACTCTCCTGAAGATCTAAGAGCCCTGCTGGGTTTAGATTCCCACAGGAGCTCATAAACTTTGGCCTCACAGCACGGGAGGTTTACGGGACCGGTGTAAAGATTTAAGAACACGAGTAATAAACACAAGTTTGAGCCTTGAGAGAGGTTCTCTGTGAAGACTTCTTGCTGAGACTGAGCATGGAAAAGTTGAATAAAAGTGGTCCGGTGGTTGGACCCTGAGGGATTCCAAAATGTCATGGTGATCTACTTTACTTTAGGTTTATATACAGTGTGAAGTTCAGCCTGTTGATAGAAACCAGGACGATACAGAGGGTGTCAGTGCTTCACATCAAGAGAAATGATCAAGTACTTGCAGCTACTGACCAAGTCTAATTCAAATGAATATCTAGACACACTGCGGTTCGGTTCAGTCATTTTTCCTCCTCTCAAATATTGATGAGGCTCTTAGAAAAGGTCGCCACGAACGGCTCATGTTTAGTTCGGTTTTGACGTCAAAACACACTGTCATCCCGATCCAACACAGCAGGTTCACGGCCCGACCTCAGAGAACCCTCAGCAGCCCAGAACAGGCCAGATGGGTCGGCGCCGTGCGGCAGAGCTGGAGCTGGTCTCCGCGGCGAGGAACTTTTTGAAGACGAGGGGGAAATTGTCAAAGTAGCGCGATTCACTCCAGCGTGTGCAGAACAGAGCACTCAGAGGCAGCGCTTTCACGAAATAAACACAGCCTCTAGTTGTGGCAGGCAGCTTCTGGCCACTCAATCAATATACTGTCAATGATTGCTCAGCTTCTGAATCAGTCCTGTCAGGACAGAGCAGAACCGAAGAGAAAGTCCAAACCCTGGTTCTGCCTGACTTCTGTTTGGTCTTTATTTTCAATATCTCCCTTTTTAGTTTCAATTTTCTCTTTCTGTCGTAGAAACTGTCCATCAGGTTTCGGGAAATCGGTCAAAGTGATGTGAGTTACCATGACAACGAACCCCATAACTGCATTAAAGCTAGGCTTTTAGACCCAGCTACTGTAGCATTCTGTTAATTACGTGATTTCTAGCAGGTACATTCAAGTCTCCAGTTTCTAACTGGAATTGAAAATGGAAGGAATTACTGGCGACCTAGGAATATTACAGTATAGTGTATTTATAGTGCAGATAGTTCAATTAAGTTAAATGATCATATAACAGATATTCATTATTGTCATATTACCATGCAGGGTTTAAAGTGAATAACAGTAATATCTCTTAAATGACTTTATTGTATGCTAACATGCACTGCAGAGGTTTTATGAAGCGGCTGAAACCTCTGCTATTCAGTTACACATGTTCCCAAGGGAACAGCCCCATGAGGAGCAGCATTAATAACGCATCCAAGCTGTAAGTGAATCCCACGCCGACTTCACGAGACTGACGTTCGAGATGAAGTTTCCTCAATATTCACTGAAAATAAATAAGTGGAACCAAACAGCCGGACATAGTTGAGATCAGGAACAACTGGATGATTTCATGTCACCCAAAGGCAGGAAACCTCTCATCAGAGATTCTGTGACGCCCTCCACCCCCTCCCACCTTCCCTGCCCCTGCCGCTCATTAGCTCCCTAATACACAGCACATGTAAACCAGCACATTTCCATACGCCCTCATCCAGACTGTCAATTGTGCCTTCGAGCCTCCATTTCCACTCCTATTTCTGTGCTTGAGCTTTGTCTCCTCCATTAATAGCATCACATGACTTAGTGTTCTTTCATCTCAAGGCCAGAGGAGCTGCTGCATAAATAGACGGAATACAGTAATGCGTGTTTGTACAGTTTTAACATGTAAAAGCATAATAATTTGTATTAATGGAGTCTCCGGATGAAGCAGAACCTCTAATTTAGGCCCAATATGGCCGCTTT
This sequence comes from Betta splendens, assembly GCF_900634795.4. NCBI lineage: Eukaryota > Metazoa > Chordata > Actinopteri > Anabantiformes > Osphronemidae > Betta > Betta splendens. Next base: position 5,762,311 of record NC_040898.2, on the reverse strand, counting down.
GATACGCCTTCACGATTTGTGTTGTCTGCTGGTTGGTAAAATAAGCAGTCTCTGACTCAATGATGCAACTCGGACAAATGATGGTGTTTTTTTTATAGATTTTTCAGAGCTGCTCTATCAGAGTGATGACCTATGCTTGTTTTTGAGCGAAGTGCTACCTGTGACCACGCAACAGCTCACGGTCCGATCGCGGCCACGGCACGGGAGCCGCCGCGACGTCATCGCGCGCCGTCCGCGTGAGCGGCCATTTCTTACGTGAGCTCGCGACTGGCTCGAGGAACGCGTTTAAGGTTGAATCCAGGCAACGGGGGCTGTCGGCTGCGTGCAGGCACTGAAGCGGCTGGACTTCAGTCTGCATCACTGTAGCCTGACCTGCCGTTTTTAATTCATCACCCGTCCGTGAAAAAGAAGGTCCCCTTAAAAAAGCAGCTCGGCTCCTGTGATTGGACGCTTTCTATGGAAAAACTAAACATAGACATGTTTATAGATCCAGAACTGGGAACCATCAAGGGTCATATTCCTATATTTATCACTGCTACGCTATTATCAGCCAGATAAAGTCTCCCTGGGGTATTTCTGCTGCTCAGAGGGAAAATCTAGTCTGATAACTGTTTAAAACCTTCACTTCAGTGACATTAAAGATCTGGGTGGTGCAAACTCTTTGAGAGTGAAACCTGGCAACCCAGTCAACGCAGATGTTCCCCCTTCACACTGAGGTCACCGGGCTCCTTTAAATTCCAGGAATGGAAGAATATGCCTGAAAATAGCTTTGTCCGGCAGCAATATCCACTGGAAGCAGTTCTGTTCATCTCTTCAAGCCCAGCGACTTCTCCTGTCGGGTCGCATTCGTCCGCTCTGAACCCGTCGCAACGGATCCGCGACGCATCTGTGAGGAAACCTTCACCGACGAGCTGAGCGCTCGTTGACCTTGACAGCGCTCCTCCCCTCGACGCCGGCACCGTGGGGGGTCCGACCGATAAACGTGTCGCGGCGCCCGCTTCAATTTTGTCCCTTGGAGAAGTGTCACAGCGGAATCAAATCGGTCACACTCAGAAGACGTGTTTGTGCGCTGAGGCCTTGAAATGTGTGGGAAGAGAGCAAAGGGTCGCATCAGTCGGTTCTGAGGGAACAAGTCTGAGCTGTTTTGGATTTGAAGCCTTATCAAAGGTGGACCTTTGCCCGTCAGAGCTGCACTCGTGTTGACTTAGGCCTGTGTCAGAGCTGAAGGCCGCGTAGACGGACTGGTCCCAGTTATCACGTGATGAGTCTAAAGAGTGACTCCAAACTCTCAAAGTGAACATGAAGGAAGAAAATGAAGAGTGGAGGAAAACCGGAGAACCGGAATTTGGACCGCGATAAAGAGAAATGTCCGGCATTTGAATATGTTCTGTCCAGGATCCTCCTCCTCCGTTAGCGGCTCACAAAGCGTCTCCTACGCGACGCTTCCGCCGCTCGGACGGCGTCTCGGACGCGAACGAGGCCATTCGTCTTTCATGCGACAACAGTTGGTGGCGATTAATAATAGCAGCACTTTTGTGTCGCCGGGACACTTTCTCGTGGAGCGTTCTGCTGGGGAAGATAAGCATCTGCAGCCCCTCCTTCATGAAGACGGAAGAGGGGATGCTGGACGTGCGTGTCATCACTGACTGGGTTGTGCACGTGGAAGACAGTGGAGAACGCTTGTAGATAAAGCTCATACATTCACCAAGAGGCTTCCATAATTGCAGCCTGGGCTCGATTTTCCCCTTTCTGCCCATATGAAGGAACCACACAAGGGCGGTGGGAGCGCTCAGGTAGGTGCCACTCGTATTAAGCTTATTCTTATTTTTATACTCTTAATTCGCTGCATTGCTTAATTAAAAGACATCAACACTCTGTAGCAAAGAGAGATTCAGTATAAAGAGCCAGCGCGTAGGCATGACTCAAAATCAGCAAACTGCCGGACACCGATGCACACAGGGTGACGCACTAGCCGACACCCCCCCCCCCCCCCTCCTCTCTCTCTCTCCCCCCCAAGTCGTGCGTCGCGCCGCTCTGACCGTCTCCTCGCAAGGGATTCGGTGCCACGACTTGCGCGCGAGACGCAGCGCCACCGCGAGCGCACGCCGCGCTCCCGTCTTTCCGGTTTTGGACCCGCATCCGCTGGGCAGGAGCGGCATCGTTCTGGTGAGGGGAGGGCGCGAGGATGACTTGAGACGCGCGACACGGCCACCGGTTCCGGCGAAGGCGGGCGAGCGGAGCGCGTCGAACGCCGGCGCCGCGCGTAACGCGGTTGGAGCAGGTGGACGGAGAGCCGCGCGGGATGCAGCTTTCCAGCAGGAACGCGCCGCGACGCAGCGGCGGCACTCCGCGTTTGCGCCGTCGGACAGTTCACCACGACAGGCTTCATATGACGAGCGAGTTTTCAATATAAAAGTGAGTAGAATGACTCTTTTTGAATTTTATTTTTGAATGGCACCTTTTCAAATGGGCGTCGTTGCGGTATCAAATGATGAAATCGCCTCTTCTAGTAAAAGTTACGCTCATATTAAATGGATCCTGGTCCGCGGGGTTGCGCGACACGCAGGACACCTGCTCGCGCTGCGCGTTAAACGATGGCGCAGGGGTTGGGAAGTTTTTGGCGCACAAGTTTTCGCTCCACCTGAGCTGAACCTGCGTCTTCTTTGGCACCGAGGGGGTGGATCGGACTGTGCGCTCATTCATCCCAGCAGCAAGAGCCACACAGGAGTCGCTTAATGGGGCTGGAAGGGATGAAGTCACCTGCTCGTTTCGGGAGAGCAGCGTCCACGTCACTGTCAATTAGAAACGGCGTCCCGCTGAGCCGGACGTTACCTCGTCGCAGGTCTCAATCATCCCATTAGACTTTGCAGGAGCCCTAATGGAGCGCTCAATTCCCCTTTTACGCCCAATAATGGGATTTCTGCCCCGCTGTACAATTAAAGTGCAAGAATGTTACCAAATAGTCCTGAAACCTATACTTTAATTAGCACGAGACATCCGTTCATTAGTGGGTGTATTATTAGGGCAGATTGCTATTGGCTCACGCGAACACGCGCGCGCACACACGCAGGAGGCATCAATTGTCCTCCCGTTAATCTAATCTCTACACTGTACGTAGAGAAACCAGTGTAGACGGGCCAAAGCTGTTTAGTTCGGTTCGGTTGTGGAAGCGCGAGCTGAACCGTCGGCCCCGTTGAGCCAGACGCTGTCCCTGCGGGGGGAGGGTGAGGGGGAGGGGGGGGTGAGAGCGCGTGCCACGGTGTCAGAGCTGTTTGTCCCCGAGATCAATTGAATAAACATTTGCCTTGGGCAGCGCTGTGCCCTCGTCCTTCCCCTCACACGCAGGCGTGCTGCACGTGCACGTGCACGCGCCGGTCTGGGCACGCGCGCACGCACGCACGCACGCATGCAGACAGACGGTGCGCGTCCCGGAGTCGTGTGAGTTAATCGGATCGTTAACACGGAGGCGGTCACCCCCCACGTCTCTGCATATATGCTTCAGTCCACGGCACACGTGGAAATGAGTCAAAAAGTGTTCACGAGCAGTAGGTGCTGCGTGATTTGTTTCTATGTTTGCCTAATGGTTTTTCAAATGAAGGAGAAACAGCCAAATGTCCTTCTGCCAAATGCTTGTTGCAATGAAAGCAAGACTCTTTCATTTGAATCCAAACTTAATTTGACTGCAAATAAATTAACCTTGCAGCTGTTGTCATGGATCTTAGAGAAACAAATCTCATAGAAAATTAGTATTTCATTTCATTTTTCACACTATGTTCTCCCTCTCTCTCTCTCCCTCTCTCTCTCTCCATAGATCTTTCTTGGTATCTCACTTCTTCTTACAGCTGGGATGTGATACTTGTTCCACATCCCCAAAAATCCCCACTCACCCCAATCCCCCAAATCCCAAAGCTTCAAATGTCCTTATCTTAAAACTTAACCCCCCAAAGCCATTTTCACAAAACTGTTTAAAGTACACAACACTGACCCCAAACCCCTCGATAAGACCGTGCCTCTCATATCTCGGCTTCTGTAGACGTGTGGAGCCCTTTAATCCCACCATGGCCTTAGACCAGTGGCCCTTCCTCCTGAGCCCCCCCAACACCTCCGTCCCCGAGCCCCTTCTGTACGACGGCTACGTCCAGGGGAACGAGTCCGACCTGGACCTGAACATTTCCAAGGCCAAGGCGCAGGAGCACCAGGACGCCACCAGCTCCGTGGTCATCACCTTCATCTACTTCATGGTGTGCGCCGTGGGGCTCTGTGGCAACGCGCTGGTCATCTACGTCATCCTGCGCTACGCCAAGATGAAGACGGTGACCAACATCTACATCCTGAACCTGGCGGTGGCCGACGTCCTGTGCATGATGAGCCTGCCCTTCATCGCCTTGCAGCTGGCGCTGGTGCACTGGCCCTTTGGGGAAGCCCTGTGCCGGGTGATCATGACTGTGGGTGAGTAGAAAGTCCAAAACGCCTCACGTAGCTCCTTCCATCCCCACTGACCGCTCATCGACTCCCCTCCTCCCGCCCAGACTCTCTCAATCAGTTCACCAGCATCTTCTGCCTGATGGTGATGAGCATCGACCGGTACCTGGCCGTGGTCCACCCCATTAAGTCCACGAAATGGCGGAAGCCCCGCGTGGCCAAGCTGATCAACCTGACGGTGTGGGGGGTGTCGCTGCTGGTCATCCTGCCCACCATGATCTTCAGCGGCCTGGACAAGGTCCCGGTGTGCGGCATCGTGTGGCCGGAGCCCCAGGACGTCTACTACACGGCCTTCATCTTCTACACGTTCTTCATCGGGTTCTTCCTGCCGCTGTCGGTCATATGCCTGTGCTACCTGCTCATCATCGTCAAGGTGAGTGTCGCGCGGTTCCGTTTCCGCCGTGGAGGTCTTGCGTGGCTGACGGAGCCGTCCTTCCGTTGCCAGGTGAAGTCGTCCGGCATCAGGGTGTGCTCGTCCAAGCGCAAGCGCTCCGAGCGCAAGGTGACGCGCATGGTGTCCATCGTGGTGGCCGTGTTCGTGCTCTGCTGGCTGCCGTTCTACGCCTTCAACGTCACCTCCGTCACGGGCTCCATCAACCCCACGTCCGCCGTCAAGAGCACCTTCGACTTCGTGGTGGTGCTGGGCTACGCCAACAGCTGCGCCAACCCCATCCTGTACGCGTTCCTGTCGGACAACTTCAAGAAGAGCTTTCAGAACGTGCTGTGCCTGAAGAAGGTGGCAGGCCTGGACGAGGCGGAGCGCAGCGACAGCCGCGCCGACCGGAGCCGCATGGCCAACGACACCGCCGTCCTCAGCGCCACGCTGGAGGCGCACAACGCCGCGCTGCTCAACGGGGAGCTGCAAACCAGCATCTGAGGGGGGAGGGGGTGACCCCTGCTAGCGACCCCCCCATGCTCCAACATGTGGGGGCAGGAGGATGATGTAATGCTGCTCACGGACACTGACACGAGCAAAGTCCAGAGAAAAGCAAACGGGTTGCGGGGACGTTTGCAGGTCACTGATCCTGACTGGCATCTATTTAGATTTAAAGAGGCTGGTCGGACCTGATGCTGAGAACACAACGCAGCCCTTTACGCTCCACACCCTGGACCCCGCTGTACATTTGCCCCGTCGCTCGTGGAATTAAAAAGGTTTGACTCCGGGTTCTCTACATGTGGAAATACGGCCGAGGAAGTCGGACAGTTCTCCAGAACCATATAGACATTCAGTTGGTCTTACAGGAGGCCGGCCTATGTCTCCGTTGGAGGATTGATTTGATCTGTGAACCCTTCAATTGAGCATCTTGGATTATTGATTATGTAGGAACCTCCGCAGCTTCTTGCGGAACGCTTTCACGTTGTAAAAATTGAGTTTTCAAATGCAGAGGCCTGCTGTAAAAATCTGCGTCACTGACGTGACCGGTGTTTGACAAATCAACCCGTGAGCGTCTTTTAACAGTCACTGTCATTTGTGCCAACAGTCCACAATCCGTTTGGGCGCCGTGTGTGTGTTTTTTTCCTGACATCTTCTTAATGTGTGGCTACTGCCCTCGGCTTCGCGTTCCGGCTGATGTCTGCATGTCACAGCCAACGGGGGGAAAATGTGTCAATTAGGCAGCGAGACGGGGAGCGAGCGGGAACACAGAGGAAGCGGAACGAGCTGGAGAACCTGCATGAATACTGGAGAAAGGAAGAGATCAGTGTGTGTGTGTGTTCTGCGTCATATTTACTCCCTATGTAAGATTATTTCTATGGGAGGCCACCAGTTCTCAGAATGTATCTGCACGCTTAAAAGGTGAATTAGGTCAGATTATTGCATTTCCATACAAAAAGTATCTATGATCCATTATTCATGTTTGAATTAATCTAGTAGTAGCAGCAACGTAATAATGTTTCGCAATGACTCGGTTTAGGGGAGTTTCACTCGAAGCTTTTCTAGGTAAGTATCTCTTAAACCCACTTTCGTTTTATTAGGCTTTAGTATCATCAGGTTGTTGAGTGTCTCGTGCTGTGATCTGCTAACACACCCTTCAGCTGGCTTCCACGTCCTGTCGCCTCGCGGACATCGAGCCAATAGCGCGCATCGACTTCTTCTTCTTCTTCTTCTTCTTCTTCTTCTTCTTCTTCTTCTTCTTCTTCTTCTTCTTCTTCTTCTTCTCGTTTCTGCGCTGGGATATCGGTCAACTCAGCGGCCATCGATCACTGCGATCAGGCGGAAGATCACACGAGGAAGAGGAAGCAGAGCAGACGGGCTCCTGGGGAAAAGCATCACACACACACACGCACACGCACACACACACTGTACATCCCATTCTCTCTCTCTCTCTCTCTCTCTCTCTCCCGCTGTACGCGCACCCCCGATGTAATTAATGGACCGCGGATCTCTAATAGACGAGGCTGTTTGCGCCAAATCCAGTGTCACTGTAGCGCGCGGCATCCTGTAGTAGCTGCTCTCGTTGTAAAAAAGAATAACCACTGAGCGTTTCTCAGATGACGCGCGTGGTGCGTGTTTGCGTGCGCCGCCGCGGCTGTCTCCTTTCGCCACTGTACAGTGTACAGCCGCGGGGAGAGAACCCGGGGGACGGAGACCCCCCGGGCTTCCTCTTCTCCTCGTTGATTTCATTTGTGAAGGGCTAGAACGCGCACACCCGAGGGTGCGCCGTTCGACGCGGGCACGCGCTCCGCCTGCGTCACACGCGTCCGTGCTGGACGACGGTTCAGTCGCGCTGACCTCAATCGACAAGTTTCCGGCGAGTTCATTGCGACACACGCGCTTGTTGTTGACGTACTTTGTGTAAATTTACTTTTATCGATGTGCCTTGAAACTGAAAATAAAAACCATGTTTGACAGTATTTCAACCCGTTCGACCAAACGACCAAAGGCCTTTGTACAGCACGGACTGGTTGGGAACCAAAACACAAGAGGCTTGCTTCAGTATGTGTCAATTCAACTCCACTGTTGGTGTGATAATAATTAACACTAATGTCTAAAGCAGATGTTTATTTGTGATGTTGCATAGACTATGATGTGATCACTGATTGTACTGGGGAGTGTCCTCGTCTCAGTGTCCATTAAAGTGCAGGTTTCTGCTGCCGTGGTCTAACCTGTGTGTGTGTGTGTGTGTGTATGTGTGTGTGTGTGTGTGTGTGTGTGTGTCTGTGTGTGTGTGTGTGTGTGTGTGTGTGTGTACATACTGTAGGCGATTAACATACATTGGCCCCATAGGTTTACCTGGAGTTTAAAGAGCTCTCGTCAGCATCAGTACGTCTCTGGTACTGGCTGCTTCCTGTTTGCTGTACACAGGTAAGGGCTAAACTAGGATTCACTGGGTTGTTAAATCTAGCTTGCAGCAAACAAGTTATTGCATTATTAGCGTCAGTGAAAGCAGCTCAGTGCACAGTGTTGCTCATAAATAAACAATAATTACAATCTTAAGGCTTAAAAAGCCTCCTAGTGGCGCGATCATAAAATATCATAAAATGCACCACGTTCTCGGTCAGCTCTGACAGATTAACGACCTACTGTGGCTAGAATCCCACTCAAATGTCAGGACGTTACAGACAACATCCAAATCACCTGCAGTGAAAGTCAGGTTTTAGCCAACAGTCGCCGCGACTTTCCTTCATTTCAACTCTAATACTTCTCCAGCCGGACTCGCCGCCGTGTGACTCACGGCTCGATTTGCACTGCAGAGGACTCGCTTCCACTGGGATAACAAGAAGTTTGGGGGGGGGGGGGTTGTTTCAATAACCACACAGAGAAAAATTACCTTTGGAAATCTGCCGTGATAAAACAGACTCCGGGTAACGCAAAGTTAAAGGAACTAGGCCAGACTACAAGCAGTACAAGCATCTTAAAGGTCCCCCATGAAGAACAGCTGAATTCTGGGACAGGATCTCACTTCTAACATACTTGAGTCCTAGAAAAGTACCAGAATGTCTAATGGGGGGATTTTAATAGATTTTATATGACGCTGAAGGTGAAGACTTAGCAGCTGTTCGCCTGGCGTTCGCCTCCATATGCTGCAGGCTGCCTCCACCTGCTGGTCGAACGCTGCTGCTGTGGCGACAGCGGCCGCCTTAAATCAAACCGTCCCCACGCGCCCTGGTTCCTCAGCAGACGCATCAGATTTCCTGTCGGGACGATGTTCAGCGACGTGGAAACGCTGTCCAACATGCAGCTCCTCGCTGTGACTGTGAGTTTTGCATGAATGACTGATTTAGTCATGATATGGTCATTTTTGCTTCTTCTGTTTTTCTTTTTTTTACTTACACGTGAACAGGCTTCCTTTTCTCAGAATTTGACTAGCCATCTGCAGAGCAGCTATTCTGGGTGTTCAGGTTTCTGAAGGAGGCGTGTGATCCAGCCCTTTCACCGTCTTTGACCTCTTCTGACCCACATTGTGAAGATGCTCGACGTCTTCATGTGAGGAAATTAATACCCGTTCATTCGGCTTTCACTCACTTTCCATATTTCAGCAGAATCATTAGCTTTGGCCTAATTGTTCCATACGAAACCAAGAAACATTTCATGCAGACAAACACTAAACATTCCACGTAGTTCGTCATCATCTGATTTACTTTTTGGCGTTGAGTGTGACTCAACATGGAGCCAAGTCTTCCTCAAAGGTACCTTCCCTCTTCCCCTTTTTGCCATTCATAATGTACATCTAGAACCTAATAACATCTAGTGGCTGTAATGATGCCTTGGACCAGACCTGGTTCTGATGCCTTGGTTACACCAATGTCTTTGTTCCATTATACCAAGACTAACGCTAGCAGGTTTTCCTTGTTAACCATGCGATCGTGCCACTTTATTAGGCCTTCAACCGCCCGGCTATGTGCTATCATACGATGCAATAGGTGTGACCCCTGTTGTTGATAGCTCAGCTCATCTCTTGCTTTCTAAATGCGTGTTCAGCGCCACAGATGCACCTGTTGTTCTCAGCTAAATCAGCGGGTAGTAAAACAGAACTAACACCTTTTAATGACTTTTCACCGCATCATTTCCGGCGGCTTCCAGCAGCTGCAGCCAGCGTGAAAGGCGCTGAGTAGGACAAGACTTTAGGGAAACCGCTGGACGGAGTAACAAAGCGAGGTGAGCCTCGAGTCGCCTTCAGATCCCTTCTAGTCTGCTCACTCTGAATGTGGACATCCAGAGCAACGCGGCCCAACTCCTTGTGTGCGATTCCTCGCTGAGCGCAAGGTGCGATTCCAACCGGTTTCGCACTGATGTGAAGGAAGTGAACTTAGTCACATCTTCTGAATTTACTACGGCCTGCACTGATAACCAGCAGCGGTGAGTCACTAAGGTGAGTCAGGTTCAACTTACTGAAGATCACACCAAAGAGTCATCATTTTTGTCACTGTGTTTCAGAATGAGGCATTAGCTTCTAAATATTTGTTTTATAATTTATCCCTTTAGACATTTTCCTTCCTTATTTCTTAGAGAAACAGTAGAATATATTGAAGTCCATCTTAATGAATGATCATTTTTTGTGAGAGTTGATAAGAGAAGCTAACGGTTTACATAAAATAAATAAAGCAGCTTCAATAACATTTGCAGTTTCTACAGTTGGTTTGTCCTTTTAGGGGTCACGTGAATGCCGGAGTCCATTGCAGCTGTCAATCAGGCAAGAGGCGGGGTTCTGGACAGGTCACCAGTCAATCATAGAAATAAGGGCGCCTCTTTTCAATATGTAGGGATGGTATTAGCCAGATGAAGAGCAGGGCCACGATATGCTTCGAGCTAAGTTCAAGTGATCAGTTCGTCTGTGCCAACTATCACTGAGTCTGCTAGAGGTGCAGACCTCTGGACTTTGCACCCGGGGTTTGGTCTTGAACCGATGATACAGCAGGAAAAGTGTAAACTATGTCAACCTATGTCAATTCACACGGGTGAATTTCTGTCAAGTCCTATGGAAAATAGCAGTCAGGACTTTCCTGAGGAGAACAGGATCATGAGCTGCTTCAGTCTTTGTTTCAGACCCACTAATAATAACAACAGGAACCATAGCTTTTTGAAAACCTAAGTGGAAAATGTGAACTAAAGGTGAGTGAGTCTAAACGTCACCACTTCATTCTCTGTTTCTGCTCTGTTGAAGCTGTAAAGGCCCAATTTTAATGTGTATGGAAGTGTCTTACTATTAGTTGGTTTGTGCTGATTGTCCTGTGATTTAGTACTGTATGTGCTACAGTATGTGGGGGGATGCTCCTCACACACACACACACACACACACACACACACACACACACACACACACACACACACACAGCGGGGAAGTCCCACAACAGACAGTGAGGTCATACTCAAATGAGCTCCCATGTTGAAATACAGGCTTGGCTCATTCGCGTCTGCAGACCGAGGATCCTCCCGCCGCTGCTTCATCTCGCCAGGTGAGTGAACGCTCCGAACAGCATTTTCAAGCTAAGCGAGGTACAAATTGCTGTTTTCGGCCCGGACGGGACTCGAACCCATGACTGCAGCGTCCGTTCCCCTCTCTGAACGGCAGGTGGTAACAAACGGCAGAATCCGGGTCGCCTCATTGGGTCGTCACTCTGAACCTTGTCTTTGTTCTGAATGTGAGTTGTGTTTTTGTCACACATGCGTGGAAAAAGTAGCCCAAGGTGTGGTGAGAAGTAAAAAGCGTGACCAAAAATGACAAAAAAAGGGTTCAAGCAACAACAAAACACATTAAAAAGCACAACGCTGGTTCTGGGTGATTTGAATTAGTAAATATGGAATAGAAAACCTTTTTTTTACACTACGATAGCGACACATGTACATGTGAAAGGCCTGAGTGAGTCTTGATCATCAGGGCGTGACAAATACACTCAAGAAGAAATAAGGCTTTGTGTGCTCGGAGGCAGTGGAGGGTGGAGGAGGTTCTTCACAGTCCGTCGACTCGCGACCCGCCAGAGCGGAGAAGTACGCGTTTGACGTGACTTATTAAAAAGGACGAAAATGACCCAAAATGCAGCGAGGACGGTGTGCCGGGGATTAGCATTAGCTACCTTTAGCTCCATGTACGACGGGGCGGCTTTAAAACACAGAACCGACTAAAACCATGCTAAACAGTGCTACTGTCTGTGTGTGTGTCGCTGTGAAGGTCACCGGGGCTGATGGGTAAAAAGTGTTGCGAGGGCAAACACTGGGACGGTCTGCTCAAGAAATGCGTGGAGTGCCGTCTGACCTGCCAGGAAACGCACATGAACAGCAGATGCATCAGCTACTGCAGTTAGTAACACGCATGCACCCGCCCGCACAACCACCTGAAATGAGGAAATTCACATTATTTTCTAACACAATAGTAGATGGGTCCATGCTGCTTATAAGCATGATCCGCATGCATCACGTGTTCTACGCCCTCCTCTGCACCAGAGTCGCTTCAATGCAAGGCCACGCCGGGACACTACTACGACCTGCTGCTGAAGAAATGCATGAGGTGCTCTGACATCTGCGGCAGACATCCGGCCGAGTGCTCCCAGCACTGCCAGAGTGAGTTCAGCCTGCAGCCATGTTGTAAATGTGACGTTTGTCGCCCACGTCTGACGACTAAACTGCCCGCTGCTCCCCAGCGTCCACGGCCCCCGTGACCGGCGGCGCGTTGACGGCCGAGGTAACGGGCGTGAAGGCTTCCAGAGACCTGTCCGTGACGACGGGACTAGAACCCCCCGGTATCTGGATGTATCCGCTGCTGGCCCTGTGCGTTGTGCTGGTGGTTGCCAGCTTGTCCGCAGCCCTGGCGGTGTTCCCGAGAAGAGCCAGGAAGGGGGCCTCGAACCCAGGAGCCAAGAAGGCCAGCGCCAAGCAGGAGGCCGGCCCCCCGCGGGCCCAGAAAGGTCACGACGGGGTCAAAACCAGCCAAGGGCCAAACAGAGGCGCAGCAGTAAGAGTAGTAACACTTCACTTCCCTCTGTATCCGCAGATGTTGTAACGAATCCAAGCCGCCCGGCCGAGCCCTCCGAAGAGCCCAACCCGACGGAGACCTGCGTGTGCGTGCACTGCTTCCCGGACCTGAAGGCCCTGGGCCAGAGCAGCGACGGGCCGCTGAGGGCCCCCTTCACGTTCTACCAACAAGCCGTCCACAAGGGCCCGACCCCAAAGGGAGCCTCCCTCTGGAGCGAGGACAGCCTGTACACCTCGGGGATAGAGGTCCACGAGGAGGCGGCAGTGGGATGAGTCCGCCCGCTAACCGTCAATCGGACCGTCGGAAAGGAAAACTGAAACGGATGAATGTGTCCCAGGCAAAAATCTAACGTTTGATAGGAAATAAATAATACTAACAAAGCTACACTGTTTAGTTAATAACCATCACATCACAACATCTGTTTGAGATCAGGTTATTTTCTTAGTTGTATATTGTTTCAGAAATTAGGTCCATTGGCTTTATCATTGTTTTCTTCCCTGTAGTTACTGTATTTGCTTTTTAATGAGCTCAACGTCACAGACAGCACTAGACGATAAAATGAAGACCGAACTATCAGCTTGGCCATTCAACGTCCCACATCTACACTGGAACACTGGAAAAGCTGCAACATTTAACAGGCTGATGCCTAAAAAAGCCAAAGAGAGAAGTAGAATCTCTGTAAAAATCTAAATGAACTTCTGCTACGACAGTTCTCTGGTACGTTGACAGTGAAAGTAGACTTCAATGAGAACCGGGTGCTGATCAGTCACGACATTCAAAAGCAAAAAGTCGGACGAACGCGTATAAATACCGCTTATACTTGTATACGTCAATAAAAGAGCAACCCACAGAAGGTTACAGATATAGATTTGTCTTTATTTGAGTGTTTTAATCACTGTGTCCAGTTGCTGCAGCAGTTCTATGAGAGGAATGACCGATCGAGTTTCCGAGGCCCAGATCCCGCGACGCAGAAGAACAAACAAACTGAGGCGGATCTGTAAATAAACTGTACATATATATATACTCTTCACATACAATATCACCATGTGGGAGAAAAAAAAAAGATCCTATCAAAACGTGATGCTTAGCTCAGACAGCATGCTGAATGCAAGTACTGATTCAGTACACGGACACGCGGCACATACGCACGCACACGTGCATACAAACAGAAACACAAACAGTTTTTTTCCCCTCCCTCCCACCTTTGGGTCTCACACACACACACAGAAATAAAGCGACATGCTGCCGACGGTCAACACTACAGGACTGAGCTTCTCACTTCTTATATATACTTTTCATCGAGAATAACATCCATCTTTTTTGTTTCGTTTCCTTTTTTTTTGGCCATTTACCTGAAATAGCACAACAACAATAACATAACTTGACATTAAACGTTTCCTTCTGAAACGTCCCCCGACCCAAAAGAACTTTGTATTTGTACTATTTTGCATTTGCGTACAAATTAATGATCAATACACGGTTGATGGGGAAAAATGATTCACAGACTGATCATGTAACATGAAACCAATAGCGTTGTTCCGTTATTATAAAAATATAATATTCATGTACTGTGTGATCTGTAGCCAGCCCTGAAGCAGAGCGGGCAAAAAGAAAAGAGTCCTCAGAAGGTCTGACTGACAGCTGCAAACTCATGAGTAATTTGTGGATTCACCAGCATCGATACAATGTTCATAACACCGCCGAGTTTTTCCCACTCCGTATTTAGAAAAAAAATGCATTAGGAATATTTCCATCCTCGCGATATTTGGTCATTTAGAAGAAAGTGGGCGTTTTGGACCGGTGCGCTTGTGTCTAGAAAGATGAGCGTTCATGTTTGTGGGTAAAACAGGGGAAGTTTGCGGCTCCGCTTCTCAAGTGCGCGCGGCTGTTGGGTAAATGCATCTGTGCAGGCGTGGAGCAGATGTTGGTGAACAGCATTTGTGATCAAGTAAACGTTCCCGAGGCGAAATACAAACTAATTCTGTCCCTGTCCGCGTCTAAAAGGGGGAAAAAATAGGGGATATACCACTATTTGGTTACAGATGGAGTTTGCAGAAACGTCTTTCTTTCAACACCTGTCACAGTTGTTTTGTCTTTAGCTCCTGAATTTCAGTGCAACGTCTACTCGTGCCGCACCCCGAACGCGTCCCCCCTCCAATTTCCTGCATCTTGTTTGGCTCCTGAAAGCAGACGGCTCATTCCCCAAAGTCACACGGAACAACTTCACGTGTACGTACTGTAACAATGGCTCCGCGCTAGAAACTGCAACTTAATAGTGGCACAGGGAAGAGGAGCTCCGTTTGCTTCCCGCTCTAGTCACTTATTTGGGAACAGGTGCCAAAGTCTTCCTCATCTCCTCCTGCAGGCGGAACGGGTGGAGTCGTCTATTCGTACTCCAGGAACTGTTTGTGGTAAAACAAAAGGTACCTGGGGAGGTGAAAGCAGCAGTGTTGGTAACGAGCAGGAGTGAAACGCGTGTTTAATTCCTTAATTCCATCTAAAAGCATCATTGTTAGGAGTGTTGGATGCTGCGGCTCGCTCACCCTTCGCTATCCAGCACGTCCTTGATGGTTGCCTTGGTGATGATGGCATCGTCGCATTTGAACCACTGGTCCTTGTGCTGCCGTATGAAGGTGGTGTAGTGTCCGCTCTCTAGCGTCCCCTGGTGGTTCACCACAGCAAAAAGACTATATCTGCAAGCAACAGGAAGAGAAAGGGATGCTTAGTTTAATAGCTCTGTTCAAATGCTAATTAAGGTTCATCAGCTTAGCATTATTGTGATCCAATGACAACCCATGATGTGCACTGGAAAGAGTGCCCATGTGTGGTTCATTCTTAGACACTGGGCCTGTACTATAAAGCAGTTCAGACAGTCTTACTTGTTGTCATTATTGAAGGGGTCCACAGTCTGCTGGTACTGCCCGTTCATCCTGCTTTCTTTACTGAAACACACGGCGGAACAACTTAATCACAACACATGCAGTTGACACCAAGAACAGTCTTTTCACTGGCTTCCAAGAAACAACCAATGTCCCACTTATACACTACGGATATGACTATGGCTAAAATGTTTAGCTTATTACTAAAATCGGGCTTTCCTTCCATTTATCCCATGTACTGCATCTACCTAGAGGCCATGAAAGGCGTCATATCCAGCTCCAGAGGGAAAGAGACGTACGTCGTGATCTTCCGTCGTAGTTTGGCCGAGTGCTCAAACCTCTGAAAACACACACACACACACACACACACACACACACACACACACACACACACACACACACACACACACACACACACACACACACACACACACACACACACATATTAAAAGACTGCTGTGATGGTCAGAGAGCCCTGAATTAGCGGTCACCATACGCTCTCGCTCTCACTTTGAGGTGAAAACAGGCCACGATGGGCAGCTTCTTCATGGTCAGCTGCTTTGTGGACTCCTGGTAACTATGGCAACCGCTGCACTTAATCTTTGCACTGCTTCCCAGGTGCTCCGGTCTGGTGAACCTAACATGGCAGAGGATGGGGGTTAACGCATGTGTTTGTGTTGATGCTGCTGCTGTCTGAGGTCACTGCTCTGTGGTCTGGGGAGAAACCAGAATGAGTTTCAAGGATCCAGGTTTTGCACATGCACAGCCACATGCAAACTGGACCAATAAGGCTGAATATTATATATTATATATAACTGATTAACATTCATTAATGTTAATGCCATTTCATTACCTGCGCAGACAATCTGTAAGCGTTGTCGCTCCACTGGTGTGACTTTCTCCGTTCAGTGCTGATCCGTCTCCTCCGGGACTCAGGGGCCAGAACGGTGTCGAGGAGCCCGGCAGGTCCAGACTGATGTCCCAGAACGGGTCTATGGTTGTTGAAACTCCACTGGAGGGAAGACAGGAGAACATGAATATGAGATTTTGACGCATCATCTGCATCTGTGTCAAAGTTTACTCCAGAGATAATTCTCAAATATGGTGCAAACTACAGGAGGAGAAACAACAAGTTATATTTACTGCATCAAGATGAGCCAATAGTGTCTCTGGCCACCAGGTGGAACCAGAGATTAACTTTAACAGACTGCCATGAATGGGCTTTCCTGTTGCTGCAGTGAAGCAGTTGTTGTGTGTAAGTGTGTGTGCAGTCGATGGTGCAATGTGTGAATGACGGAGGGGAGGCGAGACGGAGGGGTCAGTTCAAGGCAAGATATCAGAGACGGGTAAAACAGCAGCACTTCAAAGGCAGGAGGTGGAAACCTCTCCACAACACACACACTCACTGGCACACTTGACAGGTGACATCAGACTGCAGGCCTCCTGTGAAGATCTGGTCGATGATGCAGTTACAGTGATTGGGGTTGTTGGCTTTCTTGCCGTTGTCATCTGTGTGAACATGAAAACAAACACAAACCAGTCACTAAAAGCGATGCAGTGGAACTTTACTGTCATTGCTTATGTGTCCAAAAAAGCCTCATCTGTCATGTCAGCTTCCACATCTCCTCTGTGTGTGTGTGTGTGTGTGTGTGTGTGTGTGTGTGTGTGTGTGTGTGTGTGTGTGTGTGTGTGTGTGTGTGTGTGTGTGTGTGTGTGTGTGTGTGTGTGTGTGTGTGTGTGTGTGTGTTGGTCTCTCTCTCTATAATATTTAGCGTTTCTCCTGGCCTTTTCTAGCTGATTTCTGTGTTTCCATCTATGTGCACATGCAGATTTGACCTTTGCAGTGTCTGTGCAGAACATCCAGCGCTGCAATGAGGAACTCGTGTGCGTCCTGCTGCTCGTACCCGGCCAGGTGACGGGCATGCGTCCACACCAGGTGGAGGAGGCGGAACGGGATGTGAGGCGAGCGATGGCCTGAGTAGAACTGCAGAGGGAAGGCCTGCGCGTGAGGGGAAGCTTCCCGCTGCGCCAAACTGCACTGGTTAAGCGAAATAAAACGGGCAGTCACCTCCTGGAACAGCTGCGACATCTCACACACCAGGCAGGAGTTGCTCTGCATCTCGCACTTGTGCCGGTCGGACAGGAAGAAGTCGCGCAGCAGCGGCGTGTGCGTCAGCGCCTGCACGATGCAGTTCATGAAGCACGTGTTGCCCAGGTTTATCAGGCCGCGCAGACCTGGACGCGGAGGAGAAACACAGGCAGTGGACATTATGACGGGCCCGAGGCGGAGGGAGCCCAAACCACACCCACACGGGAGGAGGAGGGGAGAGCGGCGAGCCTCGCAGATCAGCAGCCAGGCCTGCGATTTCCCTCACCTGAGACGGTGCCAGGGATGTTAGCGGCGCCACAGGCTGCTGCGAGGTGCTAAACATATGCCGGCTCCCCTCTCTCCCACACACGCGCCTTCATTCAAGCTTCATCCGCAGCGTTCGCTGCCGCACAACAAAACGAGGGCCGTTTGTCCACGCCGGCTCCTCTCCTCAACCGCCGGCTCCCGGAGACACCCACCGATAGTGCAGTTGGAGGTGATCCTCCTCCTCTTGGGGTTGTGTCGGAGCAACTCCAGCTCTCGCTTGGTGGGCTCCCACGTGGAGTACTTCTCCCCTATACCTGCAACGCATACACACATTTGAATGTCTGCTTGCTGCGCTGTGCTGTTGTGTCAGACAGAATCAGGAATCAGGCAGATGTGGATTTGTTTAATTGGATGCTGTTATTTGCGGTGCGTTATGAAAGATCAAAACCTGCTTTAGAAAATAATAGATATTTGAAAAATCCTCAGTTCTACTGTTGTGTTGTTATGAAAGGTAGGACAGGATTGTGTTTGCTGAATTCAGCAGTGTCTCCCATGCTTACACACTGTACCTTGCATTTTCCAGGCTTTTCTTTGTTCCTCTTTGGCAATCTGTTCCATGTCTTTGTCATAGACGTAGTCTTGGCACATAAAACAGTAAATTCCCCCATAAAGCAGGTCAATAGCTGGCAAGACAAAAGGAGACAGGCGGAGGGAGAAAAGGTAAATGAAAACAATACGTGTTCAAAGGCGTTGTGTGTCTGTTAGAGCGTAATAAATACTGTAGCTGTGTGAACTGCTAACTGCTTTATTCTCTCCAGGTCTATTCGGGTTTTGTTGCCATGGAGCCGAGATGCCAGGTAGCAGGGTATTATCTGCTCCATCCAGGAAGGATGAAGAAGAGCAGTGAGGAGTCAAAAGGTGAGGAGGAGGGAGGTGCCTATGTAACACACACACACACACACACACACACACACACACACACACACACACACACACACACACACACACACACACACACACACACACTCGCGATAGGATGAGAAACTGAGCTTTTAGTACATTTAGATTAAGTCGAACAACTATGAACATCTAAGGGGTCATCAGGTAACCATGGGAACAAGAGGATATACAGAGACGAGCGCAATCCGAGGCTGCACAACGGAATACGGCAGATAAGGCATTGCATGGGATGAAGGGGAGGGAAAAAAACAAAAGAGGAGGAGAGGCAGGAGAGGAAGGAGGGGCCGCGATTTAATGGGGGCTAATTCCACAGGGGTTTGTTAAAGACGACTTAATTACCTCCTCGCCAGTCAGCCGAGAGCTGCGCTGCGCTCCTCCCTTGCTGCCGTATCGGAGTGTGTCTTGCTCTACTTTGTTTCCTGTGCTTCGCAGCATTTAATTTAGCTGCCAACCTAATTAAACTGGCGGTTACACTCCATGGGAGGCGCGCTCGCACAGGAGGACCTTCCCGAGTAAAATTATCCTCAGAACACGACACGAGAAAGGAGGCGGCCCCTGATTCGGCGGATTCAGATCCTCAGGTGAGGAATTTTAAAGCAGAGGTGGACTCTGGACTCTTACACACACACACACACACAAATGTGCAAATAAATGTGGATGCTGTCACCGAATAAACACACTTCAACCTCTAATCTGTCCGCCATCCATGTACGAGTGTCATCCCTCACACAAGCTCCAGGAGACTTTGATGCAGCTGCTTCAACGGAGCGAGTTCAGGTATTATTCAGCGCCTCCCCCTGCGAGGGAGCGGAGACTTTCGAGCGGTGTTGTGATTATCACGAGCCATGTGTCCCTGTGGGAGTAGCAGGGATCGGGGAAAGCAGCCAACTGTTCTTGGTGTTCAGCAAACACCCACGTCTTTGTTCAAATCTGGTGCCATCCAGATTGTGTCTGTTTGATGCAAATATTTAATTCAAAAGGAGAAGCTGCTTGCGCGTTTCCCCACTCGGAACAGAGCGACCTTCATGCGAGCGGTTGTGGGGAACGCTGTGCGGTTGATACGCGCCTCTGAAAATAGACGGCTTCTCCGGCGTCTTTAAAAAAAAAAAAAAAAAAGGAGGAGCGCTGCACAGACGCCATGCAAATTAGCGATATCACCTACCAGAGGTTTTACATTCGCTTCTCTGGCCTGGAATAATAATTGTGCTTTTCCACGCGGAAAAAGTTCATTTTGGAGGAAAGATTGTGAGACGGGGGAGGCGCTCACCATAAAGCAGCTTCCACCAACAAAGACCTCAGTCCTAAACCATCACTAGGTCCACTAATGGCTAGAAGCACATACACAAACGCCCTTGAGGTCATGTATTTGGCTGTTGCTGTAGTGTAGAGGACACTCGGGGGGCCTTGAATTGCTCGTGTGCCGTACCCAAGTTGTGCCTTTTGCTCTTGGCGTGCTCGTGGATGTGTTTTTTGGCAAAGCAGGCGAAGAAGACACAGTAGAGGCAGGAGTGGAGTCTGTTGAGGTGGGCGCCGCACATGTGGCAGACGCATGACTTGGCCTGAGGGAGAGAGGGGAGACGACGCCAGAGGCATTAACGGGGAAACAAAAGGAGAGACCCACAATGCACACCCACACAATCAGAAGCTCTGGTTCTATCTAGGAAAACACGCAATTAAAAATATATCCACACAGTTAAATGCTGGTCATGTCGTCACTACGCCAGTGGAGCCTTGCCGTTATCATCCGTGGAACCCCCCGCTGTGTCTACATCACATTTATCCAAGTACATGTCACGGATGAGCAGGAGTATGTATTTATGTGTATGCGAGAGCAATAATACACAATGTGCCAGATGAAATGGCATTTGTCTTGTCCAGTGAAGGGGAAGATCCTCATTGCGGTTGGGCGGGTGTGAGAAGATAAAGAGAATAAATATCAGTTGTGTTTGCTATTACTTTTATAATTTGCTCTTTCAAAAGGATCTGTATTTACTAATAATCTCAAGAGTGCGCACAGTGCCAGAACAGAAGACTGGCACGTGTAGCGCCACGGGGGGTCAATACGCAGCCTTTGCGCCAGCCTCGTCCACTCTGTGGGGCAGGGTGGGCGCAAGGACGCGGGCGCGTGCGGGAGAAGAGCCCGCAAAATACCCCCTGCGCGTATTTCACGCCTCAGGAAGCTGTGCGCGTGGCAGAGTGCGGACGGACGCTCCGGAGCACAACCCGTGCACTACGGATGAGCACGCGCTAAAAACGGCGCTCATCGGATGCGCCCTCACCTGTGATGCGCCATAAAACGCCGCCCTCGCGGGAACGTGTGCACGTCGATGTGATCGATCCTGTCGCGTAATGCGGCAGCAGTTAAAACATCTGGCATTCGATTGGCGCGAGGACGGCCAGAACGCACAATAGATGATTTATAACTCATTACTGGCTTCCGGGCGAGGGAGCACCAGCGGGTACGGTGCAGCTCGTCTGCAGCGCGCTGCTGGAAGGAAGTGGAGCCACTGCAGGCGCGGTGTCAATGCAAACAGATGCACATCAGCCTCTGGGTCTATGACGCGGTCCCCGCCGCTGAAACAAGCCACCGGTGGGGTTCACCGAGCGGCACTTCGCCATTTGAGCGGTAACAAGCGACCCTCAGCGTGGTCGGTGGGAAGTGGGGTGTGTGTGTGTGTGGGGGGGGGGATGCAGCCATTTGGCATTCAAGGCACTTGTGTGGCGATTTGTGTTTTTTTGGTAGGGCGGGGAGCCGTCCACACACGCGACGCCAGCCCACGCAC
Organism: Betta splendens; assembly: GCF_900634795.4. Taxonomy (NCBI): domain Eukaryota; kingdom Metazoa; phylum Chordata; class Actinopteri; order Anabantiformes; family Osphronemidae; genus Betta; species Betta splendens. The sequence continues at coordinate 5,740,941 of NC_040898.2, read as the reverse complement.
GAGCACACACGCGAGCACGCGCACACACATACACACGCACGCACTCCCGTCCCCGGGTACGGGACGACTCTCCTCTAACCGCTCGCGCCCCTCCGTCACTTGTTACCTTGCGCCTTCTGGTCTCGGCGGAGCCGCTCCACACGAAACACTGATAGATGACCCTCAGGTTCTGCTTCCAGTTGTCTACTTTAAAGCCGTTGACATGGGGGCAGCCTGCGGGACTCATGGTAGTCGCAGCATCCGGCTTGACCGTCCTTTAGGCGATGAAACCTGTTCCAGTCCCTCAGCGCTGACCCGGTCCAAACAGGCAGGCTGGCGCACTAGCTTGCCAGGTTCGTTATCCTCCGATGGCTGCGTTCTGGCTAACTGGACATGTCTGGGTTGCGGCAACCGAGACACGCGCAGTAGCGAACATATAGACGGAATTTCCCGTGTGCGTCTATTTGAAACGGAATATAGTGTGTGGATTTGAATCCGGAATATAGTCGGTTACGCAGTTCTCCACATTCGCAGAATTACATGTTAGCACGCTGGCTAAACTTGGTTAGCATTGAAATTTCAACAGTAGCATACACAGTAAGCGTCGTCAAGACCCACCTCATTCATAGCATGGTCCAATGAACGCGGAGTGCCGCCCATGATTGGCGTGCGTTAACTTCCCTTAAGCGGTGAAGTCCCGCCTACATAAAGTGGAAGCTGCGGCGTGATTGGTGCCCGTTTCTCGCACACCACATCCGCCTGTATAAGTACGTTGATTGGCTGCAGGGGAAATCAGCTGCATTGTATCAATCAAAAGCGTTACAATGTGGCAATCAAAAGTGAATGGTATTGGAAATGCACTTCATTACACGAGAGTCTTTTCACAAAGCCATGAAACCTCAAACTATATTTTTAAACAATTTATTATTAACAGACCCACAATCGTAAAGCTCAAGCCCCCACATGACAAGACAGTTTTGGTTCGTCTGTTGACTTTACCTCTTGTAATAACAAGCTGTCAAAACTGTTTTCTGTACAGTGCTCCAGCGACCTCTAGTGGATCCAACCAGAAGGTAAAAAAAGAGCAAAACAAAAACCGGTGCACCTGATTGTGAACGACTTTTCCGCTGTGACGATTTTGGTCAAGGGCATGTCCTCGTGAACAGACACACTATCAATAATATCCACATTCTAACCAAAAGGAGTGAGGGTAAAACGACGATCGCAATCTTTACAAATGTAGAATATATCTGATTTATTCTTCGTCAGTCATAGATACTTGATCTCACATGTAATGCCCTCGAGTTACGGCCATCATGCAGCAAAACTAAAACAAACAGTGAAAATATTCACACATGTTTGGAACAAATAAGTCCAGTTTTTATTATTGTGGTTTGTGTTAATGTAGCAGTGGCGCTCCGACCTGAACATTGATAAATAAAACACTGACAAAATTGTAATCTTTTTTCCATTTCTGTAAGGACCTCTTGTTATCCTTAAGACACTGTGAAGAAAGAATAACCAAATTTATCATTCCACAGAATTAGATTTTCCTTGACCCATGTCCTTATGCAATAGAACGTTTGATTTCCTCTTTAAAAAAATCCAACTCATCCTGGGAAGAACGTGTTGGGGTGGCTGCATCGTTCTCTCCCTGTCCAAGTCCCCTCAGGAATAACTTGATGTTTTGCTACCAACATCATCCTCCTGCGATCCCATACTCTAGGAGGAAGGCGTCACATGTTGAAACTGTTAGTACAAAGATTTATATATATTTAACGTATATTAAATATGATGTTTTTCACACCACTATTATCTTACCTTCTGCACAAATTGTGGGTTTACTGTAATTTCTTGATCCATTGACTTTAGTTTCTCATCCAGCTCTATACATTTCAACATCTAAAAAAGGAAAAGACGTTTAACTTCAAAAGTACTTGCTGTTTGGAACACCAATACCAGTTTTAGGTTTCTCAAAGATTCATGCAAAACACAACAAGAATGAAATGTTTTGTTCTCACCTCTTGGTCAATTTTGTGAAGCATTGCTGGGTTGTTGTATTTTTCGGGGTTGTCATGGAAGCATACCATACCATCCTTTTGGTTAATGCTAGCGTAGATCTCGCCATCTTCAATCTGTAAAACAAGAATTACATGTGTAAAGTCCAAGTTTGTATAGCAAGAAACAACATATTTGGCTGGAGACTCCGTTTAATACCTTGTGGACCAACTTACCATGTGTAAGACATATTTCTCTGCTTCCTGGGGTCCTGACAGCTGCACTCGACTAGCCATATCTTGCAAAGACAGCGTCAAAAAGGTCTGCAGACAGATATTAATTACAAACGTGACTCAAACATATCAACAAGTAAAAATATAACAATAAGAAGAACAACAACAAGAAGACAGTTTTTTTTTGCGGAGGCAATTTAGGACACAATAAAGAGAAAGAAGGACAGAGCCACCTTAAAAATAAATACTGGTTTTAAAATAACATACAAATTCTACGTAATGTGATTGACATAAAAACACTGGAAATGTCACGTCATTATATCAACAACAAAAATACTAAATGATGTCTGTCCCTATGGAGAGACTAGATTGATCCAGTATGATTTTTTTAACTTGCAAAACAGTAACAGCTGGATATCACAGGTTTCTGCTAAAAAAAAGGACTGTACCATGGTTGCTTTGGAGGACAGACAGATATTAACTGAAATATGTAGTTGATAAAGTTAAAACAAGCTCAGCAGTGCAGATAACACGGTAAAATGAGGAAGTTTTTGACTGTTCCTGCAATGACAAAATAAAGGTCAAACATGGACATCACGCACACACACACACGAACGCACGCACCTTTGTTAGCCTCTGGATGTTCTTCTTGTACAGGGAGGAGAGGCACTGTTTGACCAGGCCTGTGTTGTTGTCTCTTGTGAATGTTTCACTGTGTTTGTTGACCAGGCTGCGCAGCTCCGCCGGATTGTTTGTGGTGTAAACCTGAGCTAACTCGTGGTATGCGTTGCTCAAGGGCTGAGAAACGGGGGGACAAGACAGAAATTTGAATAAAGATCTATATGTAAATATATTGGCTTCCATGACATATTATTAAATCATTAGTCACATTCTTACTTTGATGAACCTCCCAACTATTTGTGAGGTGTATTTGGGAAGCTGCTGCACTTTTCCATGAAGAATGAGTGACACCAAGATGTATTTCTTATAAGCTTCCAACATTATGTGGCTCACTGCCATGGCTGGAGTGGTTATTGCCTGGCAAGAGAAGAGTAGATGTGATTGTTTTAAGAAAAGTCAAAGGACAAAAACTTTAGGAAATTCAAGAGAATATCTGGTTATAATAGCTATTGGCTTACAAAGAAACACCCTGAGGTTCTAGTGTGAGCAAGTACCTGTTCATAAAAATACAGTGCTCTTTCGAAGTTTTTGAGGCCTGTGTAGATCATGCCACCATAGTAGTAGTAACATAAAAAGTGCTTTGCGTCGTAGGCGCCATTTTCCTTGCAGATGTCCATCATGTCCAGCTCCAAGAAGGGCAGGGCAGGCTTGAAGCACTTTGCTAACAAGCATAGCTGTAAGGGGATAGATATGTAGTGAGCGTGTGACTGGCCGTATTCCACTGGAAGGACAACAGACGATACTGCAGCTGATTTGTTTCTTTGAATAAGTCCAAGAGAGTATATTTAAAAAGTGTGCATTTTCGAAAAAAGAAAATCAATTTGGTGATACACCAGATCACATTTATAACAAAATCAAATGATCAAGTTAAAGCTCTAGGCATTTTAGGACTCCAGCAGGAGGAAAGACTCACCTGACATAAGTCTGCATGAACTGAGGTAAGTTGGTTTGTGTTCATCTGCATTTTGTCTATTGCCTGTTTTAGGACCACGACACCTCTCAATGGCTGTCGGTGATAGAGAACAAATGTGGTGTCATTCAGCTGCAGCACATCTGTCACAAACCTAACAAAATGAGAATATTCCGGGTCTTTTGCTCTCTTTAAAATGTATTTAAATAATAATTTCAAAAATAACACACTGCTCTCAGAAGAAGCAGTTTACTGCTGTCATGGAATGACTCACTCAAACACTGTCCCCTGTGACACAAAGTTTTGGTTTAAATTCAGAAGGTAAAATTCACATTTGCAGGATGGGGGGCTGAATGCTTCTGCTGCGATGGTGCAGTACTCAAACTTCACACTAACTCAAAGGGCCTTTGACATGCATAACCTGCATTATAGCCACACTAACAAGAACATGATACTAACCACAAAAAACTACCCAAGAGCTAGCATACATATCTGGGTGGAAGGAAGTGGTAATGCTGTAGAGGAGCTAACACAACATGGACATGTAGTGACTGCAGTCTATGAGTATACTGCATACTAGTGTACTTATGTATACGATATATCAGCATAGGAAAACATCAGTACATACAGAGTGACCATTATAGATTATAGATGGATCAAATCATTGATCTTTTCCTTTAAGTTTGTAAACTCTCACTGTTAAATTCACGATATATTCATATTATATTTAAATAGCAGTTCACATGCTAATTGAATGAAAGGCACAGAAAAAAAACAAGACATTCAACTTCAAAATAAATTAAAAGGTAATAAAAGTTTGAAATAACTACTCAAAGTGAAAAGCTAAAAGTCTTACCTGTTTCCGTTCTACAAGCGCATTTGTCAACTGATGACAGAGACCAGCAACTATGAAATGAAAAAGGAGATTAAAAGAAAAGAGCTTAAAATACATTGACATTGTTTTCCTCAAGCTCAAATGAGCAACTAAAAACCTTCATACCATACTAACAAACGTGTTAAACATGCAGGAGTGAAAGATTTCATCGTGCCAGGGCTTACAAGTGTCTGTTGCATATCTAATGTGCTCCCCATTGCAGGTACTGATGAAGAGCTGGACTTGGGAGAAAAGCGTCTCAAAGTCAGGGATGTTTGGCATGGAGAACTTCACAAATCTGGAACATATGACCAAAAAACAAGATGAAAGATGAGCATGCTCTAAACTGGCAAATTACCTTGTCATGTAACATTAAAATTTAAATCCATTACCTATTTGTAAAAGACATTTTCAAGTCAAACAACTAAATTAAACAGGTCTGTGGTTTGAACACCAGTTTGGATAAGACAGAACATATATGATCAAAGTAGACGTAAACTCCACCACAGAAAGATTCTTCGCTACCAGTAACTACACTGATGACCATTGAAGAAAAATTAACCAGAGCAGAAGTAGGTACTTACAGCACAGCCAGCACACCTAGGGAATGCTCCTGGATGTCCAAGGCCCCCAACACCGTGTCCAGGTGGGACAGATTTTTGGCCAGCAGCTCCCCACTCTTGTTGATCAACTCACACAGCTGAGTCATCTGGCCTGGTTAGCAGGGGTGACAAGATGACTAGTTAAATTAAACCTTCCCGCATGTCCTTTACAACGCTTTTCTCAGAACAGCAAAACACAGTTTACATTTAAATGATAAACATTGATGGATCATTATAAACTATTCATTTGGACAGGACTGTTGTTTTTTTAATTATATTATTGTTTTAATGAGATTAATTGTCAAAGTATTATAAGCAAATGCTTATTTTGTTTAATCGCATTACACAGGAGAACACGGTGAAGCTTAAAATACCAGATACAAACGTTATTACACTCTGTCTTTAACCACAAGTGTAAAATGAAACAGGTTACATTAAGTTTTTTGCTAAAAAGTTGTAAGAACACAAGTAATCTAAAGTATTGTCTTTAGTGGCCAAATTAATAACAGAATTCCAAATTTCAAACTTGAAAGCGGACAAAACCATTTAGAATAACTGCGTTGTGACTGAGTATTTCTATTTAAATCGGCGGGTGAAGTGTTCTGTCAAGGCCTTGCAACAGAGGTAATGTAGGTTTGATCGACAGGTGACTTTGAACCAATAACTTTCGCAAATTCAGTTCGCCAGCCAATGATGTGCGGCCAGGGCGGGACTACCGGTAGTCATTCCCCAGAAATAATTTTCTAGATGAAAAACAAAAAGTATAATTTTGGCATTATGGTTATAGAGACAAGGATTTCGCCGAGATATTTAGCGCATCGGCGTAATGACGCATCCTCTGGTGAAGATTAGCAAAACTCTCGAGGTCACAGAAAGTCGTTTTAATGATGTGTTTACATGATAAAGCAAAAAAGGGCTCTGTCCAGTTTGGCTACCTAGCTATCGGCAAGACATTAGATAGCATATGCTAGCTAACTAGCTAATACTTTCGCCTCGAATGAGTTTAGTAGACGTACCTTGAGCGGAGAGCTGCCGCACATTGTTTACAAACTGCTCCAAGGCTGAAGCCATTATTTTCTGGGTCCAAAGTGGAAGTAATTTACACTGTTTTTCATTCAAACGTCAGAAACAACTCCGTCCGGACTGAGACAGGGGGCCACACAGCCGCCACTGAGGTGAAGCTCTCGCGAGATCACAAAAACAGAACAGGCGATGATGAGATTTACAAACGGGCCATCGGATTTTTAAAGGGCCAGACACTAAAATTTGCTAATGGCAAACATTAACATTAACATTAAAATAACAACTAATTGCCACGAGATCTATCATAATAATTTCATTAAAAAATAATTAGGTTTGCTTGTATGAGTTAAAGAGATTATGTTAGCATTTCGACTATAACTCTAGTTCCCCTCTTAAGAAAAGAAATCCCAGGAAGTGACGTACAATTACCGTCTTGTCAACAAAGATGTTATAAAATGTCATAGCTGCATTGTATGGGACTGTATTTACCAATTATGAAAAAAACTTGATATTTCAAAACAGATATAATTATCAATTGGGTTGTTGTTTTTAGGAGAAAACGAGGCATTTGGTTACATTTTATGTGGCTTGTTTCTATAATTTTATTATTAAATACTACGTTTAGACAATTGAGCAGATGTAATTTTAAACTGTCCTGTAATTGTGATTTGTTCTAAATGCAAAATATATAAAAAGGCTCTAAATAACCTACGTGTGAATAGTTGTCTGCGAATATGTGGCCCTGGGACTGGTGGATGGAAAACTGAATATGAGAGAAAATGGAAACAGCTGACATTTATTTTGCCATTTTTTAATAACACATTTTATAGTTGATGGACTCAAAAGTTCGACAGAATGGCATATGGCAAACATATGACATGTTTATTAACAACATATTGTTCTTACTACTCTACACAATGGTCACATGAAAGTGGAAAGGAGTGAGCCATCGCGCCCTGTAGGCTATCTTTGCTGCGAGCTGGCTCGTAGTACAGTTTGTTCCCGGTGTTGTTTGGGCTTCCCTGCCTTTGGTGTGGCAGCGGTGCCAGTGTTGTGGTTCACCGTGTGATCGGCAGTAGCTGCTGTGACAGACGCTCTGTGAGCAGCTTCACACACACTGACAAACGATCCCAGCGGCTCCCTGTGCCGTACACCGTCAGACCGCTGCGGCGCTAGCCTCGCGGCTAAAGTTAGCCACCGACCCTTAGCCGAACAGCAGCTGCCCAACACGATGAAGTCAAGCTAGCAGTTAGCTCCTACTACAGACAAAAAAGCGAACAACACAACAAATGTCGGGTGCTGAAAATCGCCGCATTGTTTGGGAAACCTCTTGACGCTCATGCGGACTTTCACCCGCCGCGTCCAGTCGCCGTCTGCCGCTGACTGCCGCCTCGTCCGCACTCGGCGATGCTGCCGTGCCGCACAACACGCCTACTCGGAAGATCGAAACCTTTGCTCCGTGATCCGTTTAAGAGGATTTGCCTGAACATGTCGTCCTCCTCCACCTCCGGCAAGAGACTGCGGGTCCTGGTTGACATGGACGGGGTCCTGGCGGACTTCGAGGGGGGCTTCCTGAAGAAGTACCGGGCCAGGTACCCGGACGAGCCCTTCATCAGCCTGGACGATCGGAGGGGGTTTTGGGTGTCCACGCAGTACGGAGAGCTGAGAGGCGACCTGAGTGTAAGCGCACGGAAATAGATTCAAACACACGTGTCACACCCTGCACGGAATCAGACGCGCGGCTAATTATATTTACTAGTAGTTTCAGTAATTGGCCTGTGAAGTTGCCTCATTCATTTGAAGCCATGTGGTGTGAGTCACACGCCTGTGGTTAAAGGCCTTCACGGCTCTGGGAGTCTGTGGAGGGTGATCACTAATCCAAAGTAAATTGGCCCACGACTGCTGAGGAGACAACACAGTGAACTAATAATTCAGATATGTGCAATAAAAAAATAGGTAATGCTACACATTGTGCTGTGAAATGAGGATCCAGTTTAAAATGCTGCATAAAGCTGATGTTAGAATAATGGCTGGGCTGTGTTTGAATCGAGCTCAAGCTGGCGGATACAATGCAGGTATAACACTGGAACACATAGCCTTTGAACTTTGCTTGTGTGAGCTTAGGAGTTGAAAGCAGCTTTGACAATGTGAGGTCAGGTCAAAAGTACGCTAGAATAGGGCTGGACAATGCCACAGCCTGTCACGGGGCCCAACAGATGTTTGATGGGAGGTTGCATACTGTACCACAAATGGGGCCCAGTGATAGATCAACACCTGGCCTAAAACGAATAGGAGCCTTTTTCTCACATCAAGCTGTGTATTGATTTACCTTTGAGACCATTGGAAATATGTCTCACATTATCTTAATGTTGCTTTCACTTGAGGGGCAAGGTCCATGCGTGACTGGGAACAGATAAACATTTAAGGAGAGACCCACCTCGTTCATATATCAGCTTTTCTCCAGCGAGTGCGTCGGAAGCTGGGTTTTGGACAGTCCTGCAAAGCGTGGACACTTACAGACAAACCTGTACACTGTCGGTGATAAGCTGTGTATGTGTGTGTGTGTGTGTGTGTGTGTGTGTTGTCCCCAGGACAAAGCCATCAGTATCTGGCAGTCCAAAGATTTCTTCATGGAGCTGGAACCCTTGCCAGGAGGAGTGGAGGCGGTCAAGGAGATGGCCAAGATGGATGAGTATGTCTCCAAGAGACTGGATGCGGTTGCTTTATCAATGAAAAAGGCCACAAAATCCATTCATCCGCTTCTTAGGTGTAAAATTTCTACATTTCTACCTTGGATATTACATATACGATTTCAAACTTCTCACTTCTGGCCAATATCACCTGACACAAAGCATATATTTATCCAGACGTCATCTGGTGGCTTGAATAACTCACACATAGTAGCACAGTCACTACGAGTGGCTGTACGTGAAACAGTCGTCGGGGCTGAGATTGCTGGTTGGAGCAGCCACGTGACGGTGCGCGATCATCTGTTGGAGGATTTCCTTGATGATTCACCCAAGTGTGAAGTGACTCAATATGAAGGAGGCTGTTGCCATTTCAGGAAACACGCGCACAAGCAGAAAGCATCTAAAAATAACCTTCGTAGTTACAAGTGTGTGTTTACATTTTCAACCAACCATGTTTCGCTTTACTCGTTGTTTTCCCAAGATCCTCCTCTTTCATACACGATCAGCTGGAAATTAACAATGTTTGTATGCTTTCTTTCCACAGTACAGATGTTTTCATCTGCACCAGCCCCATCATGCATTACAAACACTGCCCGTATGAGAAGGTGAGCCTCCTGCCAGTCGGCATCACCCGTTCCCTTCCACCATGAAACCATCACCTGGTGTCTTTTTTTTCCTAAAGTCTCACGCTGTGCCACATGTGCCCGTGTTTGTGTTTTTTTTCCAGTACGCTTGGGTAGAGAAGCATCTGGGTCACGACTTTCTGGAGCAGGTCATCCTGACCAGGGACAAGACATTAATCACAGGAGACCTCCTCATAGACGACAAGCCTGACATTCTAGGTGCGGACGCCCGCGTTAATGTGTGTGCACACGCACAAATATGCTGGGTCAGGATGTGGCGGCGTCAGCGGGCGGCGCGGTGGCAAACACTTGGGCTGGTTTATCATTAAAACGCACGCGCGGCGCTTCTGTGAAAAGCGCCCAACAAGTTGCAAGTAGCAGGAAAAAAGTTAGCGTCCTCCACAGTTGATGAGCCGTGCAGGGACCTCAGGGTCAAAATGGAGCAACGCACTGTCACGTGATCAACGTGATCAAAGTTTGAATATGGACGTGAGAATGGAAAATGTATGAAAATGCGACATTTAGCAAGAAAATGGATTACATAATTCAGAGTGTGGGTGTTGATCATTTGCATTTTCTTCAGTGCTTCAATTGTACATTGATCCGACAGATGCCCGTGTGCGGTTGCCAGTTGCATAACATTCATGCATTCTCCTGTCCTAATCAGGTGTGGAGCCCAAGCCAGCGTGGGAACACATCCTGTTCACCGCCTGCCACAACAAGCACCTCGCCATCAGCGCCTCTCAGAGACGACTCCTGTCGTGGTCCGACGACTGGAGGGCCATCCTGGACAGCAAAAGGCAGTGAGGAGCTCCTCCGGCCATGCTGCCGCCCGGGGCCCGGCGCCCCGGCAACGACGTCGTCACGGCAACAACGTCACAACGTTTTCCAGTGTCTTGCAGAAAACGGTAAAATAGATGTTTTACACAAGGCAGACACTTGTTGCGCATCGTAACTAGAGCGTATCCAGCCACTTGACCACCAGGGGGCAGTGTAAGATTGAGCTTGAATCCTCAGTTCCTCCGCTGCTCTGATTGACTCATTTTGCTTTTCCACTGCAAGTTCTCATTGTCGACATTTTTCCTCAGCAACAAACATTTCAGATTTCAGCCACTGGTTCACCGGCCTTTTTCCACGTGAGGCTCACAAGCAGGTTCTACTGTAAAATTGAGACGTAATAACGCAGCATGCCGCACCCACAGGTGCACTCGCATGTCATATATGTGTAAACAGACACCATAAAGGTGCAGATCACAGACATGCACTCTTTGTGACCCGCTGCCCTTTTTAAATTCACGCCGTTGCATCTGCCCGGCCGCCGTGCTCTGCGCGACCCGGTGTGGAAACTTCGGCCCAGGAAGTCATCAGGACGTGCATCCGTTCCATGCGGTCGCCCCCCCGGATCAGCCACGCTGCTGTTTAAGCTCCTCCGCTTCCAAAAGCCACTCGGCCGTTGCACAAACACCGCCTCGGTCGCAGCTCAGTCATTTCTGTCAATGAATGTCTCACGTCCGCGGTGCTGATGCCGTGGGTTTTCGCAGCAGCTTCACTGTATGCGGTAGAGAAATGTTAAACATTGACATGTACACGTACACATATAGCCTCCACACACTGGTGCATGTGTAACTGGGACTTATACACACTGTGGCTGCGATGTCTACACATTCAGAGATACCTCTCGAGCTTTAAAAGGAGTTCACATGATTACTGTACTTTGGTGCTCTTTCTTTTTTTTTTTTCTACTTGTCTCCTGTGTGATCTATGCATCTTAACTAATCCACTGATGAGAAAGCCTGAGAACTGCACACAGACATATGCGTGTTGCCAAAAGCATCACTAGTACATTATAAGATAAACAGACTGAAGGTTAGAAAACAGCATTATAGCAGAAAAGATGATTGATTTAATGTTTGGAGACCGTTTATGCATTTTGATTCTTTTTGTTTTTACACGAATGAATACCATTGATGGTGTTTTAGTTTTCTATCTATTTTAGTTGGTTTACATAGATCTGCTCTGTCAGATTTAAATGTAGGTACATGATTAAACATGACAAAATCCATTATGACTGAAAAAGACTGTATATCCTCATTTTGTGTTGAATCACACAAGACACAAAACTGCAGAAGTGCTCAAAGCTTTGTTCTGTTTGAGGTGGATTTTAACAAGCGTACTTTCATGAAGCTCTGCTTTCTTTGTTCTGTCGCTACTCAGACGCAGCGTTAAAAACCCCAATCCTTCGACTTTGCCCGTCAGTGCTAATGTGCTTTCTTTCGGAGCCAAACAGTGGACGCTGAGCATGTGTCACAGAAGAAGCACTTAGAGCTCAGCGCTGTGTTCTTGTGCTTAGTCTAATGTCCCGACTCAGACGTGCTTATTTCTGCCCATGCTGTGTTTTACTTCAGTTCACTTCCTTATGCAACTTCATTGTCCCCTCCCCTCTCCTCTCTGTTTTCCTTTTAACTCCACACTGCCAGAAGTGACTTGTACGCACAAAAAAAGCTTCGATTAAAGTCTGGACGTCGTCTTAAATGATGAACACAGCTCTTTGTGATTTTGTTGAAATTTCCTTGCGACCTTGGAAACAACTACATACTATACGATGAGGACGGATAAGGATAAAGGTAGATGACATCCCATCTGATTCAGCATCAGATTTAATCAGGAGATATGCATGAACACAATATTATGCATTGTATAGGTTCTTGAAGTATGAGGACTCAAATGATAATGAATGACAGTTCTGTGCCTGCTTCCTTTGCTCTCACTGCTCAAAAGGCCTCATTGCTGTGATTATATTGCAGCCTCCTGCAGCCAAGCGCTCATGGCATTATCCTATTTGTACCTTAATCAATTTGTGCCCTCATAGCAAAAACATTTTAAATAGAATCTCGCTCAGACCATAAATAACAGTTTATGGCCATTACTCTACAAACAGTGCATAAAACAGTCATAATGTAAAGCACATTTCAGGCATTTTCAGGTCAGGTGCATTCGGTTTGCTTAGCTTCCTAATCCATCTAGTCAAAGTAGATGGACCTTCTGCTGATGACGTCAGCAGAAGATTTGCAGTTCATTACCAGGACTAATACAAAAACCCTAAATGACACAGTGACGCGGTGATGAAAGACCGTCACACGTGCTTAAGAAAAGGATGGAGGTGAACAAAACAATCCTAAATAAATACAAATAATAATAAAAACACAATCTACACAAACCAACACGACATGACAACAGACAACAATACCTTAAATAGAGTTTAATATAGCGCATGGCTGAAGGTGAAGTGGACTGACAGATAGGTCCAGACAGGAAATTGTTCTGTCCCAGAGCCAAGGCAGGAAGTGAGGCCTGCAGAGACACCGGGTGGGTGGGGGTTGGAGTGTGTGTGGGGGGGGGCTCTCTGGGGAGGAAAGGGATGAAAGCACCCACACTGCATGTCACGATAGAGACCAGGTGATGAAGTCCAGCATGAACTTAATGGGTCATAACGATAAATATCTCGTCTGGACACAACAGGTGAAGCCTTTAAGTCCTGTCTTGTTGAGGATAAACCCGACTCAAGGCTTCGTGCAGCCATCGTGCATAGACCTGTACAACGCTTCAGAATCTTCACTTCCAAAAAGTTCTATGCACTCAAGACTATTCTAAGTGTGGAAGAGGAAGTGATTTACTCATGATGTGATTCAAAAGAAGCACCGTTGGTAGAGGATGTCCAAGTCCACGATCTAGTTGAATGTCACAAACAATTCCCCCAAAACCAGCTACGTCTGTCACTTAGTGTCGAAAACGAGAGGAAGCGCAGCTTTCCAGAGAAAGATGCGCGCGCAGCGGCGCTGCGGTCCGGACGTCGGTCCCGCGGGGACGCGCTGCAGCACATCGTGCAAATGTTTGTCCTTATTGGGAAAATGCGTCAGCGCCGTGGGAGCGTCCCAGCGGGGCGGTGAAACCAGGAGGAAGGAGCCCACAGCCAACGCCTCCACCACCAGCGACAGCCCTCGGTGACCTGAGTCAGGAGGATTTGTGTGTCATTCCCAGCATTGTGTTGGTCTGTGCATCAGTCGCGGGACGTCATGAGTTCCATCGTAAGGGAAGCGGCTCCGCGCTGAACGCACAGGGCGAAGCGTCTGATTGGTGCAACGGGAGCGGCCTCGTAACTGTGACCCTCGGAGGAATGCGCGCCCTCCCTTTCGATGCTGGTCCCCGACGTGGCCGCGGAGCTTTGGAATGGTTCCGTGAAAAGCTGCTGCTCAGGGGCCGCGTGACGTCACGCGGCGCTCGCGGGAAGCGGGACGCGTCCACTTCATGCGCACGAAGGCCGACGGCGGATTAATCTGGGAGCCGAACGGGCCGATAATTAAAAACGCCGAATGACATTCTCGCCCCCCCCCCCCCCCCCCCCCCCCCCCCCCCCCCCCCCGTTTTCTTCCTTTTCTGAGAGGAGGAACATTGTTCACGACCACGCACGTCACATAATCGCTAATAGTGAGCGAGCGCTGCTAACTGTCGCTGGAAATGTAATTCACTTCTAAGTACGAGCGGGTGCTTTCTGTAGAGAACGGATTGTATGAACCAGTCACGGAATCACATATCAGTTTGATGAAGAGCTTTGAATTCAATTTAACAATCAGCTGTTCAGCGTGTGTGTGTGTGTGCGTGTGTGTGTGTGCGTGTGTGTGTGTGTGTGTGTGTGTGTGTGTGTGTGTGTGTGTGTGTGTGTGTGTGTGTGAGTACAGCACTTTATTACCGTTCACATCTCTTCTTACTTCTCACTTAATCAGGTTCGGGCCGTGGGACCGTCCCGTTAACCTGATTAGCCGTTAAATGTCCACAGCATCAGCTCTAAATCACAACATTCACCACAGGTTCTCCACAGAAAGCTGATTACTGCACAACGTGTGTATGAACTCAGTGGGCGATGGAGTCAGAAACAGGAGAATTATCCGCTCTCTGATCGCTTCAGCTCAGAACCCGAGGAATTAGAACCTTGTTAAAATGGGATTAACAGCTAGGCTGAATTTAACTATATAGTAGCACGTTGAGCATTTGGGGGTTGACTTCATAACTATATGTCCACAGGTTTGCTTTGGTTTGGTGCTAGTTGGGCGGTGGAGAGTCTGTTTGTGGCAGCTTTGCAGCAGATTCTCTCTGGGTCATTTGTTCATCTATCATCTCTCATCAGTGCAGCTTTAAAGCAGTATTTTCACTAATACTCATCTAAACATAAAAGCAACATTTAATAACTCAACCTGCTGTTGTGAGCATCTAACAGTGTTTTACTGAGGATCCTATGAAGTATAATTTCATATTTTTGAGATCTGGATTTTGCACTCACACTGGACAAAAAGCAGCAGGATCTCAACAACGCGTTTGTCTCCAGATGCCTCCTGTGTGTGTGTGTGTGTGTGTGTGTGTGTGTGTGTGTGTGTGTGTGTGTGTGTGTGTGTGCGTGTTTGTGTGTGTGTGCGTGTTTGTGTGTGTGTGTGTTGGTGTGTGTGTGCGTGCGTGTGTGTGTGTGTGTGTGTGTGTGTGTGTGTGTGTGTGCGTGTTTGTGTGTGTGTGTGTGTGCGTGTTTGTGTGTGTGTGTGTTGGTGTGTGTGTGCGTGCGTGTGTGTGTGTGTGTGTGTGTGTGTGTGTGTGTGCGTGTGTGTATACCACTACAAAGCCTGAATCACTCGGCACTGAAGTGAGAGAAACTTGCTATAATTAGAGAACAAACTCATTAAAGCGAGGCAGAGCACAAATATCTGATCGCGTCGGCTTCAGGCAGATGGTTTGGTGTCTTCCAGGCGGTGGACTGCATTTTAAAGGAGAGGGTGCGAGACTGAAAATAGCAGCTTGTTGTAGCGGCTAATTGTGGGCTCAGGCTGTTTGCGTGTCTGAGAACCGTGTCCTGTTATTGTCTGCTCCGGTTTCTCTGTTGAATCATTGGAAACCCCTGAATGTGGCGTTTTCAGAGGCCGCGTTTGGAATGTGTGCTGTTACATGCCACCATTTTCTTAATCTTAACTGTGTGTGTGTGTGTGTGTGTGTGTGTGTGTGTGTGTGTGTGTGTGTGTGTGTGTGTGTGTGTGTGTGTGTGTGATTGTGTGTGTGTGTATTTGTGAGTGACTGATTTTCCGTGCCAGCAAACTTCACACACTGACGTCTTTGCTGAACAGATTGAGGCCTCTCCACACAGTGGATGCGCACTGATTCTGGCCCATCACTCACAGGCGCTCGCGTGCGTGTGCGTGTGTGTGTGTGTGCGTGTGTGTGTGTGTGTGTGTGCGTGTGTGCGTGTGTGTGTGTGTGTGTGTGCGTGTGTGTGTGTGTGTGTGTGTGTGTGTGTGTGTGTGCGTGCGTGTGTGTGTGTGTGTGTGTGTCGCTGTCACGTGTCGACGTGAGCCACTCTCCAGCGTCAGTGGCGTGCCTTCTCACCATGCAGAGCCTCGTGTTGTTTTTAGACGCACACTGACGCCGGGTGACGTCATCGGGTTGAGGGAATCCTGGAAGAAGTGACTGAGTGCAAATAGTGTTCAGACTCATCTCCAGCAGCCCTTACATACTGTAATAAGGATGCATGGACAGCGGTATTACAGTTAATGAATTACATTTATCTTGGGATGACAGAGGTACTAACCGATGCTGAGCTGTATGAGGACCTATTACATTTATCGTCTGAAGCCGCGTGCCATGAGTCAGACAGTCACAGTGTGACTTTAATGGTCCCATGACTTTTCATCCAAAGTCACTGTGATGGTGAGGGAGGAAAACTGCCAGCACGAGTACAACACATAAAACAAGCAGCCAAACCACCGGCCTGGTGCACGCGGGGTCAGTGATGTACGTCAGTGTGAATAAGTGTGTGTGTGTGTGTTATCGAACAAGGATGAGGCCATTAACCGGCCTCTCGCGAGGTCGTCCCCGGTCTCGACCCGCGCACGTGTCCAGAGAGAGCGAACCCGGGTTTATTCACCTCCCAACGGACTGAACGCTGACGTGTGCCTGCGCTCACACACGCACACACACGCACACACACGCACACACACGCACACACACGCACACACACACACGCACACACACGCACACACGCACACACACGCACACACACGCACACACACGCACACACACACACACACACACACACACACACACACACACACGCACACACACGCACACACACGCTGTCCACGCTTCATATTCCTGGAAACAGCGCGAGGCATCACATCTACCGGAAGCCTCTGTTTCTAAAGGAATCATACATTTACAGGACGGATGTTTCCTCACGTTCCACTATGAACGGCTCCATTCCCTCAAACACACCAGACTTTCTCCTTTGTGTCTCCATAGAGATGCTTTTCACATACAACGTGCATTGTGACTCATGGAAGCATCACACTTTGACTAACTTGCCGCTCAAGGTAAGGCTGTGACGAGCAGCCTGCGTGCGGCGGCGTGTGATGCTCGGGGAGCGGCGGGGAGACCGATTTCACGCGCTAAAGGTGCCATCGCACCCGTGCAGCGAGGGAGAATCATTCCGTTCACGCGCTGCTGCTCCTGAACCCTGGTCGACCTGCGCCGCGAAGTGCATCGCGTGCGCCGGCCCCGTCATCAGCAGCTGATTGGTCGTTGTCATGCCGACCGGACACGGCGTGTGATTTTATCTCGTTCCTTATGTTTCATTTGAAGATCCGGAGACGTCAACGCGCTGTTAGATCTGCCCAGTTGACATTATTAATAGTCAGGCCATTAGGCCTCCACAGGATGTTTTGCGTTGTGTATTTTTTTTTAGACTCGCGAAAGCTGCTGTCTTGTTTCCTGCTGCTCAGCGAACAATGATGTGGTTTTCAGATCCTAAGGAGGCCGCTCCATAAAAGTAGAGGAGGAGCAGAAGCGTTCCTGCTCACGCGACGCTCGTGGCCTCCGGCCTCTCGCCTGTCGACGCGCAGGCGCGCCTCCATCCTCAGCTGCAAGCGCATCGGGACGCCTGCGAGCGTGCGAGCTGTGGTGGAAAGCTGAGGACACGGAGGAGGGGACGGAGCGGTCTGTGCCCGATGAGCAGGATTACGCAGCTAAAGAACATGACCTTTAGCCAATGTACCAGCATTCAGACGCGCTCACTTAGGTACAATACAGTTACACGTTAAAATAAGACTGAAATAATGTCAGTTAGTAATGTTGAAACAGTTGCAAAGAGGTCGAAATGCTGCTAAATCAACAGTGACATAACGGTTGTAAAAAAGGAAAGAAATGTTAAAATGACAGATTGTCTTTAACATATATTATTAGCCAGACTTTATTTAGATGTAAATAATTATTTAAATTAAAATTTTATGTGATCATGTGTTTTTGGTCATTATGTCTTCCATTTTAGCCGTTTTATTTCTTTAGTTCTCTTCACAGATTGCACATTATGAATCTACGCTTAATTCATGCATTAAACAAACAACGGCCTCTAAAATTAGTTGAAACGTCGCTGCTCTTCACCGTGACCAGCACTAAGAACCCAATTATGCGTGCCATCTGTTATAATGTGTCTGTTATTGTAGCAAATAATATTTACTCTCGCGTCGCAGTAAGAGAAACATTCCCAGTTGGAGATGAGGCCGCTCCGGTGCAGAGACTCCCCGGTGCGAGCGGATCCGGTTATTATTGCGCTGCCTCCCGGGACACGTGAAGTTATGAACGGGCGGTAATATGACGCACGCACAAACAAACGGCTGGAAACGCGGCGTTTCCCAGGCCCGTTGATCGCAGATAAGGGGGGGGGGTGCTGCAGCGGGGGCCTCACGCGCCCACTCCACGTCCAGATCCAGCGCGTTGCACCGAGGCCGCTGCTTGTTGTGTAAAGCACCGAGAGCAGGAATCAAAGAGGGGACTGTTTGCGTGAAAACACAACACGGTGGTGGACGCTGTCGCAGACGACGCCGCTGTTTGTGGTCACCTGATCCCAGAAATGTCAGCCAAACATAAAGAACTGTGTCCTGTGTCGTCTGACGTCATTGTTTTGCTTAATTCGCGGCCACTAACTGCTGATGGGCTCCGTTCTTACGAATGCGGGTTCTCCTTCGCTCCTTCGCTGATAAGCGGCCGCTGACGTCATCGCCCGGATCGTCCGTTCGTGTAAGTAACGAGTCGGGGCTTCGCTGATCGGCACCTCCGCGAGCTCAAGCTGTCAGAGGCCAAGCGCGAGCGCTGGCCTCGCGCCCGGAGCGCTCGTCAAACGCGATGGTGCGCAGCTGGTTTACAGCAGCTTGTGACAACAGCAGTGTGTCTGCAAAAAAAAAAAAAAAAAACACACACACACAACACATGCGACTCTGTTCGCACTGCTGGTGCCACTAATGTAAAACGGGCAGAAGAGTGTGAACCAGTTCGTATTTACGTTTATATTGTTGGTCAGTCTCCAGGTACCGGAGAATCACGTGACCTGGGTCTTTTTGCGTCCACGCTCCCACTCCCACACCTTCTCACACGCGCGGTTGCATTCAGGTCAGAGGCTTCATCCACGCCACTTTTGTCAACATAAGCATCAAACCGAGTTCCAGATCTCTCATTCTGCATTGTTTTGGCGGAGGCTGCGGTTTTACGCGTGGCCTCGTGATACAGTAGATCCTCTGTTTACTCGGGGGACGTCGTGTCTCTGAGCTGATTTTTTTTCATCCACATAATGTAATAAGCAGATCCCGAAGTGGTGCTGCGTGAATAACAAACATGACCACATGTATTATAGGATGTCCTGTCCTGGCATTTGCTGAGGGCGGCGTCCGTAGCTCAGAGTTACTGATTGATCACGAATGGTCATTTAGTTCCAGTGGAACTTTACAGAGCAATCGCCACTAATGAGTTGACACAGCTACGGAGGAATTTCACCGCATCGGCTCAGCAAATACAAAAACAAACCCAAGTCATTCCGGGTTAACAGATACAGTTCAGTCACACATTAGACACCGAGGACAGCGGATCTGTTGAGAAAAGAAAAAACTCGCCGAATGCGTCATCAGCGTTTATCTTCAAATCAACCTCTAGTAGCACAGGACCGTTACACAAGTAAACTGAAAACAAAGCGGCCCTTTGAACGCATCATAGCACACTTACTGTATAGATGTGCTCCTCCTTTTCTATTTCTCCCCATGTTGCTACTAAACAACAAAGCAAAGACAAACCCCTTTTCCAATTGCGTTCATCAAACTCGTGCACTGAATAATTTATTTTCTGTTTAATTAAATGTATACACACAAACACGTCACCAGTAAGGCCCCATAATAAACCTGTTCACCCATCCACGAGCTGTTTTTATTCCGTGGACCGCGCTACGAAAACAGCATCGGCCGCGCCGTTCGGTGACTAAGCACGGCCGCACGTGGGACGCTCGGCACACGCGCCCCTGAGTCATCGCCCACCTGCTGTGCATCAAACCCCGGAACCAGGCCCGAGCGGCTCACGCGGCCAGAAGACGCCGCTCGCCGCCGCGCGCCGCGCCGTGCGTCACCGCATCGCCTCGCTCGCGCGCGCAGTCGCGTCTCCTTTGATGCGGGCGCCTTATGTCACCGCTAACTCAATCGTCGCCCCCCCCCCATGCGTCTTGTCGGCTCTGATGTGGAGCAGATCATCTTCACCTGCTCTCATACAAAGGTCACGCAGCCTCCGCCTCCTCGCTGGAAGATTCCTGCAGGACCGCTGCAGCAGTCGCAGTCTGCGCGTTGTGCTACAGAGCATTATGTCAGCTGGGCTCCAACCACCGCGTCCATGTCGTACATCCAAACCCGGCTCTTACGTAACGGGGGCTCATAATAACGAGGGCTCAAAGGTTAGCGAACATTCTGTGTGTGTGCTCGTTATTAAATCACCGCGACGGGCAGTGTGAGGTTTTTACGGCTGGCTGTTGTTTTAATTCGGGTTTAATTTGAGGAGGTCACCGATGGTGCTATTTATGGAGCAATAATGTCGGCGCGGAGTGACGCAAGATCGCCTGCAACAGTCAACGTGGACGGAGAGGAGGTAAAAAGTTATAAAGTGGGTTTCCACACGTTTATCCGGAGGTCACCACTAAACCACAATGGTTAACGAACAAACCAGCCTCAACTTCCTCCTGTGAGACATTTAATGAGTCGCTCCAACAGCCTGCTTTCTTTTTTTCTGAGCAGCTCCGGATCGTAAATACAGAGAACTCAGCGGAATATTGTTGTATAAATAGGCGGAATAGTCTAATTCTAGGAAAGTGCTGCGCAGCGGCAGCAGGTGGACACAGCAACACGTATTAAACTGACTAGACGTTATTTAAATGAAACCAAAACAGGCCTCGGCTTTTCTAAACCTGGGCTGAACGCGTGGACGCACGGCTTGTGTTTCCAACGAAAGGCTTCAGATTCGGGCCTCTGCGCGGTTTCTGGGACGGGCGCGAGCGGCCGCGCGCAGCCCCCGCGTGCGCCCCGGCGCCGCTGCAGCGCGCATAAGGTCGGCTGTGACATCACGTTACATAAGGAGAAGCCTGCGAGCATTTGCTGTGTCATTAGTCACTAATGCGCCAGTTACATTTTCCTCTCGCTCGGCGCCTTTAATGACGCGCGTCGGTGCGATTTGGATTTGATTGCATGGCAAGTCGGAATATTTTAAGATGGCGCCTGCTTTTAGACGTGGCATGTCGTTTCTGAAAGGAACAGAGGTTCCCTAAGAGCGTGCACACGCACACGCACACGCACACACGCGAGTCTTTCTACTTCACCATTCATTTAATGGTTTTTGCTTTACCTCATTATCTTAAAACTGAAGATGGAATATTGGAATATGAAATGTGCAAAACCTGGTTTAGGCAAAGAATATAATTTTGTATACTTATATGTGATCTTTAAATAAAACTTAAATTTTATATAGTCCAGAGTTCTGACTTGGTGCTGTTGTTGCTACTTGGTGCTGAACTATTCTGCTTACTATAATACTCACTTGGTGCTGACTGGAGTTCGCTTGGTTCCACTACAAATCCCCTTCACATGACGACAACAGGGCTCACTGTGCATGAGGTAACAGGATCAGCATCTTACTGGGGTGTGGATGTGAAGCATGGTTCATACTGGGAGGATACTGGGAGAACCAGGACAAGGACAGGTGAAGACACCTTCAAAATAAAATGACAAACAGGAAGTAAAGATGCCAACTCTTACACTGACGTTCATTCCAGTGGTTTCAATATTTTTTATTTCCCATATTTTAAAGTATTCTTTTCATTATATAAAGCATTAAGTATTGTACTGAGTATTGTTATAATCTTTGACATGTTATTACCTTAATGTTTTCATAGAAAACACTGTGTTCTCTGAAGTTTGTTGCTCAGCAGCTTCCTTGTTTTCTTAAAATAGACGTGTTTTGCCTCGTTCCGCCGTGCGCGACTCTTCTCAGATGAGCCGCCGCGTTTGAACTTTCGAAGCGCTACGTTGTCGAGTGTCTCAACCCTCAGCATCGTCCCAGAGAGCGACGCGCACAAAGTGGCGCTTTGGCACAGCCCGTGCTTATTTACACGGCCTTTCTCTAAAGTGACGCTGATGGGGGGGGGGGGGGGGGGGGGTGCATTTGTGCAAACCTGGCATTTCACAGCGACTCTGCGCGTCGGGCAGCTTGGCAGAAAAACACACACATTTCATTATCGTTCCGTCCAGTGATGCAAACTGGGTGATTATGTATTTCCATAATGAATGGCGCCAGTTGTGGAGCACGGGGTGTTACGGGAGCAGTGGGAGCAGTGGGAGGAGTGGGAGGGCAGTACACCACGGAGAGTCCTCACACGGAAGAGTAAGCACACTGTTCCCTCTCTCTCCTTGTTTTATGTGTGTGTGTGTGTGTGTGTGTGTGTGTGTGTGTGTGTGTGTGTGCGTGCGTGTGTGCGTGCGTGCGTGCGTGCGTGCGTTTATTGTCATGATACAGACAGAGTTTTTGCTGATTGCGAACGTCGGAGAGACAGAACTGGACGCCTTGTTTGTGGCTCAACTCTGGAGACAGAGCTTGAAATGACACACAATTAAAAACCTGGATCAGAACAAACAGTGAGCGTGGTTTGGAGCGGCGGGACGTGACGGTTCCACACACACGACGCTCTCTCTCTCTCTCGGTGTGTGTACACCGTTATTAAAATGTATGAGTGGGCGCACGGATGGAAACTGCAGTGTTGTCGTCGCAGGGGGATAATGTGCCGGGTCATGATTTAACAGCCCCACACGCTTTTATTGTGGCGGTCCAGCGTGTTTGTGTGCACACACCGAGGCAGTGATGAAGGACGGAGCTGTGGCCACGTGTTCCTCTCATGTCCCATTTGGTGTGAGTTAGGGTTCGCCCTGTTTTGCTCTCTGGAACCACAAACAACTGGCTTTAACCTCATGGTGCCACCGTCCTGATGTTTCCATGTCTGTTAAAACACCGGTTTCCTCTTTGGATTCTGATGATCTGATCGCTGCTGACATCTGCTTCATACATTTCCGACGCTCGAACTTACCAGTAACTATTCTAGACAATAGATTTAATAACGAGAGAAGAAATGAGAGTTTTAATTAATATATTTTAATATTTTCTTTGCAAAAAGTGACAACGACAATAAATATACATTCACAATAGAAAATAATGACTGGAAACAAAATATTCAAGTGTACTTTAGCCATTATAAAAGCCGTAATAAGGTGTAAACAACATTCTCATCCCTGCATCGCTCCTCCTAAGCCTCCATGAGTCTCTGTCCTCTCGGGCATCAGGTCAACTCACAGACACTTTACGCATCGACGCGCGAGTCTCACAAGGTACAGTATGAAGCCACGTCACACACTGGGCTCGGGCTGAACAAGCTTACATTCTCAAATGTCGCGTGGGCTGTGGTTTTATTTTGGCGAGTGCTGATGGACCGCGTATGTGCAGTCACGCGTCCTTGGAGACGGCGCCGCGCCAGAGCGCGCGCGCGTCGGCGCCGGCGGCGGCTGCGGCGTCTTCACGCCCCCCAGAGCGCGTCTCGGCCGCACGGGCGGCTCTTGGAGCCCCTCCTCCTCCTCCCGAAGACTTGCGCTGAGCATCGCTCCCAGACGCTCTTAACAGATCACGCACCTCTCCTTGTCTTTGCTCTGGCCGCCGCCCACCGCCTTCTCCTTGATGTACATGAGGTCGCTGTGCACGCTCGGCCTGCGCGCGCACGGGGCCACCACGCCGTACGCCTCGCCAATGTCCTTCAGCTTCTTGTTCTTCAGCGACTTTCGGTGCAGCATGTCGCAGTACTGCACGGACACCTTCCGGTGGAGGTCGGGGCTCATCTCGTGAGGCAGTTTGGCCAAAGTGAAGAGCGTCTGGAACATCTTATCCACGTTCTCGTTGCGCTTGGCGGAGATCTCGAAGTACTCGCACTTGTCGTCGCCGGCCACCAGCTGGTCGATCTCCGCCTGCTGCACCTCCCGGTAGAACTCTCGGTCGCCCTTGTTGCCGCAGATGACCAGCGGCACGTCGATGTTCTCCTTGATCTTGTTCTTCAGGCACGACTTGGTCTCGTGGATCTGCCGCTTGAGCCGCTGCACCTCCAGGAAGGAGTCCCGGTTGTCCAGGCTGAAGACGAGGATGAACACGTCACCTGGAGCGAGAGAAGGAGGCGCGCGTTGAGTGGCGCTGCGAGAGCGGTGCAGCCTGTGCGCCGCGTGCACGGGCGCCTTGCGCACAAATGCGCGCCTTATATACGGATGCGGATTGTTCCTATTATACTGCGCACGTACCTGTCAGGATGGACAGCCTCCTCATGGCGGGGAACGGGTGGTTTCCCGACGTATCCAGTATGTCCAGCTGGTAAACGTCCCCCTTGATGCTGTACAGTTTCCTGTGAAAGTCCTCGATGGTCGGCGTGTACTGCTCGTCGAACCTCCCGTTCAGGAACCGGGACACGATGGCCGTTTTCCCAACTTTGGTGGAGCCCAAAATCACCATGCGGTAGCAGTTCTTTGCCGGGATGTCGAAGTCGCTTTCGGAGGGCGACATTTTCTTAATCATGGTGAAACCTGGGTGCGTTCGCCTGCTTTCCGCGTGCGTAGAGGTCGGTGGAGCGGCGTGCGTGCGCTCGGTCTGAGTCTGCGCTCGGATCGCGGACCGGAGGCTTTTATTAAAGCAGGCGGCGGGCCACGCCCCCCCCGGCTACGTCACAGCTGAACCAGTCGGCGCCCATCTGAGTGCCAGCCTGGGAAGAGCGGACTGAACTCCCACTGGTGCGTCAGTTTGTGCTTTCCAGTGAAGGCGAGACGGGCGCATCGGCCAAGTCACAGAGGCACAAACAATAAAACGCATGCATATGGACGATGGGACAGAGAGTCGGAGCGAACAGGCAAAACAATAACTTCCACGGAATATTACGAAGTTAATCATTTACTCCTCATCCGGCGTTTCGTCCCAAATGGTACAGCGTGTTTAAAACCAGGGTGAACCTTGGACACTTTCCCAACATGTACTTGCTCAGCGGATATTAGTTCTCCTAGAATAAGAAATGCCTTATAAATCTTATAAATCAGCCCATTTTTTTAATTTATATTGAGCAGCTCTGCATGTTTCGATCTCTTTAGAGTTTCTACTTCATGCATTAAAAGTACAGGTATTTTTTCTAGCACTAAGGACGTTCACTGTCTGCTGCAGCCGATTCTTTTCATCAGCTTCGAGGGCTGAGCCGCTGCAGTTCCGCGGCTGACCGACAGGGGGCACTCGGAGTACAAACATCTCCAGGTGAACGGCCCGTTTAACGTGAGGAGGAGAAAAAAAAAAAAAAACCTCCGCTCCGTGTTCCTGTGTCAGCACATAACCTTCATCTGCTCAGTTCGCCGCCTCCGAGAGGTTTTGTAACGCGGCCCGAGAATGCAAACAAAAACCCTGTAAAGTGAGGAGAAGGAAGCGTTTTTTCCATTAGCACCTCAATGGAGTGTGTGTAAAACAAAGAGGAGGCTGAGCCCAACATGCTCCTTCTTATTCAGAGGGTAGTTATCAATCAGACCCAGCTTTAGTGCTATGTCACGGGACCATGCGGCCCTAGATTCATGTCTAGAACCTATTCGATTATCACCGTCTATAAAAATCTCCTTTGTGAGTAAACTGAATAACTGAGCAGCTTCCCACCAAAGAAAATTCCTGTGTTAAGTGTGACAGGCGCATAAGCCTGCAGTGCGTGAGCTAATCAGTGAGCATACTGTGTGTAAGCGTTGGATCGGGTTCACGGAGCAGCGTGCGTCACACACACACAGTGGACGGAGCCTCCTTCCACTATGATTTTCATGCTATTTCCCCCCCGAGGCCTCCTGCTGCGGTGGACGAGAGAGACACCGTGACCCTTCAGCGTCCCATGACCTGGTCACTTGTGCGAATCTGTTTAATCAGGTAGCGTTTTTTTTTTTTTTTTTTAATTTTTTTTTTTATAGAACTGCGTGTGCATGTCTCGAGGCAGCTGCAGATCAGTGAAAACGTCCTTTAACCAACACAGATGGTGCCCTCGTTAAAGAGCCGGAGCAACGTGGACGCAGAGGAGCACCAGCGACGCACACGTCCGTCAAAAGACACGAGACGCCGACGCGAGGGCCGCTCAGACGGGGGAGGACGACGCCTCGGCCGGTGGAAAAGCAAACGGTGCGGGGCAAGCGGGCAAACACGAGTCTCCGAGACGCACATTAGGCCCCGAAATGGAGTTTGTGGAGAAAAATGACCTTCGGGATTCCCCGATTTATGCGATGACGGAGGAAAACAAACAGTTGGACACGGATCAGATCTAGCACCACATGAAACCGCAGCGCCCTGGTTTTATTCATATCAATATTTATTCTGTCACGAGAAAATCTAATGTGAGCCAGTTGCAGACAGAACTCATTGCAGGACGTGAAATAGTTTTGCTTCGGCGGCAGCTACTGTACGCGTCCTGACTCATGCAAAGGCCTGTAGATACGCAGAGTGCTGCCTTATCGGTGAGATCGGTGCTTCCAAACCCTGACTCACTCTTTCATTACATAAGGATGGCTCTTCATTAGCATTACCGTGCATCTACACGAGCACAGTATGGGCCTTTGATGGAGCCGCTGGCTTGGACCTGTCACTGGAGGAGCCTGGGCATGTTAGTGCTCCAGCACTGCTTCAACTCTGCTTTGAATAAGAGGATAACAACCGCCGCAGATCAGCGGCTGCACAGTGTTCGTACAGGTTAGTTAGAACAAAGGAGTTTTTTCATGACCACTATCGCAATTCAGCAATCATCACCATGAATCGTGCTTCTCGCTCTTTTATGCGACTCTCTCTCTATTTTATACTTTTCCCGTGCTTGTGATTTTTTTTAAAGATCCTATCTAAATGCTAATTTTGACAAACCAACTCAAAATATTCATTTGTATCTTTTTGGTCCCTTTTATTAATAACAATGACAGAGAACTATGTGTCTGAGCGACATGGGAACTATCAGCACATTAAATAAGGCTGGAACAACACACAGCTGCTCAAGAGGTTTGCATTTAAACCCAGAAACCTTAGTCTATATAATCATATGTAATTACAGCTGGAACCTGGCTCTGATGTATCAGTTCCCTTGTTCTGAATCTAAACTGAAGGACAGTGACTGAGAACATAAACTGTTTCAGTTCACCAGTGTCCAAACGCATAGAGTCAGAAAAGACGTGTTTTGGCCTAATTTTAATAGTAAACATTAATGAGTAAAACATCAGTGGAACATTCTCTCACTCCACTTGGAATTTAGCAGTTTTTAAATGTTATGGTCATATTTTTCATACAGCTTGAACCATTTAAGCTCAACAACCTGAACAATCAAACAAAAAAGAAAACTGTGAAGCACAAAAGAAACACATGGAATCAAGGTCTGTGCTTACTTAAGTGCATAATAAGCATAACTTTGGAACCTGAACCAACATAGAACGCATCACACGCTTGCAGCGACAGTGGGATCAGTGGATCAGTGGCTGTTGGGCAGAACCAAACTCCTCAAACAGAAGAACACCAGGCGGAGAGGCGATTATTCACGCTTGTGCCGCTGAGCTCTCTCCCGGTAGATCTGCTCAGTGAATGGTCTGTAAATACAGCAGAACAAACACGGAGCGGGACAATAAATCAGAGCCGGGAGCACGGTACCAGCCTGTGCCAGGGGCGCGAGCGCGAGGTGAAGCGTGAGGAGGCTCCGATTCATGACTCGCTCCTCAGAGCGTCAGCTGCACCTGCGGCAGCAGCAGCGCTAGAAGGCGTGGCTGCTGCTCACATTTGCTCTGTGTGGGTAAAACACAGGTGGAACGTCCCAGAGTCAAAGTGCAGGTGCAGATGTTTGAGGTGTCTTTGTCACATCTGGACAGAAACAACAGAATGTGTCTGTGGAGAAGCTTCCTGCAAAGCCGTCATTTAGGACGTGGCCCAGGCTTGAAGTGCAAGGACGACCTTACTTATGTTAAATGTCAAATTACAAACGTGATTAAGTAAGGATGTGACTCACAAACAGAGCCCCAGCGTTCATTAATTAAACTAAGAGGCACTCGTCACATCGTTCTATTTAGTGGCGGCTGCGTTTACGTTATCGCAGTCATCGTATTAAATAAGACGCCGCCGCTCTCACACAGTCGCACGGTGAGATCATCCAGGACTGACGCCAGAGGCAGAAGATAAATGTAGCGTCTGGGTCCGACCCGGGTCGCAGCGTGGGCCAATATCTGACACCCGCCTTGCTCCGAGTTCGCAGGTTGGGGCTAAAACGACGGCAGCGGCGTCGCACTCACCTGGGGGACGGCTCCGGCCGAGCGACGGCTGCGACCGCGTGTGTTTATGTATGTACGGCGCATTATCACATTATCAGCGTACGGGAGAAAAAGTGGGTCAGGCGTCTTGTGAGCGAATCAATGCAGTGGCACTTTTATTACAACCATGTGCAGTTGTGTACACAGAGGCACCTGTGAGCCTGCTGCGAAGATGAGCGAGCGTCTGACACACAC
This sequence comes from Betta splendens, assembly GCF_900634795.4. Taxonomy (NCBI): domain Eukaryota; kingdom Metazoa; phylum Chordata; class Actinopteri; order Anabantiformes; family Osphronemidae; genus Betta; species Betta splendens. Next base: position 5,712,387 of record NC_040898.2, on the reverse strand, counting down.
ACGGACACACGCACGCACACACACGCACGCACACACACACGCGCGCACACACACGCACGCGCACACACACACACACACGCGCACACACGCACGCGCACACACACACACGCACACACACACACACACACACACACACACACACGCGCACACACGCACGCGCACACACGCACGCACACACACACACACACGCACACACACACACACACACACAGTGCAGGCAGCAGCTGCTGTGTCTCATTTGCAGCCTCCTTATGCAGTAGCAGCATTTCTGTGTACTTCTGCGAGGACGCACGCGAACGCAGAAGTAGGTCGCTCGCTCGTAACCGCTTTTTGGGTCTCGCCTCGTAATCACAGCGAGGGGAGGCGACGGCGGCTTCTGCCGTGGACAAAAGTCGGCCTCTTAACGGGCTTATTTTTACCCGGCGCAACTTTGTGCACAGCTGATGGATGTCGTTGTGGATAAAAGCAGATGAGGTGAAGGAGACGTGGGGAGAATAGTATCTGTGGATGCTCTGGGCCACAGCAAAACTATGAGTAAATGACTTCTCACTTTAACATTAGGAAGGACAATACAACATGTATTAACTGCGGCTTTGGCCTCGCACCTATTCTTTGCTTCATCTGCGTCAGTGAGCTCACGTGTGCAGTGTCTGTCTGGAGGGATAATGGAACTGAAATGACACTGATATCAGCTATTGTTCTTCCACACTTCAAACTATTTCAGAGGAGGCACGTTTGGCACAATACCATTTATCTGATTCCTTTCTAGTGCATCACTAAAGGACCTGAATATGAAAGCAGCATAAATGGGAGCCTCAGAAAGCAAAACGACTGTTTCTTGCTTAACCTAAAGTTTAAGAAAGTCCCATGCACTTTTTAACGTGTGTTTTCATGCATGTTTGCAGATGATAATACTCAGGATGTATTATGACCTGAAAATCACAAATAAATATTTGAAATAAAGAAATATTGTTACATATAATATTAAAACTTATAAGTATTTAAGTACTTTAAAAGTTCTACTTTAACTTGGGGAAAGTTTTTGAAGTGGTACTTCTACATGTAGTAGAGCACCATGGAGCCAAGTACTTTCTATAAATGTGTACAGTATGAGTACTTCTGCTTGTGTTCATCTTAGAATAGCTGTTAGCAAGTTAAGCTAAATTAATATTGAGGTGGACCTGATTCTTCTGTTGTCAAAGTGAAAATAAGGCTTTGGGTGAACTGATAAACCCAAAAGTTTGGGTCCCTCTTTGTTTTACACTGTCATAATAAAACCTAAAGGGCATATTTGTACTGACAATGTCAATGGAACATAGACTTACCCCTCAAATCTTATTGCCACCTTGTAAACTATGGCCACTATGGCCGTCAGGATAACACCAACAGGACTGGCGCCGCTAGAGACAAGAGGTAGAGGAAGAAATATGAATTAAAAAAAATGCGAGAAATATAAAACAAATAGATTCTTCTCCAATCCAACAGCAGTAACAGCAAGTGAGGTTTAGAAGAGAAATAATCTGGAGACCAGTTTGTAAACTAAGATAATATTCCAGCCTGGTCAACACAACTGACCTACATCCTGATGAGTGGCACACTGACACATATTTATTTAATGGAAAAATAAAAAACATCATAAAAGCAGCCTTTCATACAGTAGCATGATGGAGGTGAAGCAGTGGACACAATCAGCAACAACCCCACTTGGTATTTTTAGACCTACTTCACTTTAAGCTGCAGGGGCACAATTTCATACGAAGCCGGGCTTGAAGCTCAGCTGAAGGCTCGGACGGGAGCTTTAAATAAAAGCCCCGGAGTTTTAACCCGTAGCCAGGAGTTTTAATCCGTCCGAGTCTGCAACGCGCTCAGCGCACGGCTGCGCGCGTGAGACTGACCCCGCGACCTTCCATCATTTGGTGAAGAAGAAGAAAAAAAAAAAAAGCAGCGTAATCACATCGAGGAGAACGACGGCGCACGGAGGAGCAGCTCCACACAGGACTTGCTGATGAGGCTTATATAAGTGACCCAGTTGGGCGGGCAGCGGTGGAGGCACCGCGCTGAGTCAGAGTCAGCACTTTGACAGAGTCCTTGGAGCCAGAAAGGAGCAAACACGGCACAGGAGGCTGGAGCGCGACTTGTCTGATACAATGAAGGGTTCAATTCGAAAAATGGACCATATTTGTTTCTCAATGAGCATCAAGCTCAAGCTCAGAGCAGTAAAACATTTAGAAGACTCACTGGGTCCTCAGCTGCTAGACGGCCCCCCGCCACTGTCCAGATGTTTCACACTAATGAGTGAAAACCAAATCAGACCAAAGGGAACCAAGCAGCAACATATCAAACCTTGAGCTATTAAAAGCGGCTCGAATTTAGCTCAGATGGGCTGCAGCGCGAATCTGATGAAGCAGGTGGTGATGAGAGTTGCTTTAAGTGCCTTTGTGGACCTTTCTGCAGGTCACAGACACAGATCGGACGCACGCAGGTCCTTTAAGTTGAACACCAGCTCCTGTTGGCGTCAAGCCTCTTCTGCTAACGCTGCCCTCCAGTCCACGCTCGGGTCCGGTGTGACTGCAGGACGGCGGGCTAATTACCAAGTTTTCGGGGCCGCTCTCTCTCTCTCTCTCTCTCTCGTGACTTCGCTGTTTCTGTGTCACAGAGGAAAACAGCTGCGGCAACATTCCGTTCACGTTTCCAATTACCTGCAATCTGTCGCAGCGCGCCGGCTGCAGCGGGCGCCCGCTGATTGTGACACACGGATCTGACACCGCAGTGACTCACTGGACCTTGTGTGGTAATCGCTGTTTATCACTGACCCATATCCCAAACGGCCATAGCTGCCAATGACAACCCAAAGCTGGGAGGCGCGTGGCGCCGCCATGTTTCTCCCGGACTTCCAGATGTGGAAATCGGACTCACACAACCCCCGTGCAGTCGTGTAAATGCTTTTGCATGTGTGTCCTTTGACTGTGTGGCCATCGCTCATGCATGGGACACAGTAATGTGCACCGTGCATCACGTGTTCTGTCCGTGTGAATCAAGCTGCAGACGTTTTTGGACCAGAACATTGAGCAGATGGGGACAAAGACATCAATATTCATTTCCCGAAAGCAGCCGCTGTTGCTGTTTATTAGCGGGGACGGGGTCATTGTGTGCACGGATCGTCGCACGCTGCAAAATACGACGGCCAACTGTAGAAAACAACTCGAAGACACGAGGATTTTCAGAAAGCGCTCCAAACACGGCGACGTAATGCCAACGCGAAGCGGCCGACTGACACCGATCACGTCTGCGTGCGCTTCACGCCCGCTGAAGCTGGAACATGGAGGCATGAGGGTCGCGCTGCGTTCATTCCCGTGCTCCAGCTGGCGAACGAAGCTGCGGGCAGCGTTGAACCTGGGAGTCACAGAGGTCCCTGCACACTCCTCATGGACGGTGATCATCAAGGACGGCCGACTGTGGAGCTGCACCTGCATGGAGGCGCCGGGGTCATGTGACACGTCAGCTGAGCGGCAGGGAAGGGAACGCACCGTCCTGTACGAATCCCTTCACTGCATCTTTCACTTGTCTCATATCCAAAGACATGGAAACATGAGATCCTTCCTCCCATTTGATCTGATGTCTAGCTCCTCTGTTCTCCTTCTGTCCACCACTGTATGAAGTATTCTGAAGTAAACCTTCAAACTGTACAATACAATAATAAGATAATTGTGTTGGCACATACTTATTCAAATAAGGCACAAACAACAGGATTATGTTTAATTAGTGTTATTAGTTTATCTATACAAATATTTAAATGAGTGACGTTTCTATTATTCGAGAGAATCACATCCTTGAAACAGGATTTATTATTGAGTCCAGGTAAAATTGAAAAGCTATATTATTTCGGCTGCAGAGTTTCTTTACCTCCATCAGATGCTCCAAACAGAACGGAACGGGTCACTGACCCATTTTGATTCTATTACCAAAGCCATTTGAGTCCTATATGAGTCACGTGACAGCAGCGCGCCGCTAATTTGACGACGCCTCGCCTTCGTGGGAAGCGCATTCATCCTAATAACGTGAGGACGCGGGGCGTCACGCCGGGGTTCAGTCCCGGCGCTGAATCTGGGTTAAAAACCCTCTCCCCGCTCGCAGACGCTCATTAACGCACACATTCCAGCCAGGTCCGTTGCCGTGATTCACCGGCGCCTGCGTTCTCCCTAACAAGCCTCAGATGATACCTGACCTGCTTTTTTGAGGGGAAACCGAGGCGGCCACATTAGAGGCCCAACACAGTCACGGCTCAGGCCAATCAGGGGAAATGACTAAGTGTGTACCTGTGTTGTGGAAAAGGAGAACTCCCAATCACTGACCTAGTTTGGGGTGAATGCATACGACACGGACACGGCTTTCATCTTTTCTCATTTCGTCAATGTAATGTTCTCTCTCGTCCGCAGTCCTCGGGCTGAGCCTCCTTCATGGATGCTGGTACTGAATGACAACAGGAAATGACTGCAAACCTGCACGAAGGGGCACAGACGGAGATCTTCTGACCTCGGCCTGCCTCGTCGGGAGGAGATGTTGCCTTAATGGCATCATCTAAAAGCCCAACATACAGTATATAGATAAAAACCTCCGCACTGCGAAGCTCACTTTGTATCTAAAAGTCCTGCTGATGCACTTCCTAGACCTATTAACAATGAGCATGAAATAATGTAAAGAGCGTGTGTCATGTTTGGAAAGAAGAAAGATTTTGAATCAGGGTACAATCATCACTAATTTCCTCAAACAATAATTGGAGTGACCTTTGAAGAATAAGGGCCATGGGAGCAGATACGTCTCGCTGTGGTCTAATGACCCCCCCCCTCCTTTTTTCTGGTATATGTGACGTATGGTGGTGCAGTGGTGCAGCCTGGATATGACATCCATAAACAGAATGACGGGCAAACAGGTGCAAACGTGTGCAATGATACTCAGGCTGGTCGCAGCTTCCAATAAAGCGACTGAAGTTTACTTTAAAAAACAGTCAGTCGCAGCCATTAACCCTCCTCTGAACCGCTGTCGTGCATCAGACTGGAACAATCTTCTAAGTGCCGAGACTTGACCTTAGTGCGCGTCAGTTGTGTATTCGCTGAACGCTCGGCGTCTTTGTTGGGCCGAAACGTGAGAGACTGAGGCCTCGAAGTGGACTGTTCTACTGTGGAAAACTAATTAGGCTGCAAAAGCTGCTGAGCTGGATTTGAGCTCTGGGCCTCTGAGCTGAGGGAGCCTGTGTAGGACCTCTGTTCAGAAGCAGGAGAAACAAAGGCAGATCTAGAGCCAGGCTCTTAAATTGGTTATTCACACATCCAGCTGATCACTTACAGTGTTTTCAAGGTTTCTAGCTGCTCAGTGATCCAAATAATGTCAAAACCGCCACATTTTTCATTGTATTGAGGAAATTTATTGGAGTGGTGATGAAAAACACACCAGAGCGTGACTTTGTACTGTGAAGAAAAGAAGGCAGAATGAACCAAACACAGAAGGTTGAAGCAGAATGTGCTACTATCAACACACTGATCAAGTGCCGGAGGAAGAGGGGGATGAGAAGCGTTGAAGTGAGGTGGTTTAATCAGTCAGAGTTTGCAGCTACTGGCCTTAAAGTGAGTTTAGTTCACGTCAGAGACGAAACAGGGCAAAATCAGTCGCAAGGAGAAAAAGACTAGTGGTAGTTAAATTAGGACTGAAGTGAGGATAAAAAAAGGGCTCTAATAGCTTTCATCGGTAACTGGATCATCAACTCCGGTCGCCTAGCAACCACGCCACGCTGCGAGTGATGTGGTCCCGGTCGTCATGGAGACGGGACACACGCAAAAGTTTTCACCTCCCGACCTTTTTCGAGAGGGGAGCGATTTGCATCTCAGAGTAAACATTTTCCAGGTTGCTGGCGGCCGCTCGTCATCTCCGCCTCTCCCACAAGCTCGCACTTCGTTTCCAGCGACATTAACATTTGACGTACATCTGCGCTCGGCTGTAAACGCGGAGAAGGAAGCTTCTGGAAGTCCCACACACACACACACACACACACACACACACACACACACACACACACACACACACACACTTACATGAGCGCAAAGCCGAGATAGTTGGCGGTGCTGCCCCAGTACATGGGATTCTCTGTGAGGTTGAAGGGGAAGCCGGACACCTTCTCGTCCATCAGGATGCCGAAGTAGTCACCTGGAAGAGAGCACAGAGACACACATGGAGGAGCTGGAGAAACACACACCCGTGCTCATGTCACTGTCCGGCTGCTCCACCGTCACCTGGCTGCTACTGATGTCAGGTCGCGGACCTCAGCCATGTTGAGACTGGAGGGACTGTAAAGTTTGGCCACTTCTGGGTTCGTCCTCCTAAAGTGAGCGTTGCTAGGCGACCGGGTGTAACATTCAGGGGTGGATCGCCGACTGCGCCAGGTCGATAGAGTACAGTATTCTGCTTGTGTCCAACATGTTGGGGGAGGCGTTGTGTGACAAACACATCTGGTTGTGAGCAGAACTGGGTCACTGGTGTTTACCTGGTACTGCTAATTGGGTCAATTAGGACCTGTACAGATTTTAGTCTTCACTCAGAATCAGCCAACACCTGAAAACTACAAAATGGGCACTTGTCACAGTCATTTAACATCATTGCAGCTTTTAATTTACTCTAATAACTAAACTTAAGGAAGTATTTGTTTGTTCCATTATTTGCTGTATTGTCACATCCCATGAATTACGGCAACAAAATGAACATGACACTAACAGACTCTACTGTCTATAAACGTACAGGGTCCAACGATCAGAAAGTCCTTTTATTTCCATGTAACTTTAAGTAACTCAAAGTCATTTTCAGAAGCAGCGTGTTTTTTGTCTTGGGTTAAACAACCACCATCACCATTTACAACATTAGGGGCAGCTGAACTGGGACAATGCCCAGAGCAACCTGAGCTCTTATTATTGTCCCCTGTGTATGTGCTCCAGGTGCTAGACCCACACACACACACACACACACACACACACACACACACACACACACACACACACACACACACACACACACACACACACACACACACACACACACACACACACACACACACACACACACACACACACACAGGATCTGACCTATTTCACATCCAAAGTGTACCAGGACATGATTTGAGGTCCACCTCTTACGTCCCCCTCGCCCACCCTCCCGCACGGATTCACAGTGGGAGTACAGTAGGTGAGGCCAGCCTTTACACCACATGGGCTGCTGGCCTTGTTCCCTGCTGGAGAAAGGCCGCTAATGCCCAAGTTATATAACGACTCATTACGTATGCTCATTTAAGCACCAGGTAGGACGGGGTAAAAAAAAAGGAGATTACACAAACAAATATTCTTGCTTTTGAATAGAGGACCAGCTGCCACCCTGGATTCTGGCCTCCTCGCTGCTAACCCATTCACCACCAAATGCCCAGCGTAACCTGCGTCACTTTGGTTATGAGAAGGACCAACCTGGATTTGTTGAGGAGAACTAAAAGCGCCGTGGCCTCTGCGGGTCGGAGTTTTAGTGGGCTGTGATTGGAGGACGGGTCCAAAGCCAGCTGGCCCTCACATAAACACTGCGGCTAATGCGATGCTGTTTTGGGTTTTTCTTTCTGCCCCTGTGGAATCTCTTTGAATCATCGGGTCACCGTGACTCAAAGGGCTTAATTCAGGATGAACAAGACACCTTTATTTACAACACACCTTCTATCACCGCCTCTATCTTCCAATATAAGCGTGTTTACGTTGGCGGGTGCCCACCAAAAACACGGCGTCCACTCAGACCCGCGTCAGAGCCAGAGCTGAGGACGCGAGGACGCCCGATGGAAGGAAATCCTTATGACCCACCTAGAAACGTCCCGGTGAAGCCCAGAGCGAGGAAGCTACTGACCACCAGCGCCGTGCCCAGCGCCACGAAGGCCACGCCGCCGTAGAACCCAGCGGCGCCGTCCATCAGCTGCCACCGGGCCTGGGCCCTCATGGCCACCGTCATGCTGCAGAGGAAGCAGAGGACCCTTTTAATGCTTCGATGTGGAAAAGCGTAAAACATAGTAATTAATGACAGCTTTGCAGGAACGGACAGTGAGAAGATGTTTCATTAGCTCAGCCACAGTGTGTGATTACTTCGAAATGTCCAGTAAATGCATGCTGGACTTTTTTTTTTTTTTACTGAAATCGCATCTCGCTTATTCTCCCATTATCTCCTCGTGCGACTCCAGCGAGCGGGAGGCTGGTGATTAGAGAGAGTGCTTTTGCGCGGCTGTGACGCCACGCTCGGCCGCCGCCCCGGCTTCAAGACGACGCGGGGGGTCGCGTGGTGTGCGGGGAGCCGTCAGTGAAAGCGTTTCCATTTCTGAGATGCTCGGATGAAAAGCGTCCGTCTGCTTTGGGAGGCGCTCGATTTAGAATTAATAGCGCTTGGAATGAAAAGATGGAAGTCAGACTGAGATGTAGTCCTTGGTTTAAAGTCTGGAGCAATTACTCCTCGAGTTTAATGGGTTTGTCTTACTGCTGTTTTAACCATCACTACTTGAGAAGTAGCTCAATAGACTGACTTAATAAAGCGAATGGGAACTTTTTCCATTGATTTTTACCCAAACATGGAAATACACAATCGATTGACTTTATATATGGTTTGAAACAGGAGATCAGACCAAAGCTCCTAATGCTCAACCTGTGATGCAGGCAACACAGATGCTGGTGGGTTTGTGTGCCCTGTGTACGTGCTCCAGGTGCTACACACACACACACACACCTGCAGACAAAAATGGCTCCCGAATCAAAACTAGGTTAGGGGTTAATAAGAGAAAACTGGGTTACGGTGTCTGCGCTGCGAGCTCTCCGGCGCTGCTCCTTTGTCGCGGTGAGCAGGAAATGCGATGTGATGCGACCCGCCGCTCGGCCACGTCAGCGGCGGCGAGGGACACTGCTGGGACCGGGATTGCGAGCGGGGGAAAAAGTGGGTCTGCGGGGACGGAGACGTGGGCGGGGGGCGAGGGGAACGGAGGAAGTGACCGCTGGCTGCAACGGGAACTAATGCTGACGGGGTTGCCAGAAAAGCTGCAGGCTTTTATTTTCTTCACCATTTATGCCGTCTGCTATACAGATACGAGGGGATTAAGGAGTCACTGCGTCCATTCTACCTGTCAACATGAAAACCTGCAAGACATTAATGTCCTTTAAACAGGACATTAACAGAAGCATCATCCATCCATCACAGGGGAAATTTCAGAATAAAATAATATCTGTACCACTTTCTATGGTAGCTAGCTAATGAATAAATAAAGAGTGAACCATTCAGATGATGATTTATACTTCAGGGAAAAAAATGGCTGCACCGAATGTCAGTGTGACCAGCTATTTTAAATGCATGGCAAAGGTCTGAATAAGTTGTATAATCACAGAATCCAGGACAGGCTCTGGAAGAAGGCTTTCACGGAGTCACCGAGTCCCGTATTAGCAGCTGTTTTTCCTTGCATCACAGACGAGCACCTGCTCGCACGGCACCGCGCCGCCCGGCGTGACGGCAGCGTCAGCTGACGAGCGCGGGTCGGCCTCGCGGGCGATTTGGCACCAAAACACGCCGTGTTTACACTGACGGCAGTCTAATGTGCGGCGTTGTCCAGGCGGCCTGTGCCGTATTCTTTCACCGAGTGAAGAACCTGCTGTTTGACTCACTTTCCCTGAACGCCGCGCCGCAGACTTTACAGAAAGCCACAGAGACACGAGGTATTTACATGTACACACACTGATGGAGGCCACTGGCTGATCAGCGTGAACTCATATTGTCATCATTAAAACGCATGACTGCTGAAATAGAGGAGATGCACCATTTACATAATCATATCATCATATCATCATATCCTCGTCTTTCTCCCACAGCCGAACACAACCTCAAATTGACAATAATGGCTGGAAGGCGTCGCTGCTGCGTGAGGAAGCTATATATACGCTCCCTGCATCACCTGCACTGAAGCTATGAATAGACGCAGCTTCAGTCGGCTAATCAGAACGCAATTAAGCCACGTTAATCACGTTGCTGGTGAATCAGTCGCATGTATTTAGAACCTGGATTGTTTTGGATGTCGAAGAAAGGGAAAACATTATTATCCATCATAAACCTGCTCACTGCGTGACTTCTCTGGCGGCAGCATGTTTACTGTGGTGGAAGCGACTAGAGCCTTTGCAATTTCATGTGTTCTCCATTCTAAGCTGATGAAAGGCTGAGGGTCGTGATCTTTCACATGTTCGTTCAGGCCTCAAGTGTTTAACACGACGCACCGCTTTTACTCGTGACGGCGCTGACGCTGCCTGCAGCTCCTTTATATACGTCGCTGTATGTCCGCGGCTTTTCCTCCCAGCTGTTCCTCGGCGTGACTGTTATCGGACGATTCTTCATTGTTCACTTCACACGGGCGACGTCTGACCTATGGAGTTTGCATTGTACAGAAGCAGCCACGACGTCTGTTTGCCATCAGCCACAGGTTACTGAAGCTAATTGACTTTCTGCACACTTTATGTTGTGTATTTTTATTGTGTAAAGTGTATTTTTGGATTATTTTCTTTTTGTTTTTTAAGAATAACTATCTATGGAGAAAATCAGCATCATGTCACCATGTCAGGTACTTACTGGTCTATTGTTTGTCTTTGATGAATCTTTATAAGTTCAGTGGGATTTAAAGTCAAGCCGTGCAACCTTGATCATAAAGCTTGAACGCATGTTTCACTGAATTCAAAGGAGGCAAATGAAAAGAGCCAAACCACATCTACACTTTTCACTCCATTCGCCTTAAGACTCATTTTATCCTAATTAAAAGCCAATTAAACTGCCACTGGGCAGTACAGCAGACTCAAAGGTGCAGATGAATCATGCGATCTGTGAAGGTGGCAGACTTTAACAATGTCACATTGGATGTTGCCTTTCCAGGTCACCTGCCACCGACAACAGACCATCGCTGCATTGTGTACTGTACCAAACGCCTGCCATTGTTCTTTACAGTATCTATCTGCCTGCACGGGACTCTGACGGGCGTGGCATCATCTCAGCTCAGGCCGCTCTGTGCAGTAAACAAGTAAACACAAGGACTAATGTGATGCTGGTCCAAGTTTTATATTTAACCATGCACTTATTGTAGCACTGTACTGAAATGTGCCCTCATCTGCCTTACTCCTGTCATCTGAGTGCTGTGTGCTCACAGGATCATGTGATGACCTGCTGCAGGGTAAGTGTACATTGCCTCCTGATACTCATATAAGCAGAGGATACCCAGCTTCAGTACGGAACAATGTTGTATCGATGAAACAAGGACAAGGATTCGGCCTTTTCCCCATTAACATCCTTGAATGAATCTCTCGCACTGTTTTCTTGTGTGGCTTTAAAGTAGAACAAAAATGCATCGCTTAAAAGCAGCTTGTTCTTTGTGTGCTGTTGCCCGGCAACAAGCATCCCAGACATCCTCCGAGAGAAAGAAATAGGCTTTTTACATCAGCGTACGAACGGCGCTGCTGAGGGCGGTTTGTCTTTGAGGCGCAGTGGGAGGTGTGGGAGGCTGCGTGTCCACAGGGCGCCGTGTGGAGGGAGGTGAGGGGGGGGGGGATGTCTACCTGTGGCTGCGGTAAACGTTGAGCAGTACAATGACGAAGGCCAGACAGTAACAGGCCAGGTGCGAGCTGCCAAAGAGCCTGGACAGCCTCCGCGTGCGATGCTCCCATCTCGCCACCTGAAGGAAGACAGATGGCAGAGCCTAATGAGTGGCGTTCCCTCCTAACAGGACGCTGAACCCGCAGCTGTCGGACGCTAAAGACAACCTGCTCCCATGCCGCTTTTGGCCTGAAAAATCTCAATTAGCAAGAAACGATTTGAATCGCGCAAAAATAATCATTAATATTATTTTTGGGCCGGTTGAATGCAGCACAGGCTCTGAATAAGCGCTGACTTCTTTCTAAGAAAATATGACGAGTCATGTTTCTGTTCATCTAAAACAGTGACTCTAAGTCAATTCTTTTATCTGAAATCAAAACTTCATTCCCTCTCACTGCAGCTTTTAAAGCAGGGTTACGATTGTGTAAAGGGATCAGTCATTGCCTGTTCACCCGTTGCGGATCACTGAGTGTAAAACCGGGAGACAGCATCAGGACCAGGTTAGGATGCTGAAAAAAGCCACTCACTGGCTGAGTGATTGGCTGACTGATGAGCTGACAAGCACTGTTCAGACAACAGGAAGGAAATCAGTGTGCGTGTGTGTGTGTGTGTGTGTGTGTGTGTGTGTGTGTGTGTGTGTGTGTGTGTGTCTTGCATTGCATGGACATAAGCTGCTGATTGCACGGTCTCTGCGTGATTTGTGGCACTGAAAGTCATTCTGAGTGAAGACTTGATGGTTTTACCCTTTACAAAACTGCATGGGATTCGCCTGCCACATTCATCGCCTCATAATTTATGACTGCCTTTCTAACTGTAACATAATACAGTAGGAGCTCACAAGCTGATCGATAATACTGTAGTCAAACCCACAGAAATCCTGCTTATAGCGATTTACAGTGGTCACCTTCTCTGTAGCTGAAATACAACTGTTTTTGGACCAACACCCAGGTGAGCATCTTGTGACGACACTCAACAAACCCAGCGGTGATGAGGGGCCTGGTTGTGAGTAGAAGGGATCAGGCTGTCAAGCTGCACCCATGCAGCTGCAGCAGCAGAATTGAGGAGGCTCCACATCTGCTCCTTCACTATGCAGTGTCCCTAGTTTGACTCAAACAGAAGTGGCTTTTAAGTGTTGATGGTAAAAATGAGTGCACTTTAAAAATGGTCCCTGCAGTCGTACACACACACACACACACACAGTTATGCAACACAGATGGCCTCCGACCCGTCTGCCACGCGGTGAACTCTCTGTCTGAGCCAAAGAGTTCTGAAGGACGAACAAACTGTAAATTGCGGGCTGACTGTGGGCTGAGGAAGTGCGTAGATGACTGTAAAACATAGAAAAGGCTAAGTGAAATAAAGGGCACAAATGTTTCCATGGCAACACATCTATGCTGAAGGAAAACAGAAAAGAGGAGAACAGGAGAGAGGAGGACGAACTTTGTCTGCCAAGAAACGCGGAACGACAGCTTTCAGCTGCTGAGCATGCAGATGTGTTTTTATGTAGGTTAGTGAGTAGAATAGTGACTGAGCAATCATATTATGTCCTTCTGCATCTTCATTGACACTGTGTTGTTCACTTGAGACCATTTAAACACCGGTTCAGTCTGACTTATCAGTATGTGCTTCTCACTTTAATTACACAAATCTATGGATGAAGCAGATGTGGAAATAAATCAGTACGTTGACAGTTTGCGTCTATTCCAGTTAAGTCTGCTTTTAAATTCTTCACTGTTCATTAGTTAAATGCAAATATGCAAAACATGACTACTAACATCACAGCCTGTCTTGTCTGGTGACGACAGAAGAACTAATAATAGTTAATAATTACTTAATGGCTAAATAAAGACATGAAGAAATAACCACAACCTCATTTGACTGAAACCATGACAAGCGTTTGCGCTCATCAAGAAGTGAATGTGAAGCATTTACCTCTGCAGTAAACAAGACACAGTATGAGAACACTGCACTGGAGGTGAAACTAATCATATACACTTCACCATATTAGCCTCGATCCTTGACTGGGTGATGGGGTTGAGCAAGCCGACTACTGATGCCCTTATGAAATCATGGGCCGAGCGCTGGAAACAACAGAAAGCAGGGATGAAGGAGCGGCGCCAGCTTGGCAGAACTAGCAGCTCTCCAAGACAAATTCAATCAAGGCTTAGGTAACAGGCTCCTCCTGCATCTCTATCAGCCCACTTAGAGCAGAGATGCAGGCACTGGAATGGGTTTGAAGTCAGGGCATTAGGAGGACGTCTGGGGGGCGGGGGGTTCATCTGATGTTCCTAAATAGAACAGGCTGCAGGAAACGGAGAATATATATAACTAAAGCACGAATGAAGAGAAAGGTGTAGTTGCTATAGTTTATAGATAGTTAATAAACTATGTATAACAAAATTCATAGATTAACTAACAAGATTGTATTTCTTGAATTTCAATTAATATTTTAAATTAAATTACTAAAATAGTTTAATTATATTACAAGTTCTGAAAACATTCGTGCTGGTTTTCTAACAATTATCACGTTAGCGATGCAAACATTACTAACAAGGTGACGACCCAGATGCTCAGACCCAGACATTACTAAATATTTGTGAACAAGAGTACAATATTAAAAACAAATATGAAATAGTAAACAAACTAACGTAAAGTAGCAAGAACATGAAATCACAGACGTTGAAGGGAAATAAATGTGTGGACGTCTCCAGAGGAGCTCTACTGTGATTCAGTCCAACCCAGCTGCATTTAATGGGGGACAATATGCAGACTGGCACAAATGCGCACACACGCACGGCGCCGCACATTATGAATGCAAGTGTGCTGCCCCGGTGTAACAGGGGGAATGAGAACAAGAACATAGACGGATCACATGCACATCAGAGACGCCTAATTAGAGTTCGGAAAGCGCTCGTTTAATATTGAAACATCTCGGCCTTGGCGGACTCTCTGTCAACCGCAGCGCCGGTGATAATAGGCACATGTTTATCGGGCAGATAAACAACATGCAAATGAACGGGGATCAATATCTGGAGGGAGGAGAGAGGGGTGCAGGGATGCTGATGCTGGTCTGTCAGTGGGATCAGACATCAGAGGATCGCTTTGCAAAGACTCATGCGTTTCTATTATGGTCTTATCGCTGCGTCAACCCCCGGGCAGTCACACTATGACCCTGTCTCTGGAGCTGCGCCACGTAACGGAGGCGACGACGGCCGTCACATCTGTCCTTCAACTTGAACTCTTGGCAAAAATCAAGCAACAGATCCGAATCGTGGAATAGGACATTGTTTGGCAAACAATGGGTTTGTTTGAGATACTCTATCCAGAGGAAACAACAGCCCTATCAGTATGTTTACCCGCGCCCAGCAGTGTGACTCACGCCAACTTAACCCAGCGTGGGTATGTCTGCGGTCACACTGCCCTGTTAATCAGTGGAACTCAAGTCCATGCCTAGAACCGTACATACAAATCCTACTGTACTACTGTTCATGCACTGAGAGTGTGTGAGCAAACAATTAAGCTCTAAAACAGATCAGTGTTTAATTTCTACACTTGGATATTATTAATCGCTCGTAAACAGTAGGCAACAATGTAGAATATTCCCTCTGTAGATTATTTTTGAATCATAAATCAATAAACATCATATTGCTAAGAATAGCTGACAAAAATGAGAAGCAGTTTTTGTTTATTACTGAGTCAAATATTATTATTATTTAATTATATTTACATATTTATTATAAATATGTATTATATAGTTTTAAATACTTAAATATTTATTTATATAAGTAAATTTAACACACTCATTGGGTGAATATTGTCATCATATGCTTCGAGTTGAATGAATCCAGATTTAGGTACTAAATGGGGGTTCAGGGTTGATCATAAGTCAAAAGGAAAAATATGCTGTCACTTCAACAGAGCAGCAGCTGACACTTCAATGCACACTTCTCACTGATAATCAGCCTAAATATAACTGTCATTAGGTTTGCGCTCCAAAGACAAAGACTTCACGTTGCCATGTGCGCAACAGTTGTGCGTCAGACCTAAAAAATGTTCGGGCTGAACACTGATCGGAGGAATTTATTCTGCCAAAGGCTGATGGTGTCAAACTGGAAGGGCATCATTGTATTTGACTTATTCCTGTGTTTTTTTACAACATATTTTATCTATTTACACAACATTTCACCTGTTACCACTTGTTTCTAGTGTGTCTTTTGCAGCTGTTATGCAATTAGTTCCCATGATTCCCGCCTTTATCTTAAACTTGACATCACGTCGAGATGTCTGTCTACGGCAGACAGATAAAATAAAAAAGAACAGGCTGACCGCCCTCCTCCCAGTGCCTCAGTGTCGGTGTGACATCTATCGAGTGCAGCCTCTCGCTCAGGTTTATCTCATTAAGGCCCAGATCGAACTTTGAAATACTTTAAGGCATCTGCAGAGGCAGGAGCTGAGGCAACGCGCTACACAGAAAGGATCATAGCCTGAACAGGCCGAAAACGGCATCCAAGCAAAGACGTCTGGTTCCCCCGTCCATCGCTGTGTGCTCTGTACGCGCCTGTTGCCTAGGTAACAGATTGACATAAAAAGAGCAGACATGGGATTAGGAAATAAACTTTAAAAATATCGTGCTTCACTTGAAAGCACAAGACACGAGCCGAGTACAGGAGCTATATGAGTCTAATTCCTCCCGACCACTTGAGATTTTAATCATGTAGAAGAAATAAAAGCAATATTTCATTTCAGAAAATTGCTGTGGAGGAGATATTTGAAAAACACAAATGCAGGTAAGGTCCCTGTGCGTATTTCATTAAGGTGATAAGTATCAATAGAGCTGCAGGTCATTCATCTCTCTATGTACTGTATCTGTGTGTCCTGATTCTTCACTGCACGCAACGTTTAATGAAAATGAATCACCTTCTGTGATGCATTAAAACAAAATACTCGGCTGCAGCAATTTAGTGGAGCACGGCCTGGATGAGGTCTGACTAAATGGTCAATTTCAGATTGTGGCCAAATGGGAAATGCAAAAAGAAGAATCAGCAAGTACAGAGAGAGGAAAAAAGAACTTGAGGGTGACGGACCTGTGGCAAAGGACAGACCACGGGGATCACAGGGGGGTGCTGAGGTAAGAAGGAACAGCAGAAAATTGCTACCGTGTGATTCACTCACCCTCCCTCAAATGGCAGGAGCAGCAGGACTGAAAGAAGTGAAAGAGGAGCACAGCAGGGGGCACAAAAGGGAAAATGGTGCAAAAGCAAAAGGAGAAAAACAAGGTAAATGAGAGTCGGTGAAAAGGAGGCGCGCGGAGAGGACGGCTTAAGGCGACGGGGGAGAAGCAGATGTGATCTTATTTTCAAATGTGGCTAATGTATTCAGGATGAAGGGGCAGCATGTGACTGCCTATTCTGCCCAGTTCACGTGGCTGCGATGATCAGTGGGCTGCCGCGCAGGAAGTGATGTGTTGTGTGCATTAGGCAAATAAAGATGAGAGAATAACACCAGCGTGGGGGCTATTTCGGACGAGGGCAGGTCCGTGGGACTGTCAAGGCAGAGGCGGCCAACGTGATCAGTGAGCAGCGTCGCTCCCGGAAAATAAAACCAAGCGGCTGCGGGAAGACAGGAGAATATGAATTCTGGCGAATCTCACGCTCTGAAGGGCTCAGGTAGCAAGCGTCTCAATATCGCAGCGTGACAGTTGTTACAAACGCCATCAACGCCTCGCCGGGTGAGAGGAAATGATGTCATCTGCACCCGACGGCGCCCGTGCCCAAAGTGGCTGTGACTATAATAGGTGGGCTGTGTCCCCGCTACTAATTGGCTGCCTGTGTGGCGAGGTGCACCTGCACCTTCCTCAGGTGTTGAGAGGCTGAAGATGAATCAGCATGTAGGCGCCACACACACACACACACACACACACACGTACTGAGTCAGGCTGCAGCCCACGCTGGGCCGGGGGGGAAGTCGGTTAACCCTGCAGAGACTTGACTGTTCCCCACAGAGCGGGCCTCAACGGGGTTGGCCTGGTTTCACAATAGGGTCAATGGGTCACGCTGGCGCTGACCTGCTGGCCGGATTTTCCTTCAGGAGGTTCCTCGCGTCCTCTTCCGATTGCGTCAGCGTGATTAAAGCTCTACAACAGCAGAGCATGACCTCACAGATCTCACACATGCGTATGCGTTTTGGTTTTTATCTTGTTTGATACAGACCCAGAAAGCATGCATAGATAATGAGTTTGGTGCTTTTCTAAGGCAAAGATGTGTGTTTGGTTAGTGTTCCATCCATGTCAGTGTTAAAAAGAACTGGGTTAAGCAGAGGTACAGTAGCTGGAGGCTGGTAAATCCTGATCTGTACCCACGCACGCACACGCACACGCACACACACACACACACACACACACACACACACACACACACACACACACACACACACACACACACACACACACACACACACACGCCATAACCTCAAGGAGCAGGCCTTGCTGTGTTACTGTTCCAGCAGGAACACTGTGTTCAGAGCAGCTCGCTGCTACAGCGGGGTAGCCTCTAACATCAGCCCTGCAGAACGACCAGCACCTGCAGCAGCACCACCAATAGCGCTGCTTGACATGTTTTCTTTGTCAGAGAGTCCTAACTCAAATGTGCTTATGCCCTCCTGCAGCGCAAGTGAACATGCATTAGTTCCAAAAGCGACAAAGCCCGACAATTATAAGAGTAAACACTATTATGTGGGTGTTCATTTTTTAAGAGGGATCCTGGCTAATTCCGAAATACAATCTGACCCAGGTCTCGGTGCTGCAGTAGCTGTGAACGTGCACCAGCAGAAATAAGATGTATCTGATGAGTGTGTTTCACAGTGTGACCTGTGGTAAAACAGCTGCATACATTTTGTACCACAGTTCAGTCGCTTAGTTGCATCATAACTCGAAACCAGCGTCAGTCTGAAGTCTACAGGTCACAGTGTCCACAGGTCCCACCAGCCGACGAACAACGTCCCTTTTAAAAAGTACTGAACTAACCAGGCAGGATGCGACTCACGTGGCTACTTACTGTTCAGGAGTCAGATACAGAGCACTACATGCGTTTTTTTTTACTTGACTGCAATTAATTGGCTTCTGTTGTGTGAGGAGGGAGCCTCTGCCTGCATCCTGCCTGGGTGGGCAGTGAGTGAACAGTCTAATGAGTCGGCACCAAGTTATACGGTCGTAAGGAAATGACAACTCGTTTCACAATGCAACGAGCTAATTGAGCCAAATTTGGCCAATTAGCTCGCAAACTAGCAACTAATGCCTTAGCTCAATTTCAGAGTTAAGGGTCCAAGTTTAATTGAATAGACACCGAGGAAGACTGTACTTCTATCAAACTAAAGCCTGCATTGCATGTGTTTACACACTTTATAGAACTTCCTGTGTCTAGTAAAAAGATCCATCGGGACAACACTGTTCATAAATTATTAATATATGTAATGTATAATAAACATAATTTTACCATTACCATTTTAACATAATTACCAGCCTTGATCTTCTACTGAGAATAAATAATTCTGACAACATGGGAGTCCTGTGTTTGACTGACAGCTTTTATCAGGCTCAGGGACATTGTTGGCACAGTTTGCCATAATGTAGATGCTAATACTCCGTCAAAAGTTGTCTTCCACAGTGTGAACAAAGCTAATGGTTTTGCCAGAATCTACAAAAAGGACCTTGACCCCTAAATATTCCAATAGTCACAGACACGGCTGCACAAAGGTTTACAATGGCAGAAGTCACTGCTCAGCCCACAGGAGAGGTTCTGTATAGAGAAACAAAGCCCAGGCCTTAAGACAAACACACCACTGCCAAGATCTTTTGACATAAAAAAGAGCAAATGACTCATTTAAAAAAAGGCTGAGGAAATGAATTAACATTATTTTAGATGTCCCTGGTCGATTTGCTTCGCTGCAGACCTCGATGTGAATGATTAAAAGCTCGGTTATAGAAGCGGCTCTCACCATATTCCAGAAGAGAGGGTTGAAAGCGATGGCGATTACAGCAATGCAGAAACTGGGGTCAAGAAAGTTGATGAGATTAAAGAATTCTTTCATTGGCTTAAAGTCCATCTGAAAAAAAAGAATAGCTATCAGTTGTTTCCAAACCTGTCAAAAATGTGTGAGCAGGTCTATTGAAGAACTGTTCCTAATACATTTAATGCCAAGGTCTCCTAAGTCTACTGGGGCCCCATGACAGGTTGCACCATTTTCTACTGTACTAATATGTTATGATGAAGCTTTTTATGAACTTTATATAAAGATGTGATGCTATCCTTCCTTATAATTAACAGTTTTACACTAATGGGGCGAATAACAAAGCGGGGCAAGCGATGATGAGTGATGTATGACATAAAAGGTTACCACACAACATAACAACTGATCAACACATCAGAGGCTTTACACTCGCCATCACACATTGGGTTGCTCCATGTGGTTTTCCGGCTTAAGCCCACTGGCGCCAGAGATGAACTAGCAAATTTGCACAATAACTGAGTGAAGCAGGGACATTTCAGCTGATCTGTTCTGACCTCTTGCAGAAAGCAAAAGGTGGAAAGATTTGAAAAAAAAACAGTAGCAAACCAAAGGGTACCGGGAAAAACTCTGTACACCATGATTACATGATTGACCAACATTATTATTATTAATATTAATATTATTTATTGAGCAGTAAAAATATATTTGATAGCATGTACTTTTACATCTTAAGATGCCATGAATTTATTATGAACTTGAATACTTGATTAAATATATATTAAAGTATTTGTATTGCATTTGTTTATAAAAATAATAGATTCAGTGCTTGATAAATGATTTATATAGTTTGAGTTTTAATGTACAAACCTATTTGTGTCTTGTTTACAGCGCTTTTATTTTGAAGAGGCGGCAACACGAGCGGCTGCCTTCCGTTTATGCTCAGCGGCTAAGACTACGCGGTTCAGTCGGTCAAACGACTCTAGGCAGCTTCTTTGAGCGTGTGCACCGACGCACGTGACACTCAGCTGCTTATTTACTCCACATTTTGACCTTTACCTTGGAGTAATCCACGTTGCTGAGTCCTCCGCAGCACTCCGGCGGCACAGGAGTCTTTCCAGCGGGATCTGTGCCGTCGCTGTGGCTCATACACACCAGTTAACAGCCAGTTAATACTGGCAGATAACCAGCACCAGTGTGTGCGTGTGTGCGCGCGTGCGTTGGGCAGACAGAACCGGTCTTGCTTAGAATTTAATGCAAAAGTCTTAGGTTCTCACCGAAGGAACGCTACAGTTGCTGTGGATAAGCGCGCGTGCACGGATAACCTTTAAACCTGCAGGGTGCATTCTGGGAAATGTAGTTACCTTACTCAAGAAAGCCGTACGCTGATTATGTGCACGGGAAAGTTTATTTCTCGAGGCTGCCGCCGCACTTAAAGCCTGTGGGGTTTGTTTACTTCTCTCGTGGTTGCGCCTTCTTCTAATTAATGAAACTTTAGGACATTTACAGTGACATCCGCTGCCAGAAAATATTAAATATGACCAGGGTCATTTGTTAGCACCAGCAGCAACAACGAATATTAATGAAACACATTGTCTAATCCATTCATGCAATTTTAAAATCAAAAATTAAATCATACTAATATAAATTGCCCAGATTGATGTCTATTTTTGTTCACTAGGTCCTTTGTTTTTCACTTTTCTATTTCATCGCTTTTTCATTTCCATCTTCTTTTCTGTTTTCTTTCAGTTACCTATATACCTACATCACCCATTTCACTTTCTTCCTTAATGTTTTATCATTATTTCTCCCGCTTCCTCTCTTCCAGCGCTTCCCGCTGTTTGTTTGGAGCCGATCGGTTGCGTAGCAGACACCCCATGTGGAGGCAGAAATGGAGTGAGCGTTAAAGGTCTGGCACCTCCCTGACTGAGCATACGATGCTCTCATCAGCCTGGACGCTGTCAGAGCCCAGAGCGCTATCATGTAAAATAATAGCATCACCACATTCTGCCTGCTTTTTACTCTCCTCCACTGATTGACTCTGTGATTTTCTCGGTTCATCTTCTTGCTTAAGCCTAAACCTGTGAATGCTTGATGGAAAAATATGTATATTTAATACTATGCAACAGTTACCTATAGCTTTAAAAAGCAATACTAGCCAAGAGGGATGGATGGATGGAAAAAAATGAAAATTAATAAGTAAACCAAAAAGTTAGGATGTCTACTGTATGTAGCAACTACAACGGTTTTTCATAATAATATTTATTAATAAATAAGGAAACTGTTGTGGTTTTAGTTTGATAAAGTCCATGAGTCATCAACCCTTGTCTATATAACCTCAAACCCAAACAGAGCACATTCAATATTTTGCCCAATCTGTTGGTTACATATTCCCATATTCCGTATTTGTTCGACCGCAGGACACACAAAGCATTACCGCATACAGTTACACAGTCACACAGCTGACAGTGTTTACTTTTCCATGGGCCAGACAGGAAGACTGTGTGTATTGTATTTTCATTCACACACACACACACACACACACACACACACACACACACACACACACACACACACACACACACACACACACACACACAAACACACACACAATCATCAACGGGTCTGTGTGCACTTTTATTAAAGCAAGTGAGTGGAAACAGAATGAAGAGCTGCAGCACTGGGAACAACAACACACACACACACACACACACACATTTCCAGTTTCTATAGACCTGAAGGTCGTCAGCTGGTGGAGTAGTCGTCTAATTCAACTCACACAAGGACAGGAGCGCTGTCAGTCTGCCCTTCAGGCCGTGGTAACCGCCTCACATGCAAGCAGCACTTTCTACTGTGGTCTATTTAAATGCATCTATTGCCTGACCAGTAACAACCCAGCTGATCTGTCGTCTTCTCTGCTGTGAGCATCAGTCAGGGCACACAACAGAGACTGCGTTTACACTGATCAGATCTACAGTATGAGCTCTGCTGAGCAGCACATTATCAGGCCAGCAGAGCAATTCGATCTCAGCAGTGAGGAATTAGATGAAGGCACCACAGGAAACCGATAAGCACGGAGAATCAATCAAAAGTCACAATGGAGATTGTCCTCTTGTTTATGTCAGCTGAACAGAATTAGCATCACTGATAATGTGTAATCCTCAAACTCATCTGTGCACCTCGTCCACGTGTGCTCAGCCTGAGCCGTCAATCATCCGACCCAGACGTCGCACTGTAACACTTGGTTGTTAATGTTTCCCAACGAGATGCTGCGATAATGCTAATGTGCGTTCGGGACTCTTGTGTCATCCAGTTAAACGTATCCGGCCCGCGACGCGCCGTAACGGATGTATTTGTTGTTTTGATCCAGGGGGTGGTGGCACGTGCCGCCGCGCGTGCTCCTTCCTGTCGGCAAGTAAACAGAGGAAACCTCGTTAGATTTAAGTTGCTACCTGCTGCTGCGGCGAGAGTTCTTCAGTATTTTAATCCAACTGAGGGACAACAATGACATCACGTATTATGAGGCTCGTGTCGCGTGGACTTATTTTACCTGTTTGTTGTGTTTAGCCCTCGTGCTCGTCAGCCTCTGTCACTGCGCTCCCTCTGAAAGATGCATTCACAGTCGCAGTTTTTACATTTTAAAAAATGGGATAGTTCAGGAGAATAATACCGATACTAGTTCTTCCTCTGCTTTTTCCTGCATTTTAAACCCCGCCACCATTTCCTTGTCATTACAGTGTAAATGAGGCAAGACGTGATCGAGCTCCGCGTGCAAACAAAAGCGTCGCCTCGCCGGCCGTGGATCGATGCGGCCGACGGCAGCCGCGTGATCGTCGCGGGCCGATTGGCGGGAAGTGGAACTGACAGGCCTCCGGCGCACGAGCGGGCTCGCGGGGCATCATTAACTGTCGCGTGAAGAAAACACAACCAGTAAAAAAAATGCCTGCGGGCGTCAGTCATGACGCGGAAACGGTTGTTTTTTCAAACGTGGACAGAAAGTCGATGCCTCCTGCATTTTTAATCCATCGTGAGTCATTCATAAATGAAGTATAAATAGAGTTTGGAGTGCAGTTATTCAGTTATCACCAACATTGTCGCTCGTGTTAAACAAACACACTCCTTTTTATGCACCTTCAGACACATTTTTCAAATCGGCCTCATTATGTTTTCCTACATTGTCTTCAGGAAGCTAATTGGCTCATTATCATTTGAGGAGCCTGTCCCACCAGAGGCCTGAAGCAGACCGGCCTCCAAGCTGCCAGTCTGAGAATGACTCACGTCCATCACAGAGCACCATTCGCCCATTCGACTGGCCCCTATCTGCCTCCCACTGCCTCCCTGTCTGCCCCGGACACAAACAAATACCAAAATACACCGGGCACATTAAATATGCATTTGTGTGACTTATTGCTATTATGCCCTAATTTCCGTTGCTCACTTACTGGTTTGTTTACCTCGTCGTTCACCCAGTGACTCACTCAACCAAGCACTTAATTCCCCCCATTTATTAACTTCTTTCTTTTACCTGCTAACTCTGCTCGCACACACACACGCACACACACACACACACACACACACACACACACACACACACACACACACACACACACACACACACACACACACACATTGTTCGTATGTGTGAGCCTAGATGGACATTATGCAGACAGCCTGTACTACATGATGCACTATGCAGTCAGTATATGTTGCAGCCCAGGAGTATTATGGGTAATAACCACACATGCATGTTGTGTATTGCACAAACTACCAAAAATCCCCCAACATTCGTTGCACAGTGGTCGCCTGTAGCTGCAAAGCCACTTGCTGCTTTGCTTCTTTTCTGGTTTAAGGATTACGCTGGCTCCCGTGGTAACACGGAGATTGGGTAACAACCTGGATTAAAATTCAGGGGGCTCATTCAGCTTCTCAACACGAGATCCCACTCAGAAACAGAATCCGAAATGAATCCATCCAAACACAACGCCATGCAGAGTGTGGACTTAATCAAAGTTACCTTTTCATAAATAGATACATGCTGTAAGAATTAAAAACTAAGGCTGAAGCAAACTGCAAAGGTTGACGGGAGGAAATTGTGTTTTGATAATTGGGCATGAGACATCATCCTCAATGTTTTGATTACTCAGAAGAATGTCTGAATCACAAGTGAAGGCGAGCATCACTTCACATCAGGCGTTGACGAGGGGTCACGACGATCTCCTCGCCATCGCCGTTTGAATTCCAGTTGCATAACGCAGCGAGTGAGTCACGCTTGGGCCGAGAACGCCCACACCTGCCAGGTGATGGGTCTGCATGAGACGCCTAATGATGCAGCGCTCGGAAAGCTGAAGTGCAAAGCAGAACCTGCGAAGCACCCTCACAGGCTCTCAACCGGTCAAAAAGCCAAAACAAGGTTATTTGTCTGTGAATGCACCACTCACATGGGAGTCATTCTGCATTACATTAACCATGTCAGCAGGTTACAGACACCAGGACATGATTCAGGCATTTCAGTGTTCGTGCAGTTCACTTCTATTCATTCTACATCTATCTCTAAGAGGCATCTGATGATGGAGAGAAACGACGGCTGCTTCATTCAAAGTACATCTTAGTCTGTGATGTTCGGCCTCACTGTTGAGACTCATTACAGTTCTAAATGGACCGAAGCCTGCGCACCACCGTTCTAATCTGTGTTAGTGTTTTGATTATTAGCCGGTTGGGACATAAACCTTCATCCAGCTGCTCCACAAATAGATCAGGACTCATCGAGCACCAGCGCGCTGACCTCTGTTTGAATGGCGGTGCGTTCAGGGGATGCTGAGAACTGTGCCAAGGGCGATCCGCTCATCCAGTCAGAGACGAACCGAGAGCCCGTGAGGAATGTTTTTAAATGGAAGTACAAGGACTGCTGTTTGGGAGGATGAGCACATACGTGATAATGGATTAAGGGCGGGTTGATATGTGCCCTGAGCCAAGAGTTTCTATTCAAAAAGAGCTTTTATGCTCATATCCCGATGTCCAATTAAATGACAAATCACAAATATGCTGATATCTATTAAATGTACTGATGCAATTGTGGGGAGGTTTATTAAAACAAGTCATGTATCAGATGCTTGACTACACTCAACCTTCTTTTACCAACAACTCATTCTTTGCTGGACCCGTCCTTCCTCTTCATTGTGTCACTGGTACTTCATCAGCAGTTGTGTATTTAACTGAACTATACAAAGTCTGATATACCTGAAAGGATGTTGGGAAAAAAGTGCCATGGAGGAAACGACTCCTGGTTGTTTTGTCAAGGACTCTCAGCAGATGAGCCACCAACACATTTTTGTCGACTGTGTTGTCATTTAATGATTAACTGCTTAGACGTTTATCCTCTGTACAGTTTTGTTCTGTGTGATGTAGCTTTTCTTTTATTTTGTAAAAGGATTCAGGTACATTTCACTATACTGTGCAGTCTACTGCTGCGTGTTGCATGAAGTTGGTCCTTAGTAAAAAACAACAAACTTGTCAGTTGTATTTATATTCAGTTTTATTAAACATATTTGTTTATATTTGTATTTTTTCTCCTGTGTCCAGTCCAGCAGCTGATTGCCTTGTTGTGTTGGACAAGTTTGCTTGTCAACAACACAGCATTTTCATCCAAGCGTGATTATGGTCTTGATTAGAGACTTGTGTATATTTTTTTATGTGTATTTATAATGTGGTCTGCCCTGAACACCAACAGAAAGAGAAAGGGGGGTGTTTATTGAGTATTTGGTGTCCACCAGGCATCAGTCACATACTGTAACATCCTCAAACCCACTCCACTATGAATCATTAGGCCTCCGTTCACACACCTAAATAGCTACAAACAGTGGTTTATAGCAGCTTCATTACCAACATTTTTGAACGTATAACCTCGGTTTCCAGCTGCGGTGCGTTCAGTCAACCAGCTGGGTTCATACTCACTACATTCACTGACACGGGACCCGCTGCTCGTTGGAGGGTTCTGTACCTGCTGAACCGTCCAACCGCTCTCTGATGATGCAACGGGCGACTGGAGACGGACGTGTGCGGCGGCGGTGTGTTGTTTTCTGGGTTAACAGGTTTACTGTGTTCTCCAGGGTAATCCCCCCAGCCTGACTCGTGTTACCCAGGAGCCCGGCGACAGCCACGCTGCCGGCCGCTGTGACGCTATACACTGGCTCACGCTTGAGTATTGATAATGCTGACTTTGCATTTTTGCTCCATGAGATGTGAGCTGAGCAGCATTGGCGCAGGAGGACGGGGACGGTGTGCGATTCGCCAAACCCACAACTAAAACATCAGGATCCTCCATCCATGAAGCTAAGGCTAAATATTCTTATCTATCAGCTTCATCCGGAGCCACTTCCAGATGAAAACACCGTGTCTAATCGACTTCCCCGCTAACTGTAAATGAGCAAGTGTTCGATTTTTTGCTCATGTACTGTAAATGCTAACGCCGCTCATCCTGCTTCAGATTGTGGGCAATCCCATCTGTTGGCAGCGCTTCGTGCTCTTTGTGTTAATGGTTAACATGCGCGAGTGACACATATCCACAAATGAGAAGCCAGTTGCCTTAAGAGCGAATGTAGCATGAATAGAAAGACACACACACACACACACACACACACACACACACACACACACACACACACACACACACACACACACACACACACACTTGACCTGCCTGTTCACCATCACTATGTTACCTTCACTGGATTTAGTAGTAGTGGTTACGTTGGCATGGTGACGATGCACTTTTTATGTATTTATAGTTTCCCAGTGTATTAAGAACAAGGCAGCACAGGGATGATTTCTATAATAGAATCCTATACATAAGTCTATTTATCTATGTGGGGGCAAAAACATGAACATAAAAGCAAGAGAAGGTGAAGAAGAAAAGTTGGGAAACACAAACATCGCACACCTTCACGCTCTATAATTAGACTGGTCCAGATGTTGCAGCGCTGAGAGCTCCAGTGACTGCATGCAGACAGGTAACGACCTGCCATTAGCTGATTCACGCCACATGTCAGACCCTCCATCATCTCCGGCTGCTCTGCGTGCTCAGACCTGCAGCGGGAACGCTGCCTCCGGCCGCTCCTCCACAACAACAGAAGGATCTCAGTTCATTCTCCTGCGCTATTGTTTAAAGCGTTTTTCCCGTCCACTCGTCTATTATCAGCAGCGCTTTGGCTTTTTCCCAGACACAAATAATGCATCCCGTAACTAATCATTCCAAATTAAACTGAATGAAATGAAAGCAGAGCCTTTAAACAGATGGTGACAGGAGGAGAAACTGCAGGCTAATGAAAAAAACTTTTAAAACAAACACGGCAGAGATGTTTATCCAATGAGAAACTTTTTCAAACAAACAAAAACATTTTCTAAAAATATCAAAATAATTAATTGTTCGATTCTCTCCACTGATTTCAATGTGCGATTTCAATCACGCGCTTGAGTCTTAACCTGCGACACTCCTAATAATGAGGAATGACCCCGTCACAGTCTGGGAATTCATCCAGAGCTCACAGCGAGGACACGGACCCCCCGGGGACACCCGACCCAGACTGGTGAGAGTCCCGTCTTCACCGCGGCCTGTGACTCACGCTCCGACACCGTCCCGAGTCCAACTTTAGCGCTGACGAAGGCGTCCCGCTTGCCTCTGCATTACTTTTGAGACGCCGCCCGCGAGGGATCCCTGTGATGTTTGTCCAGCTCTAAGTTTAGGCGCTGAGTCGTGAGTCTGCTTCAACAATAGCTTCACTACTGGAACGTAGGTAAAGAATCCAATCCACCCTCCGGCTGCTGTTGTGTAAGTGGAGCCGGATCACAGCTTCTAAGCCTGACCCCAGACCAGCGGATGTAGAGCCTTTCACATGATTTTGTGATCATGGCTTCATGTGTGGAGTACGTTGGACATTCTCTGCCTCTGTTCTGATCCAGTGAAGCCTCAGTACAGTAGACGCACGTGGCTCCCAGTAAACACAGCCCACTGTCCCTGTTGATGTTTTGAGCCTTATCTGAGCAGCGGCCGCGTGGCTGGAAGGCCGCTCGTCTCCATAACAAAGCGGAGGAGGTGTTTATTTCCGTTATTGATCGCGGGTCTATCTAAATGAGGTCGTTAGCCGTCACTTACTAGAACTGGACCCGCTTCCCACTTGGCGGCTTTAAAAATAACCACGGCAAAAGGTCAGAGTCCGCGTCCTGCGCCGACAGAAGCCGGTAAATTGGACATTTTAGTCTTTTTGCGTCACGCTGACGCTCCTCCTGTCACATGTCCTCAGACGTTTACCATAACAATGAGAATCACCAGTTATTATCATTACATCATGCAGTATTTTCATTCATCACATTTAGGTCATCAGGGACCTGAGGACAATAACTGCTGCAGTATGTACATTCTTGTGGAAGACTTTGCTCACAATCTCTTCATTTATGGTTCATTTTTCAAAATAAAAGCATTCGTTTATTTGTTTCCATGTGCCTGAGAAGTTGAATAGCACCTGAAACCATAATCATACTGATTCAAAATAAGACAAGTAACGGCACGAGCACTTTTTTCTGTCACTGCCGACGGCCTCGTCCTGCAAGTAACACAGCGGGCTGCGGTTGTGCGTTGGATGAGGCTCCAGCCTCGTTGGCGGCTCACGCAAGCGAGCGCGAAGACCAGTCACACACCCAAATACGCCGACCACATGGCTTTGTTTGGGGTTCCTGGTCACTTTAGCCCAGTGGAGTGGACTGCTTGGCAACGACACACACACACACACACACACACACACACACACACACACACACACACACACACACACACGGGTCACTAAAGAGGAGCCATCGGGGTTATGGTGCCCTGAGGTGGGACTAATGATACGACAGATGGCCCTCGCTCAGTCATATGAGGGCCGTAGTCAGCGAGCGGCATGACTATGGCCGCGAACTATTTACTTATTCACACCATTGCACACATTTACACACATTTGGGCAGAACAACCACTCTTGGACCCATTTATTGTCTTTTTCCCGGCCGTCAGCTTCATGAATGGAGATGATAGTTGAGATAGAGGCTCATGTTACCGCAAGGAGGTTTTGCACAGGAATAAATCAAGAATAACTTTGTAAGCATAATACAGAATAAAGAAGCCCAATATAGCAAACCTGATTAAACTAAACGTAATGAACTTAGACAGCATCAAGACACGATTCTCCTCAACCGGAGGGCTGAAATACCTGATGTTAAAGATGATAAACATCTTCTAAACGTGATCTTAAGTGCAACAAGCCTGAAATTTCTCATTGTGCCGCTTTAAGCTTTGAGAAAACTGTGACCCACGTTTGCCCCCTGCTGGTCATGCTGGACATTACAGCTTGACCTAAACGAGACACAGTGCTGATTTTGCGATAATGATCTGTTTTTATTGTAATACATTATGTGAATCTTTCTTTTTATCGGGTCGGTGTGTGCCGAAAAACAGGTCTGGGTGTCGTTGTCGCAGTGTTCCAATCTGCAGTTGTTTATGAAACATAATGGAACAACTATTAGTCAGAGAGTGAGTCAGGGCCCGTCAGAGCACAGGGAAACGCATGTTCCCACCCACAATGACATACAGGGTAACGCTGTAGAGTAGATGGAGTCTGTCCGTCACTCGTCATATTTATTAGCAGCAGCATGAAATTTAATAATGTGTGCAATGCTTGGCAGAGTTGACTCACAGCAAGAAGGACCTGGGTTTGATCCCTGATGCCATTTCCTGACCCAGTCCACGGTGAGCCCACCTCTCTCATGTCAAGATGTTGTTGAATGTTCTCAATAAAAACAGAATTACTTTTATTATTTATTTTATTATTTTTATTTAGTTTACACTAGTGGACCGGATTTTACTGATGTTCTGTGTTTGTGCAGAAAAATGCCGTCCATCATCTCCTCATGCATTTACTTTTAGTGTTTGATGCCGGTAGTTGTTGTATTGAACCCAGTTGACAGTGTGACCATGTTTAAGTGTCTCCAGCATCTGCTCACATTGTCCAGTAGCTGCTGTTGTGGCGCTGCGGCTGGTGATTGGCCTGGTTGTAATGCGCCGTTTCAACCACTAGATGGCGCCATGATCTCACTGTTTAGGCTCACGTCTCACCCACAGTTGTGAGGTGAAACTCCCTCGCTCCTTGTTTCCTCATACATTCACCTAATTCATCAACATTAGAATAAATGTCTTTGGAACGAGCCATGAGTTCCTGATGGTAGTTTGCAGGTTTTAGCAGTCATCCTGTTTACTAAGCTGTCCTATCCTACAGCTACATCATCAGCAGTGGCGTGTAATTCTATGTGGTCAATTTAACACTTTATTTTGTAACAGTCTAAAATCTGTCAGCATGTGGGTTCAGTAAAAAAAATTTAATATTGGCCCAGCTTTAAATTTTCAGCCTTCTTCTTCTTCTTGAGGAAACTCAGTCCTCCACAGCAGCCTTTTATCTATTGTTACATCCACTGCAGAATTTAAATATTGCAACAACTTGTTTATGCGGCAACTCAGTGAATTTCCAGACTGAAGAAGTGGGACATTAGCCTATAAACAATCCACATTATAACATCTGCTGCAAAAATGAAATGCAAAATAGTAAATCGGACCACGTGTTAAATATGAGTCAAGCAGTTCGAGGTGGCGTTTGACTCTTTGACCAGAATGAGTCAGTCGGTTTAAACAAATATATAAATATGTTTAAATAAAATGTAAACGTAAGTAGAAGAAGCTGAAGTGTCAGCACAAGATTTAAAGCCGAACACACGAGGTCACTGAGAGGCTGCTGGTTGTGTGTCGCCTTAAGGCTCATCCGTTACAGCATCAGTGCGGTCTGAAACGATGGATCCGCTGTTTGAAGCCTCTCCCCTTTGCGTTCAGGTTCCATGTGATGCAACAAGTAGCCTCCACTGCTGTTAGTCCTTTGATGCGTCTTAGTCGCTGCGCTCTTACGTAACACGGTGACGACGCCAGCACGTTGCAAACGCTTCTAGTCAGAGTAGATTGTGAAAAAAGAGCAATAACGGATTAGGACCTGAAACCCTCTAATAATTGTGACAGGAATTCTTTTTCAAAATGATCAAAGTTACTTTAATGCTTAAAAATCAAACATGTGAGATGTATTAATGTTTTATTACTGCCATTCATCTGATGTGGTGCCACTTTCATGTTGGTCGCATTTCAGGGCTGTTGTTCGTTTTATATAATGTAACTAATGATTAATAAGTTAAATATGGTCAAATGGTCCGGTCTAATTACTGGGCTGAGTGTAATGCATAATTTCGCCGCATTTCTATTCCCCGTTTAATGAACGCCGCTGGTCATTAGACGCGCAGGGAGCGCTTCTCACGCTGCGCTCAGCCGTTGGACGAGACTGCGGTCACGGTCCACGCGCTGTAACGGAATCTGAAATCAGAACCACCGGGCCCGGCCGCGCTCCAATAATTCGCCGAGCTCGAGGCGAGCGGCGAGGATCAAATCCAACGCCGTGCGTTTGTTTGGAGGATTACGGGCTCAGACGCACGCTGTCGGGGTCTCGTCGGGACGCGCAGCTCGACGCATTCAAAAAAAAAGTTTAAAGCGGCGTTCCACGTGTCAGAACGCAGATGGACCCCTAGAACCTCGAGTAA
This sequence comes from Betta splendens, assembly GCF_900634795.4. Classification (NCBI taxonomy): domain Eukaryota; kingdom Metazoa; phylum Chordata; class Actinopteri; order Anabantiformes; family Osphronemidae; genus Betta; species Betta splendens. The sequence continues at coordinate 5,680,061 of NC_040898.2, read as the reverse complement.
TGTCATGCGCAATGACTCATTTAATATATTTCCTAATTCAAATATCATTAATATTATTATTATTGCGTCACCGCCAAAGTGTGACTGCAGAGCGTCGTTAACTCCGCTCCTGTAATTTAACCCGAGTGAGTCAAAGAAGTGAACCTTTAAATCTTTTCCTCCGCTGATGCTGTTCTTGGCCCGAGGACGGGACTTCTGGAGGAACTCATTCGAGCCTCATCAGCCCCATTTATCATTTGGCCGAGTCCAATTCTAATGAGAGACGGCGAGACGCGTCCCGCCACGTGCTGCTCTGTGACGCTCTGCACAGCTGACGGCCGTTAACGGGCGGCCGAGCGCGCGAGGGCGACGGGGCGCGGAGGGAGTCGTTCCTCCAGAGCCGAGGTGTGACCGAGAAAGCGCGACTGAATTATTCAAGCGCAACGAAAAGTGAGAGGTTTCTAACGCGAGGTATGAGCGCGGGAGCCGCACGCGCACGCGGGCAAAGCAAACCTCAGCGTCGCCGTGGAGCGGAGTTGACGTTTCTGGGTTTTGTGTGTGTGTGTGTGTGTGTGTGTGTGTGTGTGTGTGTGTGTGTGTGTGTGTGTGTGTGTGTGTGTGTGTGTGACTTTCCATCCATATTGTATCCAGGGCTGTTTTTTATTCTTTCTTTCGGAACATATGAAGTTGCCGAATCACAAAAAATCCCTTCATATTAAGGCCGTGCTTGCGTTTTTATGCTACATGAAATGTTAAAATGGCAACGATAGTCTCACATTCGCTATCAAGTTATTTCCTTATACATGGAACCAACCAAACCAAACACTGATACACACGTTTAAATCCATTGTTTTCCGGCCGTTCCACTTCACCCTCCTGTCCAGCAGGTGGCGGAATGTTCATATACGCTGGCTGCTATCCATAATACTCAAAGAAGAAAAACGCATCCAGCAATCAAGTACAGTATAATTATCAATCACCAGATAGTTAGGCCGAAAACTAGGTTTTCTAGTAGTGAACAATCAGCATATCCACTTTAACAATAGTTATAGTTATAACGTAGTTAATGAAATGTGTGTGTGTGTGTGTGTGTGTGTGTGTGTGTGTGTGTGTGTGTGTGTGTGTGTGTGTGTGTGTGTGTGTGCGAGCGTTGCCTCGCCTTCTCCTCCTGCTGTGGACCTGATAGAGCAGCTGCTGTTCATACATCTGCATTCATCTTTCTTTCATTCATATCATAGAGTTATAAAAACATCTCAGCATTGATTCACGCAGACATTTCAAGGCTCATCACTTCACAATAAGCCATATGTTGACTGTGACCCCTTCACTGACCTCGCACATGTGTGTGTATGTGTGTGTGTGTGTGTACTATATGTGTGTGTGTGCGTGTTTATGTGTATGTATGTGGGTGTGTGTATGTGTGTGTGTGTATGTGTGTGTGTGTGTGTGTGTGTGTGTGTGTGTGTGTGTGTGTGTACTATATGTGTGTGTGTGCGTGTTTATGTGTATGTGTGTGTGTGTATGTGTGTGCGTGCGTGCGTGTCTGACTCATCTCTTCACTGCTCCACCATTAACCTCTCTACTGACTCATCAGCTTCTTCCCTCCTCCCTCTCCTCTTTGTCTTTCAGCGTATTTATTATTCACCACGGGGACGAGGAGACACAGCAGCACTCACAGCACTTTGATTTAGCCATTATCTGCCTCCGTCTCAGCGTAACAGCTTCTTTTTTGACTCTGTCCTTCCTCTGACTCGTCGCTCTGTCGGCATCTGTCTTCCGACCGGCCAATATTGGACCGGACCCACTTTTTTTACTTGTGGCGACAAATCGTTATGACAAACGACAGTAGTTCTGTAACAGACCTGAAGCTTCCACCCTGTTTACTGCTGCTACGCTGCAGCCTATTTCTGTAGATTCCCGTTTCTTGAGGGATGAAGCCGTGAACAGGTGGTTAATTACACAGGCTCAGTGCCTCAGTGGTCAGCTGTGCTGCCTTCTCTAGCGCTGACATTACCCATCGGGCCCTGAATGCATCAAGGGGCTGAACTGTGGCCTCTCTGACACTCATGAATTGCTGCTCGATGGAAAACTGCAGCAACCGACCCTGAAAGATGGACCTTCACAGATGTGAAGGAGACGAGCCCCGCTCATCCCGTCTCCGTGGCGCCGCCGTCCTCGCCGTGACGACCGCCGCCCCGCGGCCGGCGCGCTCTGTCGCGCCTGCGATCGGTCTCACTCCGCCGTGTGGCGACGGAGGAGGTGAGGAGGAGCCGGCGGGCTGATTCCAGGCGGTCGCGGTACACTGACCGCAGCCGGCCTCCTGTCTGGCACCCGGTGAATACCAAGCAGCCCATGGGTCTCAGTCGAACTTCCAGAGGATAAACAGAAGCATGTTTGTGCTGGGAGATCATCCTGGGTTTTTGCTCACAGATGAGTCTGATGAGGAACAGGATTATGGTTAAGCCAGATGGTGGAACAATATAATTCAATTAGTTGAGCTGTGTGTGTGTGTGTGTGTGTGTGTGTGTGTGTGTGTGTGTGTGTGTGTGTGTGTGTGTGTGTGTGTCTGTTAGAGTGAGACACATTCTGTACTTACTCAAATAGTTCCAGATTAATGATAATATTTCCAAGAGTTAAGTTAATACTGTTAGTACTGTTTATTGTTTTACTGTTTTTTTAATATTATACTAGAGGGCAGCGTGTATTTATGAACTGTATCAAAGCTCTGTTGAACTAGAAACTGATCTTCCATCCATCCATCCATCCATCCATCCATCCATCTATAGTCCATCCATCCATCCATCCATCCATCCATCTATAGTCCATCCATCCATCCATCCATCCATCCATCCATCCATCCATCCATCCATCCATAGTCCATCCATCCATCCATCCATCCATCCATCCATCCATCCATCCATCCATCCATCCATCCATCCATCCATCTATCCATCCATCCATCCATCCATCTATAGTCCATCCATCCATCCATAGTCCATTCAGCCATCCATCCATCCAAATACATATTGCAAAAAGCCAAAGTTTCCTCTGATTGTTCCAGATTCTGCCTTCATCTCCCGACTAGAGTTTAATGCAGTGGGTCAGACTGAACAGCATGAAAATGAAGAACAGCCACATTCAGGCCCACAGTGGACATTAACCGAGAGCAGCTCATCACAGTCAGTGAAGCAGTTCGGGGTGAATAAACAATCTCATGAATTTTACTCAGCGGTTGAAGGATAGATACGTTTGGGGGATTTTGATTAGAAGATGAGGGAATAATAAAGTGAAAGCAACCGACTCCTCTCAGCTGTGATGAGTTAGAAAGACATAATGTGTAGTTCAGTATAGATGCGCAGTAAATTGAAGACGAATTGCAAACCGCAGAATGACTGGGATTGAAGCGGACTGACGTCTCAGCAGGACACCGTGACATCCCGAGGCTTCTCAGAGCGAGATCTGCAGTTATTCAGCGATGAGCATCGTCGAGACTCCATCCAGCAGAATCAAGTGTGTGACGGCTCAGAGATGGAAGACATCCCATCTCTCCGCTGATGCTTCAGTACGTTTGCTCCCAGCTCATCAGAACCCACACTTCAAAGCTCGACTGAAAACAAGACTCCTCCCAAAACACTTTGATCATATTATAGATATTAAACCTACAATACAGATTTAAGTTAAACTCCTTCATGTTCCTGCTGCGTCTTTATTGTTTTATACTGTATTTTGACGTCTGTATTGTAATATTGAAAACATTACAGCTGCCGTATCCAAGCATTAAAAATGCCCAATTAACAGATTGAGGAAGTTTCCTTTCTGTTCTTCTTGCATTCCAGCCATTACCCACATGTTTCTCAAAGAATTTGTTGCCTCGGCAACAGATCAGCCATCATTAATCGCCCCTGATTGCAAACATGCATTGAGCTTTAATGTTTCTTCCTGTGTTTGTGTTCAAATTTAACCTTCGAGAGTTTTTAAAGGCTCGTGTCGCACGGAGAAAATAAATGCGTGATGAGCGAAAGCTAATTTATATTTTTATAGTCCAATTATGGCGTTCGGCGTCTGCGCTACAGAAGCTGTCAGAGTGCCAGTAATTGCAGCTGTCACACAAACAGCTTCAAAAGGAAATGTCCAGTCGGAAACACACAGCAAATGATTTCATGTTTAGCTTTAAACCACATCTTTTGACCTTATAATACAGGGAGCGTGATACATATTCATGCCAACATTTCCTTGGAGCGCGTTTCAAGGACAAACAGATCAGAAAGCTTTCAGCGTTTCCACTGTGTCAAGATGCACTTTCCCCACAAAGACGCTGATGTCGTGTCGTTCCGATCATCATAAATGGGAAACTTAAAGAATCAGGTGAAGTCGTTTCTTTAAGGGCTTCATGCAGCTGTAGCTTGAATTAATTTACTGAACCTAGACTTGACCCCTGACCTGTGTCCAGGTTGGACCTGTGCGTTACTGACCTCTCCGCTGCTTTGATTAACTAGTAATTAATTACAGTCCAGTGCAAATGAGAAAGGCCTTCTGTTTGACGGCTGCGAGGATCCAGCTTTAATTACAATCCACTCCAGGCACCTGACGACGTCAGATCTGAATCAGATCGGTGTTTATAATAGACAACTTACAGTTGTGTGTTACTGTGTGAATGAAGCACTGGACGGAAGATTCCACGATGCAATGACTGTGAATATCGCGTTGCAGCCAATGTTTCAATCTCAGTCATACCGTGGATGTGTACACCAAAAACATGAATATGATTTGCAAAGAAATGAAAGTGTTCATGGACTGCGTTGACTGGTTTGAAGGCGAACGCGCCGTTGCATCAGCTTCAGCTCCGAACGGGAGCGTTTTCCACCCTCTCTCTGCTGGATGCAGGACGTGAACGCGGACGTTCGGGCCGGCGGCGCCGGCGCCGGTCCCAGTCAGTGTACAGTACCGTCACGCGGCCCATCGTAACGCCCCACGTGTTTCCACTGTGCAGCGCTCCCGCATCCCACACGTGACACATCAGGTCGCGAGCAGCCGGGAAAAGGATTAATGCTGCTCCTCAGGATGAGGGCGAACGGCTGCCATTTATTGGGATAAAAGACGAAGGGGAGAAAAGCAACCTCTGATGTGATGCCAAACAAGAGGACAGGTGCCTGATGATGAGAACGTTCAAGAAAATAAATAATATATATATTACTACTAAATAAAATACATAAAAAATGCAGATCTTGTTGATGATGAGTCATACTGAGACACAGTCAACACACTGGGATTCTAAATATTCTACCTGCTGTAATCGCTATGTTCTTGATCCTCAAAGGATTCTTGTGACTCAGGCTCCAACTGTGCAGCTTAGGGATCGATACGTGTACAAAGAGAAGCCATTCGCCTGCAGCTCCTCCCACTCCATTCAGGATCATGGAAGCTGAGAGACTTTGCAGAGACGTGGGTGAAGCCAGGTGCAAAGAGCTAAATGCTGAGGTCGGCGTATTGATTGGAATCAAGTGTCTTCGTGATGATGATGATGATGATGATGATGGTATTTGCTGTTTCCTGTCCATCCTCGGCGCTGCCTTAAATCTCCTTGTCAGAGTTTCTCCAGCTCTCTTGAACTCTTGAACCTCCTCCCCTCCACCATCTCATCTCCACACGCACTCCATCCTTTTTCTCTCCGCACTCATCGCAGCCCGCTGCGCATCACAACGTCGTGATGTGAGCATCGTGCTCCACAGGGACCCCTGCCCGGTCCCGTCAGCCAGCCTGCCCATCACCGGCGCAGCAGAAGAGGCCGCGAGCCGATTCCTGATGCAACTCCACCTCTGGCGCGCAGCAGCTCGTCCTCGCCGTCGTCACGGCGACGCCTCCGTGCAGCACCACAACTCGCCTCCAGTCACTCACACAGGCTTTAAAACTACCACTCAAGAAGATCAGGGGTCACAGGCGCCAGTCAATCTGTTGCCATGGAGACGGTTGTCCCGGCTGATGGAGAGGCCGCTGCAGGTGGAAGGTGCGGCCCATGATGCACCGGGCTTTTACAGGACACGTTTGCTCAGTTTGCGCTTGTGACGTCGTGCTTGCGTTTGCGAAAACAGTTAAAGAGACGCAGGAAATGAAGAGCAAAGAGCCTGTGGAGCAACAGGTCCGTAAAGCTCCTCCGCTGCCCGGCCTCTTCGCTCTTCACCCTCCAACTGTGAACAGGAACGTGAGGGGGGTCGGCTTTATTTTTAGAAGGACTCGATTTAGAGTCCGTCCAAGTATGTGTTCAAACGCGTCACACCAGCTCAGTCTGATGTCATCCATATTGTGTGGCAACGCTTTAAAAGGCACCGAACGGCTGGGAAATATCCGCTTCAAGGTCTGCATCAGATCATCAGACGCCGTCGTTTGTTTAAATGAAGCCTATTGTGGTTTTGCCGTTTTGTTGAACCCGTTCCAGGTTTTGCTCGGGCTCCGGTCCCCGCGGCCTCTGTTTGCCTCCGTCCACACTCTGACCGTTGCCATGGGTCCGGCTCTGTTTACAGACGCTAACGGCCACCGCGCCGCTGTTTGCTCGCGGCGCCATAAAACCCGGGCCTGGACGCACGAGGACTGAAGCCCGGCGACTGCTCTCTGATCAGCTGATCAGCTAATCTCTAAACAGCTGAGCATCATTGGGTTTCCTCATGCCTACATATTTCCCTGTAATGAACTTACATCTTGTTTCCCAGAGTCCACTCCTGTTTCCTTTTGGCATTTCGCACTCTTTTCGGAGCGTTTTCCTGTTTTTTTCTCAGCTCTTCCTCTGTTTGTTCCCTGATCGTAGGGTATTTATGTGTAATATTTGTGCTCTCTGCATCATACTTTGAACCACTGACCTGATGTCACTGATCAGACTCCTGCAGACGTGGACTTGCCTGAATCTCCGGTTGAAGGTCTCCCGTCACATTGGATATCCTGCACAACAACGCTCAGGATGTCTCTGTGTCATTTGTTTCTATTGTGGGGTGCAACCGTGAGTGTCGGATGTCGGAGGGTCCCGAAACTGACCTCACATTCTTTCATTCACCCAAAAAGAAATAAGCTCACCATCCTGCAACAAGCAAAGAAAATCCACCCGGAGGCGATTTCCTGTCTAAGATTTGTCTGCGAGAGCTTCAAGATGGAGAAACTGATTGAATGACTGGATCTTGATTGTGACTTTAAAGATTAGATCCCCCCTAAAAATGACATTATTTCCTGCCCAATTTCAGATGGAAGCGATTCTTCGTCTCCAATGTTTCGCTCTTCAGGAGTGTGACGATTGGGCCCGAGTTGATGGACGACTCGATATCGGAGCCGCGTCAGAGTCCGTCCTCGCGCTACGCGAGCTCATAAAAACACAGGGAAACCTGCCTGTGGTGCGTTCGTGCCTCGGCCCGGCCTGTTCTCCATTTGTTGGAGGATTAGGAAGCCGTTTGGTGACGCGCTGCAGACCCACAAGCAACAAACATCTGCTGCGATTGACTGATATTCCGAGGCAGTCGGTGATTCATTGATGAGCTGAGCTGAGCTGCTTTAAACGCGGGCCCGCGGGGGAGGACTGACGCTCATTGTTTGTGAAGGCTGTCTTCATACGTCGCTGACTCCGGTGATGTCATGCTGCTTTTTGTCCTGAACGCAGCTTTGACGTGCTCAAACCCGGTAATGGAGCAGTCGGCGGCGGCGGCTCCGAGAAAAGGTTGAGGAATTCCATGACTCAGCACAACAGGCGCGTGGAGATATTCCGTCCGAGACGTGTTCGAACAGCGCGCTCCGTCCCCTCGTTAATGAGGAGTCCGACCCCCATTAACGAGGGGAGTCTGCGTGACGCTTTCCCCAGTTGTGTCTCCAGATGATCATTCTGGGCTTTTTGTCCCGTTCTGGCCTGGTTCCTTCATTTTGAGCCCGGTCTTATTTATACTCCTCCACTGTTTCATCATCTCTTCTCCTCTTCATCCTCTCTGTCTGCTGCACCAACAAACTTTTTCCTCTCATTCATCACACACACACACACACACACACACACACACACACACACACACACACACACACACACACACACACACACACACACACACACACACACACACACACACTGACTCACACCTCGACATGAATGTTAGCGAGGCCGCGTTGGAAGTCAGCTCTTTTAATTACCATGGGCTTATAGGTTATTATGGAAGAGTGTGACTTTCTGAGCAGTGACCACTTCCCAACTTAACAGGATGACAACACTTGAACACGCACATGTAGTGGTAAAAATAACCTGCAGTGTGTGTTGCTCCCTCGTTCTGCTTCTCATTCTGTCTGAGTGGCAGCTAATGAGTTGGGGTCGTTTGTCATCCTGTGACGTGCCAAGTCTCCCGCCCGCCCCGCATCCTTTACGGCGGAAGCCCTCACGGCCTCATCACTGCTCCCTTAATCCCTCTGGTGGATCACCTCTAATTTCACGAGGGCGACTTCTAAACGCCCAAAGTGTGGGAGCGTTTTAATCCCCCGTTATGGAAGGATCCCATGAAGGCAACCTTTGAACGTCTGACTGCATTCTTCAGCAGTAACACCCTCAGGCAGGCGCACACACACACACACACACACGCACACACGCACACACGCACACACACACACACACACACACACACACACACACACACACACACACACACACACACACACACACACACACACACACACACACACACACCTGTTCCCCAGACAACTGGTGCTTACATAAGAGCCAGTCATTTATTTTAAACTGTATGAATAGATGGTTTTTTATCTCTTTGTGTGTTTACATCTACTTTCACCTGCTCAACTCTCTTCAATTCTTTGCCGTACTGTCACACAACCGATGAACACAGTTGAACACAGTCACCGTATATTGGCTTGGGGGTATTTTGCACCCAGATGTGACCTTCCTGTGCTGTTAGAGGTCACTGCTCTCAGTGCTGGACCACTGAGGCCCGTTTCTCAGGGTCTTTGTGTGTTAGCATTAGTCGTCGCGGGGGGAGGTTCTGATTAGATAAGTGGCGAATGGCAGAATGCAGGAACAAAGCTGCAATCAAATCAGCCTCAACTCACTACAATTGGCAGATGCTCCTAGTTGATTGTTATTGTAACCCACTGGTCACGGCAACTTGGGGACACTTTCTATTTTATCTCATCTTCCATCCAGTGATTCTGAGCTCGTGTTGAAAAGTTGAGAACGACTTTCTTTCTACCTGAACTGAACTATGACTGTAGGTTGACGGGGAGACGGTGGAACCTGAGCTCAGCTGGAGGCTGAAATTGACCAGTCGCAGTATTGAAGGAAAGCAATTATTTAACCCTTGCGTCCCACGTGGTGAGTGGGTTTGAATTGATACCCCCCCCCCCCCCTGTTCTTTGGGCGTTGCATTCACAGGCGTGTTGTGTTTGAGTGACCTTCGCCACAAAGAATGCAATCGGTTGATCTGGAGTCCGAGCAGGCAAGACGAGGCAGGACCGGGGAGGACTCAGAATCCACGGTTTGAATCCGGCTGCAACGCACTCGACATCACTGTTACCGTGAGCTGATTGCAATGACTGAGACGACGATGAGGCTCCGCTGAACGAACCGGACGAGACTCTTTCTCAGTTCACGCTCGCACCACAACTCATTACTGCCCTGATGGATGCTTTACATTTGTAGCTGATCCTTATCCGTGTGTTTGCTTTGCCGTAGGCTTAAATAAGCAGGGCTATGCTTTTTTTAACTCCAGGGTTCACTTTTCATGCTTGTTTTTCTACGTCTGTGTTTTCACCCCCCCAACAGCCTTGTGCAGACGCTCGGAGGAGCCTCGAAAGCACGTCAGGTCGCTTTGAAACATGCTGGAATGGCAGCAAACCTGGGTTTTACACTGTAGAAAAATAAAACAACGGGACCAGCAGGAAGTAGTGTTGCAGCCCCGTTTCTTTCATTGTCTTCGGGTGCAAAAGGACCAGCAGCAGAAGGTCCACTCCAGCGGTACCGGTGGACGACATTGCCCCCGGCTTTCACAATAACACGATGCACACCGGGAGCGGGATGAATCAAATGGGCAGCTGTTTGCACCTGCAGATTTATGCTGCTCGTGTCAACGGGGTCTTCCTGTGGGTAAGTAACGCGTCTCGCGTTGGAGCGAGTGGCACAAAGGAGAGAGAGGGACACATTTCCTGCATACCTCCTCTCTCCCGTGCTCTCTGTCTCCTCCCTCCCATTCAGACTGCCCCCCCCCTCTCTCTCTCTCTCTCTCTCTCTCTCTCTCTCTCTCTCTCTCTCTCTCTCTCTCTCTCTCCCAGTCATGGGGGGGGGGTTCTCCGTAACCAGCTGCAGCATAATGTGATCCTCACTGCTCACCGTCATTCAACTGCCGATGCCTCGTACTTGCTCCTTGAATCGGTGCTCCCGTGCTGCTGATGTCACCGGCTCTGGATGCTGCGCGAGGGGGAGAGGACAACTTTTAAGGCACCTTTCTCGTCCATCCGCACACTTCGGATTGGTTCGTTGGCCGTCAACAATGGAAGGACTCCTGTTCTAGTGGATGACTCATTTGGGTTATTCCCCCCCTTGGAGCCTGCTGCGTGTAGCTTCTTTTTTTCCTCATCTTTCGCTCCATCTGCGTCTTTCACCTCAGAATCTCCGATTCTGAGCCTGTTGGGGTTTTATGGAGTGTTTGCGAGGCACGTGTGAAGTTTGGAAGAGCAAAGCGAGACAAGGCATGACTGGAGGACCTGTGGAACACTGAGTCTTTATTCCAGGCACGCGGTCCAGGTAAGGCTCCTGCTCATTTCTTTGCACGCTCAGAGATATGAATTCGCCCTTAAAGAGGCATTCACGTGCATCTCCCGAGGGCTGTCGCGCTTATCAGAGCGGAGCAGGCTGGTTTGTTAGAGTTACGCTCGCTGCTGATTCGGAGCAGCCCAGGGCGCAGGAGGGGAATCGCTCCACGCTGATTTCTGCCTGGAATCACTCGGAAAGCGCGCGGATGCGGACGGGCCGCCGCGTTCTCGCAGCGGCTGCTTAAACTTTGACGCGCTCGGCTCTGTGCTCCTCGCAGTGCGTTTCGTCACCAGCCCCCGGAAACTCTGCCAACGTGACAGAAGTGCAGCCAAATAAACAAAAACTCTCGTTTGCGTGAGAATAGGTCCTCGTAGAGATTTGCTGGTGTTTACCCGACCTGTACTGTAGCTTAGTCGCGCTCGGGAGGAAAACGAGCCGGAGCAGTGTTAGTCCAGGAACAAGGCCAAGATAAGAACTGGTGGCCGCATCACCCCTGTGTTTTCATTTCCACCTGACCAGATATGAGCACGGTGTCCATGGAGCCCGCGGTGCTCGTGGAAAGGGCTGCCAACGCCACCAACCCGCCCCTGAGCTCGCCCGAGGACACCGCCGCCACCTTCGCCATCGGCACCATCCTCTCCATCATGTGCCTCGTCGGCATCTCGGGCAACATCTACACCCTGGTGGTCATGTGCCAGTCCATGAGGACGGCGGCCTCCATGTACATCTACATCATCAACCTGGCCCTGGCCGACCTGCTGTACCTCCTCACCATCCCCTTCGTGGTCTGCACGCACTTCCTGAAGGGCTGGCACTTCGGGGACGTGGGCTGCCGCGTTCTGATCAGCACCGACTTCCTGACCATGCACGCCAGCATCTTCACGCTCACCGTCATGAGCACCGAGCGCTACTTCGCCGTGCTCAAGCCGCTCGACACGGTCAAGCGCTCCAAGAGCTACCGCAAGGCCATCGCCGCGATGGTGTGGGCGGCGTCGCTGGTGCTGACCCTGCCCATGATCGTGAGCATTCATCTGGGCACCAAGGCCATGTGCCAGTCCACGCTGTCCCCGCTCTCCTACAAGGTTTACATCTCCTTCCTGTTTTGCACTAGCATCGTAGCCCCGGGACTTATCATTGGCTATCTCTACGTCCAGCTTGCGCGAACTTACTGGGTTTCGCAGACGGAGACATTCAAACAGACCAAGAAGCTTCCCAATCAAAAGGTCAGTGCGTCGCAGTTTGATGTTGTGTGCGTTTTCTGGCTCTGTACTGCATCTGTTAGCGTTGCGCTAGCCTCTATTCTCCTACAGGGACGATTTATGCTACCAGTGCAACTTTACAAGCTGGACTTTGAGGCATGCTACTCCAAAAGCCAAGACCGATATCCCGCTAATCCCCAGAGAGAAGCAGTCAGGGTGACTTGACCCAAACTGGGCCGGCTTTGAAGCTCCAAGTGGGTCAACGACATGAACCGATTCCACATGTGATCGTTATCTCGCCCCCCCTCCCCCTCCAGGTGCTGTATCTCATCTTCACCATCGTGCTCCTCTTTTGGGCCTGCTTCCTGCCCTTCTGGATCTGGCAGCTGCTGGGCCAGTTCCACCCGTCGCTGGCGCTCTCCACCAAAGCCAAGCGCAACATCAACTACCTGACGACGTGCCTGACGTACTCCAACAGCTGCATCAACCCCTTCCTCTACACGCTGCTCACCAAGAACTACAAGGAGTACCTGCGGAAGCACAAGCGCTCGTGGTCGGCCGGCGGCTACTTCAACCGGAGGAGCCGCTTCCAGCGCTCGCCGCGCCGCTCGCCGTCCGCCAGCAGCCAGCAGTGCACCGAGAGCTTCATGCTGACGCACACGGCCTCGCTGCGAACGCACAACAGCAGCTTGTGAGGTAGGAGCGCGTCGCTGCCTGGTTCTACGCTGTAGCATTTGGTCTGTGTTCAAACGGTCACCTTTGCTTTGTAGCGATAGTCAAAGCCCAAAAGTGTTGCCATGGTAACGCTTTGTGCAGGCACCTATATCATACATTTTGTATACTTTATACAAGTTTTGTATAAGGACATATCTATTTTGGATTTAAAAATCAACTTAGAACGTCTTCTGGGAGATTCCACTTCCTTCTTAATAAAAACAAGATAACATATTTGAGGTTATCTACAAAATCTTACCTAATATTAAAGCAGACTAGATACTCACAGCTTGTGTATCTTAAACTATTTACTAGAAAGGTCTGTACAATTTCTCCATGAAGTCTTTTTAAAATATTCACAAATAAATACATTACTTTGGGAGCAAACATTAGAAATCACTAGACTCTTGTTGACTTTTAACTGTGGTTCTTCCGTTGCCTCATGGATGCCTCGCCCCGAGGACTTCTTTTCTGTATATGTGGTTGAGATGAGCTTCAGACGGTGGTTGTGAGCGTTCCCGACAGAGGAAGCAGGATTAAATAAGAGCGCTGAGGGTGAAGAACAGAGTGAGGGGAGGCGATGGCATGAGGGGAAACAGGAAACACACACACACACACACACACACACACACACACACACACACACACACACACACACACACACACACACACACACACACACACACACACACACAAGCCCAGTAGACACAACACAGCGGACAAGCTGCAAAACCACCAGGAACATAAATACTCTCAGATGGAGCTTCATGGATTAGTCCAGTTTCTAATCTTTCTAATAATTCTTTTAAGGAAACTAGACAATTTTATGCCCCGCAATAAAACAGCCTTTGATTCCCGTTCATCCGTCATGGGAGTAAAAGCCTGCGTTCATGCACTTCGCACCGTTGCTGTAGTAAAGTGTTGATTACAGAGCGGTGTGTGGCCGGTCGGCATCGGTGAATCACCCGCTCCCTTTAGCGAGCGACACCAACCATCAGTCATCAGAAAATACGAATCCGCACACACACACGCGTGCTCTACGTCCAGTGTGCGGCCAAAACGAGTAACTGCTCAACGTTTCACATGCAGTGAATTTGCCAAACAAGGTGCACAATAGCGATTTACAGTATAAAGCAAATACACATTACGTCCTGCTTTGTGTACAGCTCATAAACTGGAGGCTGTGACTTCTGTCAATATCTATTAAGCTGTTACACTTCATCCTGACATTCTTTGATTTGGACCAACACATGAAGCAATACCACAAATGTGGTTAATGTACCAAAACAATATTCACTACAAGCGCTTCATCACATTGACACATAAATAGTTCCTGAGCCCTGGGGAGTTTAGTTTTACAATCATTACAAACGGTGCAATTCATCAACATGACAGAGGTCCAAACACTGAAGATCAAATATCAAATGAGTGCAAATTGATTTTACATTGGTTTTGCTGTGAAAGTACAGCGGCTGTGGTTGAATGGCAGAAGGTGACAAAAGCGCTGAATGGCCTGGATCCTCTGGACGTGAAGATTTAGCTGATTAACACGGATTTCAAGGCTGAGTCCACGCGGCGACTTGGTGATTCGCTCCCAAACTGCCGGGTCAGTGGTTCTTCCTCCCACATATTCGATTTTTCCCCGAGGAAGATAATAAAGCCCACTCACTGTGGAACCTGTAAGTCACTCTGGATTAAAAGCGTCGGCTAATGCATCTCAGTAGCATCAGATAAACATGGGACACACAAGAACCTTTAATGTGGACTACACACAATTCTCACAGACCCCCAAGTCTTAGATAGCTTTGAAATGTGTCCCAGGAAATAACAGACACGCGAGACGATAACGGCTGTTTGTGTTTGTGCTGGTTTCCATCTATAGTCCTGCTGCCAAGAGACTGGAGAATAAATGGTCACAGCAAACAAGAACAGGGTCTGTTTTTAAATTGGACCGTCTCATACACACATCCATAATGTTCATATCACATCTGTCTTGCAAACACATAATAGTCTTATTATCAGCAGATGTTTTTCCAAACGGAGTCTTCACCCGCAGACCAGTCAGATCGCGTGAGCAGCCTGGACGGGTGATAGACAGGCGATGGTTCCTTCTTCGACCCATCACGAGCCGTTAAATGACAGCTAGGGAGCAAATGATGTGTTCACCGGGACCAGTGGTGGACGGCTACATGCACTAACGCAGCCCACACTTATTAGCGCAGGTAAACAAGCTGATTATAGGCCTCGTCTGGTTCAGTGCTTCTTCTTATTGACTGTTCAATACACAACGATCCTCCCGTCTTATTCCATCCCAATGAACATACAGTAACCGCCTCAATGCCCAGAACTATGGGAACAACTAGTTCAGTGATTTAACCCAAACGGACACATGCTCAATGAGAGCATGAGTAGAAAATGTCAAAATCAACCTTAAACCCTAAATATCTGTGAGGTCTGTGACGGTCGACGCGTGCGCGGTCTTGTTCCCTTTCACCCGTGACGCCCAGCGAACTATCGATCTGCCGACCATTTGTGTGAAGGCCGTTTCCATCGACTCGGCTCGTTTGGAACGCGGGGAAAGGGAACCGCCGCTCTCCTCTCGTCGCGGGCGGCTGGAAAATAATTGTGGTAATTGCTGCAGAGTGTGTTTTCTAGGAAAGTCCTCGGCGTGATCAATAGCAGCCTGGGCTCCAACATTAACGAACGCTAATGTAGAACCCTGCGTTTGGGGTGGGTTCCGATGCCCGTTGGTTCCTTCTCACTCGTACCTTGATGGAATCTTCCTGGCGGTGCGATGGCACGGAACCCGCCGCAGAGGGAAAACATCTCGGCCCTCCAGCTCTTAGCTCTTTTACGAGAGCGCGCCGCGATCCCTAAAGTGACGGTAAACTGTCTCGGTGAATTAAGTCGCAGCGCTCACGTCAGACGTGCCTCCGTGCCATTAAGCACTTAGCGGCTGCAGCCGCGATGAACCGGAGCTTCCAGGAGCAGAAGGGAACTAAAAAGAACCCCAGAGTGTGTGCGATTGACAGGTTGGTGTTAAACCTATGTTAGTACTGTAGTGTATGGGCTGGGCTGATGTGTCCAGCTGTGCAGTTACTTCAGGCCCTCAGCTGAACATACTGTACTGTGGTGTGCAAACACACTTGTAAATACTGATCCGTCTGGCATCTGCACACAATCTGGCAACGCAGACTAAAACAGTCATTAAAGATATAAAGCCTCAACCCCATGTCTATTGCACCATAAACCCTGCATGTGGCTTTTTGTTTCCTTTTGTCCTTCACTGTAAGAGGTGATGATGATGGTGGTACAGCTCAGAGGAAGGTTTCAGGGTGTTCCTGTGCCTCACCTCTAGACAGAGACTGCTAAATGGACTGGAAAGATTCTCTCTGCGGCCATATCAGTCAATTTGAATTATTATCGGGCCTGGTAGAAGCGGTAAATGGACCCACGGCGCCATCACTTCTCCGCGGTCGGGCCGACATGATCCCGTGACGGATGCCGACGGCCTAAAATCAAGGATACGACAGACCTGAATCCAATTTAAAGGGGAAAGCAAACATTTTTAACAAACACCCGCAGAGCTAATGCGACGAGCGTTTGTATATAACAGGTGGATTAACCTTCTGACATTTAATTGGTTTCTGTGTTTGAAAAACAGAATAGGAGCAGGAGAAAAGGTTTTATTCATTGCGAGGCCGGAGGGTAATTATTTAACTAACGTGTTAACAACTATTGAGAATTCCCTTTTTACCAAACCTCCACGAAATAGTCCAATAAAACTTGAATTTGACTTCTAAACAGAGTCGTGCATATTTATCCCTGTGCATTAAACAGAACAGAACTCACTGAAGGTCTCAGAAGGTTTATTATTCATATCGTAGCTGCTGTTAAAGCTGCTTCTGTAGTTCTTCTGCGTTGTTCTTCGACGTGGCTGCTTGTCTACATTAGATGGCTGGCGAAGGAATTTGACATTTGGCCGATGTCGTGTGGAAAGAGACGCATTATATATGAGGGGAAGCGATTCTGCATGTTTTGCTAGAGAGGCGGGACCGAGGCCAAGCAGGATTGAGACCCACTACCTTGTACTTGTACCTGTACTGCACCATGAAGGACGCATCGTTTAGGCCCATCCTGATGAAAGTGCTCTCTGGCTCCTCCTCCTTGGACCTGTCTGGAAACGCTTTACACCATATGTCCTCAGCTATTTCTCCTTCTTTCCTTTTCTTCTGATGTTTATCTAGCTTGGCTCTAAGGAAATTCTAATTCGGCTAATTATAGGAAAGATAAACAACTGTCGTGGGTTTTGTTGTGTTCCTCTGAACACTGCATGGTTTGACCTTGGGGTCAGTTTGTGCCTGTTCACCCAATAACTCCACTGCTTCTAGATTTCAGAAAAACAACAACTAAAAATGTTCAAAACATCCACCTGTACTTCATCATTAATCACACTAGTCAGTTTTGAACACATCACCTCACATCTTGTTCCCAAGTGCTTCACAAAATTCACAGTTCAATAAAAAAAAAAACAAGGCCCAGTAAAACGGACAAACACACGAAACAAGCTTCAGCGAAAGACAAACACGGCAGATGTTCATAGCCAGACACGCATTGAGGCCGACGTCGCCGAGCTGAAACAATAACAGAGGCTGCAAAACACTCAGGAGTCAGAAACCGCTGGTCCGACCGACTGGAGGGATTCAAAGAGGAAAACGGCCCCGGAGACCGAATGTCCAGCCGTCAGAGATAGAAGGTTTCTCATCGCATCAAATTCACTGTTAATAGGATTCTGCTGTGTTGCAGCACATAGCGGCGCTACGGGCCCCGAGCCAGAGCAGGAAACCACTAACGAGTGGACTTAGTTAGAGATGTGTAGGGACGAGCTTCGCATCCTGGAGCCCCGTGGGCCACGCAGGTGCTGGAAACTCAGAGGACTCACGATCGCTAATAACAGGGCAAGAAAGTGTTGGATGCACAATTAGGGACAAAATGGCGTCCTCAATGCACTACAGCATGTTATTCTGTTCCAAGTAGTTGATACCTGGATATCAACGCCAACGACAGCCTGTGTGATGTGTAAACAAGAAGTCATTCAGTCCTTTTCTGCCTTTTCCCATCCAAGTCCTTGTTTTTAAAGCTCTCTGACTGACAGTCTGATCCTCAGAGCTCAGATTAGACTTTGAAGATCAAAGTTTAATCAAGCATCGGAGATGGTTCACGTGATAAAGGAGGAACAAAAGCGAGCGGGGGCCGTTCCGGAGCACGCGGCTGCCGATTACCAGCGCCGAGGGGTGTTTGTTCCTTTGTCAGGCGCCCGCCAAATCCGCCGTCGCTCGCAATCCCCCAGCAGAGGCAACGGCGCCCGGGTACTTCGCGTTCTCGCTCGAGTTGGAAAACAAAACTTTGGGTTTTTTAATGTTTCTGTAATGCTCTCGTCAGCGCACGTCGTCACTTCGCCTCCGAGTTTTCTGCTCATGCCCGGTTCGTGCGCGGTGTGAGTCACTGTCTGGGTATTTGAGGTGTTGGTATAAATGAGTGGATGTGCTAATTGGCAGTGAATGCAGCACATATTGTTATCTTCCCTCATTGGCCTAGAACTACAAAAGTCAGGATGATCATTATTTCAATTCAAAGTCTTTGATTCAGATTTCACACAGTTTCCTTCAGTCAGTTGCCAAAGTCAGGGATACTCAAAGAAGCCAGGTGGAGGTGGGAGCTCATGGCTTTTGGAGGGCACAGTGGTGAGATCGCTGCTGTTGCAGGGATGGGAATGCATTTATGGCCCAACAGCGCTGTGCTTTGACATCAAGGGCTCCAGAGAGGCAACAATGATAAATGGAACTCCAGCCAAGACAAACGAGCAGACGACAGAGCTCATAAAAACAACCCAGGCAGGGCTTCGATAGAGGGGGAGCAACCCACATATTTGAACTGGTTAGAGATGGAAATATGAATGCTTATCGTCCATCAGAGTCGCAGATTGGACGCTCGTCGCCGACGGAGCTCGTAGATTCCAGTTTAGCTGCAATTATGGTGTCACGCCACCAAAGCTCGAGGCTCTGCAGGACGGGGAGCTGCTTCTCACGCCCACATCATCAGCCCATTTCATAGTATGAAAACCCGTAATAATAATAATCATAATTCAGGCTCATGTCCTGGGAGGCAGGAACATTTTATTTGGAGCGGCGTTGGCTCTAGTTGTTCTTAATGAAATAGATTTCCAGCACAAATCACATCACACAGATTCAATTTAAGAATTAAAAAGAAAAACTTTGACTGAAGAATGTTTCATGTCTTCTGTCACATACAGTAATGCATCATTCCTACTCTCACACACACACACTGCACATGGAATTTCCATTTCACTCTACAGTAAGTACTTTCATTTATACCCTGCTTATCTGCATTTCTATTACTACCTGATAAAACTGTGCGATCGCTGTGACCCCCGAAGGGGCACAGTAGTAATTTACTGCCGTTCCAGGTTAATAGGACCGGAGGAGGTCGATTTATGAAAGCACTGATTCAGACTGGAATGAAGCTGGAAGTGTTGGAGAACAGCAGGGCTGTGGACGTTGGAGAAGCAGTGGAGACTAGTTTGACTTCATAGTGTCTATGTTGCTGTAGCTTCACAGTGCGACTATGGGTTTCTCCTTCCTTTGGCCTTGCTTTGAATCAAACCAAAGTTTTGTTGAGATGCTTCTTGTTAGTTGGAACAGACGGAGGATCACTTTGAAGTCGCACAAAGAAGCAGCCACTCATCTGCACACAGCTTATTTTTAGCCTCAACCTTTCTATAACTGGGGTCATACATTGAGAAGAAACCCCCCCTCTTCAAGTGTGCCCATTATAAAAACATGGCTTTAAAAAGCAGGAATAAACAACAACTAAAGAAAGCTCACTCCAAATGAAAAATAGCCTTTAGCTTCCACTTTAGCTCCAGATGTTAGAGACTGGCAGATGCTACCTTTAACCTGAACATTACACTCGCTGCCTACACAGACACGGCAAAATCTAATAAACACCCCCAGGCTTCACGGCCCTCAGATAAATAGATCCAACCTCTAGAAATAGCTTGCGAATCGGAGAGAGTTGGACGGAGCAGAGGCGAAGGTGAAGCAGCAGGAGGACGGCTGGAGGACAGATGCTGAGCTTCTTACACCGGGTGGGTGTCATGGAGTGGGACGGACGCGGGCGCTCGTCAGCAGATGGACCTTTCTCACTCTTATGTTCTGATCGACAAATAACTTAAGACAACTAATATTAATAATTCATTTAAATGAATAAATAATGTGAATGATTGAGTTTGAAGATGGAGCATCAGGACAGCTCGTCTCAGCCGCTTGAGGCAAGCTGGAGCCCAGCGCCGCCCAAGCAGGCGAGGGGCGGGGTTCGCCCAGGGGTCAAAGGTCACCAGGTCATCGCAGGCTTCATATAGAGACAGACAAGCACTCACTCCTACGCTCACACCTCCGGGTAACTTAGGACGCCCAGTTAATTTGACCGCATACCTTCGGAGCGCGGGAGGAAACCGGAGACGGCCGCTCACACACAGGGAGAACAAGCCAACTCCACACAGGACTCAGTCACAGCTTTATCAGCAGTGAACCGATGACAGGACCGCTGAGGGCTTTAATCCTGTTTACTCTTGAACTCAACTATTGTCTTCTCCAGACGTTGACTTGTTGAAAGGCTGAAGGAAGCCGTGGCTACACCTTCCACCGTGCGACAGGAAGCGTCGCGGGTAATCTCTTCCCCGCGTTCTTCCTGAGGTTCCCGGCAGCGAGTCTGAGCGGATCTTGTTCCAAAATCCCGTCGGGCCTCTCATTTCTCTGCTCTCAACTGTTATTGCATGAGACAGTGAAGGACTTTCAGAAGTCAGAGGAATCTTATTTCTTTTCAACTGGATGCACAAGGAACTGTTTGATACTTTGATGACATCTTAGATATAACCCTTGAGAAGACTCTGAAACTTAATCTTTGTCTTTATGCTGATTTACTATACAGTAAAAGGTTATGTGGCCAATTATTGAGGTCCACAGGTTGTTGCCAGGCAACGTTTAATTAAACAGTCTAAAAATGCTGTAACATTGTAATTATTAAGGTAATATAAATGAGCATATTGAGTCCAAAAAGCATGTTTCAGATTATTATTTATTGCCTAATGAAACTCACTCAACCAAATTTATCAACACGAAAAATGTGGTAATAAAATAAATAATTGCCCGAAATGTGGAAGAACACAGACTCAGCTCGGAGGTGTTGTATAATATCGAATAGATTTTGTCCATTGTCCAGAAGCTTCCTCTCAGTAATGACTACCTTCCGTGACAGGCCGGTGCGTTCATGCCGTCATAACAACCCCAGCAGAATGTTTTTCAGCGACGTCGTGTGCCATTTCAGACGAGGCTGAGGTCACCGGCGCAGGGACCTTAATTAGGAACACGCTCCTGCAGACGCCGACACATGCGGGCGACACTAGAACACATACAGTACCTTCCAGTCTAATTAAAAGTGGGATGGGCATCGCCGCGCGTGGGAAATGTCATCATTCATATGCACAAGCGAGATTACGTTACCGCAAGAGAATGGCACGGACGGATTTGTTACAGGAAGAAGGAGACAAATACAAACACTAAAGTTTTAAATGGACCCAAACCAGATTAGTGTTGCTTCATTAACAAATAAAAACCACATGTCTGGTTTCTCTCCTGCACAAGAAATAATAAAGTTCTGCAGCCGCTATGTTTGTGGCCCAGATCCTCCCTGCAGAGACGCAGACTGAAACACTTGATCAGAAATAAAGCAGTAACGAAAGGAGACGCTGGTTAAAGATAATGTGAAAGGGCTGTTATCAGAACCACTTTCACATACTGTAATTACAACCTTTCCAGGATGAAAGTAGTAGTAAACAAGTAGATCCACATACTTGACTTTTGCAGGCTAAGAGTCAGAGCTGAAGGCTTAGGCAGAATTCCAGCTCATAATTATGCCACAAGCCACTAACAAGCTAATATCTATTTTTAAAAGCTGACATCACTGTGTTTAGGGGATTGATGAGGACTAATCATGTGCGTCTCACACTTGGGGCAGTTTAAGGCCTCTCCCTGTGCTCTCAGATGATGAGCACACGCCTACACCGCTCACACAAGCAGACATCACAGGCGTAGAGCTCCTTTGATACAGTACATGCACAAGATGTCACTTTCAAACAGGAAGTGAAGAACAAAGCGCTACGAAAAGTGCTGGAATATGTCGACATATGATCCTGTTGCTGAGTCTCTAGCATAAATGTGTGTCACAATCCGCCTCACTGAATGGCGGATCAAGGCTATGAAAGTCAGTCTGGGCCGAGTCAGAGTAGCGTGAGGGCCAGGAATTCATGTATAGTTTATTTTCAGCTAAACACAAAGCACAACACTCCCTTAACTAAACAAAATGCACTAGGAGGCTAAACATGATAGAACCAAAAAAAATTTAACTTGTGGAGCTCAGGAAAGACTCCTCACGTAGTTAAATCTTGACCACGTGGGCCTAAACAGACCGAGCTAGCAACACGGCATACGTGAACAGCTAGCGACACGGCATACGTAAACAGCTAGCGACACGGCATACGTAAACAGCTAGCGACACGGCATACGTGAACAGCTAGCGACACGGCATACGTGAACAGCTAGCGACACGGCATACGTGAACAGCTAGCGACACGGCATACGTGAACAGCTAGCAACACGGCATACGTGAACAGCTAGCGACACGGCAACTTAAAAAGCGAACAACATGGCATACGTGAACAGCTAGCGACACGGCATACGTGAACAGCTAGCGACATGGCAACTTAAAAAGCTAACAACATGGCATACGTGAACAGCTAGCGACATGGCATACGTGAACAGTGTACAAAAGATTGTAGTTTAACTTTAGTTTAGTACTGTTGGTTCTTGTTTTTGGCCAGTAGGTGGCGCTCTAGAGCTGGCTTCCTTGTGTCAGCGGAGACCTGTTTTGGAAGACGCATTTGCATTGCACGGACATTATGAGTATTTAGCAGTGTGCGTCTAATAAAGTAAGTAATGTCGTTTATACTGGATCGTTATTGTGTTGGTGTTTGTGTACAGAGACGCCAGTTTTCAGTTATCTATAGCAGGTATTCGTATATTATTTTGTGACGTTTAGAACACTGACCGTTAGCCATGTAGCCTAGCTTTTGGTGCTGCGACCGCTAAGACTGTTGCTTGTTCTCAATGTGTCCGTGTAATAGAGCTTCTATAAGTCATGTTGTATATCTTTCATATATGTTATTAACAGGCTTCAGTCATGTCTTGTACTTTAATTGTTTATTGATAATTTCTTAATACTTAGTATTTGTTTCTGCTGTAGGAAAACCACACACACACACCCATATACTCAAAGTCTGTGTTGCTGATCCTCATGCAGATAAAGTTTGTCCCAATCTGGATCTGTCTCTGCCTCTACCTCAACTCACCTGTACAGAGATTGTTGTTTTGATCAGACACCCTGAGATGATAGCCCTTAAACACCAGATATAGTCATCTGTACAAACAGTTACTTACATAGTTGCTAACAACAATGACCCAGCACAGAGTGTTGTGCTGCAGGAGTCTTTGAAGGGAGGCAGAGGGGAAGTGCAGGTGTGGCAAGTTGAGCTGATTGCTAGGTGTCTATAGAAGGAAGGAGAGGGAGTGGGCGTGGTCAAAAGCAGGGGCGTGGCATAGTGAGGGAGAAGGCGTGGTCCAGGGTGAAAGAACAACAGGATGGCTGGCAGAGCCAGCCCAGGATCCTGACAATCTGTCCTGTGTATATCACTCAAAAAATATAGAGGACAAATCGAACCAAAGCTTAAAGGCAAAACAGATGATCCATGATACACTCCATGAAATATGCAGGTTGAGCTGCACACAAGACAATGTCATCTATTATGAACATTAAATAAATAATCTTTGCTGCTTTTAGTTATAGATTTTTGCATTTTATTTTCTATAAAGTTGTGGTAATTTCCTCTTAATCTCACTTTGACTAAACCCCCCCTACTCTCATTGTCATGATCCAAACAGCTGACTCTGACATATACAGGTAATAGTGATCCTAGAGGTTCACACCACATACTGTACAAGTATTCAAGATCTTAACGTTTTCTGTTTAGTTGGACTGGGAGTCACATTCACTGTCACTGTCTGTCCTCCACTGTGGGGCAAGTATGCAGTTTCAAAACTATGGATTAAGGAGAACATTGGAACAATCCAATAGCTTCCCAACAGGCATAAATAATTTATACAGCGACCAAAATAGCTGTTAGAATAATTAGATAACAAAAAGAAAGAAGATAGCAGCTCTGATTGAACAAATAGCAGCAGCTAAAAAGAGAAAACCAACTATGATGTAATTGTGTTATTTTACTGACCTAATATAATACATAATACCTTATTTTAGTAAACAGGCAGAATCATCTGGAGTTAAAAACTCAGAGTCATGGAAAACTCTTACGTGTGCAGGAACACTAGCACACAAACACAGCAAATGCAATAAAAAGTCACGGTCATGAAGGAACTGGGACATTTACTGGCAAATAAGAAGCAGAGCTGCCTCTGGTCGTTTTAACCACAAAATGTTTTTTACAGCACAGAACTTTACGTTTGACTGTCGGCTCCTTGAGCGATATTTGATCAAAACCCATTAGAGCCCGAAGCAAGTCAATATTAATATTTGATAAACCCACCTAATAAAAAGTGATAACTCTGACTCAACTCGCTGCATCTGCACTGAAATGCCATCATGTTTCATTAGCGTAGCATTTTAATGGGACTTTCTCCACTATTAGAATGCTAAATGCTAAAGGAAACCTCAGAAGTTCACTTCCTGTCAACATAATCAGCCTTCGATGAAGTGAATTAGTTATTCCTGCATAGCAGTGCAAAAAAAAAAAAAAAAAATCAACAACTGCACATTCAGCTTCAGGGACTCACAAACAGCCCGGAGACACCTCCAGCATCAAGCAGCGTAAATGAAAGGCTGTGATTTAAAACAAATAAGTTGGCTGGAGCTGCCTCTACAACGGCTGATTTATTGGGAATAATCAGAGTATTCCTGAACAGATCACGAAGTGTGAAGGGGGCCCGCTGTGTCCGTGAGTCCAGCCAAGCCCAGTCCACTGACATGCAAAACATGGGGGACAACTTCCCACCTTGACATTCACAGCCAAGAAGGAAGAATAAAAGCACACGCGCAGTGGAGGGAGACAACGGTGCAAAGCTGCCAAAGTCAGAAACAAAGCTGATCTTTTAGGGGTCAGTCATTCTAGATTATGTGACTTGAAAATCTAAAAGATATAAAATACACAGAACATGCACTGTACTTGGGCTTCACTACATTTTAAAACACGTTTGACCTCCCTGGAGGATGTTGGTGTTTCCACTTTGCCCCTCGGACGAAGTAACCGCAGCAAAACAAGACTCAGGAAGCGCTTTTATCAACAGCTGAGCTCGGCTCCTTAAGCAAGTCAACCATGCTCATCGATTAAAAAGCACTAAAACCGTGGGAGACGGCGTTG
This sequence comes from Betta splendens, assembly GCF_900634795.4. Classification (NCBI taxonomy): domain Eukaryota; kingdom Metazoa; phylum Chordata; class Actinopteri; order Anabantiformes; family Osphronemidae; genus Betta; species Betta splendens. The sequence continues at coordinate 5,654,830 of NC_040898.2, read as the reverse complement.
AGAGTCCCATTGTTGCTGAGCTGACGTTAAACTACAAGATAAGATCAAAGGGATCCCCTTGTTGTGATGTTGAGGATTTCTCTTTGACGTATTCCCCGGGTGAAACAACTGTGGGCTTCGTCCCGTCCCCGCGATGCCTGCGTCGCTACACATTTCACTTCAACGAGCTCCTCCAGTCTGAAAGAACAAAACACCAGCTACAGTCTATCACCGTGCGCTGCTCCAGGGAGGAGAGACGGGGAACTTTCTACTGATCTGTACTGGTATTGTGGCATCTCGGTGAAGCAGAGATATTATACGCGTATTATAAGTTCCTGTTGGCTCATGATCACTATGTGGGAGAAGAATGACTGTTAGAAGCCAGTAATACAGGACGCGGGCACATTTCCTCATAATTTATCTTTAGCTTTAAGTTTTTATGAATGTCCAGGTGATGTACACTATGTTGAGCACAAAAAACTAGGTCACTTTGTTGCTTTTGCACTGCTTCTTTTTTATTTATTTCGGGGGGAATCATTACAATTCATTTCAATTATCAACACTATATAGAGCAAGAAACACCCCTCCGTCAGACAAAGAGCGGAGCTGCAAGCGGAGGACCCGACTCGGGGAATCGCTGGCTTTGCTCCATTATGTCACGTGCACCCGCGGTCTGATTGAGTGCCGCGTTTGCCGACGCACGGCAGGGTGCAGGAAAACAAGCCGCTCGCGTATCTGTTAGCGATCACGTTGGCGTCGACATTCTGGGCGAGTGGCTGCTCTCGGTGGGAAGTCAGGAGCGCTCCAGCAGTTGCAGGCTCAGCGCGGGAGGTCATCTGCCTCCAGCGGCACAGAAAGGAGCATGTCTGGAGGATGAACTTCGGAAATAAATGACTACTACAGTACATCTACATACAGTATTGAGGATGAATGGAAATTTGAATATGAATGAAAAGAAGATGGTCCGGAGCAAAATGGTGCAGATGTGCACAGACGCAGTCAGTATTAGAGGCCTGTATAGAGGCCCCGCTGGGCTGCAAAGCTAAGATAAGAAGCAGAGTGGAGGTTAAGCCATGGCTGCATGTCCTGGCAGAGGAGGAGCGAGGAGCCGGGGCCACGGCAGCCGGAGAACCGGCAGGAGCGTTCGGATCCGACCCCCTTTGAAATGCACTCAGCCAATATCGCACCCGGGCCCAAACGCGCACACATGATTTACCTCTGCAGGCTTTTTTTCATCCGGAGCGGGGAAATCAAATCCAAATTTAAAATTGGCTGCCAACCAGGGTGAATGTGAAATACTCAACAATAACAACCTAATAATTACCCTGGAAATCTTTCTTCCAGCTCTGCAGCCGAACACATTTCCTCCCTGCTACCGCTGAGAATTACAGAATCCCTATGAGCTCAAAACTACTTCCATAGTGCAATATATATAATATAGCGAAGCTAATTTGACTTAAATAAGCACGTACATCATGTTGATGATGCAGTCCGCACACCTCATAGCTGATGCCAAGTGGGACATAAGATGGTTTGGCTGCTACTGAGAGAGAGGGGCGAGTGCGGAGCCTCAACAGGTGTCAGATGAACAGCTGGACGGAAGCAGCAGGCATTTGACTTTCTATTTTCTGCCCAGAGTCGGCACGCGATCACCGCCGCGAGCATCAGGAGCCGCCGGTGGTGCGAAGCCGAGCCGAGGACGCGAGACGCTAAAAATACTGACGCCGGATTAGGCTCGCCCCAGAAAACCTTGAGCTCCTCGGCGTCGCGCCTCTAATCAGCGCGAAACGCTACCGTGGAACTTATGGGGGAGTCCGTGGGGTGCGAGTGCGAGAGAGCGTGGAGGATGAAGACGGCGAGGGAGAGGAGGAGGCGTAACGAAGGAGAGAGAATCAAAAGACAACACAGGCGCTTTGCCAAACTTTGTCAGATTTCCCGTTTCCATGCCAACAGCATCACAGTTAATAAAGGGCCTTCGTGAGAGTGATGTGGCTGTTAGCCCCAAACTGCTGCTGGAGCCAGTACACACATACTAAACCTGCACATATGCTGCGTTACATGACACACACATTGCACATATTGTGTAGTTGCAGTCGCTTCAGTCTGCAAGTGTGCTTAACTATTCATGTACACAGCTTTCTAAGACGACCGTGCCAGCGTCGCTGAAAACTCAATCTCTGGGCTCTTTTTTTTTTTTTTTTTCCTCAGCTGGAGCGTTCGTTGTTTTGTCCCGCGCCTTTCGCAATTTTCCTGGCGCAGAACAAAAGCTGTCTGCTGGAATGCGCTGGGTAAATCACGACAGAAGGGCTGGGAAACGCTAAAACGCAAGTAAGACGGTTGGAGAGGAACGCGGCTGGTCAGCCGGGCCCTTCATCATCATCTGCACATCGGTTTCAACACATAACAACCACAATGTTCCCTTCAATAAGAACTAATATCGCAATTTGTTCTTGTCCTTCAAAGATAAATGGTTCCCAATACACAGAAAAGCTTTAAATTAATTTATCTTTAATTAACCTTAGTGTAATTGTAACAATTTGATTTGTAGATCCCATTTATTATTAGTTTAGTCTCCACCACTTTGTACTGTAGCTCTCAACAACCTCAACTTTTGGAATTCCCTCTGTGAACACTGGGATTTGTCGCAGTGGGAGGCGAGAAGAGCAAGAAATCCGAGTGCGGTGGGAAAAGCGAGCCGATCGAGTGAGACCGGGAGAAATAAGATCGACCCGAGGCCAAAAAATAATCAGATTGTTATCACTCTCAACTCGAAGACCACTCAAGTGTATTTATTTGGTGGAATAACATACAGTAGGCTGTGTGAGGCCACTTCATTGGCCCTGCTATAGGGTTGTGTAACTTTACAGTGTGTTTCCATAGGTGCAGAAGGCCGTGACAACTTCAGGGCTGAATAGAGACGCGTCGCAGAAGAAGCTAGTCCAAACATCCCAAAATGAAACGCAGACGTCGTTTAACAAAGATGTCAAAAAATCCAATTCATTTGGTTTGTTTTTGGCTGACGTCCGCTCAAGAACTTCCCACCATCATTTAATCCGCACTCAAAGCCAAAGATGTCACAGTTTGTCTCCACGGGACTCCACTGAGTGATTCACCCCGTGTGGTGTTTAACGATGGTGAGCTCTAACCAGAATCAGGTCCTAGAGACCCTGTTACCGGACACAACCGTGTCCCTGTGGCTGCAGATGACTCAGTAATATATCTGTTCATGAAACAAGCTACGCTCACAGTGGAGGTTAGCATCTTGTCATCAATCAAAGACCACAAGTATATTGTTGTGTTGGGAGGGAAGTGACTATAATACTGCATAACTGTCAGGGGACTTTGTACAGAACATCAGGAGGAAGGAGTCATTTAATCACCATCACTTTAGTCTGAGCTGCAGTCACTTCACTATCTTTGTTAAAACTAATTATAAGGAATTAATGAACATTCAACGTTTTCTCAAGGATGTTCTCTCGTTTTTCTTCCTACTAACAGAGCGGCCTTTTTCTCGTCCTCGAATCTGCATGTGAATGAAGCTAAAGGAGGCCTGAACGTTTTTAACATCTAGGCGAGATAACGTCAAGTTTAATAGAGATTCAAACAGGCGCGAACCGCAGCCTCTTTGTCCCCGACAACCACTCGTGCTCCTGGCGACTCGACGCTCAAACTTCAAAAGGAAATACGTTACATACACATACATACAGTACTGTGTGCCCACAACCATTGGCTTGAAAAAAAAAATCCAATTTCAAGCTCTGCAGAGCAAGTTTAAAGGTAAAACGTCCGTTCTTTAATAAGGTGCAACACAATACAAGATACAAGAATGCACGTCTCCCTCTGTGTCTAAAGGCCTTATTGCTTCAGTATCAGTCTTTCTGATTGATCATGTGAAATACATGACTAAACATAGAGTGAAGCATTTTTCCTGCATGGCCTCTTTATGTAAAGTGACTACTCCTAATGGATGAACTATGTTTAGATATGAAAACCTAAAGGTGAATGGCAGTGAAATCACAGACATTCACAGCTAATCTGATCCTTCCAGGCATCCTCCTCTAAGCTTCCCATGTCACGCTGTAATAATTACCATGACATGGGTTTTCTTCCAAAAATCTGTGTTTCAGCAATAAAAAAAAACATAACTACCGTTCTATATGTGCAGAAGAGGTGATAACTGCTTTTTTACTATTTTTAGCCGCAGGCTGGTCCAAAGACAACGTGTTTGGCAAACAGTGTGTGTGTGTGTGTGTGTGTGTGTGTGTGTGTGTGTGTGTGTATAGAGCCACTGCATTAATAGCTGCGTTCTGTCCTGTGTCTCCTAGATCTGTCCTGAACCAGGAACACAAAAGCACATACTGAGGTTAATACAACCCTGACCCTGAACGCCTCATCATGATACAAGGACACAGAAGGCCTTTGGTACAGTATTTGCGGATCAGCGTTTTCGAATTGGATGACTACCAGCAGATGCTGCTGCTTTTGACTCTGTATAAGCCTGCATCCCCATCACATCTGTATTTATTTGACCTGTGGCACAAGGAGACAAATGTCTTACACAAGAGTTTGTCTTATTTTATGCATTCTATTTTTTATTTCATTCTCACATTCTATATTGTTTTGCAATGCATGTGAAATTGTCTCTGAAACTGTTCGGTGATTTTGTCGGTGATTGCCAAAAAAAATAAAGGAACGTGTTTCAACACAAAACCACGGCTTCAGCTATAGCAAGAGAGGGTTAGCTAGCGGCTAATTAGCCTAGCTTAGCACAAGGAGTGGAAAGAGAACCCGACTGTCTTGTCTTTTTTGATACAAAAGTATCAGTTGCATGGTTTGCATAACTTTTCAGAGAAAATAGTAATGCTGAGATACTAAGCTAGGATTATATAAAGTTAAGAAATGTGCACAAGCTTCCCTTTAATTCATGAAAACATCACTAGGACTTAATAGAAAAGTAAAGTCAACATTCAGTATAGAAGTTAAATTAATAATTCTATTTAATTTCATGTATCTCATCTGTTTACAGATATTTGAATTTCTTTGCATGTTGAAACTGCTGTTTATTGTTGCTGTGCGATCAGAACAACTGCTACCAAGTCCCAACTAAAAGCTGGAAAAGCCAACCGTGCTTCATGTGTGATTACTGTGATTTTATTCGACTGCTCCGCGTCCGCTTGATCATTTTACGGCTTTAATTCTGTTGCAAGGAACAACGAGGAGGGAGGTGGAAGCCGATCTGTTGCATCTCTATTGATTCGAGCCCCTCAGCAACAGGAGGCGAGCGAGAAACGCTGTCTGATTGATGCACATTTAACCAGATCGATTCTCTGGAGAAATCTTGGTTTTGAATTTGGGAGGTTTTGTTCGCGAGAGCATGAAACAACACAGATCTCGCCACGGGAACTGAATATATTTACAGCCATGTATACACTGAAGATTGCATTTTGACACATGAGAAATGGATATTGATAGACTTGCATCAAGCTGGATGGCGTGTGAAGGATTGTATGCTTTTTATATCTTATTTGACTGGAAACCTATTCTATAACATACGATACGTACTGTAAGAGTACACATAATCATGCTTAGTTATTATTACTTTAAGTCTGATAATCTAATGTTTGTCTATTTAAATTCAACATTTAAATGAACACATTAATGCTAAATCAAGATTAGCGCTTTCGCTGCTTTAGTTTTAATGGGACTGAATATTATGGAACCAACATACTAAACAAGTCCCTTCAGTTATAGGACCTAATGTTTTTTTTTAACTCAGTGTACCTTTATATTCTTATGCTGTACAGTAGACATAAATCATAAAAAATGAGAAGAAATTCACTAATTCTACAGATAATGTAGGTAACAATGTGCAAATAGAGACTCTCTGCAGCTGTGGCCATTCTACCAAGAAGAGGGGTCCAGTCCAGAGGGGTCCACCTCAAGAGCTCAACAAAGACTCATCAAGGTGAGGAGAAGTAACAGGAGCTAAAGATGGTTAACATCGGTACTAACTTATGTTTTAGCTACTGCTCCAATATGAAGTCTAAGTCTGCGAAGATTGATTGTGAAAGCATCCAACCAAGACAACATATATAAGTCAAGGGGAGCATCTAGACGTTAGAATCTAGCAATATACGAGGTAAAACAAAAGGTGGTGATCCAATAAAGTGCCTCTAACGCCTCTTTCAAGCGACCTTGTGGAGAAGAAGAACCTGGTAAAAGATTTTATGGCACAATCATATTGTCTGTGAGGGGGCGATGACATCGCCTTGGTCTTATTAAACGCCCTGTGGAGTTCGTGATATTCCGGTGGCACCGAGTCCAGAGTGAGAATATTCGGTCTCAGGCGGCTTAGAACGAATAGCTTTCAGATACAGTTCTACTGACGTCCAATCAATACTTGGTGTCTCTGACTGCAAAGAGACTTCATGCATCTTGTGGAAACAAAATGTTGTCCAGTCCTGCCCTTTGTGGCCTGACATGCTTCTCATCACCCCGGCTTGTTATTCACGCAGGAGCACATTTCCAATAATACCCTGTGTGAAAGCCGCCTGTGGCTGAGGATACCCAGCCACTTAATCCAGCGCTGATAGACAGGGAGGCTCTCATTAGGAGTCCAGCCTCAGGACCAGGATCAGGATGTGTTTGCCACTTATCAGTAAGCATTCAAATCCCAGCAGTCACACATTAAATTAAATCCAATCGGAAGCAGGGCTCAGCGTCTCTTTGGAGACCGAGCGTCAGTGCCCTTTCGTTTTAACCTTAGCTTTAGCTGCAAAGGTGGATGTGATGTGAAATAGTTGCTAGTCTGCAAGGAGATCCGGCAGCGTGAGGCTTTTAGAGAGATGGTTTAACTGCTACAGTCTCAGCACTGTATTCATTATCCGTAATGATAATTAATACAATTAATACGTTTGAAAAGGATCCCAGCCTCTCACGCGCGCGATGTAATTGGTGCCGTCGGGGAAGCAGGTCCCACATCACATGATTATAGTCCCGAGGGACGCGGTGATTTCATGAGGATGCAGTTTAATTATGTGAGACTATAGCTGGGGCGTGTCTAAAGTGTCAGCATCGCGCTCATGAATGTGTAATTCCAGGTTGGGCGTTGTCTCCTCTGGCTCAGTGAGCGGTGAGTGAGGAGCTTCGCTGCGACTGCTGAAGGAAAACGCTCAAAGTCTAACGCTCCCAGGGGAAAAGCCCCGGGACGCGAAGACTCAGGCTTTTTTCAGGCCTGTAGCTCGTTTTGTTTTTAAATTGAACAGCGTGCCATGTTTACTAAATCATTCCTTTTCCTGAAACCTATTACGAAAGAAGACTTTTCAGAAGAGGACTTTTAGACTGCAGTATGTTACCAGGAAATCGACCAGATACATAATTTAATTGAAAGGTCTAGTGGTTATTGGATGTCACCTGAAGCTGTCTGTCGAGTCAGAGTCATGCCAGCGTTTCATGGCATAACTAAAGGAAAAGGTTTAATAACAAGGAATTCAAAAATCTGCTGCTTTATTCAAGTTACATCTTTATTAATTCTATCCTATCTAATCCTTTACACCTTTTATTAAAACACCTTTTAGTGTTTAGGTTTACTTTGCTAATAAATTTGATGTATTATTTTTTAATGCTTCTATCAAATGTCAGTGTTCTTTGGATAATTGTGGAACGTGGCACCTTTACTTCATTCAAGCACTTAATCAGGCATTTGCAGTTCCACTTTACATATGAAGGCTTCCAGTTCACACACACACTTACAGCACATGCTCATATTCATGTAGTCATGTATTATTCATCAGGTTTATATTTATATTTACACCATAAATTATTACTGACAGAAAAGGTTGTTCTCATTCTCTCTGTTATTACAGATGCTATAAACAGCAGTTTCTCTGCACAAATGTTTGAGTCGAGGTGATGACATATACATGATGTCCTTGCACCAAAACATCCGCAGCAAATCTATGTAATAGAAATGCTATAATGTCTTTTATTATGAGTCTTCCATTCACAAATCCTCCCCTCAAACGTGTGACTCTGCATTTGTTACCAAGGCAACGCTCATTCATAGACTGCTCCGCTGCTGCCACAGGTTCTGCAGAGAGTACGGTTTATTTTCAACCTACAGTATGTTAAAACAAGCTGAGGTGGGTAAGAAACACTACCGTTGGGTTCTGGGAGGTTTTTACAAAGCCTCTTAGACGTCTCAATTACTTTATTAGTGTGGGATTGCAGCCGTCTCTGGGTTTTTGTGAAGCTCAGCCCAGCGCTTCTTGATCAAGGTTGTCCAAACTGGACCCACAGCAGGTTTTTAATCAATTTGCCCAGTTTTTTTATTTAACCTTTGAGGCCACGTTGTGCCTGTACATATATAAATGACTAATACAGCCAAGTGAGCTAATTTATGGCATCCGGCCGCGGAGTTAAGGCTGCTCATTAGAGCTGTAGCTGAATGTTTTCCTGTTCCCACAGGCTTGAAGTGTAACTATGCAGCCACAAACCACCAAAGACTCCGAGGTGTTGGAGCAGGTAAACAATTAGACTTTTACCCCTTGAATTCAAACTGCATTTATCAACACATTTCCTACTTTGTGCCCCGTTTCGTGCTCCGGGTTTGCACAGCGGCCCTGAAACGCTGACAACAGCAACCCCCCCCCCCTCCTCAGGGCCCCGCACTCAGCAAAGACAGAGAGCACTCAGCACTTTGTGGCGTGAACTTAAGTGCACTCGCAAGATGTAAACGTGCGCTCCTCGGTTTCGCTTTGCTCGTGTAGTCGCAGGTACGTGCAGGTGTAGGTGGATGTTCAGTATCTACAGTGGCATCGCTTTAAAGCAGCAACTGCCTTCAGTTGACAGAGCTATAAAAGGAGGGAAAGAAGGTGATGGAAGGACAAGTCTTTGTCAACTTCATTGTTAGCTGCTGATTCTATCACAAGATACAGAAGCAGCACTTTGTTGCCGCCTCCCGTCACCTTCCTGATTACGCTCAGTCCTCTTCATCACGACTGCAGGACCTCGCTGGTGTTTTTCCTCCTTCCGTCAAACTGTCATCGGTATGTTTATTCCCTTTCAGCCGGAGCGCAGGATACGTGATAACGAGCTTCACGAGGCGTTTCCGTGGCGTCGGCGCGGGCTTCACTGGAAAAAGACTGAATAATGATTAGCCCCAATTAATTAAGCAGATTCAAATCTGTCCCTCGGAGGACGCAGACAGAGAGTCAAAGGAGTCAAACGGTTGTTTTGAATACGCCTGCACATAATATACATCGTCCTGCCGCGTGGAAAATAAAAGGATAAAAGCATCTTTTGTACTTCGGGGTGTTATATCGTCCGCAGAGAGGATGAAGCCAAGGAGAGTCTTTCATGCTTGGACTTTCTTTTGTTTACATGCTGTGGTTGTACGGCTCAGCCCCCCCCCCCCATCATCAGTCACCAGGCGAGCTCAGACAGAAGCGAGCGGATTTCCATTCAGCCGTTTCAGAATCCTCAGTCGTGCTCCCATGTCCTCTTTAGACAGGACGGAGCTCTCGGGTTTTTCCTGGGGTTAATGTGCTCAGCCGTCAGCGGATCCGGCCGGCACCGGGTTCAAAGAGTCTCACCCCATACTTGAGCTTGAGCTCATACTGTACACTGGGACCATCAAGGTCAGACTCCTCTGCGCTGAGCTCCTTCGCGTCCTTGAGAAAAAAGGCAGGTGGGAAAAGTCGATGTCCGACGCAAACTGAATTTCAAGCATCTTATACAGTAAAACACAGAACAGGACCTTCCTGTTGAAAAGCAATTCTTAAAGATGATGTTAATGAAAAAGACCTAATATATAGTATTCATTTAACTTCTTACTTACAATTTTACTGGATAGAAAAAAAGAGTGATATCATCTGTAACACATTCCAGTTTATTTGTTAAGAGATGTATAGAACTGAAACATAATTTTCTATCACAAGAAGTCTTTTCATATCCTGTTATAAACCTGATCAAAACAACAATCCTACAACATTGTGTATTATGTGAATGTGTCTCATCTTGTTTTTAGCACTTCTGCACACAATACAATGCGAGGTTCTGACTACACACACACTTATTTCATACTTTCATAGTACAAAACACGTTGGCAGAGGGAAGCGCCCGTTCGTTGCATTCTGTCCAAACACAAGGATGTGTAAACAATCCATGTCGTTTCTATCTGATAACTCAGCCAAGAGCGTTTTTGTTGCTTTAAAAAAAGTTACTTTTCTTTGAAATTCTCTAAATGCCAGAAAACGATTTTAGTTTTTGTCCTTTTCCAAACAAAACCCGCAACCAAAATCTGTAAAATATACAAACCCTGAAGCAAACAAAGCGGCTTGAGAACCTTGAACCATCGCCACACGCACTATATAATCAAATAATATAATCAAAAACTATTCAGAGTAACTAGGAGAGTGACAAAACCATCACACTTAGAAAATCCAAGGAGGAGGCTGAAAAGCTGAAAAGCCATAAAGATGTGTTACATATGTTGATACAATGCCTCATGTTCTGACATGATGTAATTTCTCATGTCCCCTCTTTTACTATGCAACATCCCTGGTGGGCTTTGTGTAGCGCTTGTTTGTATAATGCATCTTTCAGCTTGTTATTCATTCAGCTTATTATTCTGGCAAAATAACAAAAAGAAAAATCTTTAAACTATTGAATTAATTGGCCGAAAAACAATTACCCAGGTGTGCTGCACATGAATTATTCCAAAAGCGGCCAATTTAACGCGCACCGTGATTGAAAGCAGTAATTACGGGCAGATTATGAGACAACGGGCACAGACATGAAGCCTGCCCACATTCAGCATCTCTCACAGGAGAGAGAGGCAGTAAAAATGAGTTTGGAGCTGTGTTATAATCAGAGGAAGTGATGAAGAGCCCAAGAGCCTGTTTACAGTCTGCTGGGATGAAAACACACTGGACTGTCTTTAAATTGAAGGTGGCAGTTACAGCCAATCCCCATCTGTTCTGACAAAAACACTGACAAACTCATCTGCAGTAGTTGCTGCTAAATTGGTTGATGAACCAGATTTTTCGAATTCCCTTAGTGATACGAGTCATTTCGCTTGCATTTTATTGCAGATCACGTCGGTCGCCAGTGGATCTACCAGGGGGTCCTTGGGAGCCTTCGGCACAAACAACCTCAATTCATTGAGGTTCGGCGCTTAGACCAGAGAAGACCGAGCAACAACAACTAGCTGAAGCACAAATATCATGTTCTCAGCATCAGCGGTTCTATTCCCAAGGCTCTGTTGTCTTAATCACTGTGGGAGCTCGGAGCTCCTGCTGAGCAGGTAATGTGGGTGCTTGACAGCCTCGCCCACTCTGCCTGTGACTCAAGTGTCAAAGCCAGCCACTAATATTGTCCTTTGAGGGAGGACCGGTGGTGGCGGTGGGGAAACGTGGGCTTGAGGTTTCTCCAGGAAGACACCGAGGGGAGGCGTGATTCCTGTTCATGTTGTCACTCATCTGAAGTTACCTGAATGACACATGAGGCAATAATACTAAAACAAATGAGCATTTAAAAGAGTTTGAGTCCAGTTCTAAGCATTTTTCAACTGAATATCAGACGGTTTAACGCTCCTGCTGGTCCCCAGAGCATCCACTTATCCATGACGTTCCGCTGAGCAGCTCAGCCCTCCACTTTGCTTCCTTTCCCCTCTTTCTCTCTCTGGACCGTCGAACCGAAGCCCCTCGCGGGTCCGTGAGGTCAGCATGACTGTGTGACAGCTACAGTACACGACCCAGCTTTGACCCCCGCGGCTGACACAGGCCTCGCTAAAATCACACGCACGCGTCACCCAAGTGCCAACCGCTGTCCCCGGTCCAGCAATAGCAGATTCTTGCTTCTATTCATTCTTTTCTGAATTAAAAAAAACAGCAAGCTTTAAACTAATATGCATAAAACACGTGTGCGTTTTATTTCAGACCCCTCCCTTTTGCCGACAGCTTCGACCGGCCTTCGTCATCCTGAGAGACTTTTCTCGACAGCACTTAACGTAGAGTCGCCTCTCCTGCACTCGTTGGCTGCTTTTTCCTCGCTCCGCGGTCCGGTCCGCCTCAGAGCCTCTTAGCCGGGCTTAGATCGTGGGTGTTTGTTAAGGTCGGGTCATTTGATGATGCACTCCATCATTTTACTTCTCAGTCAAAAAGCTCTTATGGACCCTTGACGCGTGCTCTGAGTCAAAGGTCTTAAGGAGATTTTGTAACGTCTCTACATTGGCATTCATTCATATTATTATTATATTATTACATTTATTTATCAAGTTTCAATATTTATTAGGCTATAAATGCTCAAAGGTCAAAAATAAACATTTTCCCCGCTATTTGTTTTTTTATTACTATTCACCTCATGACTCCAAATCTATAAAAATTCTACTTTGTCCAAAGATAAGATTCCTCCCCACAGACTTGTTTTGTGCTGTATTTTATCCTTTAACTGGTTTTGTCTTACATTGTTGCCCACATGAAAACTATTGCTCTGACACTAATTGCCACACTACACTCCTGCTCCATCACAGCAGCAGCATCGATCCGCGAGCTTTAAAGTGCAACAGTCCATTGAATGTAACTTACTCAATATATGGGACAAAACAAAATCAATTCCAAACAATACTTAAAGATCCCAGGTTAATTCAGTTGTAAACTACTGTAGCTACTGTAGCTGTAGACGTTTTGACAACTTACTTTCTGAGACTCGCTTCATTGTTTGAGTTGCTCTGCATCACAGGCTTACTTCATTCGTCCACTCACCTCTGTCCATACAACTTACAATTATGAAATTATAATTGTTTTTTATTTATTCAGGATCTATTTGATGCATATTTTTCCAGAGGCGATTCATAATTTTGGTGTCTGGCATAATGCAAGCATGAATTCAGAAAAATATGTATGTTCAAATTCAAGTTAAAACGAGTGGATTACTAACGAGGTCCCTGCAGCTGCAGATGAACACAGTTAATTAAGGTTCCTGCTATCTCAGCTATGCAGACGCATCATTACAGCGGACGATTATTGAACCGGTCACCACAAATGAGAAACGTCCACCACGTAATTTAGTCCCTATTTTTCCTTAAGAATTCTGGCCTAAAGAAAATGACCAACAGCTTCACTGAGAAATACTGATTTTTTTTTTTTTATCCTAGTCACCAATATTATGTTTAACACTCACGTTGGCTGTTGGTTATTACTGTAGCTCCGTGTTTGTAGCAGCAGCACCAGTTCCAGTGCTGGTTTCAAGGTTTGGTCCCAGTCACGATCGATCAGCAGGTCCTCTGTGTTCTGCCACATCTTTACCTCACAGGTGGATTATTTTTAACCAGTCGGCTCAAAATCTGTCACGGATGCTGAAGCCCTCGGGGACCTGGAAGATGTCTCTCCATGCAATATTTATGAGAATCACTATTATTACTCCAAAGGGCTGAACTTGTAGGGGCTTGTGGGAGTTGGTGTCGTTGTAAACACGAGGTACTGCATTTACAGTATACAGTATTACAGGCTTTAGTTAAAGATGTGTATACAGCTCATTTCTAGTTTCTAGTTATTGTCCTGAACTTGAGAAAAATTCTCATTTATTGGGAATTAATTAACTGGTTGGAGTTGATTTGCAGGCTGCACATCTTGTAATTAAAATAAATCCCAGCCTTTTAATTTGTGTGCTGTTCTTTACATCAACAACCTTTTTTCTTTTGTTGTTCACGTTTTCCATTACAAAATGCTCACATCACACGCATCTCTTGCATGTTGCCACGCTTCCAGGCCTCTAAGAGTAGCAGAAGAGCAGGGCTATATCATTTTGTGTTTGTTGCTGAGATTTGCTTTTGAAATCCATCAGGGGGATTGCATGAAAAAGAGAAATTCATGAACACAGGGGTAAAAACAACAAGATGCAGTCAGCAGAAAGACAGGACGGAGCGGTTCAGAGGTGAACTATAAAACGTCTAGCGTAATGGTTTTTAAACGCGATGATGCCCAAATTACCCAAAAGTGATGTAGAACGAAGGAAAATATGTCATCAGCACATAGGAAATGAAATCAAGTGGTGTTATTTCAATAGTTTTAAAGGAAACAGAATGATTCGTGTTTCATTACTTATTAGACCAAAAAGCACAGACTGTATAAAATACAATCACACATTATGGATGAAGGGAATATATATACATATATATACTTATGGATATCTATATACTGTATAGATATATACAGTAGATATACTGTAGATATATAAATATAGATATACAGTATATACATAGATACAGTATATATACATAGATATCAATATCTCTCTATATATAGATATATAGATATTGGCCCCTCTCTGCTGAAACCTTAGGTATTCTTCCTGCGGTTTCTCTGTGGGATTCAGCCTGGACATATATAGGCTCAGCTTTGTTACATTATAAAAAAAAATCTTTAATGTCTTTTTGACAGACTGTCCTGTATAAAGCATAGTGTTTGTAAACAGCTGTGCTGGATGCAAATAAGTACTATATTCTTTCTGCTGCCTGGATGATGATGAGAACCACAAGTAAAATGTCATTAGGTCACATCACAATACAAGAGAATAGTAGTAGCTGTTGTTATACAGTTTCCTAACTTAAACAAATAGAACATTGTAAGATTGTGAGAAAGCTAGGATGGGTCAAATGACAACAACTTCAAAGTAAGTTTTCCTGAGCAAGAAGAGGAGACATTTCTCAAGACAGAAGAAAATTCACCACGGCACAGGAAAAATAGATGAACGCCGTTCTCCAGGGTCCGGCTGGCTCAGAGTGTGTCTATCTGCAGTACATAGCAATGAGATGCCGACACACAACGCTGGACAAGATGTTCTCTCTCTGATAAACCTCAATTTTCCTTTACTGATTTTTAATGCCAAACTTTAAAAAAAAAACGGGTCATTTGGGAACCAACTGAATCATAATTGGACACAACACGAATCAGAGGCATGCAGCACCAAATTCATTCTGAGAGTGAAAACCATGTCCACAGTCAAACGGACTGAAACATGAAGAAAGCTCAGACGTGTTCTCCAAACAATTTTGTGAGGATTGTGAATGCGTTACAGTATTTAAGAGATGCTTACTGTGGGGACCCCCTCATTCGATGCATGAAATATTCCGTTTGGTAAAAGTTTTGTTTTTTCTTTCACTGAGAGAATCGCATACATGTCTGTGAGACAAACTTTCCAAAGAAAGTTTGGCTTCGAAAACCAGCAGAGTTAATATGAAGCTACAGCCGGCAGCCATCTTGGACTTTTTATCATCTCCTCAGACAGGAGTGTAAATTTAAGCATTATGCATGAAGGAACATGAAGCTCTGTCAAAAGCGAAAAACAAAAAAAAAAAGGAATAGAACCAACGTGACAGTCGATGACATCACGGCCTCGTCTGTCGCACTGTTCCCTCAGGAAAATATATTCAAATGAATTTGCTAATCATTGTAATAGAAGCGTCTCATCCTCCCACTTGGTTAACATGCCCACTTAATCAGCGAGCGATAATATATGCGCCACTGCTTGAACTCACAATAAACGGAATGACTGGAACACTTCAACACCTCCAGACTGAGTGTGCAGCGAACGCACCGCTCGCTTCTGCATTTATTCCCTCACGTGTTGTTTGTGTACTATCGATGTGACGCCATCCTAATAAATTACATTTTATTGTGAAATGGAGCCAAACGGGCTCCTGGTACAGTTCTTTTATTTATTAGGGACACAATTAGCTTCCACAGCAGCAGTTGCTAATCATGCGGTCCCACATGGTGTAATTGCATTCATTCATACAAATATGATGTTTTATGATGGAGTTAGTTTTTGTTAGTTTCCTAAAAAAGAATTGTACAAATGACTTGTCCTGTAGGAAAGCGCTGGTGAAAGTCAAACTTGCACTGAAGTCACTGGGAGCAAAGGTCAAGCTGGAAGGTGTGTTTAGCTGCCTGCGGCTAAGACAATGGCTAACGGTTCCCCCCCGGCGGTGCAGAGCTTCACGCCTGAAGGATTCCATCAGATTCATAATTCCTCAGCCGCGTGAGCCGGGTTTGACAATACGCTTCACTGTCCTACTGTAAGTCTGCTAGCGGCAACGCTCAGACCTGCAACTGAGGTGAAGGTAGACATAAAAAAATGATCTGTCCTCCATTACGAGCCCAGTGGGGATTTTACATGCAAGGACGTTGACAGTCTCTGACTCTGCACGCTCACATTTGCCTTGATTCCCCCAGTACTGTACAAGAAGGCCAAGTACTTAACTCATGTTACGGAGCTTACGCTCCAAAGTGTGGTGGTGCTCGTCCCTTTCAGACCACCTGCTGTGACAATGACAAGCTTTAAGCCCTTATCTCTTGACTTCTGGCTGCTGTACAAGGCCCGATGGATTCCTGTGAGCGCTCCCGCTCGCTCTGTTTACTCCCCCTCTGCACACACTGTGCTGCTGGAGGAGTCCAGGACGTGTTCCTGTGTGTTCCTGAGTGTCAGGCTCGCTGGCTGTTAAGTCGCGGGTGCTATTTCTGTGTTTATTTGGAGACAAAGTCGGCAAACGCCGAACGTTCAGGGCGCGTACAGTGCGCAAACGTCACAGCGGATCGTTCTTCATAGCGGCTCAGAGCGCTGACGAACAGCCGCTGCTCCTCGTGCATGTGGAATAGTTAAATGTGACACACGCCTCCGTCCAAAACCTAAAATTTAAACCCCAATTGTGTGATTGACATTTTGTACATTTCACCTTGTCAGAATTAAATGTCTGACAGCTTTGTAGAGATGAAATTTCCATTTTCACAGCGGAGCCTATGTTCCTGTGATGATCCGGGGCTCAGCTCATCTTCGTCTCCCTGCTTGCAGCTTCGCGGGCCGATCCGGGCAGCGATACACGGCCAACCCTCCACGTGTGTGACAGCCCTCAGCGTCTGAACGCGCTCACGCTGGTTGTCTGGAGCCTGACAGGCGCGGGTCAGCGCCGGACCCGCTCCTCCCGGCGCCTGTCAGGTGATGAACGCGTTCCGGAGGATTTCTGGGCCCTTCGCAGCGTGTGCACGAATAATAAATAAAGTCTCGTATGTGTGTTTCAGAGTTAGTGTTTTTACAAATTACACAAATTCATTCAATTAAATCATTAGTGATGAAGAACAGCTGTGACTGAGTATGTAGTTTTTTAGTTAAGTACATGTATAACTACAGTATTTCTCTTGCTTAAAACCATTTCCCATATTTTTTAACCTTGGACAGAGACAACAACAAAGGAACCGATTTATTGATTATGGAGGCTAAGAGCAAACCTGTGATGTTCCTACTGCACATCCCAGGTTTGCTGTGATTGACAGGACGTCCTACGGCTCTTGTTGTGGTTGATTTATTGATCTAGTTTACATACATACACTGAGCAATAACAAAAAGACGGCATTAATAACAGTATTTCCAGTCTCTCTTTCAGTCAGCCTTGATGCTGTGTCTGTGATCACAGCGTGTAAATCACTAGTAGCAGATGTTGTGTTATGTTAGCCATTCATCAGTCCCAGCAGATGGCCAGGTTTGCGCCGCACGTCTCCTCGTCAGCGTTTCAGAATCCGCCGAAGCCGTTCGCAGAAATGTTCCGCAGCTGGCGCGCTCATTTGAGCGGAGGACAACAATAGAGCGGCGGGACATAAGTGGCTGAGAGCTGGCGGCGAGGAGCCGCGGGTCCCGCGCCAGCCATCGATTCCCTCGGAGCAGCCGCGCCGGAGGCCTCCGGTGTTGATTGGCTCATCATCGGCGAATGGTCGGGAACAGACGTCAACGGGCTCCATGTGAGCGTCCATCATGTGGAGGAGGCGGTTTAAACACCCTCAGACTGGAGGAGAGGTGGAAAACGGGACTTCCAATAACAAACCCCTTAATGTATTCTGGCTTCCCCACAGGACGGCCTAAATGTCAGACGTGTGATTCGGAGCGCGTGTGTGGCAACTATCTAACTCCCTAACAAGGATGACATTATAAATGTGGACGTTTTAATTGTCCCCTCAGCAAAAAAAAGCGGGTTTGTGAGATCGCGGCGAGCGGCTCTTCGGGCGTCCTCGCTCCTCCACGCGCCTTCATTTGGTAAATGTCAGCTACAATCAAGCGTCCTCGCGCCTCCGTGAATCGCCCCGGAATGCTCCCGTTGTTTTACGTGCTTTTGTTTTCCCACGTCAGCGTCTCTGATCAGCATCAGGTGCTCCACAGAACCAGAGATCCTTCCTACTGGTGAACAACTCCTCCTCTGCCTATGCAATAACATGTGTAATAAAACTTTAGCCAGTAATTACATGTGAGTGTGTGTAGATGTGTTAGCATTCTTATAACAGCGATCAGTGGGCAAAATAATAATAAGTTTTTTGAATCCTGAGCCTTTTCCAGACATTTAACACGCTGCTGGAACACCGGTGGCATTCCTCATGCAGACAGCACCTGGACGTTCTGTTTGCAAATCCTGATCTGATCGCGGCGAGGCGGTGCTTTATAGTAGGTGCCAACTCTCCTTGAGGAATGCAAGTAAATATCTTTTTATGGGCTCTAATGAAACTGCTGGGGCTGAGAGTGACGACTCGTCTTTATCTCAAAGACGTCTGCGTTATCGCAGCAGAGACTCGCGTAGCTTTTAGTGGGGACATAGTTCTTCGTCGAGGAGGACATTTAGAGCTTTCGATTACTTTTCTTGCAGTAGATAACAAGTGTACTGTAGCACATCTGCAGTTGATTAATAGGACAACTGGCTGAAATATTTTACATCTGTACAGAGTTTTGACTTGAATAACGTCATAAATATTTGTTTGAGGTTGTTAAATAATAAAATAAATTTATACATCTGCTGATGACCAAAGGCCAGAAAAGAATGAAAATATCACAAATATAGTTTTGTGGAATAAGATACTTTCCGTTTGTTGTGTCTCCTCTTGAAGGATGCTGCTTATCCTCTTTTCTGTATTTGATGGATTTTACTTTGAAGTTGTGTTTACCGTGTTTGCTCTGAGGTGTGACTCTCACAAAGTTCAAACGCTTACGGGCATAAAAGCGTTTACCGAGTAGCAGCAAACCTGTCAGAGACAATAACCCGAAAGCAAACCTTCCACCTTCTGTGTGGAAATAACTGGAAGGAACATTCAGGGTCGGGCCCTCGCATGCAGCTCAACTTAATGGATGCTAATTTAGTTAAAAAAAGGACATGGCCTTTTTGTGTCTGACGTTTTAGGTTGTAACGGGGCTTTTCTTTTCATCTCAAGGCTTAAAAACGTGTCCTGAAGATCGTCTCAAATCAAAAACGAAGCTGAAAAGAAACTAGTCCTGAAATAATGAAACAAATGTAAGGACCATTAGCACACAATGTAATATGAAAGCCTCAATCAGTTATAGTTCTAAAGAATTCTTTAAGCCAATACAATTATTGAAAGCTTGAAGTAAGTGTTGAAATGAGCAGAAACCAAACCACTGGAGATGAAGACAGACGGAGCGAGATCAAAGCATGGGTGATGAATTCAACTTCAAGTTCCAATAGTGACAAACCCTCCGCTCGGTAACCATAGCAACGCCTCCAGGAGGTGTGGGGCCCTTTTCTCCGGAGTTCAAAATCACCAATGATGGCGAACAAGCATTCATTAGCAAGTTTCTCAAAAAATCTCAAATCTCAAGAAACTTAAAACACTAATAAGTTCACCTTTGCACCACTTTCTTTAGCGTCCTTGACTCTTTCAACGCTAGCGTTTCATGCAATATGTCCTTTAAGTGGGAGACTGAACATCCATCATCTTGCAACAGAATAAGAATAACCGCTAATTTTCCCATCAATCAACCCAAAACCCATCCTCTCATCTGCCACAGAACCAGTTCTAACCACGAGTGAGGCCGATATGAAATAACAAGCCACATGCAATATCATAAAATATTAATACCTCAATTAATGTAAATAGGGAGAAACATTCTTTCAGGCTAATTATGTCGCACTGTAACGATAAAATTGTCATTCAAGACGAGGGACAACTGAGACCCCGCATTTCCATTGCACTCGTGTCTCCCCCTTTTTACCTCCTCCTGTGACTCTATTGATTAAATGATAAACACGAGGGCCAACGCGGGAAAATTAGGTTGATGAGAACATGGCCCTGTAGTGTTTCACTCAGCGACGTGATGATGCCCGAGTGCGGCACGATGTTCCTCTCCGGCCAAACGACGGCGAGGACGGTTTTAATTTGCAGCGTGACCTGCTTAACACACCGTCCCGCGCCGTGTTTGTGAAAGGCTCCCGCCACCACTGTCAACGTATGAGGACCTCATTTTGGATTAATGAGGACAGATTGTGCCGCTGCATCAAAGCCCGGACGCTCGGACCACCACAACTCATTTACCCTCCGCTTTTGATCAGTGGGACCCGGGGGAGGCAACACTTAGTCCTTGTTAAGTCCACAAAGCCAATACATTGTTAACACCGAGCCACTGACGTATAGATTCCTGTCTACATCTACTAATGCGCTCTCCAGGAACTCACAGCAGCTTGAAGTGATTGCAGAGGAGAGGAGGAATCAACAGAGAAGGCTTTAGATGTAATGAGTGTTTTCTGCCGACGGACTTGTGACATTTCAGAGGTTTGATCTTTATTCAGTAGTTCAGTTCATTCGCTGGAATGTATTGGCCTTAAGGTGTGACTGGAACCAGATAAGAGGAAAAGAAAAGCAGCATTTTGCTTCTGCTTTATGTCAAATTGATAATAAAGATAAAGTAATTGTGCGCTCTATGATGAATTATCTGTTTGCACATGCTCACAACTAACCAAACATCACAGTATCATTAGACAGGTGTTCAACCGGTCGCCCGATGACACACATATCCATTAGTCAGGGATCAAAAGTGCAGAAAACACAGAATTATACAGTCATATGCAGCTGCTCACACTATATTTTATAGCAGTAAAGTACAATTGGCTTCCATCACTCAGCTTTGTAATGACTGACAGCGGCTCGGCTCTGTGGGCTCTGAGTATCAGCTCCCAACGTCATGCCCTCCACCTCCTCCACGTCTCCAGCAGTGCGCGTCACGGAGAAGCCTGAGCAGCCGGCACCCTGCTGTGCGGGTCAGCGGAGGCAGCGCCGGCGCCGCCGCATTAACCGCGTCGGCGGCTGGAGCCACTCGGCGGAGCTGCAGAGGCGTGATGTCACCAGCTCTCAGCCCGGCACGTGTCGAAGTGGAAGTGAATCACCCGGAACCTGCCGGCTTTGACATCAACAGAAGGAAGTGTCTTAAAAAGAACAGCTGAGGAAATGAGAGAAGTGTGAATACAAAGGAGTTCATCTAAGAAACAAAAGAGGGTAATAAGAAGCTAAACTACACTGAAAAGGAAACAATGGGTGGTTGTTAACCTGAACCACGCAAACAGAGCATCACAATTGACTGACGCGGGACATTTTCATTATTTAAGCCGCTCGCTGTTAAGTGGCCTGAATGAACGAAGGCACACGCATCCTCCACACCGAAACAGGAACAGAGGCAATAATTGGATTTCTCCGGCAGATAATAAAGAAATTGGCTCCACCGCAAACGGCTGTTTATGCGGCCGTCAGCTCCAATATGATTGTCTTTCTCATACTTTCGGAGCACAGCAGACAAATCACATTGGTCGTGCCCGCGGCGCCATATGAAGTCGGCAGCACCTCTAGTTCTCTTGGCAGAGTTCTCGCATAAGGATGTGAAGCGAGAACCCCCCCCCCCCCCCCCCAACTGTTTACAGACTCCTTCTTACTTGTCACAGCTCTCTGTTCTTTCCCTTCATAGTCAGATGGCGCCGTGTCGTACGGAGTGCTGCCAGAACGAGCGCACGCACACACACGCGCACACACACACACGCACACACACACACACACACACGCACACACACACGCACGCGCGCACACTTCAGATCAGCGAGTGCACCGAGTTGTTTGCTTGCTTTTTCTCCAGGAGGACGGCGATGGCCTCCTGCCTCCACGTTAAATGAGTCCTGAGCAATTACATGACAGGACTGGGATGAACACACAAGCTCCTGGTCCACAGCTCTCTGTGCAGTAAAAGGTAGCTGTTAGCTGGTCTTTGTCCGGGTTCAAATCTACAATAAATGCCAAAATGAGCTGAATAGCGAATCTGCTCCATGAGGGTGAGAACCCCCATTTGACTGCTTTCAGAGCAGACAATTAGACAGGCGTGATTTTAAACGGGCATGATAAGATTAAATGCTCGCGGTAATTGTTGGAACGGAGCCACCGGTACCGCCAGCGCTCCGTCTCCTGCCGCTGAGCCGGGTCAGAATCTCAGAAACGTTGGGATCATTCAGGCAGAAAAAGCACCGCTTTCAAAACAGGCGACTCCGTTATGTCAGACATCTTCGATGCAGGATGCATTTCCTATCAACACTTTTGAAAATGATTCCAAGACCCTGGACACAGTGAAACTAATTGACCGATGTTTCTTACTAAACTTTAAAATATATCTGGAAAGAACTGAGCAGTGGAATTAAGCCAAGCAAAATGCTGCAAAGGGGCCGTGGATACAGGATAATAAATCCGCTTTATTTGAAGCCTGGCTGCACTGGCTACAAACAACTTAACCTTTAGCACTCGCGTCGCAAGAATAAAATGCTCTTTCATTTTTCTGCCCCTCTGTGCGCAGCTCCCACCGCGTCTCGAGGGAAACCCGTCGCTAAATAAAACTGAAAAACCGTTGACTTTGAAAGTCCTCCCTTTGCCTTTCATACCTGCATTTTGCATGGTGTCGACGCCACGCTTCCTTTTTCCAGGTGCTCTGATCTACGCTTGATTGTTGGAGGCTGAGTGCACCTGAACTGATGGGTGGGTCAGTGCCACAAGCTGTTCTCTGCTATTAATCTGCTCCCAGGCTTTAAACGGGCTAAAATGCATTAAGATATGAACCCTTGGTTACTGTGGGCCTGAAGATGGGGAAATTATTGAGGCTTTTCCTTTAAACGCTGCAGAAAACCATTAAATTCAGCTGTTTACAGTGTGTAGTCCAGTGGAATTGCCAACCTAGGACATTCTGCAAATTTTTGGTATTTTAATTTGAAATTCAGAAGCGTGTTTCCCTTAGTTAACCTCCACAATGAGCTTCTGGTTAGTTGTTTGCACAATATGATCCTGCTAAAATGCGACGCCCACGCCTGAGAGCGGTCAGCGGAGAGAAAGAGAATAATGGCAAGACGATGATTTATGTAGAAGGACAAATGAATGGCAACAGTTATGAACAGTCTCCCATTTCCTACAGGTCAATGACTCCTCACCAAAACACGTGAAACAAACAGTGAAATGTGTCAAATGGGATGAGGACAAAAGTGAGCCTCTGGAAAGAGCACGTCAAACTGTGAGATTTCAGTGAAAGCGGAGCCCATTAACTATTAATGATTGAAGTGAGGGAAGGGGACAGTTGACACGAGGTGAATGATAGTAATGTGATTTTAAGTTATTTCGAATGCAGGCCACCGCTACTGGCCGTGCGCAATCATAGATACTTACTGAGCTCTTTGCTCCTGCTCGATAATTAGAATTCCACGTCTGGCTGGGATTAGGGAGCATTATGTCTTAAAGCGCCAGAGAAGCCGTAACAACGTGAGCCGGTCCTCTCGGTGCGTTCTGGAGGTCAGAGGGGAAAAAATAGTGAAGCGGTGACGGGAAGAACTTCAGTTCAAGACCCCAATTTCCAGTGTGAAGAGGCCACGCTGCAGAGCCGGCGATTCCTGGCGAGGCCTCAGGCTACGCCTCAGGCCAGCAATATCTGGCCCGAAATCATTTTAATGCTCCTCAATAATTTAAAAATCCAACATTTTGGACTATTGTCCAACTGAGAGTTGGAGCGGAATATAAAATGTGTGCTTTTCTTTGCAGCCCATCCATTATTATAACCTTTCCTGTTAAGGCTTGTGGCCTTGGAGATAATCGCAGCTCTCAGGGAGTGAGTGGAAGGTATTGACTCCTGTCATTTGCTGGTCCGGACAGAACCTGTGCACCCGCTGCTCATCGCTCATGATCACTTCCCTGGATCCTTTCATCCTACAGTAAGTGGTCTAATTTAAGAGCTGACAGAGAATATTGAGAATGATGACTATAGAACCCGGGTTCAGCCTTCGCAGATGCATCGGGTTGGATTCCATGGACCACGGCCCGTCAGCTTTGGCCCGGGTTGCCGTCAATGCATCATGTCCTCACCAGGCAACGATGAACACGGGAGTGAAGCTTCATGGAGATGGAGGAGATACCAAGTCTTAACAGCGAGGCGGTTTCAGGAGAAGGAGCCGTCGCGGCGGAACAGCCTTTGACCGACAATTACCTGCTTCGTTACCCGCTCCGCAGATGCACTCTGGAACCGGAAACTGGCAGACTGAAGACAAATGGCTTTGTTATTTTCAGTCACAGTCACACACACACACACACATACACACAAATACACACAAAATATTTGTTTCCTGTTGCTAATGCCTGAACACAGTGTCCATCAGCCCCGAGAGGAGCAGGGGGACTATTTGTACAGCTCATGTCCACGCTTAAATGTGACGTTGCACCACAGCAGAATTTATTATTTTTTATTTTTTGTAGTTCAACCCAACAGTTCATCTAGAGTTTAAAAAGAGCTGGAGAACACAGTTTTATCTGTTGAAGCCAAAAACAGATAGCATAATTCAGGAGCTAATTGTTATTTAGCCACTCGCTAACAAGCATCTTTTAAAAGCTGAAGACACTATGAATGTGGAGTTCGTTTCTACATGTACAGTATTCATTACTCAGTGGTACCTTATATTAGAATTACCGTATATGAATAATTAATTGAGGAACTGCAGGATAATTGACTGTGTGTAATGATGTCAATCGCGTTTCCGTCATGTGCATTAGCATCAGCTGCTAACCTGGGCGGAAAAACAACGCCCACTCATCTTGTGGCTTCCAGGCAAAACCTGCAGCGCAGACACAGCGTTCCATCCTGTTACTGCACAATGACTGGTTGGATAATTGGTGCCCCATCAGCCAGACGGGCCTCACCTGCTGCGAGTCAGGCCCCGGGTGCCACCTTGATGCCGAAAACGAACGCACACACACGCACACGCACGCACACGTACACATACACACACACACAGTTGTTCTTATTCATAGACCAGGTTTAATGTCAGTTGTATCACCTTTTATTAATTGCAGCCTCTTCAGCATTAATCAACAATTATGTGTTACCTTGAAGTCAAAAGCTGAATTGATAAAGGCTTTTTAAAATATAAAACTCCTTTTTATTTCTTCTGTTAGGGATGCAGATTTATTCCAGCATCGAATGACGTCACAGCAGCGTAAAAACCTTCACCTGTACCATTTCTCGTTAGCAGTCAATTTACTCAGCTCCACTTACGCTTGGGTCTAATCTGCCCAGTGAAGGAATCATGAGAAGACCTCCGCTAGATTCTCTAACGTTGTGTCACATCAGCCTGTAGTTCTGACGTGTTCTGGTATAAAAGTAAGGCTAAAGGTGAGCATTGAAACAACGCAATTACGTGATGTGTGCCAGTCTTGCTTGAAAAACTAATTACAGCTAATTATAGCTCAGTTGGAGGCAGGTTCCATCCACACCATGAACAGTGTTTAATTCTGGTCATGAGCCTAATACTGATTAGACGAGTGGCCGTGGCTTTAATAATAAACACCATTTACTGTGTGGATCATTTATTTATTCATTAACTAATGCAAAGTAACAGCGATGATGTTCCCTCAGGGAGACAATTATAATTTTGCAGACTCATGTCACAGGAACCGACGTGCTGATTCACGGGTCCCGCAGGAAGTCGCGAGTGCGGTGAACTCTGTGACATGTCGACTTCACGGCAAAGGGCTGAGATGAGGCGCTGCCTCCGTACAGTCAGTACTGTGTTGACATTCCGCTCACGTTCCCGTTTAATCATCCTTTCATACTTTAGAGGCGTCCCATACGTTTGATTCTTTCAATGCGTCTGGCACCCAAAGATACAGGACTCATTTCACCCCGTTCTCCTATAATCTTCAAAGTCCTGGCTACAAAAAAATGTATCAAATATTAAATGAAAGAAAAATCAAACCACCCCAATATTAATAAAGTCATATTAGTCCACAGTGGACTTTCTGGATAATAACTTTGCCCCCAATGAGAAAAGTTGTTAGAAAGGTTGGTTCTCTTTTCTTCTGCATGACTTAAGCTTTTGGGTCCAGCAGATGATGGATGAAGAAATTCCACTATCACTTCACATCAAACTGCAACTCTCCAGTCCGATAGCACCGGGAGCCGTGATTTGTGTCCCACTAACGCCGAGCATCTGTCTTCCTAATATATGGACCGCCGTTACTCATGGTCCCAGATCCGGGTAATGCTCCGCTCTTTGCCTCTCTTATTGACTCTGCGCTCCAGCAGTGGGCTGAACCTGGCACCAGGATGGACCCTCGAAGTCAAAGGCAGCGCAGGAGGACGATTGATGGCTGTTTGAGCGTTCATAGGGAGGTGAAATGTACAGACTGAGAAACATCATCTTCGGAGTGAGTAGTGGAACACACACACACACACACACACACACATCCAGCTGCAGGCTGTTTTCTCCCGGTTCCTGTCACCAGCTGCAGCTTCCGTTTTAATTAATACAAGCAGTGAGAGTTTTCCACTTGGTTTCCTGGTACAGTTGCCGTTTTCTCCGCATTTGCCCTGATCACCTGGTGCCATCGCCAGCCCACTACCAGCCTCCACCCTCTCAGCCGCCGGCTAGTGCACGTCCCCAGATGACGACAATCAGGGCTTTTGCGCTATTCCATGAGTGACTGTGATGCATGTGAGAGAAGTACTGTAAAAACATCTCTTTTACTGTGTCTTCGCTTCTGCTGATATTCCAGCTAGCATTGCAGGGAAGAGACAGTTTGATTAACAGATGTTGTATCGAGCAGAGTGTATTATTGCGGTTTCTGGCCAACTGTAAAAATGTCTTTCGTTTCGATTTCCAGGGAGGAAATCTGAGCAGATCCAGACGTCAGACTCTGTCCTGTTTAGTGTATATTGCAGGTAGTTAGTAAATCTGCAAAAAATGGAAAATGGAATGATATCGTCTACACTCTCTCTTCTATTGTACAGCTACTGTTCACAAAGCCTCAACAACCTCCCCTTTCTTTTCTTAAGCCACCATCACTCCAACAGGCTCGAGACCGTTACGTTCTTGTAGAAACCACCTGACTCCCTCCTTCGTTTATTCATCTGTTCCACGAGCTGGAGACCCGTTTGACTGCGAGGTCGGCCAGAGTCAGGATTTAAATCAATGAAGATGCCCTTGAACAGGTCCCATTTAAATCTGAGCCCTCTCCCAAGGATATAACTCAAAAATAGAAATAGAGAAGACGTGTGGTAAAATGATGCTAAATACAGCAATGACTAGAGCTTGAACATACACAGACATGGATCACGAGGAGCAGTGGTGGGTTGATTGGGGGGTTATGGGTGTAAAATGACCCCCTGACCCCCCCTCACTGAAGCATGGAATATTACTGTAAATCATGGCATACAATAACTGGTCCTAAATTCTGGATTGACATGGCATAAGGCATAAAGCAGAACTGACTTGTGTCTACAGTGTAATGAGTTGCATCCATTCATCTTCTTTTGGGACCATTTTTAAAATTCATGAGCCATGGAATTCAATCTATGGTTGGAGGCTGAGAGATATGCAACTATGATTCAACATTTAAAAGAAAAATTGTATGGAAAATACAGGTTTCTTTCAAAACACATGGTTAGTTATTAGATTGAAATCACTGACAATATCCAGCCACACTCCAGATTCTACTCCTGTAATTGCTCAGCTCAGTCACAGTGTTTGTAATTTGCCACACTAATTGCTGCTTTCCCTACAGGTTAGAACTGATAATGAATATTTATCGAGTCCTGGTGGCAGTAAATTGATGGGCGAAAGAAACAGCCTAAGTTGTTCAGATACAGGCTTTTGTCAGTCATCTGTAACGAGATGCAAAACGGAGCCTAAACGGAGATCGGGTTATAAAATACTTCATGAACAGACAGTCATGAATATATATGAGGAACATTTTGACATTATAGTTATTATTAAACTCATTGGGTGCAATTAATAAGCAGTTTTGTTTCCTTTTATTCACACAGCCACAAACTTATGAGAATGTGACTGTTTCATGTTGTGTTTGAAATCTGAGCACACAATGGGAGAGTTTAAGCACAGTCAGAGATTTTGCAAGCTCACACATTACAGGTTGTAGAGAGAATGACTTCTTTTTCATTTAGAAGTTAACACCATCAAATACAGGACATCACACATTACATCATTGGGCGATTTCTGCTCGTTTCTCTCACTTTGACCTGGCTGAGAAAGAGGAGAGACAAGTCAGTACTGGGCACAACACAAGGTGAGGAACTGGCCATTCCTGGTGTTTCTTCCCCATCAGAGAGGTGATGTTGTCCTTACTACAGGTCTACAATGAGAACAACGCCGCCTTTTCCCGCTTACATTGCCCCCAACTGCGATTCCCATTTCGGCAGATGGGGAGCCCACAGAGCAGCGGCTGTAATTGTGTAATTCATCAGCCTGCACCCCACCGGGCCCCGTGAGTTGAGCTCCGTCCACCAGTCACTCAGCAGATCGCCTGCTCTCCAGGTCTGGCTCTGGGAATCAATCAGAATCAATCCCACAATCAAGAGATGATGCTCCTTTAAAATTTATTTAATCAGAGCGCTGTGCCGAGAGCCATGGGACAAACAAACCTCTCTACATGTTTTCTATTTCTCCACAATGAGTCATGTGGAAATGGAGCTAAATGGATCGAATGTATTTTAAGTGAGGCAAAGTTTGTTACTTCTGTAAATCTCTCATTTCTGATGATAATGCATCGAATAGGAGTCAGTATGGTTACATGAAAAAAATAGGACAACAGAGGGAAACATCCACATTCAGGAAGTGTTAGGCAGCACTAGCTCACTGTGATGTGGTAATTATAGTAATAATCAGAGCTGACAGTGCAGCTGACATTTGAAGAACGATATGTACAAAACAAAGTCCTCCACTCCCCTCATACGACTTTATAATGAAAAGTACTTGACTGAAACAGAACTGAAGCTATAGTATAAACATCTCCTATCTCAGGATACAGCATAGCAACGATATAAGATCCAGTCTATTTTAGTTTCGCAGCCTTAAAAGATGCAGAAATCTTGAACGGATTAATTTAGAGATCCAACACCTGATGCAAATGTGATCACTGGTGGCCAAGTGCTCAACCACCATGTGCAGTAGCTCAGCAGCGCTACGTCACTCAGCCTCACCACCACCATGAGCGCGTCTCTCTCATGGCTAATCTAATCTCAAATGAATATTCATGGCCTGAAGCATCAAAATCGAAGAGCCCCCCTGCTGTTACAGTACGTGATGATAAATAATGTATAGAACAGCGTCCAAGGCCAAACATGGACCGACTGATAGGACTCCTACTGTATTTTGACTGGACTCCATTTTGAACCATAACACGTTTGTGACAGCATCGTGGGACACACCTTCACGGTCAGTGTCTTACTTCTGATTCATCTCTAATATTCTCTGTCGCACACAGAAAGTCAGACAATCTCGAGGCACTTCCAGCGATAATAAGGTAACGACTGTCCGAACGGAGTGGAACGTGTGGGCGGCGTGTTGCAAGAGAAAAAAGAATCAAAATATAAGTGGCACAAATGAGCAAAGTGCTCGCAAAGTAGCGCTGTGATTAAATAACTATGCAATGTTAAAATAAAATATGAGGTGCCAGTCACAATACAGATGACATTTAGGATTTAAATCCACATCATCTTCAGTAGATGACGTGTCCTTTTTTTCCTGGTTTGACAAGACGTCAGATGCACTGAATGCTGCATAAATGAAAGGTCACAGGCAAGGACACTTATTACACTACATTACCTCACCTACACGGAATGATACAGTACCTGCAGTATATGTGCAGTCATACGGTGTCATTGAATCTAACACCATGCATCTTCCAACTTCCAGCAGCGTCGGCTGCCTGTGTTTTTTCCCCCAGATTCCTATTATAGGACATACTGTATCAAGAGCCTGTCAAGTTTGTGACAAGTCTCTGGTTCACTTTAAGAGGGAAGAGACTGACAGACACTGCAGCACCTCTAAGTATTCCGCGCGCTGCCGTGTCACCTTTATGATGGATGACAGAGCCTCCGGAGGACGGTGCGTGGACGCTCACCGTGTCTAAACTGGCGCCTCGAGTTGCAGAGAGGCCGCTGGAGACGCTCGGATGCAAATGCCGAGCGGCCGACCCACAGCCCGTGTCCTTCAAATGTGTGGCTGGAGCACAAGGAAGCGCGGTGAGGTAGAGGAGCCAGTGTATTTATAGGCTGTAGATGTGTGCAACGCTTCTATTCTTGTATGTAGGGATATCTGGCTTTGAACACGCAGTAATAGCCGGAAGCCCTTTTTACACATTTGCATATAAAATGTCGCCATTTCTCCCTCTAGCCTCTAATTAGAATGTTATTAAATGCAAACCGAGTTCCTCATACAGAGATCGATATTAGACACAGTTACAGTACAAACTGCTCCAGCTCTGCGGTTCTCAAGTAAATAAAAACAAAACTGCCAACTGTCTCTTGAAATCTGTTTTTTTTTTTTCACAACTACAGTACTTTAAAATGTTATATTCTATTTTAACTCAAGATGTTGACCATTCATGCAAATGACAAGCTGCAAATACACCATAAATAATAATGAAGTAAATATACTGTAAATGCGTGTATAAGACGTGTTTGTCTGCTACATTTGCCTCCAGGGGAGACACACGTGAATATGCTTGAAGAGCACTTCTTCCATTTACCCACGTCCTTTCCCGGAAATAATTGACAAGTGCAGCACATGACAACTGCGTATCGAGATGAAATTAAACCCGCAGACGAACCATTTGCCAGAGAATCAAAAGCTTAATTGCAAATGAGCCTAGTTGCTGTATTCTTGCAATCATGATGAAACCGCTGTTTGAAATGTAGAAGGGCTCATTAAGGCAGCGAGCTGACATCATAATGTGATAGCTGGTAGTCGCACTGAATGGAAACGACGGGGACAAACACATGGCTGGGAAATGATGCGTTCGCTGATCAAACAGGCAAAAGTGAAACTGCTGAGCAGGTCTGAGCTGCACGTTGGAGCTACAGTCCAGTCATACAGAACCACAGTGATGAGTTATAACTATGAGTAAGTTATAGTGCTTATTACGCTTATACTGCCGTCTCCATAGCAACCTGAAACCATGGACCTTATGAGTGTTGTCAAAACTGGAGGATAATGTTACAGGAAGTGGAATGGACGGAAACTGTCATTTTTTTTAATTAAGAGGGATGAAATTGATGCAGTGTTAAGTTGGAACCTAGAAGGTTTCCAGACGTTCGACATTCAGCCTTTTGCTCTCGCCTCAATACCTGAGCGGAAACACTATTAGTCGGAGTTGCTCAGAGTTGACTGACTGCAGTTGACTGACTCGCCGTCGATTTCACGGCCAGACGGACGTGTTTATTAAGCTGGGGCTGCAACAAAAGCCTCACTTCTCCTGAGTGGCACCAAATTAGGAGCGCGCAGAGTTCGGAAAAAGCGGGAGCGACTCAAGTCGCTCCACTAAACACGCAGAATAGATAAAAAAAGGCAAGAGCGGAAGAAAGGGGCAGCTTTTTATTCGATTCTAAAGATTTTCATTTAAACATTTTTTTCTCGTGTGTCTATTTCTTTAATTCCAGTCACAATTCTCACCATTGTCCAGTCGTGGTCCGGCCCTGTCATTTGCAGCTCTCCCCTGACCCTCGCGGCCACTCTGCAGTCCGTCCAGGTTCCCACTCTGTGAGTCCGCATCCATCCCACAGCTCCCGCCTGAAAAAATCACTCCGCGGTGCCGTGCGGCCTCATAACGAGGCCTTCTGTGCTCTCACCCAACCTGCCGGCAGCCCGGCCTCCGCAGCACGTGGGCCCATGTGTTTTATTGTCCTCGCGGCGCTGTCAGCAAACAGGGAAAAAGCTCCCTTGGAGTAAATGATTACAAAGATGAGGCCGTGATGGGCAGCAGAGCACAAATGTCCCCGCGGCTTGTCCATATGGACTGGACGTGACCGGGACACAGAAATGGAAGCCCGAGGACACGCTGTACCTGTCACTCTGAACTCCACTGCGTAGTCAATGTTCTCATGGTAGACAGTGTCACGATGCCAGACACCATCTGGTAAACTGTGTTCTCACTGCGAGATGGAAGTCCAGGCCATCAGATGTGAAACATACAGGCCGGAGGGGTTTGGGCCGTGGAGGATGGCCTTCAAGCCAAACCAATCAGTTTATCCATCGAGCTTTTGCAGATTGTATTTAATGAGATATTTTATATTTTGAGTTTGAAATAAATACAAAAGCCAAATACTTTTTACTGTTTATTTAAAAAACTCAGACCTTCAGAACAGCTCACAATCCTCACACTCCCTGAAGCTTCGAGTGTTGATTTTGGTGCGCTGATGATCCATAACCATAATCTTAGACAAAATGTCTAAGATTAGAAAGGTAAACGACAGCAGGAGCAGCATTTAGAGACTACAGCATTTGTGATTAAATCCCTGAGAACACAGTGTGATTCTTAAATTGATCGTGTGATTGATTGACTTTTTACTTCTTGCTGACTGTATAGGTTAATGACTATAGAGCCCGTTCTCACACATACTAGTACCTTCAAACTGTATTTGCAAACCTTCAAAGCTCCCCTCCACTTCAGCAAACCTTGCAGGGCGTTCTGCAGACACGCTCATAGACCCACAGCCTAATCCGGCCGCCATGAGACGTCACGCCGAGCGCGGGGACATGCGGTAGGAGGCCTTTGTTGCAGGATTAAAGACGTGTCACACATCCATGGGGAGAGTCCAGCCTGTACATCCTGTGCTGCTTTTGTGACTGTACTTGTCCCTGTGGCTGAACTAAAGGTTCCTCGTAGCTCTGGTGACCCTTCATAAGGGAACCTTGGCAAGATCATTTACTGTCCTCAGCATTTTAAAATGTCCTTTTTCTTGAGCGGAGACCGTCTGTCACAACACTGACATATAAAAGCCACGCGTTTACATTTTAAAGCGTGGTCCCACAGAGAGAATGTCTGTAAATTTGTGCACTGAGGAGCCTGAGATCTGTCATATGACACACAAAAATCTGAATGTAGTAGAAGTCAAACATAGATGAGTAACTTTTGACTTCAGAGCTTTTTGCAGCGCAACGCCGTCACCGTCGCCATGGTGACACGAACTTGTGCCACATTGGGGAAACTATTATCGTCTATTTTCTCACAAGGACAATCGCGAGTTGTTTAAAACAACAGCAACTGTTGCTGCAGTTGAATGTATTGCTGGAGAGTCGCTAACAAATCCAATTAAAACAGATGTGGTGATTATTCCACATGTTCTGCTTCTCCCTCGATAGCGTCGGGATTGAGCAGGTTTTAACCTCGCTTCTCTTACATTTTCCCCTCCAGCTGAAGGAACAGTCGGACTCTTCCTGCAGAGCGAAATGAGTGAAGTCATTTCCGGATGCTCCCGATTCATCTCAGCGGGCGACTGATTGATCGACTGTTCGCTTTGTTGTAAATAATCAGAGAAACGCTGATGGACTCCAGTGTCTCCTTCCAGCTGTAACAGCGGACACCTTCCTGTTGGCTGTCGGCTGATTTTAAGATTATCTGAACCAGTGGCTCGAGCGTTAACTCACATTTTGTGGGACTTCCATAGACTTTTCACTTTGCCTCTTTAACTGGCGGTGAGTTGCAGTGGAGGCAGGCAGGAGAGGTGGTGCTCGGAAAATCACAAAAGGGCCGAGAAATGCTGAGTCAGCAGTTACGTCGGCGATGCATTTATCCTGATCTGCGCCTCTGATTCTGGGTAAGCGCTGAAAATTAGCCCCATTAGGTCCAACGGCAGGAACCAGAGCGGCAGTTAAACGTCTGAATGACATATGAAAGAGGGCAGACAAACCTCCAGCATGAGCAAGTAGTGGAAAAAGCACACGACGGCTGAGCAGGTGAGAGGAGCTGGGGTTTAGGATGTAGAGGAGCACACCTTCACTGTGAAGCCAGCTACGCACAGGGAAAGAAAAGGACTTTATTGTCATTATTATTATCAACCTCATTCAAATCTCGGGTTCCGCAGCTCCAGAATCCCATGATCCCAGAAAACGTGCACGCTCGCATCCTTCGGTGTTCGTTTCTGCTCCGGGTCCAGGCTGCAGGTTCCGTTGCTATAGCGATGGGATGTACACTTCTGTTGCATCCGCGGAGGCAGCAGACAGACCTTAAACTGAACCTGATCCACAGGTATTTTGTCCCATTGCATCCAGATGTTGCTTCAGCACTTCCCATACAGTAGATGTTTTGGGTTTAGGTGGAGGCTCATTAAAGTCACATTCTTCATTCACGTGCGCCTCCAAAAGCTCATGGCAGCATGGGATTCCATTGAACCATGCAGAAATAGACCGTCGTGCACCACACCGACACTACTCGACGTCCTAATGCCGATGCTGGCGTCACTACGTGTGAGGTGAGAACAGGTTTGAATAAGATCACAGCTCTGCTTTGTTTGTTCCACAGTCTGGAAATAAATACCTTCTAAATAAAGGATCAAACATCTCGCCTCGCATCCATCTGTTGCTGCTCGACGCGGGGCGCGCTGCGGCCGATCAAACGGCAGATGTGTCGCCGGCTGAGACGGAGCAGCAAGTGCAAGGGGAGGGTTTTTATTACTATATTATTGCACGGTGAAAACTGCTCAAAGCGGCGGATTTAGTGAATGAAGGAGCACGTTTCATCTCCTCCCTTTTCTGTGACGTTTAGCAGTAAGGAGCAGAGCTGACATAAGAGGGTTTAACATCACACGGGTCCGATTTGAGACGCATTGGTGAGGACGCAGATCTGGAATATTTGACAGTTCCACTGTCTTTTATTCTAATTGTTCACACGCTACTGTAGCCACTAATGTTCCCTGTGAATCACAGCCATTCACTGATTCACTGGATGCTAAAGCGGCCTTTGTTAAGATGACTATTGCCCTCTATAGGTTACTGTTTTGAAATATGGATCGTATAATGTTTTAAATGATATCCACGCATGTGCAGAAAATCGAGCAAAGGTGTTTTTTTTATAAAACTTAAAAAACAGATGATTAGTAAATGCAACACTTCACATCTCTGCAGATTTCATATTTGTGGAATAGCTTCCGGAATGAATAAATAAATAATTACAGTGACAAGACGCACACCTGCGTCTCCAGCGTGTTCATCATCACGCTGCTGTAACCCGTGGCGCCGTCATTAGCATCAGGCAGGTCCAAGCTGACTTTTTTTTAGTTATTTGAATGCACCCAACGCTTAATCTCGAAATCTGTAACTCTCAGACGTGTAATGATCTGTCGGAGGGGGCGCGGAGCCGCACGAGATCAAAGCGGGCGCACGTGTCCACGTGACCGCTCTGCCGCATCTGCACAGGCGGGGGGTTAAATCTTATAGCGGCGTGTCGTGGCAAAAGGAACTGTGAATGAGTGACAAACAACAGAGAGCGGACATTAACCCACCAACACCGCCTCTCACCTCCTCGCTTTGCACTTCTCAGTTCCAATAACCCAGGTAATGACTGCAGGGGTGTCGCCTCCGCCCGTGAGCTCAAAGTCAAACTGTGACTGATGCAGACACCGATTCGTTGTTGGCTCCGGGGATGGATGGCACCGTATCGTATAGTGGATCTCAGCGATCGCTCACCCGTGACTGGGTGGGTCTGAGGACACCTCCGCTGTGGAGGAGAACTTATTAGCTCAGAAAACACTCGATGCTGGGGAAGACAAGCGGGGGCGAAACAGGCGACGTGAAAACAGGCCATAAAAGCCGATAGCGCCGGTCCTGCGTGTTTAAAACGGCGCAGCGGGGACCATAAATCACGTTTAGGTGAACGTCCCGCGAGGCGGCATCAGGATTCCGATTGTGATCATTAATAGAAAAAACTATCCGTGCAGACGTGAGTCCCCTGTGTGATATATGAGCACGTGTGGGAAAGATTAGTAATCAATATTATCTCATTTGCAGCTGGAGAGCGGCGCGTTCAAATTAACTGGGATTTTTAAAAAGGCGAGTTGTTGGAACAGAATACGCGGCGCGTCTGCGCGTAAAATGAGCCAACGCTGTTCAGTGACGGGATCGCTCTGCCGCCGCGTCAGGCGCGCGGTCGGCGTCAGCCAAACTTTTAATGAGCCCCTCAGTCGTGCCGCTGGGAGCGCGTCGCCTCCTCTCGCTTCCGCGCGTCTGAGCGGAGCCGGACGATGATTCCAGCCGCGTCCGTTCGACGCGCGGCCACAGCACCTCGCGCCTCTGCTGTCGGAACGGGGCTCCGGTGCGAGCGCTACAGCGGTGACGTCAGGAGCGGAGAGCAGCCAGCGGCGAGCGGCGAGCGGCGCGACCTGGACAAAGTTCTCCGGCGCCGTGCGAGAGCGCGGAGCGCGGCGAACGCGGGCGGCGGGAGCGGCGATCCGCGGGGCGAGCGATGAATAACGCGTCTGCGAGCCTGAACGCGAGCCGGCCGCTGGCCGGAGGCTCCGGGGCGCGCGCGGACCACGAACTCGTCATCACCTCCACTTTCGGGACGCTTCTCTCCGCGGTCTACATCATCGGCGTGTCGGGGAACGTGTACACGCTCGTGGTGATGTGCCACTCGATCCGCTTGGCCACCTCCATGTACATCTCCATCATCAACCTGGCCGTGGCGGACCTCCTCTACCTCTCCACCATCCCGTTCGTGGTGTCCACCTACTTCCTCAAGGACTGGTACTTCGGGGACGTGGGCTGCCGCATCCTGCTCAGCATGGACCTGCTCACGATGCACGCCAGCATCTTCACGCTCACCGTCATGTGCGCCGAGCGCTACCTGGCCGTCACCAAGCCGCTGGACACGGTGCGACGCTCCAAGAGCTACCGCAAGGGGCTGGCGTGGGGCGTGTGGCTGCTGTCGCTCGTCCTCACGGTGCCCATGATGGTCATGGTCGCCCAGACCACCAAGCACGCGCCGGACGGCGGCGTGAAGAGGATGTGCGCGGCCACCTCGACGCCGCTGGCGTACAAGGTGTACGTGACGGTGCTGTTCGGCACCAGCATCATGGCACCGGGGCTCGTGATCGGTTACCTGTACGTCCGCTTGGCGCGCACTTACTTGGAGTCGCAGCGCAACTGCGCGATCAGCAGAGGCGGCAAGCGGTCGCCGAAGCAGAAAGTGCTGATCATGATTTTCACCATCGTGCTCGTGTTCTGGGCGTGTTTCCTGCCCTTCTGGATCTGGCAGCTGCTGCCTCTGTATCACACGCAGCCCCTGAGCCTGGCCTCGCAGACGCACACGTGCATCAACTACCTGGTGGCGAGCCTCACGTACAGCAACAGCTGCATCAACCCCTTCCTGTACACGCTCCTCACCAAGAACTACAGGGAGTACCTGAAGAACCGGCACCGGAGCTTCTACCGCTACACGTCCTCCTTCAAGCAGCGGCCGCCCAGCCTCTACTCCTGGGGGAAGTCGGCGTCCTCCAGCAATCAGTTCGAGTTCAACTCCGAGACGCTGGCCATGGGGACGCTCAAGTGAGGCGCGTGACAGGGCGAGGGGAGGCTTTTGGAACTGCACCAGGTGAGCGGCGACGGCCCACTTTTACGCACGAGCCGGCACGACGCCGTGCGTAAAAGGCGCGTGGTTGCGGGTTTTTTTTTTGAGATTAGGGTTTTCAGATAACGGTTATCAAAGATACATAAAAGCCAAACCAGGAACCAAAAATAATACATTAAGTGATATAAAGTGGCTTTTGGAGCCGCTGAAGTCCCGTGTCCGCCTGTTTTTTCGTTAGAGCCTCGACTCGGGCCGCAAATGGTCCTGTGCTTAAAGTCTGTGCACTAATTAAGACTGTTATAGCTCTGGAACCGAATTTGGCCTCAGGGGAACCGATTTGGGTCGCACCTGGACTTCAAAGGCGTTCCCTGGCGCAGAACTGCAAAAAAAAAAGGCGCGCTCCATCTGCGTGGCCAATCACGCGCGCTGGAATTTCACGCGTCCTCCCACGGAGGCAGAGGCACCGCTCCTGTTTTCAAGCCCGAGCCAAGAAACACCCACGACTCGGGCCGACCGCTTCCAACTATAGGCTTTGTGCGCGTTGTTCGCTGGACCGAACCGTGGCCTACTTATCAGTTCTTATCTGTTCAGGTTGTTCTTTTTACTGTAGGCATCTATGCGAGTTATGCACAAATGTGCCCAAACTGTTCAAGTCAGTGGAGGCTCTCGTTTGATTTAAACCCTGCCAGCACCAGTGAAGCTTCATAGAAATGTATGTTAATTGTACGAAGGCTGGACATTGCTGCTTTTATCTTCGAACAGAAAAACACCCTTGCTGTCAGCGTTCGTATAATTATTGTCTGAACACTATCTGCTGTACGACTGTGGCACTTCCCGACCCGCGTCCCAGGTGTGTTTGCGTGTCAGATGTCCCAAACTCATACATAAATTCATCTCCGCGGGTGCCGAACACTGTCGCAGCGCAGATGTGGGAGACGGCCCCTGCATCTTGCAGCCGTCGTCTCCGCACGCTGGAGAATCCGTGCAGCACTTCCATTATGCAAATTCCTGATGTGATCCGTTCTCTGCGGGACTCGGCGGCTTACGGCTGTTTACAGTCAAGAGGCGCGAGGAATCGTTGCTCTCTGAACAACCCGGACCCGTTCACCTCAGCGTGTGGAGGTGGACGGCACTGATTCATTTGAGTTATTCTTAATGGCACACGTATTGTAGCCAATTCCTCCATTGTTCCACTTCATGCAAATCTTTTGGTGACTTTCTACCTAAACTCGAATGCATGCTTCTTATGTTATCTTTTGCATCCAACACTTCCTGTGCCCGGAGCAGCTAAACAGCCTCATAGCAGGAAGCCTGTGTGCTCATTTGCTGATTCTTGGTGGACGTTCCCAATTAGGCCTGAGCTTGTGCTCCCGCTATATCCGCAGAGTTTTCAGCAAAGTGTTTTTGACAGCAGCACGTATCTCTAAAAGCACTTCAGCTGATCTCTGCCTAGTTTCCAACACTAAGGCCTGGTTTTAAATACAGGGCCCTGCCCCTGGATGGCTCGGCTCCAAGTGTCACTTACACTGAGAAACGCCTTCATACTACTAATTGTAGTCTTTGTTACAGTACTTTACCTCAGCGCCCTTCATTCAACCTCAAATCCATTATTCCACTTTTTGTGGATCACAAACTCGTTATCACCCCCACTTTCACATTTGTTTGCAACCAAGCGCTGTTATGATGAATGTTAGACCCGTTTCAAAGCGTTTTGTTTAAGGTCGCAGTCATTTGTCCTGCGTGATGCCTCTGGGCCGGGTTTCTATTGTACTGTACGCAAGAACTGATTTGCAATTAATAATTAAAATTACAATCCCAACATGCACCTCTTCACTGATGCTATTTTCCTGGAGCAAGTCACCGAGACCAGCGCTGAGATCACCACAGCTCGATGGCCTCACTTGAAACCCTTTGTAATTAAACTTGTATTGACTCTGGAGAAACATAATATACATTTTATACTCATAGCTCAGAGCAGGACCTTTAAACCTGCCTCTCAGGTTTTATTCAAACCTAGAACTAGATCCTTTCCATCTGCTGTGCTTTACAATTTAACCCTAAATCAATCAATTTGCTTGCTCTACAATTAAAACTGCTGCGTAAAAAGGTAAAAACCAGCCACGACGTTTCATATCGGACACTTCGCGTCCTGATGGAAGCTAAAGCTTTTTGGGGGTCACAGCTCTCGTCTGAGGGGCTTCCTGCTGTGTGAGCTCCGCATGCCTTGTGGCCACTGGCACTTAATTGGGCCAAATGGTGCAATCAAGTCATAACAACTGTAATCAGTCACATAGTGCAATTAATTAACGCCGCTAAAATCATAAGAAGCTCTTAGAATTTCCTGCTACAATAATTGGTTAACACGGCTTCAAAGTGTTTCATAATTGATTAATTATTATCTACATTCTCACAGA
This sequence comes from Betta splendens, assembly GCF_900634795.4. Classification (NCBI taxonomy): domain Eukaryota; kingdom Metazoa; phylum Chordata; class Actinopteri; order Anabantiformes; family Osphronemidae; genus Betta; species Betta splendens. Next base: position 5,614,749 of record NC_040898.2, on the reverse strand, counting down.
CACTTAAAGCTAAACACCATAGTGTCCATCACGACTGGGTTTTCATTTCCAGTTCGACCCTATTTATGAGATTAAAATTCAGCATTTGGAAGCAGTCTGGGCAGCTGCGCTCACAATTAGCCCGCCAGCTGCTGCAGACACACAATGGCATCTGTCATTTCATTAAACAAAAACCGCATCGTCTGCTGGCGACGACCGGCCTCAGGAAAATCTGAGAGACGCGTGCACACGCTCCAAACTTCCATTCCTTAAAGGATCTTCCCGAGACGCATTTAATCGCCGACGTCTGTTATATGTGTTAGCGGCATTAAAGCAGTGGTTACCACAACAAAGACCTGCAAAGTGTCCATGTTTATGGAGCGCTGGGGTTTTACAGTGACACCTGCCATGTGCTGCTCAGCAAAGCATTTACCCACGCGTCAAAGAAGGTTTAAAAGCCTCTAACAAGATGCTGTAACACGTGTGAATGACCTCGTTACACTCATTATATACGTGCCACTATTTTATATAACCATGATCATCCTCATTTGACAGACGCCTCCCACACACTTCTCTGCTGCTATGGTTGGTCTAACTCTGATGAATGCGATAACACCTCCCTGAAGAGCAGAAGACAGTGAATGTCAGTATAATGTGAGGTTACTGTGCTTCATTCCTTGTTCACTCTCCCCGCTCGTTCATTCATAAAATATAAATAATAAAAGGTGATAAAGTTTGAGAGATTGGGGATAAAATCAAGTATTGGGAGGGGCTCATTTCCAGTTTTCAATATGTGGTTCCCTAGTGAAGATGGAGATGGAGATTTAACACCAGCATCAGGTTGAATGTGCCATAAATGGAAAGTTAACTTGGCAATTAACATTTATGTGCTAAAGGTCGGATATTTCTCTCACGAGAAGGACCCTAAATATTGGATTTGCATTCCTTAAGTGAGCAGAGACACTACTCCTCAAACTGCCGGTGCTCCTGGTTCTGCAGGACGCGCGTCGCTCGCTAACAAGTTCACGACCTCAATTTTACAAGTTTGCAAGGATCCATAGCAATAAAGCTTAAAAAAAAGAATTGCTGTTAAATATTAGTCTGTTTTGACTTTCATTGCGATGCTGCTGCTTTAGTGAAATAAACCAGAAGTGCTAAAGAGAAAGAGGCAACACTTAAATCACTGCAAGCCCAAAAACCACGTGGAGCCCTGAGCCAGAGGAAACAAGGGGATGGAGATTTTGCCTTGGACTGCTGGAGCACAGCTGCATTTCCATGGAACCGGAGAACGCAGATCATGGTGACTGCTGGAAGACAAACAGTCAGGCACTCACTGGTTTTTGACACTTGGTAGCGGTTTCATTTACGATCCTACATTGTGCAGGAAACTTCACTGAGAGTCAGATGATCAAACTTCTGTGAGAAGGAAACTGACAATAACAATAATAATGTCAAAGAACCCACAATTAAACGTTCTGGGGTAAAACCTGAACATATATTATCTGTTTGAAAAGAGGGTTTCCTGGCTCCACATTTAGGCTCTAGAAAGTGTGGAAAACAGAAACGACCAGCAATGATGAGGGTGTTTGGTGAGTGAGAGAAGACTAAAGCAATGACCAGAGGTCTATGCTGGATATTAGAAAAGAGATTTGTTTAATAAGTGAAATCTTTATAATGAAAGTTTGATTAATAATAATCTGAACACTGGAGCTTTTTGCAGAGAAAATACCATTTCAAATCCTCTCCACAGACATTAAAGTACAGTAAAATAGCAAAAGGAGCAAATCCCTCTCTGTTTCCAGAGACAAGGATTCTTCTTAGAAGAAAACGTGTCCTGGGGGCAAATTCGAGTGGGGATTTGGTGATGAAAGTCCCACTGAGCAGGTAGTTCACCAGATTTCAATCCCTTCCTCAAGGAAATGATCGGCTCCCCTTAAAATGAAAAAAACACACGGAGACATGGAGAAAACACACAATCCCACTTTAGCCGCTTTGAAATGACTCGCAGTCCGAAAGCAATTTCGCCTCAATCTGTCCTCCTAATTATCAAAAGGAGCAAATTGTGCAGGCCTGCGGGAAATCTGAACAAGACTAATAGAAGTGAAGGTTTAGAAAGCGATTGAAAGAACATTGAATGAAACACAAGGGTCAGTATCAAGGAACAAAACACCTCTGCAGACAAGAGCTTTTTGTCTGTTGAACAATCACACGATGCAATAAGTCAACACCTGAAAGTGAATCAACAAATTACCGATCTCGACATCATGCTACAGTAAATGAATGACTTCCATATAAAACCTGACTGCTTTCTTCCCTTTCTTCCTCATTGTTTCCGGGTCTGTCCAGGGGGCAGCAGCGTCACCCACGGGTGCCTCAGAGCAGCGTGGGGTCAGAGATGGCGTGTGCGGGGTCGCATGTGAAGGACACCGTGATGGCGTAGCGCGTTCCCCACGTCACCCTCTCCACGCGGTGGAGGTTCTCCGAGCCGGAGGAGAAGAAGGAGACGCGCCCTGTGCGAGGAGGAGAGCGGAGGGTTAAGGCACTGGCATTGTGGGAAATCTGCTAATCTGTTGTCGTCTTTTATAAAGTGTCACTGTGTTTGTACAACTGACTCCAGCCCAGAAAGAAAAATGTCCTGATCTCAGAGTGCTGTTGATGAGGAGAAGCTGGAGAATGAAAGGATGGATGCTGCTTTCTCTGTGGGATGTTCCTCTTTACTGGGCTGGCTAGGGAGCTTCATCCATTTATGGACCAGTCTGGTTTAAACGCCACCAGCTCTGTCTGAGACTGACGACTGTATTAATATTTATACAGCTAGCTTCTGGTTGTAGCGCACTTGGAGGAGATTTATATTTAAAATGTTTCTAAACCAAACTTCCAATGACTCCATCATTATGTTATCGTGAATAAAAACCTGGACTCAAAGTGCCTCAACTGTGTGTGTGTGTGTGTGTGTGTGTGTGTGTGTGTGTGTGTGTGTGTGTGTGTGTGTGTGTGTGTGTGTGTGTGGCAGAGCATTAGCTGAGGATGTGTGGGAAAAATCTGTTTTTCCAGTTAAACAACAATGGAACCGACAGCAAGAAGCCGAACGAATGAGAACGAAGACGAATGCTCGAACAAAAGGCGTTTCAGTAACAAGGTTGCAGCCTTGTTCTATGTTCGATGTGACTGAAGGGAAAGGGCATGAATGCACACATCAGCCACACAGTTTAAGATAATCCCCCTCCACAGCAGAAACGCTGTGAGAGCCAAGCAGATCAAGTGCAATCCTCCGAGCAGATTAGTGGCTGCACACAACACCTCACCCCCCAAAAGTCATATTTTTCTCTTTACTGGAAATATCAAGACGCATTTTCTGATACAAGTGCAAAACTGCGAGTGCAAGTTTTTGACATTTCTCCAATGGCTCGCTCACAAAAACGCCCAAAAGCGAGTGATTGAACTTCTCTAACCAGTAGCAGACATTCAAACAGAAAAGCTCATTAACATGAGAGCTTATTAAAATTGGATGGAAACGGCTGTTGCTGTCGCCGACTATGCTGCTTTGGGTCGTTATCGTCCTCGGCACTGTTACAGGGTTTTCAGCGGCGATACGACTAATTACGATGACTGCGAACACAAGCATGCAGTGCTGGATGCTGTGGAAAAGTTCGTTAATTACCAGACAGGCACTGTTGTGATAGCGGAGCACATTTAGGATATAACTATAAGTAAATAAATCATAACCCCCTGTCAGAAAGTGAGGTTCTGATGTAACACCATCCTCCCTCCTGGTTCCTGGAGACGATCCAGAGGCAGCCTCATAAATACGGGCACGGATCTTGAGCTCTAACTCAAACTGAAAGGAGAACTTAACTCCCAGAAAATGATTGTGTGTCTAACTGTGGAGTTTGTCAAATAGTCCCTGAACCACTTGTTGATTCATGTTGAGGTCCAGGTGTCGTTAGAGAACAAACAATCATAAAGAGGTCACACAAAAGATTTCTCAAGCCGCATAGAATTACAAGTATTTTCTTTCCGAGTCGCATCCATAAACTTTCATCAGTCTGTCCCATGTCAACAGGATTCCATGTGAAGCTAATAAATCCCTAAGTCCCTGTTTATTTTCTGTAATATTTAGAAACGTAATAATTATTATTTAGAACCTGTGGTTCGACTTGTCAAGTGTTTCTGGTATGAAAGACTGGATCTGCTGCAACTCAGGGTTCAGGGTACGAAATTTAATCCCAATTAGTTTCTGAAAGTGTGCTTCATACGTTTTCCCCACTCGGCTCCGTAGCATTTAGGCTTCCATTAGCAAGGAGCCTAGGAATCCATTACAAATGAATGCCAACGTGTCTCTGGAGGCCTTAAGAGTCAGAACCCTGAGCGGCTGTGAAATGACAGTGTCTGATCTCTCAAAGGTTTGCCTCAGCAGAAACGGTTTTATAACTTGGGCTCGGACCCTTGCTGAACCTGAAACCGGCTTGGCCTGTGTGTGTGGTGATGCGGTTTTCCTCGCTGACCGCTGAGTGGATTGTTAACAAGCTGAGGTGTTTGTCAGATAAGGGGAAGTGCTGTATCAGGCAAGTCAAGGCTGTTTGTTCACAGCCTGTGTCTCTTCTCCTGCGTAGGAGGCTTCTGTCTGGTTCAGGGCGACCATCTGCTCTACCTTTGGTAGAACAGAATGGAATCTATACTCTTGCACAAATACAGTTAAAATTAGGCCATTTATTACTATTTGGACAAATATTACATCTAGCAGGTAATAATTCATAGAGCTATACAGTATATAAACTATTTTCAGGCTGTGTTTAGCATGAGCATTACTTTGAGTTTGATGTGAAATACCCGATACTGTGTGTAGTAAATAGTAGCTATAGTAGCAGCTATAATAGTTCCCTTTGTCAGCAATGCAGAGTGGAACGGAGCAACGGATGAACTTTAGGATTTGACAACACAGCACAAAATGTAGCAGCCAATTATGGAAATTTAATGGAGAAGCAATCTGGCAACATTGAAAACCCTTAACGGATGATTCACGATTTTGGCATATGGTAGTTTTGAAGAAGAGAGTCTATAATAATACAAAAAAGTTCACTTGCATCATGAAAGTTTTTATATGTGGTAACATACATAGACTTCTACTGGTAGAGACTCTACATGCTTCTAGTTTGTTTCAATCAAGCGCCACGTCGGCGTTCTGCACCTGACCAGGATGAATGAGCATAGGCCAAGATGATAAACGGTGCGGGACGCATCCAGTGGCAGCAGAGAGCGAAACGCTCCCCCGTTCCCAGGGTCGGCCCGTATCGACGCGCTGTCTGGTGCGTGCATCACTAACCCCCTCTCGTAATAAACGAGAGGGGGGTGACCCACGCGTGCTGGACGAATGGGATGAAGCTACAGTGTCTGGACACGCCTCTAGAACAATGCCGTCACTCTGACGTCAAAAGGCGAATGAGACACCAAATCACTTCAGCTTTTATTTGCAGGTGTTTACATGCAGACTTCCCCTGCAGATGCTGAGGTTACTCCCTTCAGCCCCTGTCTGGAGCAGGTAACCCAGCCTAAGACCATCCACCTCTGGCCTGTTTATTGCGCCGTGAGCCTGAACGTTTGGGATCATGAGCTCATCCTTTCTTCAAACCTCAGCTTTTTCCATCAAGCTGGTATAAAACAAAACACACCTGACAGTTACGCGACGTTCGCTCACATGAAAAACGGCACCGACTTCACCATCTCCCCTGTGTATCAGATCCAGATGTAAATACCTGGAAGCTAAAATGATCCCTGGTCTCGCATTCATCTTTTGATGTCAAGTCTTTTTAGTTTACAGTAAAAATACAGGAATTGGCCTCACAGTTTTAATTTTTTGGCAGGGAATGTATTCTCAGTCTTATATCTTCTGGGGGGTTTTATTACATGAATACAGAATTGTTTGACAAAATAATAATTTCAAGATGTAGAAGCCTGGAAAACTTCTGAAAAGCAAGGGACGTGGATAAAAGCCCTTTTTATATTGTGCTGTGGCCACAATGGGGGTTTTAGGGAGGTGGGCTGGGGTTATCTAAGGTCATACAGTTGGCTACTGTGAATGCATCCTGTATCCGTTGTTCCAGAGGGTCTCTGTATGTCATATTTCATCCATCTCCCAGTGATTTGTCCTCTTCTTGCCCTATAGGATTCACTCTCACTGTAATCCCAGCCTCCACTCTTCCACAATTTTCCCCCTCAGTCGCCACGATGCTCACCATCATTACATCCTTGACTTCTGCTCTCTGCCAGCAAAGTCCTGATTGCCTCCCCAGTGTTATAATTGCACCCTATTCGTCGTTGGCACCTCAAAGAGCAGATTGTCTCAGCCAACTAATCATCAAGATCAGAGTCTTGTCAAGGCTAACCATGTCAGTCAAATGCCAAGCATGCTATTTGCTCTGTAACCTGCTTCAGGCATTTCTCTGCACTGAATTTAAAATCAGTCAAAAAGGATCTTGGCAAGTTTCATCTGCTTTAGTATCAAGCTGTCAGAATCCGCTCTATGGTGTCACTTCACTGATGCAACATGGCTACACGATTCACAAAAACCTGCCATGTGAAACGAGGCGAACCGCCGTCACTCCGTATTACCATGTGCTCCGTCGCAGGATGCAGACAGCGGCGCAGCGCGCAGCGCTGTCGATCACTGACTCTGGAGGAGACTGGCAGTGGGCAGAGGGTGCATTCAAGCATGCGGATGGAAACGCCTGGGCCGGGGAAACCCCCCACTTATTGTGTGGTGAAAAGCCAGCGTGCCTTCATGTACGCCCTGCAAGGTTACACACTGTCAACAGGAGCCCAGCCAAGTTGAAACACGTTGTGACTATATAAACATAAAAGATATCCATCAATCATCTACAGCTGGGCAAGAAAAGGAAAAAGAAAAGTAAAAGACAGAGTTTGAACTTTAAAAAAAACTTTGGAAAAGTGTTGCTCAATGAGACCTCATGCTTTTCTAATTTTTCACAACATGTAATTCAAGTTAGAGAGAGACAGTACAAAAAATAAGAACATTAAAAGAATATAATGTTTCCGCGTCTGTCTGAGGGGTTACAACCCAAAACAACTGTCCAATTGGAAAATTGCAACCCCAAATAAAGAGTAAAACTACTAGGAATATCTTTGATTAATGTGAAGAAGATGGACTGTACATAGAGCTCAGGTTAATGTCTTGTAAGGCAGGATTAAAAGTCAATTTGGGTATAATAACATGGTCAAAAAAGTAGTAATTCAGCATGCATTCAATACTCAAAACATAACTGTTTATCAGCATATTTTTGTTTATTTTAAAATTTCCATTAGTGCCTGATTTCCTTCCATCAGCGGGAGCTTCCGCCTCCCACCCTGCTGGTTGATCTGGGCAATCAGTGCCTGCCTGTGTGCACACCACCGCCACTTTAATCCTCACAATGCGTTTTGATACCAATAATAATACTTTAATTATATTACTAGAATAGCTTGGATAAAGTGGCCATTAAAGCTCCAAAATGTCCCTGATTCTCCACAAGCTCCTTGGGGACCTGCTCCCATTCCCCTGTTTTGCAGTGCTTCACATTTACCTTCAGTCTCATGGTACTTCATCAAAGTGTCCCTGATACACAGCACAGACTATCTATAAACATGCAGCGGTATTAAGAAGCAGTAAGCAGAGATCAAGATGTTGATGTCTAATGTCTCCTGGGCATTAAAAGCGAGGTAACGCTTAATCCCTGCACCTCCACTGTGTAGCATTCTGCTGATTACCCACTTACGACGGATTACGCCCGCGCTGCTACGCATTTACATGCGTTAGAACCACCCCCTGGTTTGCTAATGCAACCAAGTATAATTAAATTTTGAATAATAAAAACACATTACATATCTTGCTTCACTTATTTCAAGGGGCCTAATAGGTTTACTGTATGTAGACAGCAACGGCTGGTGGGTACCTGCTCGCGGCTCCACTGTCCGGTTGCCGTTTTGGTCCATGAAGACAAATCTGCCTCCAGTAAAGTCAGAGCCATAGTCGGACAGGTAGAGGAGAGAGGTGTAGTCAAAAGAGCCATAAGTCACCTGACAAACAGAGAGAGGGAGGAAGAGCGTGACATTTTAATAAGTCAGATGAATTAACAAAATAATGCTGCTAAATCACACAATTCTACTTTAAACAAGAGTGAAATAATTCTAAAGCGTGTATTCTTCTTACAGTGTTTACCAGAATGTGTTTATAGTGCTGGATCATAGACAGTAAGTACAGCACATTTGCAGCCTTGACTTTATCGGGTCTCTGGGACCGACTGAACCGAGTACGTTCTTTATTAACCAGTTGAAACTTACTGTAACGCTAGGCTACAAATTGGACTCCTAGTTTAATGAGCAAAAATCTATTCATCATAAGTAAAATATTAAGGCGAAAGAAAGAGAGAGAACTAGGAGTAGTTGTCTTTTTACTCTTTACTGTGACTACTATTTAATAAATTACTTCCGCATCTTCAAAGCACCTACGCTTGTGTCAAGCTTAAAGAATTTATATAACAAAGCCAAAGAAATTACTTTAATTTTCTCGATCGAGCTGGAGAGAGCCTATAACAATGTATGAAGTCCTCTGAAATGTATTGTTAATGTAAAATGTTAAGTAAATCTACTTTAAAGGATTGGTTTAAATTATGTGTAAAAACAATGTCCATTAGTGGATAAAACTCAGTTGGCAGAGGCCATCTACATTTAAACGAAGGCTGAGTTTCCCAATTAGCCCCAAAATGGCCAGAGACAGATGGGGAGAAGCTGGTTGTAGTGGATGCATCAGTCCAGGGCCAACAGCAGAGGACAAGCTGACAAATATTGTATTGACTGCAAAAGTCCCATATGGTGCAATGAACATAAAAGACAAGCAATATTACAATCCAATTAACATGCTCTTCTGTCTAAATATCGACATGTTGTATAAGAGCAGATGATTGAATATGTTTAATGAGTGATGCCAGTAAATAAAGATTCATGCCCATAGCGGAATAGCCTACTTTTAATTGGCAACAGTTAAAAGCATTATATATAATGACGCATGCAACTCTCAATTCAGACGTTGACGCCACCTCAGATCTTTTCTTTTTAAGTAATGGAGACACCATTAACTCCTCCAGGTCCTCTCTTAATCCCAGAGCAACTTTAAAAACTGGTGAAATGCACAAAGTGCACAAGACTAAGATTAAAGCGATGACAATAAAGGCACGATCAATGAATATTTATAAAAAATGAACATTGTTAACTCGTTGATATGAACAGAATAAAGGAGGTTGTCTTGAAAGGAACTAAGGCTTGTTTCAAAAATGATACAAGTACGACCACTTCTTGTTTCAGCGAGATCTGAGACTTCGAGATATTTGAACTGATGGTCAAAGTGAATGTGTGAAAAGGGTTTAAGTCTCTGTGGCTTTAATCTGGCTGTTCTTGGTCATTTTAAAATATCTGTTTGAAGCTTATTAGAGACATTTTGTGTTGCTAATCTGGTTTAGGACACTTGGACTACGCACTATTTTATTCTAATTATTGTTCTTAACTCAAATGGTAAAGCTTCGACCCTCACCCATCTTGAGTGGAGGTCGGATGGTAGATCGACAACTTCCGTCCCAAGATATAAAGATTATTCCCACGGGACCATCTAACATGTGAGTAATCTCATTAGAGAAGCATAATTAGTATTCCCTGCTTCCAGAACTGTGAAATTTGCACGCATCCGATTAAATCAAACATTTTATCAAGGAAGTGTACAAGGTTGGTGCTCCTCTACAAATGTTCATGGTGTAACAAGTCATGGTGGTGCATTACCTTATCAACGTGTGGATGCCAGTACTCATCATGCTGGGTCTTAGCGGCTGTGCTGTTGATTCTGGAGAAGAACGTGGGCTTGGTAAGGTAAAGTAGTGTCGAGTCCAACCCAAAGGTCTCAGCAATAGCTGCCTGAATACGCCCACGTACATCTCTAATAGTGGAGGAAAGGAAACGTGTTAATATATGATGGATATAAAAATAAGTGATGGTCCACTTTGTAGACTGAGAACATGAATAACATACATAAAACACCTTTACGATACCAACAACCTTTTATAAAGTTTGTATTTAAATGCGTGTCTTTCTTTGTGCATAAGACTTTTTAAAAAGATTTTTTTGCAGTCACCTGTAAAGCTCAAAATCCTCCTGTGTGAACACGTCTTTGATCTGATCGCCAAAATACCTGCAGCTCCAACGCCACCACATGGTTCCACATACAGACGAAGCCAATCAGAGGCACGTGAGCAGACAGGAACAAACACACGCACGTGCACAGCAGTGGGGACAAAGGGAGCAGAGAAGATGGGCACCATTAGCATTAATTAACATTTCGCAGAATGGCAGCGGTGTAGGAGAACGCATGAATATAGACCCAGTAGATAGTCTGACTTTATCATAAGGTTAGACCCCAGTGCAGGGTCAAGGGAGGAAAACAAAGTGGGAGTGCTGCTTTCTGATTAAATTCAGGTCAGATGGTCGTGGAAGACCCATGTCAGCTATCGCTCCAATGGGGGAAAAACAGAGGTGGGAGTAGACGGACAGTCATGAATGAAGGGAGGAGAGATAATTGAGGGAGGATGATAGAGAGGAGCAGATGATAAAATAAAACTAGATGCTGCTGGCAGTGATAAATGAGGGTCGCCTGGGTCGTCTAACCTAAAGACGACTACTCACAAAAAACGACATCATTAAGATTGATTACAACATCCACGTTGTGATGAATAAGATTTTTAGAAATTTCCTGAATGATCAATCAAATTAAGCAGACACAGACAAAAACAGGAAGATCAAGGTGCAGCTGCCGACCTGTAGATGTTGACAAACTGCTTTCCCATCGACAGCGCTCCAGAGTGCAGGTCCAGTATGGAAGCCTGCACACATGTGTACACATATGGCATCACTGTTGTTTAAAGGTTCCCTTTAGTGGCTTTTTGCATTTATTTTGTTTGTCATCTCTCTGTTTTTTTTTAGTTACATCTCAGAGACAGAGACTAAAATGGCCATACAACATTCACATGTTGCAGGTACCAATCAAATGTAAAAGGCGCTTCTTGCACCAGTCTGCCCTCTTGTGTCAAAAAGGCTCCATTACAGCATGAAAGCCCCAATGGATGAACTGTGAATACTTGGTAGAAACCAGTTACAGTTAAGTTTAATTAAGCTTATTATTGGTCTAGAATTTTGTTTTTTATAATTTAAATACCTAAATTCTAGATTTATTCTAGATAGATACATTTTTAAGTGAATGCCCAAACAGATGATTTGATTTTGGATTTTTAGTGTGTTCCCTTAGACAGTGTACAAATGTATTGAATGAAATAAATGAATTGTCTATGAAACAAAACATTTAATCCTACCTCTCTAATACAATATTTCATTTTATTTCAGTTAACTACTCACTCCTCCCTCAGATCCAGCCAGTGCTATCCCCCTCTCAGCCAACCTGCGTGTCGGAGACAGGGAGCATTCAAAGTTTGTCAGCTGCAGAGCTGAGATAGTGCAGAGTAAACTGGGGAATTAGGGCAAACAAAGAAAGGATGCACTGCACTCTGTATGACAGCATTTACCTCCTGAGGACCTGAGCTTCCTCCCTCGTCACCACACTGTCTGTGACTGCTCGCCCACACTTCTGAGGGGTGCACCCTGAGAGAAACACAAGCCAAGAGAGGGGCTTTAAAAACCTGCAGGGTCCTCAGAAGTGCCAACTCCTGGGTTTTCCTCTAAGCTCTTGGCCTAATTTATTGCTCAAAGCATAGGCTTGGTTTAAAATAGAGATTTGGACGAGATGCACAGTCCAAACACTCCTGTTTGCTTACATCCATATATGCATTATTAATAGACTTGTGCTCTTACTTTTGCCAAAATACTGATACTGTTCTGAAATTCTTCAGCATCCCTGAAGCATCAGCTATACAGGTTGACAACAGTTTGGCTTCACACTCTCTTCACACACAGGAGTGCCCACTGGTATAACCTGATCTCATGTAAACACACTGCGCAACAGCGTGCTGTAGTGCCACCTGCTGGACTCACCAGGATAGCGCTTGTGGTTCTCGTAGTCCTCGGAGCACTGTACGGTGAAGACCCTGGGGTGAGGAGAGACCCGCTCACCCTGGCTGACCAGTGTTTCTGCGATGTCGCCGTCCAGAGAGGTCACGTACTGCCACACGGCGGACCCACACACGCACACAGCAACGAGCAGCAAGGTCACGGGTCCTCTGTAGCCTCTCCATGCAGATCCTTGCCGCAGAGCATTACCTCTGTCAGGACATATGAAAGGCCAAGATTTTAGGAAAGACACAAAGGAGCTTTATCTATAAATGCTTTAAAGAATCAGAAGCCAGGAGTTTGTTTGTTTGAAAGCACATTCAGGCTACCGTATATTCAACTTCATTCCACTTTCTATGTATTAAAATATAAATGCTTCCAACTCCAACTCAGCTGATGTCAACCTGAGTAGGACTGATTGCATTAGTCGTATTAGCAAACAGATGAATTGACAACTCATCCAAATGAGCAGGACTATTGCAGTAAGAAAACAGAAATATTTCAATAATGCAAAGACAGTGGGAAGTTTATTATCATTCACATACATCTGTCCAACGAAGCAGCAAGTTTAAAGTCAATTTCATTCAGTCTGTTTATGTAGCACCTAGAATTACATTGCGTGATTTCTCGTTCAAAACTACATTTATAATTACAGTATATAACATATTGTCATCTTAAACAGTGCGTCCATACTTCACTTGGGCAATGACTGGGCACGCGCGCGCGCGCGCGCGCACGCACCTTTCACCCTGACTGTCCAGTGATCCAATAAGGACGCTAACCTTCACAATATTTTCTTCACCCACCTTTTAATTTTCTTTTCTATCTCGGTGCCATTCACGCTCTTCGTGTTTCTCATTCGCACCATGTCGACTCAACACGTAGCATTTATTCCGTCACGTACGACTGTCGACACCTTGACAAAAAACATACCGTACACCGCGCCAACAGCTCGTCCCACCACCTGAGTGTCTCCACTTCCTGGTGGACGCGTATCTGCCACGCGATTGGCTCTCGGAAAAGAAAGCGTTATTCTGATTGGCCCACGTTCAGATGAAGTTGAATTTCCACTTCGTCGCAGATTTGAATATATTTAACAACATGATGTGCAGAATAGACTTATATTAATGATGTATTCGAAACCCTTCCCATCAAACGAACAGACTCTTGCAGGGTGCAGCCCACATTCGTCTAGTCATCTATTGCTCTGCATTCTCAGACTAAACTAGTCGCCTCGCCTGCGTATATCGATTACTTAGTGGGAAGGACGGGAAGCGAAAATCTGAAAAACTGTTCCGAGTCACAATAAAATCAGTGTTAGTGCTCTGTGACATCCACTGCGATCACTAAGCCTCGGTCTTTACAGTTTTGGTGAGTGAAATTAAACATGTAATGTTTATCTATAAACATCAGTGCACCCGTTAGGGGTGTTGTTGATGTTGTGAATTATTGCATTCAAGGCTCGAGTGAAGCAGAATGCATCCACCGTGGCCCAAAGGGAAGAAGCTGGTGCACCTGGATTTGAAAGGTGCCCCACCCAGAGTGGAATATCTTCATAAGGTACAGTAGGAGCAGCCAACTGTGCACATGTGCTTAGATCCAATGTTCCTGTGAATACAATACTAATATGTGCTTCATTTCTGCAGCTGATTGAACTGCTCTCTCGCCTGGGGCTGGATGGCCTCCTGGTGGAGTATGAAGACATGTTTCCATATGAGGGGGAGCTAAAGCTGCTACAGGCCACAGCACAGCCTGCATACAGGTGCAGCATTGGACATTACAGTAAATGATGAAAGGCTTTCTTGACTCTGTTGCCAAGATGAAAGACTGTAAGAAGTCGGTCCTGTTCTGAACTGAGATCATGTTTTAAACACGTTTTCCTTTCTGTTTCAGCCAAGAGGAAGTATTATCTATGCAAGAATTTGCTAAATGTAGGGGCATGGAGGTCATCCCACTGGTGCAGACGTTTGGTCACATGGAGGTGAGGCTGTTTTCCCTTTTTTCGCTATTTACAGCTGGTTGCAACATGACTATCATTGCTTCATTGTATAATTCCTTAGCCTTCCTTCCTCCTCTTTGACCCTATGTTTGCTGTGTCTGTTCGCTGCTGTTGCTCTTTCGCTGTCCTAGTTTGTGTTGAAGCACCGGTCCATGTGGAGCCTCAGAGAGTTGGCCCACTGTGTGGGTACCCTAAATCCACACAGAGAGGAGGGAGTGAAGCTGGTGTTAGAGATGCTGAGGCAGGTCATAGAACTACATCCGGGTTTAAACACTCTGCATATTGGAGCAGATGAGGTAAGATCTTTTTGTGACATAATTATATATATATTAGAGTATGTTATAGTTCATCTCTCATACTTCTTTCTGATTGTTTAGGTATACATGCTTGGAGAGGGAGAAGAGTCAAAAGTATGGTTGGCCTCACCAGGTCAGACAGTAGAGCAACTCTTTCTGAGTCACGTGACCAAGATTGCCAAGGCCATCAAACAGCAATGGCCTCACTTGAACATCATAATGTGGGATGATATGATGCGAGGCATGAGCCCAGAAACACTGAAAGGTGAGGACAGTTGCAACACCTGGAGAGATTTAGTTAGATCAAACTAAATATCCAGCTCCTCTAATAATAAATGTACTTTTAAATTACTTTTTTTTCTTGATCCATTTGACAGCTAGCGGTCTAATAGGACTTGTCCAGCCCATGTTGTGGGACTACACTCCTAATCTGGATGTGGATAAAACTGGTAAGAAGTATTAACTATTTAAATGTGAGTGTGCAGTCCTGTGGTTGTACCGTGGTGCATTCTCTGCTCAGTTTCTTTGCTGGAGAAGTACCACAGTGCTGGTATGACAGACCTGTGGGCAGCCAGCTCCTTTAAAGGCTCCACCAATGTTTACACCTGTGTGCCCAGCACACAGCGACATGTGGACAACCACTTGCAGTGGCTCATGGTGGCCGCCTCTTTATCTGCTGGTGTTAACCTCAAGGGCATCGCCATCACAGGCTGGCAAAGGTTAGAATTACAGAAAGGTTTCCAGATTAGATGCAGCACATTCCTGGTAGTGCGTATGCGCAGGGCTTTTTATGTGATCCGTACCTTTCCCCATCAGGTATGACCATCTGTCAGTGCTGTGTGAGCTGATGCCTGTGGGTCTTCCATCACTCGCAGCCTGTGTCCAGACACTCCTTCATGGTCAGTTCAGTGCTGAGGCTCAAAGCAAAGTCATGGAGTTGCTGGGTGTCTCCTCAGTGGAGGTGGACATGATGGAGAGGTGAAGTGTAGGCTGTTCGGTGACCCCAACAACTGTCCGTGAACCATAAATAGCTGTTTAAAAACATTTTGTTCCGTGTGGCCTTGTAGGACCTCCGAAGCAGACTCGCTGTTCCCTGGAAAAAGGCTGGCACAGCTAATTGTGGAGCTCAATTCACTGCTGAACTCGGAGGACATACGTTTTCTTGAAAGCAACATGTGAGCCATGTGTAGTAATCACAGGATTCTGCTGGCATTTATGCCCATTCCTGTGGCTGAATAGCTGCTTTTACCGCTTCTACAGGTTTGTAAGAGGATGGTTCAGCCCCTACCAGCGACAGAGAAAGATGGCAACTCCACTTATCACCATGCAAATTCAGACCCAAGCAGCAACGTAAGAAGTTATCTGTGAATATTGATTTAGAGGAGTAGTGGAGTTGTGATATACAAGGGAAGAAGGCCTAATATTTCAGTATTTAAATCATTTTAAATATTATAAACACCAATCATTTGAAAGTACTTCAATACAACAATAATTTCTAAAATATATTCATTGTTGCTATAATAACCTCCACTGGTTTTGTCTCTTCAGTTATTTGGCTGCGATGCAACAGAAGGTGGCAGCAGTAAGAGAGGAGATGGTCCGTCTTTACCCAGACTCAACAGCCGAAGAGTGGATGGAGGAGCATGTTAGTCCTGTAATGGCTCCTCTGCAAAGCATAACCGACGACATTGCAGCTTGTCTAAAGGAGATCATTCCATAGTTCAGTGTCAACCTTTGCTCTTTTGTTGTAACAATCAATCACATTAAAATAAGCGGTTCTGCAAAGATATTACAGAATAACAAAAGAAGAGACGGTGATTATGTAACAGTTTATATAAATGTATTAAAGTAAACAAAAATTTAATTTACAGCTAACCAAAAACCTTCAAGCAGCACATTTTGACATTCATTCAACAATGTGCCGTACTGGCACATCCGTGATTTAAGCCTGAGTTTGTTCTTTGGCTCCCAAAATGTATGAGGTGTTTTATAACTTAATTAACTTTTGATGGACTAGAAAGACAGTTGAAGGATTTCATTTATGCTTCGTTACAGTTTCCACAATAATTTTTCCAGCCTGTGGACTGGAATGGGTTAACTTGCATTATCATCAGGGTGGTCCAGAAATTGTGGGAAACCACTTTCCTTTCACTGACTTACACACAAGCACTCATTAGAGTTCAGTAGTTAATTACAGTGATTCAGTGAGCTGAAGATTGTTGTGAAATAATAATTAAATGCTCACACTGTGTCATTTCAGTGAAACATTGAATAAAAATTGAGTCGCAGTGGCTTGTCTGAACTTCAGTTGATGTATAAACGTACAAAAAAGGAGGAAATATACGTAAGCATGGTTACATGTGCATGCTTATAGTGTAATAAAGGCACCAGTAAAAACATACCTTTTCTAATGCCATAATACCCCTAATACTTCCCATTTTTAGTGACAGTAAGGTTGTTTGTCATAGATAGATCAAAGTTCATCTTCTTCGTTGTCTGAGTGACTGCTGCTGTCCAGAAAATGGTCCTCGTCCTCCTCACGCCGGTGTTTCTGCAGCTCATCCAGTCCCACAAAGCGCTTCAACAAAGCAGCCACTGCCTCCACATCACTAACAGGGAACAACAAAAAGGCTGTGCTATAGTGTGTTGTACAAAAATGGCTCTTCTGAACAGTGGGTTCAATTTTATATAATAACCGGAGAATTATGATGACAGGATAATGGGAATATTGGCAAAACAGATTCCTACCTGCGCCCTCCTAGTGTTGCACTCTGGGTAAGGGGATAAGAGAAGCCTGCAGCCAGCCTCAGCATCAGGACGTAGCCCTTACCCAAATAACGAACCTTCTCCTCCTGAACGCAGATGTCACACAGATGGTTCAAATCTAAAACAACTGGGAGAGGAAGCAAAAAAAGCAAATGATGTAGTGTTCTAAACTATTAAAGCACCCATGAAAATGAATAGATCAACTGGCCCACCTTTCTCCTGCCCCTTCCTCCACAGTGTCAGGACTAAAGTGTACAGGCTGGAGGTCCTAATCTCTATCAGGTTCTTGCTTTTGTCAAACATGGCCTCCTCCCATTCATCCATGTTCTGCAGGGCCACAAACAGACAGCCAGTCACGTAGAAAAGCTTCCACATGATGCTGTCTGTGTGGTGTGAACATTAAACAGAAAGAACAGATGGTGTAAATGTAAAAAGTCACACTGATGAAAAGATACAAATTGATTACCTGATTATGTTTGTGTACCTGAGCTGTAATATGCAGCTGCCAACCCAACAGATGTGATACCTGGAATTAGAAGGGGAGGCTTCTCATGTTAGAGGCAATGGAGAATAACAGAAGAAGATGTTCAATTACAGCACTTGCAGGTGCAGCATCTTAGATCAGGATGCTCGCTTCACACGTAAGGTGCTTGGAAAAATTGTAGACCTTTTTAAAAAACGCTCTGTTGCTTACGTCTTACGTCGTTTGCTCTAAAACACACACGTACCAAAAAGAAGAGACCAGGAACGAATGCCCGGGGATCGCTTCAGGTGGAGCAGGGTGGAGCTGTGCTCCTCTACCGTCATGTATCCCATCTGAAAAGAGAGTGAATAAAATTATCTTCACACATCTTAGCCCAACCACCATCATTATACTACCCATAGTGTGGCCAATTTACCAAAAGCATAAACATATAGCACAATACATCATGCTCTGTGACCCTTAGGAGGAAGAACGCTTCAGATGACGAGTGGGTGCATATTCAATCACTTCCATTGCACTGGGATGAGGACAGAGGGTACTTCAGCCCATAAAACCTAAGCTATTACAAATTAAACGTATATAATGTCCCCCTTTTTAAATAATATTGCTGAAGGTATTGTTCAATTAGATCTGAGGAAGGGGATCTTGTTAAGATGTTGAGGGGACGGGCCAGGTCACAGCTGTCCACACACCAGAATTATCTAGACTCCGGCTATGAGCGCGTTCCGGTCGCTTACCTTAAACGCTTGGGTCGTTAAGCAGATTTTCACTTGGAAGGCGCCGCAAATGAGTGTTTGTACGAGGGATCACATGCAGTGTGAAAAAGGGAAGTTCTTTTCATAATAATGCAATAACTGCCGAGCATGGGTGACACTTCCTTCCTGAATCCGCCAGCCCCGATAGGGCGACATCATTCGCACTTCAAAATAAAGTTTGGGACGCATCAATTTAAGTCAAACTGTGTGGCTGACAATGTTTATATGACAAAATACAAAATAATTACTGCTATTACGTATTAAATACAAGTCGGGTTTTAGCTAGTTGCGCTAACCATAAAATTCGTCATGTCCTGACACATACTTTGAAAGTCAAAAGCAAACCATCATTCCCTGCACAGAAACTTGTACGGTTAAATGACCTTAAAGCCTTTTGGTGCATTTTCTGGCGTGCTCATGTTTTAAGATCACAGTGGAAGAGGCCTCGTTTTTAGAATCCCTGCCACGGCCGTTTGAGCAAAACCCCAAGTGAAGGGTCCTGGAAAATACCGCTGCCGCGTGTGCGCATGCGCCCTGGGTTTACCGGGTGCACAATGGAGTCGGACGTACACAGAGAGAACTCGCTTGAGCAGTAGGTCCCCGGTGCTTTTGAAACCGTTCGCTCGTTTATTGGGAGATAACAGCGGAGGTTCCGGCGAGCGGCAGCGGCCAAGTCGCCCATGGGGGACTCGACTTTAGAGTAAATGAGTGCTAGGTTTCACCTGCGGTCCCTTGTGCTCCTTTAGCAGTAACGTTAGCTGGTCTCCTGACCGTCCTCCGCATTTTTTCCATGCCTTTGTCTGGAAGAGCTGCGAAATAGAAACCGTCCGGTAAGTTACCTGACAATTCGACCTTGTAATATTAGCACGGAGACTGTCACGTTGTTAAAGCGGCACGTGGTCAACGTTTGAGGCTGACGCACCCTGGAATAGTGGAGGTAACGTTAGCGTGGCGTTTAATATCATTTTATATAGCTTTGGCCAAATACCAGTATGCGTTTACTATTGGAAAGTATTTGATTAGCATCACTTAAATGTAAGATCGTGTTCACCACAGGTTCGACTTGTTCCAACATTTTTGGCATTGTTTTTAGACAATATGTGTATGTTTACGTGAGGATCATTTAAAGCCAGCATTTAATTTTCGCTTTCACATTATTGGCTGTGGCTTTAGCTGCGTTGTGTGTGTATGTGCGTGCGTGCGTGTGTGTATATAATTAACGCGAGCAATTTAAAACGTAATAACAGGACGCTTGTTTGTGTTCGTCGCCGCGTTTCCCACCATTATAAAGTTGGTGTGTTTATGATAAGGGGGTGGTTGCGATAGGTGGGGTGGAGCTGACGCAGGCTGCAGATGACGTCACCGTGCCGCTGCCTCGGAGGGCGCACGCCGTGAGGACATGATCAACCCTGGGAAGCTGACCCCGCTGTTATCTATCTGTCCTCATGCTTTATAGATAGACCGCTAAGGAAGATGTCAGAGGTCAGCATAGCCAAGCGCAAGGAGAAGTGCGAAAACTGCACCAAACAGGTGGGTCTCTGCCCATTTTCCAATTGCTGTGTTTGTGTTGTGGCCCGGGGATCTTTAAACTGAACGTCAATCTGTTCCCAGTGCAACAAGAAACAGGGCGAAGGCGCCAGCCCTCACCGGGAGAGAGATGAAGCCACTGGGGAGGTAACGACTGGTGTTTCACTAATTTCATTAGTTGGGATTATATGAGGCAAGATGTATCTTATCAGGTTGTTTATTCAGGCGGGTTCAGCACTTTTCTACAAAACACGCCGACTGTTGACTCATCACGTCTTGTCATGGCAGGTGGTTTATTGTTTCCTGTAGTCTGAGACGGTGTGTGATGTTTTATTGTCTGTTGTTTCCTGTTATAGCCACTTTTACTAATGCTTATCACTATATTGCCGGAGCTTTGTAAAATATGAACTGTTGCCTTTTACAGGCCATTACTCTGCTACTTTCCTCTCCGTTTGTAGAGACAAGAGGGATCCCAGTTGCTGCTGAGTGCCTGTCTGTCCTGCGATGGCTGCTTATCGGAGGACGAGACCCTGAAGATTTCACAGCAGAACCTGGAGGAGGTGAAGCGGGTTCTGGCACTTAATAAGGTATAAAGAACTGGGTTTACTTGTTTAAGTTTGATCACCACAGTACCTTACACTGTATTATCCCTGTTGTTTTTCTGTCTCTATCAGAAGTGTGACGTGTCAAAGCACAAGGTCCTGGTTGCATCGGTGTGTCCACAGTCCCTGCCATTTTTTGCCGTCCGGTTTGGTGTGGACATCACCGAGGCTGCACAGAAACTTTGTGGATTCCTCAAGAGTTTGGGTGAGCAGATTTACTTAATTTAATTTTGGTATTTGTGTAGTGACGGAGCCCATTTGTGTACACTGGACAGTTTATCTCAACTTTAAGATCAGTCTGGGCAAACAACTCAGGTTTTAACTGTGCAGTGACAGAATCCGTCCTGATACTGTAACATTCTTTGCTGTGTGTGTGTGTTTTGTTGGGGGAGTATAACCGTGCAGTGACAGACCTGCAGACAAAGAGAAAATTCTCTCAGCACCAGCTGTCTGAATTTCATTATGTGCTGAAGGCTGACTTATTTAGACGACAACAGGCCACTATGTGCCTGTTTCTCTTGTAGATGGACTTTGAGCAGACATGTAATGATTCCAGTTTTCATTTAGCTATTCCACTCCCATTTCCCTTTTTTGAGGCCTTTAACGTGTGCAGGGGCTGACCCTGTTGTTTACATGGCAGAGAAAGCTCCTTTGCTGAGGAGACTCTGATCTCAAATCTGGTTTCTCTAAAGGCTTACAAAAACAAAGTTTGTTAAGTGACAAAAATAAGCTCACCCCAGCTGTTCGGAAGCGTGCTTCTTTAGATCACACCCGGTGTGTCTTTTCCATGCAGGTGTGCAGTATGTATTCGACACCACCCTGGCGGCAGGATTCAGCATCTTGGAGAGTCAGAAGGAGTTCATTCAGAGGTATCGGAGGAGGAACCACGATTCCCATGCCTTGCCCATGTTCACCTCGTCCTGCCCAGGTAAACAGTCTTCATCCACCTTTGTCATATTCGTCTGTCTGTCTAATGCTGTTCCCCAATCTGCATTAGCTGAATAAGCAGAGTTAAAGTTAGATTTAGAAGTAGTGATGACAGAATAGAGCTGGGGGCGTAAGATAAAAAGCTTCTCTGTCACCACTCCCTTCCTCAGAGATTGTTCATGTGTGTGTGCAGGGTGGATCCGCTATTCGGAGCATGTCCTGGGCAGTTTGGTTACCCCTCATATCTGCACAGCCAGGTCCCCTCAGCAGATCATGGGCTGTCTCGTTAAAGACTACTTCTCAAAACAGCAGGTGAGCAGAGTTTTGAGGTTTAGGGTGTGTTAGCTGTTCTAATTAGCTCTCACTTTCAGATCCCCCTGCTGCACCTGGGGTTAAACCGAAGCCTGTTGTGGTTCAAAAGAAGCTCTGTTACACTGAGAATGAGTACAAGCTGTCAATGTCTAACGTTAATGTCAATCTGTTTAGTATAATCACTGACTGATAAACTGAGACTGTCATAGACTGACTAAAAGTTTCAGTCATTAACAGGATGTTTTTATTTAGATTCATTACATCATGTGGGAGAGAGTTTTGTGGCAGTTGGTGTGTGACTGTACAGTGCAATGGTGGATTCTGTTCTGTGGTCAGGCATGTAACACATTCAACCACTTTTCCTTCCTCCTCACAGAAGCTGAGTCTGGAGAAAGTCTATCACATGGTGGTGGCTCCCTGCTTTGATAAAAAGTTTGAGGCTGTCAGAGAGGAGTTTTACAGCACCCTGCTGGAGAGCAGAGACGTAGACTGTGTCCTCACATCAGGTTCGCCCCTCCTTAAATTACTGCTGTACAACCTATACAATTTGTTAACTGTCTGTGGAAATTATTACAATACAAAATAAAAATTTACAGGCCATCAGGCTGTATAAGAATATTTTGATGCACGTTTGCATTTAAACTGAACTACACTAGCCAAGAAAACATAAGAATCCCACTTTGTCCCAGTACAGTATAATGGAAGTACGGTTGATGTTTCAATGTTTGATGTTTCAGGAGAGATCTATTATTTGATGGAGCAAAGAAAGGTTTCAGTGGATGAGCTGGACTCTGTTACACTGGACCAAGTGTGAGTAGTTTCTCTACATGTCGCTGACCTGACATTAAAAAAAAAAAAAACAAAGCTTATCTGGCTACGTATCATAGATCATATCTCGAAAACATATTCCAGTTGAGAACAGGCAATGAACTCTCTTTATGCTTTTGAGACTTACCAACAGTTTGAGTCTTGTGGTGAATCCAAAGCCAGTTGTTTCTGTAATGTGCAAACATGAGTCAAGCATCATGTGTTTGCCACAACATTCTGAAAGTCTTACGCTTTGCAGGCTTGGAGAGAGCGGAGATGTAGCGCTGGTGCGGCACGATGGCCGCGGCTCTGAAGGCTTCCTGGAACATATATTCAAACATGCTGCCAAAGAGCTATTTGGTGTGGACGTGCATGAGATCACATACAAGACGCTCAGGTGAAAGATCCTGAATACTTCCAATCACTAATGTCAGCGTTTTTAGCCTGTCCACCTTTGTGGACAATTGGAATCCTCCATCTAAATTCTTCAGTTATGTCTGTAGTATCATTCTCGTGTTATCTTAATTTGGAGATCAAATATAGTTCATCTTTAATCAAGTCTGACGTGTTGGTTTATAGGAACAGGGACTTTCAAGAAGTCACCCTAGAGCGGGATGGAGAGACTCTGCTGCAGTTTGCTGCTGTCTATGGATTCAGAAACATCCAGACCCTGGTTCACCGTATGAGAAAGGGTCGAGTGCCCTACCAGCTGGTGGAGGTTCTATCCTGTCCAGGAGGTAATGCCGTCACTATCAGCATTTCAGTCCTATGAATAGTTTTTCTCTTAATAGTCCCAGATCCTCAACAAATGTTTCCTCCGTGTCCTCATCAGGGTGCTTGAGCGGCCGCGGTCAGGCGGAGAGCGAAACCGGAGGTCAAGTAGATAAAGCCCTGGTCCAACAGATGGAGGAGGCGTACAGCAGTCTGCCGGTCCGTCTACCAGAGCTCAACCCCGCCTTGAACACCCTTTATCAAGACTGGCTACAGGGCCAAGACTCCTCACAGGCCAACAAGCTGCTGCACACCCACTACAAGAGTCAGAGTCAGATGCACACACAACCCGCACACATGCAGTGGTGAAGGGACGAGAGGCGCCGGTCTGGTTGGGTCAGACTCTCATGACCATCTCATGGTTCATGCTGGCACCACGAAGGATCACCTGTGGACCTTTGGTACTATGGACCAGTTTGTGGGAAGGCGCAGAGCTTCCATTTGACCACAAGGGGGCGACGTGTGTGTTTCAGAACAAATGGAGGGAATGAGGCTTCCAGACTTAAGCTAGTGTGCTGACCAGAGCTTACTTAAGAACAAAAGTAGGTACAACGAAGCCTGATCAGTCAGCTGCACTGACTAGTGTGAATTATTTAAGTCAAGTTATTGAGCAATAAGCCACTGAGAAAACAAGTGTTTTTAATGATGGACTGAACCTGTGAATAATAAATATGCTTTTGAAGAGTTGGATATTCCAAAACCAAAACTGTTCATGTGTGCCCAATATAGGCCGTCTGTGTGTTTCCTTTGTGCCCACTGTTCGTTACTAAAAAGACAAGACTGTGTGTTCAGAAATGCATCAACAGTAACTATGCAACAGTGTGTTGGTCGCATCAAAGGAGTCCGTCAGACCCAAGAGATTAAAGAGGTTTTAAAAATCACCTCGCAGTTTGACGGTGTGCTTTCTTCACAGGGTGTGAAGTCCTGAAACTAGATCCAGGAGTTGGGGGGGGGGGTAAATTTTCACCTGCCGGTAGCTGCGAAGTTAAACATGTACACGGGAGCACGGCTAAGAACAATGATTCATTGTCTCACCTGCATGTTGTTCCTGGCAGGAGTGACTGCGGTTGAGCTTGTGAGGTTTCAAGGAAACCACACGCTGACATTTATAACCATTGACTTTTAAGCCAAACTTCTGTTATCACATGTTTGTGCAATCAAAAGACATTTCCATTATTCTATCAACTTTCTTTCAATATCGGATGATTCACTTTTCATTTAGCATCAACACTTGCAGTAAATGACTCGTGCTTCCCACACTGACATAGAAAGGATGATTGATAACATCTCCTATAGCTGTTTCCAGTACGATACTGCACCAACGTACGTTCTTCAACAAAATCTGATTAGAGCATGACCATAAGTATGCAAATAGCAAAATGGCTTCAGCAAGCGAACATCATCTAAACAATACCAAACAATAAATCACCTGTTTATTCACAGATGAGCTATAGTCTATGAGCCATTTTATATGCTCATGCTTCAGATCATGAACACTTTACCTGTGTCAACGTCTTTGTTTTCTTTTCGCTGTGTATGCCAATCACCCTGTCCATCTTCGCAGGTATTCAACCGTTTCACTATTAGATTCCTAAGCTATGATGAGGATTTAAAAAGCTCGCTCCCTCCCTTAACGCTCTCATTAGAGAGAAACACTTGGAAAGGTGAGTGTGTGTTTATGTGTGTACATTATGCAGGTGAAGGCGAGCATTCAATCATGATTGAATGTTATTTTAGCATTGATGGGTTTATCATAGATAATAGAGGCTGTTGGTCCGATAATATAAATACATTCAGGAGCATGAATTTTCATAATTGTGGTTTAAAACATAGAAGTAGCTGTGCAAGAAATTAAGACTTAAAGCAGAGGCTTTAGTAACTGCTACCGTTTAGCTGTTTACTGTGTTTACTGCTTGTGTGAAATGGCACAAGACAAACAAAGACCTTAGAGTAGAATGATGGTGGCGGTGACAGTGTGTATGCGTCCTTATAGATGTGTAGACGCAGCATTAGAATGATGACTGCGTTTTTCACTGCTTTCTGGAGCCAGTGCTTGGATTTCCATATACGGTTTGTGTCTCTATGGGGTTTATGATCCACATACAGCTGACCTCTGAGTACAAACATGTCAGAGGAGATGGATTCACGCAGGCTGTCTCTCCTTTTTGGGTTATTTAGACCAGCACAGATCCTTTGCCGGCTTTTACAGCTTCCACTCCGTTAAACCTCCCTCCAGCTCAGATTCGTCAGAATTAATTATTCACTAAGCCCACAAAAATGTATGATTAGTAATTATGAAAAATCTGGTCGGACAATATATATAGTTGGTATTATTAGTCACACTTATGAATATGAGCTAAACCTGTGTGACACAGGTCTCAACAGGTTCCACACTTTACTGTAGACGACACTGAAATCAGACTTGAACATTGGATTGATCCATGTTGCAGTTCTGATCTTTACAGTAGCTCCACACGCTGAGGAAAAGCCTGAACCTGCAGGAGACGGAGGGACTCGTCACATGACAAATGTCACTTTCTTCCAGTTTGCTGACGCTCTATCGCGGAATGGGAAGGGTCCAGTTCACGCGATCCGGCGGAACCTCCACAATGTTCTTCCTGTGGAGCCTCTGTCTAGGTCTGCTCTGGTCTCAACACACCACTGCCTCAGATAAAGGTACTCTCACGCTGCAGGTCTTGTGCTCTGTGAACGCGTACAAATGCAAACAATATCACTGAGCGCTGCTTTCGTTCCACCAGCGGTGTCAGTGACGTGCAACCAAACGGTGGAAGTTCAGGCCGGAGAAGCCGTGACACTAAACTGCAGCATTCACATGGCTTTGGACGGTGATTGCGCCGGTTTTATGTATAGGTGGTACAACACCAGTGGCCTGGTACCGTGTACCGACGGCTCCGCGAAATACACCTGTGGATGGAATAATCGGACCTACGTGTCACTGATCCTCTCAGATGTGATGGAGCAGGAGAATTACACTGTTAGCATATTCACAGACTGTGGCCTGGATGAAGCCTCTGTCTCTGTGTGGGTGAAACGCCCCGACTACAACACTAATGGTGAGTTTTCACTTTCTTTTCTTAGATGTTTGCTATTATTACTACTGTCAGTTTGAAAGAAGTGAAAGTTGACTTGTGTTTCCCAACGATAGAAATCTTTCCTTTTTTCCAGGTCAAGTTGAATCTAAAGGAAACAGCATCGCTACACAGAAATGTAACACGTGGGTCCAATTATTGGTTGTTATTTGCGTCCTCTGTGTTGTTGTAGTTGTTGGACTTTTACTATATAAAAAAAAGTGCAAAGACGAGATACGTGAAAACCTCATCTCTTGATGTGCATAAAGGCGACAGGTGGTTATAATATGAAGCCCGTGTTAACAATATCATAAGTATTACCTGTGTTAACGAACACATGAAAAACCTCTGTTAAACAGCTTTGTGTGCTGCTGCCAGCCCAGGAGGTTGTGTGATTGTCTGCCTGCATGGTACATGTGGGCCTGTGATGGACAGGCGGCCTGCCTGGGCCACGCCTGGCTAAGCCCCGCCCCCTCACTCATTAGGGAGCCTGCTCGTCTGGTTTTACATTCAAACACTGTGACTTCTCCACTACCAGAGAAAAATGAGTTTGTGTGCATTAATCTATGCATTATTGTAACATGAACTTATCTGAACATGCACCCGCTGCTTTATCTCCATGAGTAATAAAGTCTCTCTGTGTGAAACGGCTAGTTTTGCTTGAGTTACTGACTGAGTCGTTCTCTGTGCCCTTTGTCCTGTTTTCTGGCCATTTGCCAAAAGGAAGGCTTGTGTTTTACTGTTATCAATTACGCCGTCAACATTTGGCAAACGATTAAGCCCTTCTTTCGCAATAATAAGAAGGAAGTTTACTTCCAAGGAACTGTAAAACAACTGAAAGTGTTAACATGCCAGACATTTCTAAACATTAAACGTGTTGAAAGGAATGTAGGCAA
The DNA here is from genome assembly GCF_900634795.4 of Betta splendens. NCBI lineage: Eukaryota > Metazoa > Chordata > Actinopteri > Anabantiformes > Osphronemidae > Betta > Betta splendens. Next base: position 5,587,446 of record NC_040898.2, on the reverse strand, counting down.
TGTGCATAATCAGACATTAAGAAGTTGTATATTATTAAATAAATGTATTATTATTTAAGTTATTAACACTTTATTCATCTAGGACACTTACAACATCATAAAAAACTCTAATTGAAAACCAGGATGTGATTGTAGCTACTGTGCAGAAAGAATCTTTGGAGCTTAAATATTAGAAAAATGAATGTAATTAATGAGTGACTAACAGGTTTGCTACGCAATGAAGGTCAATGCCATGATTGATGGCATGAGGCTTTGGCTCCCTCCCTGTGCATGAATGCTGCTGCGGCTGCTATTGAATTGCATTATGTTGTAAAAGTAAGTGATTAAAAGCATAGTTATATAACACCATTCACTTTTCCCCAGACAGCTGAAAAGTCAGACGCACATGGGGGAGTTGGGAATCACAAGCAGACGCTGGCCTGACGATCAGAACAAGCAGCTTTAAGGTCAATAGGTCAGACATGTACTTATCAGCTTGGGCATAAGTCTCTGCAAGCTTGTCTCTGCCACAAAGCTGTGTGTTCGGCCCCCTCCTCTATTCCTGGGCAAATACAACGCACAACGATCTTCGATGCACCTAATGGAATCCTTTCATCAACCAAGCAAAGTGGGAGTCAGTCTCTCCGTCACCCTTGTATGTAGATGTGCTGCTGGTTGACTTGAGTTATTTATGATGGAACACGCCTCGTGAGCAACAAGTGCTGCACACGTCTGACGTACTGTAACGGAGCACGACTCTCTCACCCACACACAGCTGACACAGTCACTGTCACATTTCCTCTGTACACCACACGGTTCCTTTTGAGAACTGCTGAGGCTGAGTGTCAGTCAGTCAGACAGACAATCAGACACACAGGCAGGCTTGATGCCAGGTCGAGGTGTAGGAGCTCGTGTGCAGCCCAGTTTGCAGGATGAAAAGCCACTGGTGGAGCTGTGTGCTGGGGTTAGTCTGCATGGCTGCTGAGGTCGCGCACAGCACCTGGACAGGTGAGTGAGCGTGTGCGCGCGCGTGTGTGTTAGATTGAATTAGAGTACAATTCCTGAGCTCCCATGAGGTTGAAACAAATCTGTGTGAAGGGATGCAGAGACAGGACGGGCACGTTTTAATTTAAGGTGGCCAAAATGTGAAGATGTTCAAAGATGAGCGTGAGTCATGTTTTCCTGTTTGCATGCAGCCTTATCCTGTTTGCGTCTTCTAGAGCAGTGAGCGAAGGTGACTTGTAATTGGTAATTTACTTTAATTAACCGTTACGAGAAAAATCCATTTAAATCCTGATCCTTTAATTACACAGCTAAGAAACCTATAGTATTCGTAACTCTTGTTCTGAAATGAAATTGTATTGTTGTTTTTTATACAACAACTAGACAGCTTTGTAGCTTTTCAAATCGCAAACATGAAAAGCAGGAAGCCACTAATTTACATGTATAAATATTAACTCTGCTGTAAAATATAAAAATCCACCTAAATAAAAATTCACTTTCATCTTGTGCTTTTAACGCTGGTCTTCATATCACTCATATCATAAGTATTACCTCTCTGCCTGAATCCACTTCAGTGCACTGGGCTTGATGTTCATTACCATCTATCTCTCATGCAGTTCTCCAAAGTCCCGCTTCCACCCATCGCGCAAAAGTCAACTCCTCTGCTGAGATCAAATGCTCCACATCCTCAACAGAAGTGATGGGGCTCTGCCTGCGTAGGAGATTCCACAGCAAAAGGGACATTGTGTTCCTGTCCCTAAACAAAGGAGAAGTAATGAAAGATACTACGGCTACAGAATTTAAAGGGCGAATTCAGGTGACTCCGAACAGGAATGTCAAGCAGGGCATTGAGCTGACCCTGCAACTGTCCCTGCTGCAGCTCGAAGACACAGACTTGTATTACTGCGAGTGGAATTCTCTTGACTCACAGTCGATGCAGGAATCCAAGTCCAGCAATGGAACCATTTTGATCGTCAGGGGTGAAAAAAAGCTTCATTTGACTTAAAAAAATTTGAATGCATGTGTCAGAAGGCTGTTTCTGTGTCTACCCCCAAAATAATTCTCGCCTCTGATGCCTCACCTTCAGAGTTTGATGCCCATGAAGAATGCGAGTCCAAGCTGCTGGATCACGTCCTGATTTCCTTAAGTGCGGCTGCATTAATTTTCCTACTGTTTTTTTGCATTGGAACGATGATTCTGAAATGCCCAAGAGTAAGTATGAACCAATCCTTGTCTCATAAAAGCAAAGGGAAAACCACTATGGCAAAGATACAATATTGTCTGTGTTTCCCTGCAGTTCAAGAAGCGCTTCAGACCGGCCAGGGTCATAACATCAAACAGACCGAACAGGCCACAACACGTGTGTCCTCAGCGGAGCAACCAGCATTACCCTTACTGGATAACGACTGAAGATAACCTGGACTACAGGGACATTCTGTAATGATGACATGATAAGGGACAAGTATTCATTGGAAAACTGGTCTCAACTATGAAGTCAATATAAGATAGCAGTATACAGGGGACATCTTTAACAGCTAGCCCTCTTTTGTTTTTCTGCTCTTCGTTTCCTTTTACAAATAAATCTGCCTTTGTATGTATCTGTCATTAGGTGCATGTACCACATCCTGACACGCGCGTGGGTTACAGGTGTGATGCACAAGATTGTTGAAGAAAAGTGCAATGCAACTTTTTTTTGCTCTGTGAAATGCAACGCAGTTGGCTTGTTAATTTTGCATCTTGTTTCCTTTGGCCAAATGTGAACTATTGTTTTGTATCTGTTCAGGTGTCTAATGAGCATTAAAGCCATGATCTTAGCAGTTGTGTTTTATTCTGCGAGCAGGGTGTTTTGAAAAAAGCTTGGCTGAGACCTTTGAAAATGAAGGCGTCGGGTCTTTAACACAAGGCAAATGCTAAACATAACGGACGAAGGGAAGTGAGCATACGCGATTATGCCCAAGCCTTAACAGCTTCTACTGATGCTGGAGATAGTAGAGACCTGAAGATAGTGTGTGGCATTTAAAAAAACTAAAAAGGTTTAAAATATATGAAATGCAAAATCTAATCAAATACAATATCTATCTTAATTTGTGGTGAAATAGGACCAAAGTCAGTAGCGGTGTTTTTTCCAAATAAAATGTATTCTGGTTTTAGCTTCATTCAAAAGAAGAAAGTTTTGAGCCATTCGGGATTTGATGTCACTCAAACAGAGAAGAAGTTTTTTGAAATGAGGCAAGTTTTGAGTGGAAGACAGATTTGACTGTTGTTTGTGTAACAAGCAAGCTTTTCTAGTTTTTTCGAGTTGAAGCTTCTTCAGCAGCTGTTATGAGGCTAAACTAATTCTATCTGCGGTTATTCAAATTATCTTTAATGTTGAAACTTGAACTATAGTAGAGTTTAAAGATGTGGTGTGAGATGGTGAATGTGTGAATATTTAGCGTACTGCAGGAAGTTCAAGAACTCAATAAGTCCTAATAGTTACCAATTTTTGAGGATTATTTTTAAATACCACACTGATTCACACTAACTCAGTTTCATTACAAAATAAAGCTCACACAAACTGATGATTTATTGGGTAACAGAACCTTGGAGGTAAAACATAAAAGTTGTGGAAACAGCCTAATTAAATCTGTGTACAGTACAGTAGGTTATTATTCTATGGAACTATCGGACTGAATTGTTGGTTTTCGACGGACTATTTATGATGTAACTCAATGTGCGGTCTTAAAAACAGTCCGTTTATATTATTCAGCTATAACGGCGATATGCTTGATTTTATTGAAACTTAAAACATGAATGGTAAAGTATGTAGAGTAAAGCAGTGATGTTATGATAAAACATTCCGTTGGCATTTGTAAATGTAGCATAAACGTTAGCTTTAGCTAACAAGCGATTTACATCCTGAAGAACTACAGAGGAAAGATAAGCGTTTCCACATTGGAGTCTGCTCTCAATCCCACTGACGGACCAAAACTCACAGCACAGCCAGATTAACCCGTTGTTAAATAAACAGGAAATCGAGAGGCTGGATTTAGCAACATTAACTCTAGGTTCTGACACGTTGTTTTGTAAATATGAGAGTCCGAAACGCTAAACTGCTGTTTTCCGAGTTGAAGTTGTGGACTTCTGGAAGGAGTTCATGGATGAATCGCCTACATGATGGTGAGAAGAAGCGTCAAGTCTACTTACATTATTCTCTTTACTTAATCCGTAAGATTCCAGTTCTAGTTTTGCTGTTTGTAGAACCATGCGCGAAACCTAATACGAACTTTGGTCAATTTTAAGTTGTCTACTTCTCTTATTGGCAATGCGATGTTTTTTTCATTTAATTCCGACATGCAGATTAACAAACTGACTTTACCCAGGCATTCGGCACATGGGACATCTAAAGTAGCGCATATGTAAAAAAAAAAGACTATAGATTGGTAAAAGCTTATACCTGACCCAGTAGCTCTTCTTTAAGGCATAGGCATAACCTGTGATCCTGCTCATTACTTGGTGTGTAGGTGTGAGTAGATGCGGGAAAGCTTCGTTTTCCTCCTGCAGCCCAAAGGTGTGTGTTGTTGGAAGCGGTCCAGCTGGTTTCTACACAGCTCAGCATCTGATCAAGGTAGGTGCTGTTTAATACATGTTGATCAATATAGACACTAGATCTACTGCATATGATTAATATCTTACTCACACTTTAAATCATTAATCTAGTGATGCTTTAATATAGTAACATAAATCTGTGGACAGGAATAAAATATATTACTACGAAGCCCTTTAATACTGTGCTATTATTAAAACAATCACAGTGAGAGGGAATTTTGCTCACTGATTAGAAACAATGACTAGAATGGCCCCATACAGATTTTTCCTAACGTCTGTCCTGAAGGAGGTGTAGTTGTAAAACAGGGAGGGGTTCTTGAAGATCAGGGGTTTGAAAACCTCTGGCCTAATACGCCCTTAAAATACAATACACAAGGAATGGAACCTGGGTTCAAAGAGGAATAAGTAGTAGCAGTAAGTTCGAGGAACAGAAATCAAGCACAGACTTGTATGCAAACAGCAGCCTCACTGACAAGTGTTTTTTTTCTGTTCCTATTTGCATTTTAACAAAAAAGTTTTTACACGTGTTTTTGTTAAAGCTTTTTGCACTGTGGCTTTGAGCTGATGTCTTTTAAATAGAAGCTTAAATGTTTAGAGATAATGTGTAGAGATATTCTAATTTGTTTGCAGTAATTAAAGTAGCAAAGTAGTTATATTAAAGTTTGAAGTAGTTTTAATAGTACATTCAAAGATTTTTAATAGTACACTCAAAGTTTTTAAAAGCGTTTTAAAACTTTAAAAGTATTTACATACATATATATATTTGTTTCCTGGCCTCCAGGCACGTCAAGATGCCGAGGTGGACATCCTTGAGCGGCTGCCTGTCCCCTTTGGCCTGGTCAGGTTTGGAGTGGCTCCTGATCATCCTGAAGTTAAGGTCTCTTCCCCAATTTGTGTTGTGTCAAAAAGTGTTAAAGAGCAAAACACTGAACAGGTTATGAACATAAACATGCTTTAAAAAGTTTGCACCCGGCTAGTGATTCGAACCTTTGCATACTTAGTTTAATCCTGACCTGGTTTTTACAGCATAATCCCTATCCCTTAATCAGCTGATGATTTGTCAACGAAATGCTAGTGAATAATGACAATCTATTGTATTTTCCAGTAGTTAAACATTTAATAATAATATGCATTCTATTTGTCAGACTTGTCTTTATTTCTTAATTTTTCTTCCAGAATGTCATCAACACATTCACACAGACAGCCCAGCATCCACGGTGCAGTTTCTACGGTAACGTGAACGTAGGCAAGGATGTCAGCATTGGAGAACTGCAGCAAGCTTATCATGCAGTAGTACTGGTAAGAGCCATTAAAACACAGAACACCAGCTGCACTGTGATAGTGTTTAAACATCCTTATGGATTTGAATCTATGGCAGAGTTACGGGGCAGAGGGAAACAGGAGTATGGGTGTACCAGGAGAAGACTTGCCTGGTGTGTACTCTGCCAAAGACTTTGTGGGATGGTACAATGGGCTGCCCAGCTGTCGGGAGGTAAACCTTAGCTTTACAATACTAGCTCAATTTTAATCTAGACAGTGTTGCTGTACGGCATCTAGAACTATCATCACAGAGTAATATACTCTGCTACTTCCTGTGTCCCTTTGTTATCATTGTTCTGGATTCTGTATTATTATGTTTTTCCAGCTGCAACCAGATCTGAGTTGTGAAACAGCAGTCATTCTGGGACAAGGCAATGTGGCCTTGGATGTAGCAAGAGTTCTGCTTTCGCCCATTAACATTTTAAAGGTGAGAAGAGCACAACTTTAAGCGAGGAGGTAAGCATATGCCATAAGCAAAGCAACCCTTAGTGTAGAGTGGGAGGCAATAAAAGAGACCTGTGCAGGTGCTTTTTTAATGTGAATTGATAATGGAAACTGTCACAGTACCTAACAAAACAGGTCCCTTTTATCCAAATTGGGAAGACACTAGAAATATGTTTTGTACACCTTAGGGATACATTGTTGGTTTCATAAATGTAATATTAGTGGCAGAAGGTGACTAGATTGCATCTCATGTATAATAAAACTATGCAATCAAAAGCTGGTGTAGACAAACAAATCAATCAAAATCAATTAGTGTACATTTTAAAGTGATGCAGGGACTTTTGCTAACAGAACTTTTTGAAACCACTTACTTTGGTGTAAAGTAAACAATGTACATTAATGAGGAGCTCTCAGCCTCCCACAGTTGACTGATAAACATCTTCAATTAACACAAGGCTGAATGGGTTTTGTTTGGATGAAGTCAAAATCCTGATCGCTGCGCACACCAGGAACATGTCATCCTTACAGATACTATTTAATGTGTCCTGTTTACTTACAGAACACTGACATTACCCAACCGGCCCTGGACTCTCTGGCAAAAAGCCGGATCCGCAGGGTGCTGATCGTTGGCAGGAGGGGGCCCGTACAGGTTGCTTGCACAATCAAGGTCAGTCTCCGTCTCAGGCAGGGTGTACATCTAAGACGAGGAGGAAACCAGATACCGATCTCTCTGCCTTAACCACTGTCTTGTTACAATTTTCTGCTGACCTACATTAAACCAGACAAAGCAATCAGATTATTTACAAAAGATTTGCAAGCCACTGTGTAAAAACTTTACAAAAAGGAACACATTACCAGTCTAAATGACTTAAAAAGCTGTCAATCTATTTTATTATTTGTTAGAGAGAGAAGACCACAGCCTGAGTCCCTGTCAGTTAAGATATTTTCCAAAATGTAATCATATTTTTGTGTATTTAACCCAGTCATGTTCCCTTCTTGAACAGGAGCTCAGAGAAATGGTGAATCTGCCCGGAACCACACCTGAGATGGTAGCAGCGGATTTCCAAGGTGTCGCAGAAGCTCTTAAAGGTAGAAGTACAATGTAGCTAAGGCTGCAGGTCTTTTTAATGGCTTTTAAGCAATGAGTCCTAATGAAGCTGCGGTTTCTACAACTTGGGTAATAAAAACATGAGTTGACCGGGTAGGTTGAAAATAGTATAAGCACATATGAGAAATGTGACTAATGCAGAGCCAGCTGAAAATGTCATACGGCAGGAAGACTGTGGTTAACTGCCGGAACATGCCTCACTGAGGCCTATAGCTCATGTTCAAAGAGCTAAATGGAAACTGACAACTGTTGAAAGGTCTGCTGTCTGTTTGTGTGCAAGAAATTAGTCGACACAGCACCATCCTCATCCTCATGGACTAATGGCCTGCCTTCGTCCTCCCTTGATATGACATTGGACTAATCATGTTTAGTCCTGTGCTGATAGGAGCCTCCTGGCCTCGTTTCATGGCCGCTCGTAGGGACCTTGATGTTCATCAGTCAGACGCTTCAAGCGGCGCGTGACAGAGACGCTTCAATACGATGGTTTGAGCCTGCTCTGTTTTTAGTACTGAGACGCTTGAACTGCCAGTGACAATATTAGTTCTGCAGAAGTGATAGATGGTCCTTTCTGCGCCTCAGAAGTCACTTACAGGAAATTCAAAGATCAGCAAGATTTAATAATGTTAGAAAAAAACCTGCAGGTTTCACAGCCTCCTTTTATTTGTGTCTGTGGTAACTGCACACATGAATGTTCATACTTTTTGCACAATTGCATTTGCACAATGTTTTGCACATATTACTGAATTGTAAATGTGCTTAAAAATATTGCACACAATGACAAAGTTAAAGCACATTTAAAAGTAAATAATAACACTTTTTTAGTCTTCTGGCTCAAAAAAAACAAAATTGTGACTGTACACAAATTCATGCACATTCACAAAATGCTTTTGTAGGGTTTTCTCTAGCTTTGTGAGTTGGCTTTGTGAGTCGTGGAAGCCTATACACAATAGGTGAGAAGTGAACAGGACACACATCACACCCTGCTTTAGCAAAGAGTGTGACAACTATTTAGTGGATGTCAGTTTGCATGTGTTGATTCATGGGCTTCCTAAATTATCAATATTTTGACACAGTATTTTGACTGTTGCTAATAAGTTTATAGTATAATGTAATTTGGATTGAATTCAAGTTTGGACCTTCTTAGTCTAAATGATAAAAAATGTACTTAATTTGCCACAGTATTATTTTTAATGTAAGGATGTATACACACTTTGTGTGTATAATATTTTAAAGATGAATCAATTAAAATGTAGAGGAATGATCCCAAAGTGGACAAGCATTTCAATCTGAACTGAATTTCTACTTTTCAGATTTGCCAAGGCCCAGGAAACGTCTGACGGAGCTGATGTTAAAGACAGCCCTGGAAACCCCAGGAGAGAAGGAACAGGAGAGAAGGAGCAAGGCGTCCCGGGTCTGGGGCCTTCGATTCTTCCGGAGTCCCATTGAAGTCCTGTCTGACCCGGGTCACCACAAAGTAGCCGGCATCCGGCTGGCTGTCAACAGGGTTGAGGTAAATCGTGTCTTGGGTTCTTGATGTGCATTAGCCATGGTATTAGTACATCAGCTGCTTTTGCTCTGTGTGACCAGGGTTCAGGGGAGGGAGCCCGGGCAGTGCTCACTGGAAAAGTGGAAGAAGTGTCCTGCGGCCTGGTCATTAGCAGCATTGGCTACAGGAGCCTTCCCATCGATCCATTAGTGCCTTTCGACTCACACAAAGCCATCATCCCAAACACTGTGGGCCGTGTTCATCAGGCTCCAGGTACTGCCCTGTGTTTGTGCTCAACTCTCGTAGATCATCAAGCAGTGACTCATCCGTACTGTATGCATTTCTTTCTAGGCTTATATTGTAGTGGCTGGGTGAAAACGGGCCCCACTGGGGTGATCGCCACCACGATGAACAACAGTTTTGACACTGCACGATCCTTGGTGGAGGACATGGACTCAGGAAGCTTAGATGTGTCATCTGCCAAGCCTGGTTCACAGTTTATTACTGCTCTGCTGGAAAACAGAGGTAATCCACATTCTTCTAGCATCATCTGACCTGAGTGTTTACTGTGACTTTAAAATAGTAGTCTGTGGATGAATGTCTGTGTGTCTGTGTCTTTGACATAAGCAGCATTTTTTTGGGGGGAGGTAAATCAAATGGTTTCAAATAAAGACCAAATTTCGTCAGAGACTGCATGGAACTTCAGAGAGATGCAAATCAGTGTCAGAGATGCGGTAGAACATTAGAGACGACTTCAAAACGACACTAAGCTTCAATAAGAGACAGAATGAAAAAAAATGTGTCAAACAGGAGTCACAGGCTGAGCAGCTGTGATGTGTGGGGACACAGTGATTTGTCACTAAGGTTAACAAAGGGGTGCATGTGTGATGAGTCGTATTTGCCCCACAGCACCAACCCCAACTCTATTATTTCTGCATTGCTCACAGTCAGAATTTTTAACTGAATAGCCGAAACATTTTTTAAAACTGCTCTTAAGCCTCTCAATACAGTTTGTGTTTCGTTGTGTGCAGGTGTGAAGCCAGTGACCTTCTCCGACTGGGAGAAAATCAACAGCGTGGAGGTGAGAAGAGGTGAGGTTAACGGCAAACCCAGAGAAAAAGTCCTGACCGTGGAGGAAATGCTGCAATTGGCTCGAGCGTAAGCGCCAGCGACACCGAGCACAAAACAGCATTAGACAATAGTTTGTTTCTGTCTTATTGTATAAATCTTATAAATCTGAGTTTGCAAATTCCAATTAAAGCACTGCATTATGTACCTCTTGTACTGTATTACCTCATAATGGCAGAACTGTATATTGACTGAAGATTTTATAGATAACATTTATATAATTTGAATGCATAATAAATTATACCTATATGCCGTTTCGACTCAAGTCATTTCTGCAGCCAGACCCAGAACTCATCACTGGAAGCCGCAGGTAGACAACTAGGCCAATGCTGTTCTGAGCTTTATGCCTTTGTCTGCACTGCCCCCAAGGAGCCAACATGATTATTACAGCATCTGGGAAAACCGGACAGCGTTTCACAGTATTAACCAAAGCAGGTACCTGACAAATTGAACATTCCTGTTCTGTACAGCCATTCATGTCACACGGTTGCTGGCAATCAGGTGTGATCCTCCCAGTCTTTAGAGATGATTCTGCACCGCTGAAGCTTGATCAGCAGGTTTTACCAAATCCATTGGATATTTTGTCACATCATGGCGGTGTATGTCAGACAGCATCAGAAACACTCCACAGATTAGCCTGTTTTAAGTACATTATATTCATTACACTGATATTTTTCATTGGAGCAGTGCCAGAGCCTGTTCGACTCCATGCCACAGCGCATTGCTGCAGTAATTCAGGCAAAAAGGAATCCCAACTAAGTATTGAGAGCTACACGTGCTCATACTTTCCAGTTGGCAAGGACTTTTCTATGTCCTTTTAGTAAAGCTTTCATTTATATTTGGAGTTACTTCCTTCCTATGTAAGAAGTCATTGCTTTACTATTTCACTAACACTTAACATGGCAAAAAATTAACTGAAGTAGTCCGGCTACACATGTACATGTAAAGATAAAAATGATTCATCTTAGGTTTATTCAAAGCTGGTACATAATAGATGACAATTTAAACTGTGACAAAGCGACCATCTAAGATCCTGCTGGTTCCTGGTGGTGATGTATGAGGAAAAGTCTTTACTATGCTTCACACAGTCATGAAGTCACATACGAGCTGGTTGTGGATTTAAGAGATGGCGTCGTGTTCAAGTTCACCCGAGCCTTCAGTGGACGTCAGCAACGCTAGTTGTATTGAGAAAACCATTAATACACTGATTAAAAAAAAAAAAAAAAAAAAAAAAGTCAATTACAGACCATTTTAAACCAAAAGTCATTTTAGAGCCCATGAAACAGTGCCCTTTATTTAAAGTATCAACCTAAAACACTTTAGCACATTGTAAAAAAAGGTACAAATGAAGGTTGCATGTTGTTGGGAGCATTTAAGAAACACTTACTGTTGGAGTAGTGACCCAACCTGGACTCCAGAGTTTCAAGTACGACTTTAAGAGAGTCAATGCTACTAAACTCTGCAAAGACAAAAAGGAGTTAATGTGAGAAAAAAACAGCAAAACAACCACATCCATTGTTACCAGTCATCCTCCAACACTCACCATTGTCAAGGGTTTGACTTGTTTCACCAAGAGGCACAGAGAAACCTGTGGACAGTACAAGAACAATCATGTGGTCTACTAGAACATGACTACAGCCTTACGCACAGCTTGAACACAAGGAGCTGACCAACCTTTGGAGAACCACACAGCCAACACACAAAGAACCAGGACACCTGCAGATCCCATCGCTCCAGACACCAACTGAACACTGGGCCAGTGCTGCAGCAGGAGGTTTAAGTACAGGCGTTCATGAAGGCGACACAGCTGCTGGTAATCACCTCTAACTGGCCTCTTCTTCTTTTCAGTTTTATTTCTGGTCAGTATCATCTGTATGGTGCAATTACCACCATCTACTGGACCGTAAGATTCTTTTCACCTGCTTAAATTATATCTAATTTTATTTTTTTGCTTTGTCTGAGTTGACCAGTTGATAACATTCACCAATTCCATCCCATAACCTAAACATTCTGTTCTTGCCCTAAATGCCTCTCAACTAAATTCACTTCACCACAGCAGCAGGGGACACAGATGTTGGTATTCTGAGTGGATGTCACAAAACCAAGATGAGGGATTTTCCTTATATGCTGGTTAAAGTTATCCATTGAAAATGTCGGATCAATTTAATCCAATACCAGCAAACATACCATGAAGATTTATTCTGGTTGCTGCTGTTGTGATATAATGCCTATTCTGGTTTCATTTTGCCTCCAGAGCCAGTTAGAGGTGATTACCAGCAGCTGTGTCGCCTTCATGAACGCCTGTACTTAAACCTCCTGCTGCAGCACTGGCCCAGTGTTCAGTTGGTGTCTGGAGCGATGGGATCTGCAGGTGTCCTGGTTCTTTGTGTGTTGGCTGTGTGGTTCTCCAAAGGTTGGTCAGCTCCTTGTGTTCAAGCTGTGCGTAAGGCTGTAGTCATGTTCTAGTAGACCACATGATTGTTCTTGTACTGTCCACAGGTTTCTCTGTGCCTCTTGGTGAAACAAGTCAAACCCATGACAATGGTCAGTGCTGGAGGATGACTGGTAACAATAAATGTGGTTGTTTTGCTGCTTTTTCTCACTAACTCCTTTTTGTCTTTGCAGAGTTCAGTAGCATTGACTCTGTTAAAGCCCTACTTGAAACTCTGGAATCCAGGTTGAATCATCAGCCCAACAGTAAGTGTTTCTACAATGCTCCCAACAACATGCAACCTTCATTTGTACCTTTTTTTATATTGTGCTAAATCTTTTTAGGTTGACCCTTTTTAATAAAAGGGTAGTGTTTCATGGGCTTTAACATCAGTTTGGGTTTAAAACTGTGTATCTGAGGTCCAGAGCAGCATGTGGCTGTGTAGAAGTTGGACATGCTTTTAAATCCATGTCTGGTTTTTCTTCCAGTACAGCTAGCGGCGCTGACGTCCACTGAAGGCTCTGGCAGCTTGGACACGACTCAGTCTCCTGACTTCTCAACCAGTTCCCACTTGGTTCAATGACAAATGGCTGCAGCAAGTAAAGCCTCCATCCTGGGCCCTCCAACGACCAGGAACCAGCAGGATCCAAGATGGTCACGTTGGGATGTTTTAAACTGACTGGGTCACAGGTCTAGCAAGATGTCTGATGTCTGCCAAGCTTTGAATAAAACTCTAAAATGATCTTTTTGTATCTGTAGAATCTTTGAACTGTACACTACGTCCTGTTAGTCTAAATCAACTGCTGAACTAGTCTAAGGCAAAAAACCCAAACCCTGACTTTCTACATTTCAACATGCATCTTAAACTTGTTTTGTGGATGGTCATAGTTTAAAGTCTATATGGGAAAGTACAGTACCCAAAGTTGCGTATTCTAAATTTTGCAACTGCCAGCAATTACTGTAAAATGACAATTCATTGTCTCTACATTTGGTAAAAGTTTATTCAAGAGATTAAGACAACTTGAATATTTGTCATTAGTTTATTTTTAAAGAAAGGAGTTCCAAACATCAGTTTAATTCCAACCTGATCCTTAAGTACTTTTAACTCTCTACATCCCAAGCTGACATTCAATGTGAGATCTAGATGCAGTGGGATCCTTATTAGACTGCACTAAGCCCACTGTGTCTCCAAAGGGTTAGTGCTTTGTTTTGATTTACAGCTATATAAATAAAATTTAATTCTATTCTTATATTGTGTGTGGGAGCTTACTAGTGCGGAGACGACAAGCCCTTTCCAGCTCAACATTCTTCTTGTTCAACACCTCCCTTCTCTCCTTTGCTCCTCTTGGGTTGATAGTATGGCAGACCGATGTCCACCCACTCCTTCTGACCATACAGTGGATCAGATGTTTCAACGTAGCCCCTATAGGTCTTCCACGAGGTGGGTTTGTTCCTCGCCTCGGACTGTTATAGGTAACACGTGCAGCTGTAATACTTCGACTCCAGGTTTTTAACATCAATATCCTCATTTGGCATTGGACCTAATGGAGGGACCCGTCTGAACAAATATTCAAGTTGTCTTAAACTATTGTCTGTTCCTAAACGTGGAGACCACTGATTTGGTCATTGCTTTGCTGGCAGGTGCAGAGTTTATGGCCATCCACATAATTTGAATCTGTATGTTAATTTGTAGAAAGTATGAGGGGTTTTGCTTTAGTAGTCTAGCAGTTGATTTAGACTAACAAGTAGTTTACAGTTCAAAGATTCTACAGATGCAAAAAGAGATAATTTTAGAGTTTTATTCAAAGCTTGGCAGACATCAGACATCTTGCTAGACCTTTGACCCAGTCAGTTTAAAACATCCCAACGTGACCATCTTGGATCCTTCTGGTTCCTGGTCGTTGGAGGGCCCAAGATGGAGGCTTTACTTGCTGCAGCCATTTGTCATTTAATCAAGTGGGAACTGGTTGAGAAGTCAGGAGACTGAGTCGTGTCCAAGCTGCCAGAGCCTTCAGTGGACGTCAGCGCCGCTAGCTGTACTGGGAAAAAAAGCAAAAGATGGATTTAAAAGCATGTCCAACTTCTACACAGCCACATGCTGCTCTGGACCTCAAATACAGACCATTTTACACCCAGACTGGTGTTAGAGCCCATGAAACATTCCCCTTTTATTAAAAAAGGGTCAACCGGCCCCATGTTGTTGGGAGCATTTTAGAAACACTTACTGTTGGACTGATGATTCAACCTGGATTCCAGAGTTTCAAGTAGTGCTTTAACAGAGTCAATGCTACTGAACTCTGCAAAGACAAAAAGGAGTTAGTGAGAAAAAGCAGCAAAACAACCACATTTATTGTTACCAGTCATCCTCCAACACTGACCATTGTCATGGGTTTGACTTGTTTCACCAAGAGGCACAGAGAAACCTGTGGACAGTACAAGAACAATCATGTGGTCTACTAGAACATGACTACAGCCTTACGCACAGCTTGAACACAAGGAGCTGACCAACCTTTGGAGAACCACACAGCCAACACACAAAGAACCAGGACACCTGCAGATCCCATCGCTCCAGACACCAACTGAACACTGAGCCAGTGCTGCAGCAGGAGGTTTAAATACAGGCGTTCATGAAGGCGACACAGCTGCTGGTAATCACCTCTAACTGGCTCTGGAGGCAAAATGAAACCAGAATAGGCATTATATCACAACAGCAGCAACCAGAATAAATCGTCTTGGTAACTTTGCTGCTATTAGATTGACTTGATCTGACATTTGTATGGATAACTTCAACCAGCATATGTGGATATATATGTATCCCTTGTTTTGTGGCATCCACTCAGATCACCAACATCTGTGTCCCCTGCTGCTGTGGTGAAGTGAGTTTAGTTGAGAGGCATTTAGGGCAAGAACACAATATTTAGGTTATGGGATGGAATTGGTGAATGTTATCAACTGGTCAACTCAGAAAAAGCAAAAAATAAATAAAATTAGATATAATTTAAGCAGGTGAAAAGAATCTTACTGAACTACGGTCCAGTAGATGGTGGTCATTGCACTATACAAATGATACTGACCAGAAATAAAACTGAAAAGAAGAAGAGGCCAGTTAGAGGTGATTACCAGCAGCTGTGTCGCCTTCATGAACGCCTGTACTTAAGCCTCCTGCTGCAGCACTGGCCCAGTGTTCAGTTGGTGTCTGGAGCGATGGGATCTGCAGGTGTCCTGGTTCTTTGTGTGTTGGCTGTGTGGTTCTCCAAAGGTTGGTCAGCTCCTTGTGTTCAACTGTGTGTAAGGCTGTAGTCATGTTCTAGTAGACCACATGATTGTTCTTGTACTGTCAACAGGTTTCTCTGTGCCTCTTGGTGAAACAAGTCAAACCCATGACAATGGTCAGTGCTGGAGGATGACTGGTAACAATGGATGTGGTTGTTTTGCTGCTTTTTCTCTAACTCCTTTTTGTCTTTGCAGAGTTTAGCAACATTCACTCTGTTAAAGCCCTACTTGAAACTCTGGAATCCAGGTTGAATCATCAGTCCAACAGTAAGTGTTTCTAAAATGCTCCCAACAACATGGGGCCTTCGGTTGACCCTCTTTTAATAAAAGGGGAATGTTTCATGGGCTCTAACACCAGTCTGGGTGTAAAATGGTCTGTATTTGAGGTCCAGAGCTGCATGTAGCTGTGTAGAAGTTGGACATGCTTTTAAATCCATCTTTTGCTTTTTCTTCCAGTACAGCTAGCGGCGCTGACGTCCACTGAAGGCTCTGGCAGCTTGGACACGACTCAGTCTCCTGACTTCTCAACCAGTTCCCACTTGATTCAATGACAAATGGCTGCAGCAAGTAAAGCCTCCATCTTGGGCCCTCCAACGACCAGGAACCAGCAGGATCCAAGATGGTCACGTTGGGATGATTTAAACTGACTGGGTCACAGGTCTAGCAAGATTTCTGATGTCTGCAAAGCTTTGAATAAAACTCTAAAATGATCTCTTTTTGTATCTGTAGACTCTCTGAACTGTAAACTACTTGTTAGTCTATATCAACTGCTAGACTAGTCGAAAGCAAAAAACCCCAAACTCTGACTTTCTACATTTCACATATGGTTTCACATTATATGGATTGCCATATCTGCAACTGCCAGCAAAGCAATGACTACAATGACAATCGATTGTCTCCACGTTTGGTAACTGTTTATTCAAGAGTTTGAGACCACTTGATTTGTAAGCTGTGTATTTTAAAGGTCCATACATCAACTGTTTTTTAATACACTAAATAATGCAAAATAATTTAACCTTTATGTCTCAATAAGGTGTATAACTCTTCATGTCAAAAAGCTCTGTAGATTGCCCACACGGCTGTATGAAAACATGCTTTAAACTCTCATCCACAACGATCTGTTTTAGGGGTGTGTCGCACGCATACTGTACAATGACAAAATCAATTGTCTTCACAGTTGATCAAAAGTTTGAGACAACTTGAATATTTGTTACTGGTTTATTTTAAAGTAATTAGTATTAAACATCTGTTTTAGTCTAACCTGATACTAAAGAAAATACATGATTTTTTTTCAAACTCTCACTCTACACTCCAAGCTGACATGCAATGTGAGACCTAGATGCAGTGGGATTCTTATAAGCCTGCACTACGCCCACTGTGTCTCCGCAGACTTAGTGAGCACCATTTTGGGTCAGCAGTCCTGGTGGATGATAGCAACGCCACCACTTTGCCCTCCATGGCCCTACTGGCAGTATAGGTGGGCAATCTGTTGGCTGTGTGGATGACTGTTGCATCTCTGGGCTCTCGGGAGGTGATGGTGGTGGCTGTCTCAGTTGAGTCAGTTTGATTGCCATAATGTACCTTGTCACTGCTGTCCTGGCAAACACAAATACGAAACAACACTTGAGGTAAAAATTAGGAGATGGGGAAAAGATCCCTGAAGATACCGTAGTGGTCTGCCAGACTCTTTACTTGAAAAGGACCTCACTTTTCTTTCAGGCTTCATGTACTCAATCCAGGGGAGTCTTAACTGGAGAAAAATGACATATATATAGACATATATATAAAATACATATATGTATTTTAATTCTATTCTGATATTGTGTGTGGGAGCGTACAAAAGCGAAGACGACAAGCCCTTTCCAGGTCAACATTCTTGTTGTTCTTCACCACCTCCCTTCTCTCCTTCACCACTCTGCTCCTCTCGGGTTGATAGTACGGCAGACCGATGTCCACCCACTCCTTCTGACCATACAGTGGATCAGATGTTTCAACGTAGCCCCTATAGGTCTTCCAGCAGGCGGGTTTGTTCCTCGCCTCCTCGGCATGTTTTAAGTAACGCGTAAAACAACATACAGTGTGCTGGTTGAAGTTATCCATACAAATGTCGGATCAAGTCAATCTAATACCAGCAAAGTTACCAAGACGATTTATTCTGGTTGCTGCTGTTGTGACTTAACGCTTATTCTGGTTTCATTTTGCCTCCAGAGCCAGTTAGAGGTGATTACCAGCAGCTGTGTCGCCTTCATGAACGCCTGTACTTAAACCTCCTGCTGCAGCACTGGCCCAGTGTTCAGTTGGTGTCTGGAGCGATGGGATCTGCAGGTGTCCTGGTTCTTTGTGTGTTGGCTGTGTGGTTCTCCAAAGGTTGGTCAGCTCCTTGTGTTCAAGCTGTGTGTAAGGCTGTAGTCATGTTCTAGTAGACCACATGATTGTTCTTGTACTGTCCACAGGTTTCTCTGTGCCTCTTGGTGAAACAAGTCAAACCCATGACAATGGTCAGTGTTGGAGGATGACTGGTAACAATAAATGTGGTTGTTTTGCTGCTTTTTCTCACTAACTCCTTTTTGTCTTTGCAGAGTTCAGTAGCATTGACTCTGTTAAAGCACTACTTGAAACTCTGGAATCCAGGTTGAATCATCAGTCCAACAGTAAGTGTTTCTAAAATGCTCCCAACAACATGGGGCCGGTTGACCCTTTTTTAATAAAAGGGGAATGTTTCATGGGCTCTAACACCAGTCTGGGTGTAAAATGGTCTGTATTTGAGGTCCAGAGCAGCATGTAGCTGTGTAGAAGTTGGACATGCTTTTAAATCCATCTTTTGCTTTTTTTCCCAGTACAGCTAGCGGCGCTAACGTCCACTGAAGGCTCTGGCAGCTTGGACACGACTCAGTCTCCTGACTTCTCAACCAGTTCCCACTTGATTCAATGACAAATGGCTGCAGCAAGTAAAGCCTCCATCTTGGGCCCTCCAACGACCAGGAACCAGCAGGATCCAAGATGGTCACGTTGGGATGTTTTAAACTGACTGGGTCAAAGGTCTAGCAAGATGTCTGATGTCTGCCAAGCTTTGAATAAAACTCAAATTATCTCTTTTTGCATCTGTAGAATCTTTGAACTGTACACTACTTCCTGTTAGTCTAAATCAACTGCTAGACTAGTTGAAAGCAAAAAACCCCAAACCCTGACTTTCTACATTTTAACATGGGTTGAAGTAGTTTTGTGGATGGTCATAGTTTAAAAAGGTACAGTACCCAAGGCTGCAAGTCCTAAAGTCTGCAACTGCCAGCAAAGCAATTACTGTTCAATGACAAAATCTATTGTCTCTACATTTGGTAACAGTTTATTCAAGGGTTTGAGACAACTTGCATATTTGTTAGCAGTTTATTTCAAAGACATTAGTTACAAACATCTGTTTTATTCCAACCTGATACTAAAAAGATTTTTTTTCCCAAACTCTCTACATTCCAAGCTGACATGCAATGTGAGATCTAGATGCAGTGTGGGATCCTTTTCAGATTACCAAAAAAAACAGTTTACCTTTTCCTACTCTGGTTGCACTACGCCCACTGTGTCTTCAAAGGCTTAGTGAGCACCATTTTGAGTCAGGTGTCCTGGTGGATGATAGCAACGCCACCACTTTGCCCTCCATGGCCCTAGAGGCAGTATAGGTGGGCAGTCTGTTGGCTGTGTGGATGACTGCTGCAGCTCTGTGCGCTGGGAAGGTGATGGCCTCACAGTCACTGGGCTCTGGGTGGGCGGTGATGGCCTCACGGTCACTGGGCTCTGGGTGGGAGGTGATTGTGGCCTTACTGTTGTTGGGCGCTGGGGTGGATGATAGCAATGCCACCAGTTTGCCCTCCATGGCCCTAGTGGCAATATAGGTGGGCAATTTGTTGCCTGTGTGGATGACTGCTGCAGCTCTGTGCGCTGGGAAGGTGATGGCCTCACGGTCACTGGGCTCTGGGTGGGCGGTGATGGCCTCACGGTCACTGGGCTCTGGGTGGGAGGTGATTGTGGCCTTACTGTTGTTGGGCGCTGGGGTGGATGATAGCAATGCCACCAGTTTGCCCTCCATGGCCCCAGTGGCAATATAGGTGGGCAGTCTGTTGGCTGTGAAGACTGCTGCATCCCTGAGGGCTGGGGTGACGGCCTCACGGTCACCGAGGGCTGGGGCGACGGCGGCGGCCTCACGGTCACCGAGGGCTGGGGCGACGGCGGCGGCCTCACGGTCACCGAGGGCTGGGGCGACGGCGGCGGCCTCACGGTCACCGAGGGCTGGGGCGACGGCGGCGGCCTCACGGTCACCGAGGGCTGGGGCGACGGCGGCGGCCTCACGGTCACCGAGGGCTGGGGCGACGGCTGGGGCGACGGCGGTGGCCTCACGGTCACCGAGGGCTGGGGCGACGGCGGCGGCCTTACTGTTGTTGGACGCTGGGGTGGATGATAGCAACGCCACCAGTTTGCCCTCCACGGCCCTAGTGGCAGTATAGGTGGGCAATCTTTTGGCTGTGTGGATGGCGGCCATGCTGTTGCTGGACGTGGAATCGATACTGGTAGCCATACTGTTGATGGGCTCTGGGGTGGTGCTAGTGATGTTGTCACCAGTCTTACTGGTGGTGATAGCAGTCCTGGAGGAGGTGTTTGGAAGGGGGGGCTGCTACACGTAAAGCAGGAACCTGATCCTTCAACATCACTGTCTTCCAGAAGCACTGAGAGAAAATTGTGTTTGATTAATAACAAAAATTGAGCTTTGTTGAATTGCTGTAGTTCGATTCTTACCAGTCAGTCGTGGTCCGTTATTGTGCCCATTTGCGCCATTACTTTCTAAAGAACCTGTGAACATTTGCAGACAATCAGACCATTTGCAGATCAGCAGCAGAGCACACTTAAAATGCCCTTCCTCTGATGTTCCTACAATGTGCAACATCATGCCATCTTACAAACAAAAAGGAAACAAAACCTTTTGCAAGCCAAATGGGAAAAAGTAAAAGCAGTAAGGCCCCGACAGCCGCCATCGCTTCAGTCACTCAAAGGTCAGGCTGTGGCTGCTGCATGACATTTAAGCAGGTTTGTTCATCTGGGCAGCAGCTGTTGCTGATCAGCTCTAATGGGCCGTGTCGCTTCCATAAGAGACCAGCTGAGATTTAGCTGACATTGTGTTCGAGTCCACTTCAGATAAATCAAATGCAGAGATCATTCAAAAGGCAAAGCAGTTCAGAAGTTTGTTCTAAGTAATAGTTCATTGTACAGTACAGTATCTGAAAATAGTCTTTTACAACTCAAGAGATTTTATAGTTGTATTTAATTCTGCATTTTGTGGGTTTCAAACAAAATGACACTTCTGATATTTTGTATGACCCTTTTCAGCTCTGTATATGCTGTTAGAGGAGATCTCCCAGCTAAATGCCACAACTATCACTGGATTTGATTAAATTTCTCAACAGTTGACTTGTCAAGAGTTTGTACTATCTAATCATGTATAGTTTTACATGGGATCATAATGAGGCTATGGTTTGGGTGATTTGCACCCATTTTAAAGATAAATAACTAAGATTAAAGCTTTAAATTAAAAACACACTAATGATTACATGCTATTCAGAAATGTAGTCCTACCATTATTGCACTTCAGTCAAAGGTTAAAAAGTCTTGGGCAAGCTCATATTAGCAATATGAACATAAATGCAACACCTTGAGTTGGTTTTACTATAGAGCAATGATCCACTGTATGAACAGGTTAGGGCTAAGGATGAGGACAAATTAAGTGAATTCTGAATTAGATTTTTATATCCAAATTAATCTTCTAAATTTACAAGTTCAATGTTTTATCATAGCAACTCAGTAAATACAAGCCTGGATCTTGTTATTTCAAACAAAGAATTTTGTGTTTGAAATTAAAGCAGTTGATTTAGACTAACAGGAAGTAGTGTACAGTTCAAAGATTCTACAGATGCAAAAAGAGATAATTTTAGAGTTTTATTCAAAGCTTGGCAGACATCAGACATCTTGCTAGACCTGTGACCCAGTCAGTTTAAAACATCCCAACGTGACCATCTTGGATCCTTCTGGTTCCTGGTCGTTGGAGGGCCCAGGATGGAGGCTTTACTTGCTGCAGCCATTTGTCATTGAATCAAGTGGGAACTGGTTGAGAAGTCAGGAGACTGAGTCGTGTCCAAGCTGCCAGAGCCTTCAGTGGACGTCAGCGCCGCTAGCTGTACTGGAAGAAAAAGCAAAAGATGGATTTAAAAGCATGTCCAACTTCTACACAGCTACATGCTGCTCTGGACCTCAAATACAGACCATTTTACACCCAGACTGGTGTTAGAGCCCATGAAACATTCCCCTTTTATTAAAAAAGGGTCAACCGAAGGCCCCATGTTGTTGGGAGCATTTTAGAAACACTTACTGTTGGACTGATGATTCAACCTGGATTCCAGAGTTTCAAGTAGGGCTTTAACAGAGTCAATGCTACTGAACTCTGCAAAGACAAAAAGGAGTTAGTGAGAAAAAGCAGCAAAACAACCACATTTATTGTTACCAGTCATCCTCCAACACTGACCATTGTCATGGGTTTGACTTGTTTCACCAAGAGGCACAGAGAAACCTGTGGACAGTACAAGAACAATCATGTGGTCTACTAGAACATGACTACAGCCTTACGCACAGCTTGAACACAAGGAGCTGACCAACCTTTGGAGAACCACACAGCCAACACACAAAGAACCAGGACACCTGCAGATCCCATCGCTCCAGACACCAACTGAACACTGGGCCAGTGCTGCAGCAGGAGGTTTAAGTACAGGCGTTCATGAAGGCGACACAGCTGCTGGTAATCACCTCTAACTGGCCTCTTCTTCTTTTCAGTTTTATTTCTGGTCAGTATCATCTGTATGGTGCAATTACCACCATCTACTGGACCGTAAGATTCTTTTCACCTGCTTAAATTATATCTAATTTTATTTTTTTGCTTTGTCTGAGTTGACCAGTTGATAACATTCACCAATTCCATCCCATAACCTAAACATTCTGTTCTTGCCCTAAATGCCTCTCAACTAAATTCACTTCACCACAGCAGCAGGGGACACAGATGTTGGCAATCGGAGTGGATGTCACAAAACAAGGGATACGTATATATCCACATATGCTGGTTGAAGTTATCCATACAAAAGTTGGATCAATTTAATCTAATACCAGCAAAGTTACCAAAACGATTTATTCTGGTTGCTGCTGTTGTGATATAATGCCTATTCTGGCTTTATTTTGCCTCCAGAGCCAGTTAGAGGTGATTACCAGCAGCTGTGTCGCCTTCATGAACGCCTGTACTTAAACCTCCTGCTGCAGCACTGGCCCAGTGTTCAGTTGGTGTCTGGAGCGATGGGATCTGCAGGTGTCCTGGTTCTTTGTGTGTTGGCTGTGTGGTTCTCCAAAGGTTGGTCAGCTCCTTGTGTTCAAGCTGTGTGTAAGGCTGTAGTCATGTTCTAGTAGACCACATGATTGTTCTTGTACTGTCCACAGGTTTCTCTGTGCCTCTTGGTGAAACAAGTCAAACCCATGACAATGGTCAGTGTTGGAGGATGACTGGTAACAATAAATGTGGTTGTTTTGCTGCTTTTTCTCACTAACTCCTTTTTGTCTTTGCAGAGTTCAGTAGCATTGACTCTGTTAAAGCACTACTTGAAACTCTGGAATCCAGGTTGAATCATCAGGCCAACAGTAAGTGTTTCTAAAATGCTCCCAACAACATGGGGCCGGTTGACCCTTTTTTAATAAAAGGGGAATGTTTCATGGGCTCTAACACCAGTCTGGGTGTAAAATGGTCTGTATTTGAGGTCCAGAGCAGCATGTAGCTGTGTAGAAGTTGGACATGCTTTTAAATCCATCTTTTGCTTTTTTTCCCAGTACAGCTAGCGGCGCTGACGTCCACTGAAGGCTCTGGCAGCTTGGACACGACTCAGTCTCCTGACTTCTCAACCAGTTCCCACTTGATTCAATGACAAATGGCTGCAGCAAGTAAAGCCTCCATCTTGGGCCCTCCAACGACCAGGAACCAGCAGGATCCAAGATGGTCACGTTGGGATGTTTTAAACTGACTGGGTCAAAGGTCTAGCAAGATGTCTGATGTCTGCCAAGCTTTGAATAAAACTCAAATTATCTCTTTTTGCATCTGTAGAATCTTTGAACTGTACACTACTTCCTGTTAGTCTAAATCAACTGCTAGACTAGTTGAAAGCAAAAAACCCCAAACCCTGACTTTCTACATTTTAACATGGGTTGAAGTAGTTTTGTGGATGGTCATAGTTCAAAAAGGTACAGTACCCAAGGCTGCAAGTCCTAAAGTCTGCAACTGCCAGCAAAGCAATTACTGTTCAATGACAAAATCTATTGTCTCTACATTTGGTAACACTTTATTCAAGGGTTTGAGACAACTTGCATATTTGTTAGCAGTTTATTTCAAAGACATTAGTTACAAACATCTGTTTTATTCCAACCTGATACTAAAAAGATTTTTTTTTCCAAACTCTCTACATTCCAAGCTGACATGCAATGTGAGATCTAGATGCAGTGTGGGATCCTTTTCAGATTACCAAAAAAAACAGTTTACCTTTTCCTACTCTGGTTGCACTACGCCCACTGTGTCTTCAAAGGCTTAGTGAGCACCATTTTGAGTCAGGTGTCCTGGTGGATGATAGCAACGCCACCACTTTGCCCTCCATGGCCCTAGAGGCAGTATAGGTGGGCAGTCTGTTGGCTGTGTGGATGACTGCTGCAGCTCTGTGCGCTGGGAAGGTGATGGCCTCACAGTCACTGGGCTCTGGGTGGGCGGTGATGGCCTCACGGTCACTGGGCTCTGGGTGGGAGGTGATTGTGGCCTTACTGTTGTTGGGCGCTGGGGTGGATGATAGCAATGCCACCAGTTTGCCCTCCATGGCCCTAGTGGCAATATAGGTGGGCAATTTGTTGCCTGTGTGGATGACTGCTGCAGCTCTGTGCGCTGGGAAGGTGATGGCCTCACGGTCACTGGGCTCTGGGTGGGCGGTGATGGCCTCACGGTCACTGGGCTCTGGGTGGGAGGTGATTGTGGCCTTACTGTTGTTGGGCGCTGGGGTGGATGATAGCAATGCCACCAGTTTGCCCTCCATGGCCCCAGTGGCAATATAGGTGGGCAGTCTGTTGGCTGTGAAGACTGCTGCATCCCTGAGGGCTGGGGTGACGGCCTCACGGTCACCGAGGGCTGGGGCGACGGCGGCGGCCTCACGGTCACCGAGGGCTGGGGCGACGGCGGCGGCCTCACGGTCACCGAGGGCTGGGGCGACGGCGGCGGCCTCACGGTCACCGAGGGCTGGGGCGACGGCGGCGGCCTCACGGTCACCGAGGGCTGGGGCGACGGCGGCGGCCTCACGGTCACCGAGGGCTGGGGCGACGGCTGGGGCGACGGCTGGGGCGACGGCTGGGGCGACGGCTGGGGCGACGGCTGGGGCGACGGCTGGGGCGACGGCTGGGGCGACGGCGGTGGCCTCACGGTCACCGAGGGCTGGGGCGACGGCGGCGGCCTTACTGTTGTTGGACGCTGGGGTGGATGATAGCAACGCCACCAGTTTGCCCTCCACGGCCCTAGTGGCAGTATAGGTGGGCAATCTTTTGGCTGTGTGGATGGCGGCCATGCTGTTGCTGGACGTGGAATCGATACTGGTAGCCATACTGTTGATGGGCTCTGGGGTGGTGCTAGTGATGTTGTCACCAGTCTTACTGGTGGTGATAGCAGTCCTGGAGGAGGTGTTTGGAAGGGGGGGCTGCTACACGTAAAGCAGGAACCTGATCCTTCAACATCACTGTCTTCCAGAAGCACTGAGAGAAAATTGTGTTTGATTAATAACAAAAATTGAGCTTTGTTGAATTGCTGCAGTTCGATTCTTACCAGTCAGTCGTGGTCCGTTATTGTGCCCATTTGCGCCATTACTTTCTAAAGAACCTGTGAACATTTGCAGACAATCAGACCATTTGCAGATCAGCAGCAGAGCACACTTAAAATGCCCTTCCTCTGATGTTCCTACAATGTGCAACATCATGCCATCTTACAAACAAAAAGGAAACAAAACCTTTTGCAAGCCAAATGGGAAAAAGTAAAAGCAGTAAGGCCCCGACAGCCGCCATCGCTTCAGTCACTCAAAGGTCAGGCTGTGGCTGCTGCATGACATTTAAGCAGGTTTGTTCATCTGGGCAGCAGCTGTTGCTGATCAGCTCTAATGGGCCGTGTCGCTTCCATAAGAGACCAGCTGAGATTTAGCTGACATTGTGTTCGAGTCCACTTCAGATAAATCAAATGCAGAGATCATTCAAAAGGCAAAGCAGTTCAGAAGTTTGTTCTAAGTAATAGTTCATTGTACAGTACAGTATCTGAAAATAGTCTTTTACAACTCAAGAGATTTTATAGTTGTATTTAATTCTGCATTTTGTGGGTTTCAAACAAAATGACACTTCTGATATTCTGTATGACCCTTATCAGCTCTGTATATGCTGTTAGAGGAGATCTCCCAGCTAAATGCCACAACTATCACTGGATTTGATTAAATTTCTCAACAGTTGACTTGTCAAGAGTTTGTACTATCTAATCATGTATAGTTTTACATGGGATCATAATGAGGCTATGGTTTGGGTGATTTGCACCCATTTTAAAGATAAATAACTAAGATTAAAGCTTTAAATTAAAAACACACTAATGATTACATGCTATTCAGAAATGTAGTCCTACCATTATTGCACTTCAGTCAAAGGTTAAAAAGTCTTGGCCAAGCTCATATTAGCAATATGAACATAAATGCAACACCTTGAGTTGGTTTTACTATAGAGCAATGATCCACTGTATGAACAGGTTAGGGCTAAGGATGAGGACAAATTAAGTGAATTCTGAATTATAGATTTTTATATCCAAATTAATCTTCTAAATTTACAAGTTCAATGTTTTATCATAGCAACTCAGTAAATACAAGCCTGGATCTTGTTATTTCAAACAAAGAATTTTGTGTTTGAAATTAAAGCAGTTGATTTAGACAGGAAGTAGTGTACAGTTCAAAGATTCTACAGATGCAAAAAGAGATAATTTTAGAGTTTTATTCAAAGCTTGGCAGACATCAGACATCTTGCTAGACCTGTGACCCAGTCAGTTTAAAACATCCCAACGTGACCATCTTGGATCCTTCTGGTTCCTGGTCGTTGGAGGGCCCAAGATGGAGGCTTTACTTGCTGCAGCCATTTGTCATTGAATCAAGTGGGAACTGGTTGAGAAGTCAGGAGACTGAGTCGTGTCCAAGCTGCCAGAGCCTTCAGTGGACGTCAGCGCCGCTAGCTGTACTGGAAGAAAAAGCAAAAGATGGATTTAAAAGCATGTCCAACTTCTACACAGCTACATGCTGCTCTGGACCTCAAATACAGACCATTTTACACCCAGACTGGTGTTAGAGCCCATGAAACATTCCCCTTTTATTAAAAAAGGGTCAACCGAAGGCCCCATGTTGTTGGGAGCATTGTAGAAACACTTACTGTTGGACTGATGATTCAACCTGGATTCCAGAGTTTCAAGTAGGGCTTTAACAGAGTCAATGCTACTGAACTCTGCAAAGACAAAAAGGAGTTAGTGAGAAAAAGCAGCAAAACAACCACATTTATTGTTACCAGTCATCCTCCAACACTCACCATTGTCATGGGTTTGACTTGTTTCACCAAGAGGCACAGAGAAACCTGTGGACAGTACAAGAACAATCATGTGGTCTACTAGAACATGACTACAGCCTTACGCACAGCTTGAACACAAGGAGCTGACCAACCTTTGGAGAACCACACAGCCAACACACAAAGAACCAGGACACCTGCAGATCCCATCGCTCCAGACACCAACTGAACACTGGGCCAGTGCTGCAGCAGGAGGTTTAAGTACAGGCGTTCATGAAGGCGACACAGCTGCTGGTAATCACCTCTAACTGGCCTCTTCTTTTCAGTTTTATTTCTGGTCAGTATCATCTGTATGGTGCAATTACCACCATCTACTGGACCGTAAGATTCTTTTCACCTGCTTAAATTATATCTAATTTTATTTTTTTGCTTTGTCTGAGTTGACCAGTTGATAACATTCACCAATTCCATCCCATAACCTAAATATTGTGTTCTTGCCCTAAATGCCTCTCAACTAAACTCACTTCACCACAGCAGCAGGGGACACAGATGTTGGTGATCTGAGTGGATGCCACAAAACAAGGGATACATATATATCCACATATGCTGGTTGAAGTTATCCATACAAATGTCAGATCAAGTCAATCTAATAGCAGCAAAGTTACCAAGACGATTTATTCTGGTTGCTGCTGTTGTGATATAATGCCTATTCTGGTTTCATTTTGCCTCCAGAGCCAGTTAGAGGTGATTACCAGCAGCTGTGTCACCTTCATGAACGCCTGTATTTAAACCTCCTGCTGCAGCACTGGCTCAGTGTTCAGTTGGTGTCTGGAGCGATGGGATCTGCAGGTGTCCTGGTTCTTTGTGTGTTGGCTGTGTGGTTCTCCAAAGGTTGGTCAGCTCCTTGTGTTCAAGCTGTGCGTAAGGCTGTAGTCATGTTCTAGTAGACCACATGATTGTTCTTGTACTGTCCACAGGTTTCTCTGTGCCTCTTGGTGAAACAAGTCAAACCCATGACAATGGTCAGTGTTGGAGGATGACTGGTAACAATAAATGTGGTTGTTTTGCTGCTTTTTCTCACTAACTCCTTTTTGTCTTTGCAGAGTTCAGTAGCATTGACTCTGTTAAAGCACTACTTGAAACTCTGGAATCCAGGTTGAATCATCAGCCCAACAGTAAGTGTTTCTAAAATGCTCCCAACAACATGGGGCCGGTTGACCCTTTTTTAATAAAAGGGGAATGTTTCATGGGCTCTAACACCAGTCTGGGTGTAAAATGGTCTGTATTTGAGGTCCAGAGCAGCATGTAGCTGTGTAGAAGTTGGACATGCTTTTAAATCCATCTTTTGCTTTTTTTCCCAGTACAGCTAGCGGCGCTGACGTCCACTGAAGGCTCTGGCAGCTTGGACACGACTCAGTCTCCTGACTTCTCAACCAGTTCCCACTTGGTTCAATGACAAATGGCTGCAGCAAGTAAAGCCTCCATCCTGGGCCCTCCAACGACCAGGAACCAGCAGGATCCAAGATGGTCACGTTGGGATGTTTTAAACTGACTGGGTCACAGGTCTAGCAAGATGTCTGATGTCTGCCAAGCTTTGAATAAAACTCTAAAATTATCTCTTTTTGCATCTGTAGAATCTTTGAACTGTAAACTACTTGTTAGTCTAAATCAACTGCTAGACTACTAAAGCAAAACCCCTCATACTTTCTACAAATTAACATACAGATTCAAATTATGTGGATGGCCATAAACTCTGCACCTGCCAGCAAAGCAATGACCAAATCAGTGGTCTCCACGTTTAGGAACAGACAATAGTTTAAGACAACTTGAATATTTGTTCAGACGGGTCCCTCCATTAGGTCCAATGCCAAATGAGGATATTGATGTTAAAAACCTGGAGTCGAAGTATTACAGCTGCACGTGTTACCTATAACAGTCCGAGGCGAGGAACAAACCCACCTCGTGGAAGACCTATAGGGGCTACGTTGAAACATCTGATCCACTGTATGGTCAGAAGGAGTGGGTGGACATCGGTCTGCCGTACTATCAACCCAAGAGGAGCAAAGGAGAGAAGGGAGGTGTTGAAGAACAAGAAGAATGTTGAGCTGGAAAGGGCTTGTCGTCTCCGCACTAGTAAGCTCCCACACACAATATAAGAATAGAATTAAATTTTATTTATATAGCTGTAAATCAAAACAAAGCACTAACCCTTTGGAGACACAGTGGGCTTAGTGCAGTCTAATAAGGATCCCACTGCATCTAGATCTCACATTGAATGTCAGCTTGGGATGTAGAGAGTTAAAAGTACTTAAGGATCAGGTTGGAATTAAACTGATGTTTGGAACTCCTTTCTTTAAAAATAAACTAATGACAAATATTCAAGTTGTCTTAATCTCTTGAATAAACTGTTACCAAATGTAGAGACAATGAATTGTCATTTTACAGTAATTGCTGGCAGTTGCAAAATTTAGAATACGCAACTTTGGGTACTGTACTTTCCCATATAGACTTTAAACTATGACCATCCACAAAACAAGTTTAAGATGCATGTTGAAATGTAGAAAGTCAGGGTTTGGGTTTTTTGCCTTAGACTAGTTCAGCAGTTGATTTAGACTAACAGGACGTAGTGTACAGTTCAAAGATTCTACAGATACAAAAAGATCATTTTAGAGTTTTATTCAAAGCTTGGCAGACATCAGACATCTTGCTAGACCTGTGACCCAGTCAGTTTAAAACATCCCAACGTGACCATCTTGGATCCTGCTGGTTCCTGGTCGTTGGAGGGCCCAGGATGGAGGCTTTACTTGCTGCAGCCATTTGTCATTGAACCAAGTGGGAACTGGTTGAGAAGTCAGGAGACTGAGTCGTGTCCAAGCTGCCAGAGCCTTCAGTGGACATCAGCGCCGCTAGCTGTACTAGAAGAAAAAGCATAAGATGGATTTAAAAGCATGTCCAACTTCTACACAGCCACATGCTGCTCTGGACCTCAGATACACAGTTTTAAACCCAAACTGATGTTAAAGCCCATGAAACACTACCCTTTTATTAAAAAAGGGTCAACCTAAAAAGATTTAGCACAATATAAAAAAAAGGTACAAATGAAGGTTGCATGTTGTTGGGAGCATTGTAGAAACACTTACTGTTGGACTGATGATTCAACCTGGATTCCAGAGTTTCAAGTAGGGCTTTAACAGAGTCAATGCTACTGAACTCTGCAAAGACAAAAAGGAGTTAGTGAGAAAAAGCAGCAAAACAACCACATTTATTGTTACCAGTCATCCTCCAACACTCACCATTGTCATGGGTTTGACTTGTTTCACCAAGAGGCACAGAGAAACCTGTGGACAGTACAAGAACAATCATGTGGTCTACTAGAACATGACTACAGCCTTACGCACAGCTTGAACACAAGGAGCTGACCAACCTTTGGAGAACCACACAGCCAACACACAAAGAACCAGGACACCTGCAGATCCCATCGCTCCAGACACCAACTGAACACTGGGCCAGTGCTGCAGCAGGAGGCCTAAGTACAGGCGTTCATGAAGGCGACACAGCTGCTGGTAATCACCTCTAACTGGCCTCTTCTTTTCAGTTTTATTTCTGGTCAGTATCATCTGTATGGTGCAATTACCACCATCTACTGGACCGTAAGATTCTTTTCACCTGCTTAAATTATATCTAATTTTATTTTTTTGCTTTGTCTGAGTTGACCAGTTGATAACATTCACCAATTCCATCCCATAACCTAAATATTGTGTTCTTGCCCTAAATGCCTCTCAACTAAACTCACTTCACCACAGCAGCAGGGGACACAGATGTTGGTGATCTGAGTGGATGCCACAAAACAAGGGATACATATATATCCACATATGCTGGTTGAAGTTATCCATACAAATGTCAGATCAAGTCAATCTAATAGCAGCAAAGTTACCAAGACGATTTATTCTGGTTGCTGCTGTTGTGATATAATGCCTATTCTGGTTTCATTTTGCCTCCAGAGCCAGTTAGAGGTGATTACCAGCAGCTGTGTCACCTTCATGAACGCCTGTATTTAAACCTCCTGCTGCAGCACTGGCTCAGTGTTCAGTTGGTGTCTGGAGCGATGGGATCTGCAGGTGTCCTGGTTCTTTGTGTGTTGGCTGTGTGGTTCTCCAAAGGTTGGTCAGCTCCTTGTGTTCAAGCTGTGCGTAAGGCTGTAGTCATGTTCTAGTAGACCACATGATTGTTCTTGTACTGTCCACAGGTTTCTCTGTGCCTCTTGGTGAAACAAGTCAAACCCATGACAATGGTCAGTGTTGGAGGATGACTGGTAACAATAAATGTGGTTGTTTTGCTGCTTTTTCTCACTAACTCCTTTTTGTCTTTGCAGAGTTCAGTAGCATTGACTCTGTTAAAGCACTACTTGAAACTCTGGAATCCAGGTTGAATCATCAGCCCAACAGTAAGTGTTTCTAAAATGCTCCCAACAACATGGGGCCGGTTGACCCTTTTTTAATAAAAGGGGAATGTTTCATGGGCTCTAACACCAGTCTGGGTGTAAAATGGTCTGTATTTGAGGTCCAGAGCAGCATGTAGCTGTGTAGAAGTTGGACATGCTTTTAAATCCATCTTTTGCTTTTTTTCCCAGTACAGCTAGCGGCGCTGACGTCCACTGAAGGCTCTGGCAGCTTGGACACGACTCAGTCTCCTGACTTCTCAACCAGTTCCCACTTGGTTCAATGACAAATGGCTGCAGCAAGTAAAGCCTCCATCCTGGGCCCTCCAACGACCAGGAACCAGCAGGATCCAAGATGGTCACGTTGGGATGTTTTAAACTGACTGGGTCACAGGTCTAGCAAGATGTCTGATGTCTGCCAAGCTTTGAATAAAACTCTAAAATTATCTCTTTTTGCATCTGTAGAATCTTTGAACTGTAAACTACTTGTTAGTCTAAATCAACTGCTAGACTACTAAAGCAAAACCCCTCATACTTTCTACAAATTAACATACAGATTCAAATTATGTGGATGGCCATAAACTCTGCACCTGCCAGCAAAGCAATGACCAAATCAGTGGTCTCCACGTTTAGGAACAGACAATAGTTTAAGACAACTTGAATATTTGTTCAGACGGGTCCCTCCATTAGGTCCAATGCCAAATGAGGATATTGATGTTAAAAACCTGGAGTCGAAGTATTACAGCTGCACGTGTTACCTATAACAGTCCGAGGCGAGGAACAAACCCACCTCGTGGAAGACCTATAGGGGCTACGTTGAAACATCTGATCCACTGTATGGTCAGAAGGAGTGGGTGGACATCGGTCTGCCGTACTATCAACCCAAGAGGAGCAAAGGAGAGAAGGGAGGTGTTGAAGAACAAGAAGAATGTTGAGCTGGAAAGGGCTTGTCGTCTCCGCACTAGTAAGCTCCCACACACAATATAAGAATAGAATTAAATTTTATTTATATAGCTGTAAATCAAAACAAAGCACTAACCCTTTGGAGACACAGTGGGCTTAGTGCAGTCTAATAAGGATCCCACTGCATCTAGATCTCACATTGAATGTCAGCTTGGGATGTAGAGAGTTAAAAGTACTTAAGGATCAGGTTGGAATTAAACTGATGTTTGGAACTCCTTTCTTTAAAAATAAACTAATGACAAATATTCAAGTTGTCTTAATCTCTTGAATAAACTGTTACCAAATGTAGAGACAATGAATTGTCATTTTACAGTAATTGCTGGCAGTTGCAAAATTTAGAATACGCAACTTTGGGTACTGTACTTTCCCATATAGACTTTAAACTATGACCATCCACAAAACAAGTTTAAGATGCATGTTGAAATGTAGAAAGTCAGGGTTTGGGTTTTTTGCCTTAGACTAGTTCAGCAGTTGATTTAGACTAACAGGACGTAGTGTACAGTTCAAAGATTCTACAGATACAAAAAGATCATTTTAGAGTTTTATTCAAAGCTTGGCAGACATCAGACATCTTGCTAGACCTGTGACCCAGTCAGTTTAAAACATCCCAACGTGACCATCTTGGATCCTGCTGGTTCCTGGTCGTTGGAGGGCCCAGGATGGAGGCTTTACTTGCTGCAGCCATTTGTCATTGAACCAAGTGGGAACTGGTTGAGAAGTCAGGAGACTGAGTCGTGTCCAAGCTGCCAGAGCCTTCAGTGGACATCAGCGCCGCTAGCTGTACTAGAAGAAAAAGCATAAGATGGATTTAAAAGCATGTCCAACTTCTACACAGCCACATGCTGCTCTGGACCTCAGATACACAATTTTAAACCCAAACTGATGTTAAAGCCCATGAAACACTACCCTTTTATTAAAAAAGGGTCAACCTAAAAAGATTTAGCACAATATAAAAAAAAGGTACAAATGAAGGTTGCATGTTGTTGGGAGCATTGTAGAAACACTTACTGTTGGACTGATGATTCAACCTGGATTCCAGAGTTTCAAGTAGGGCTTTAACAGAGTCAATGCTACTGAACTCTGCAAAGACAAAAAGGAGTTAGTGAGAAAAAGCAGCAAAACAACCACATTTATTGTTACCAGTCATCCTCCAACACTCACCATTGTCATGGGTTTGACTTGTTTCACCAAGAGGCACAGAGAAACCTGTGGACAGTACAAGAACAATCATGTGGTCTACTAGAACATGACTACAGCCTTACGCACAGCTTGAACACAAGGAGCTGACCAACCTTTGGAGAACCACACAGCCAACACACAAAGAACCAGGACACCTGCAGATCCCATCGCTCCAGACACCAACTGAACACTGGGCCAGTGCTGCAGCAGGAGGTTTAAGTACAGGCGTTCATGAAGGCGACACAGCTGCTGGTAATCACCTCTAACTGGCCTCTTCTTTTCAGTTTTATTTCTGGTCAGTATCATCTGTATGGTGCAATTACCACCATCTACTGGACCGTAAGATTCTTTTCACCTGCTTAAATTATATCTAATTTTATTTTTTTGCTTTGTCTGAGTTGACCAGTTGATAACATTCACCAATTCCATCCCATAACCTAAATATTGTGTTCTTGCCCTAAATGCCTCTCAACTAAACTCACTTCACCACAGCAGCAGGGGACACAGATGTTGGTGATCTGAGTGGATGCCACAAAACAAGGGATACATATATATCCACATATGCTGGTTGAAGTTATCCATACAAATGTCAGATCAAGTCAATCTAATAGCAGCAAAGTTACCAAGACGATTTATTCTGGTTGCTGCTGTTGTGATATAATGCCTATTCTGGTTTCATTTTGCCTCCAGAGCCAGTTAGAGGTGATTACCAGCAGCTGTGTCACCTTCATGAACGCCTGTATTTAAACCTCCTGCTGCAGCACTGGCTCAGTGTTCAGTTGGTGTCTGGAGCGATGGGATCTGCAGGTGTCCTGGTTCTTTGTGTGTTGGCTGTGTGGTTCTCCAAAGGTTGGTCAGCTCCTTGTGTTCAAGCTGTGCGTAAGGCTGTAGTCATGTTCTAGTAGACCACATGATTGTTCTTGTACTGTCCACAGGTTTCTCTGTGCCTCTTGGTGAAACAAGTCAAACCCATGACAATGGTCAGTGTTGGAGGATGACTGGTAACAATAAATGTGGTTGTTTTGCTGCTTTTTCTCACTAACTCCTTTTTGTCTTTGCAGAGTTCAGTAGCATTGACTCTGTTAAAGCACTACTTGAAACTCTGGAATCCAGGTTGAATCATCAGCCCAACAGTAAGTGTTTCTAAAATGCTCCCAACAACATGGGGCCGGTTGACCCTTTTTTAATAAAAGGGGAATGTTTCATGGGCTCTAACACCAGTCTGGGTGTAAAATGGTCTGTATTTGAGGTCCAGAGCAGCATGTAGCTGTGTAGAAGTTGGACATGCTTTTAAATCCATCTTTTGCTTTTTTTTCCCAGTACAGCTAGCGGCGCTGACGTCCACTGAAGGCTCTGGCAGCTTGGACACGACTCAGTCTCCTGACTTCTCAACCAGTTCCCACTTGGTTCAATGACAAATGGCTGCAGCAAGTAAAGCCTCCATCCTGGGCCCTCCAACGACCAGGAACCAGCAGGATCCAAGATGGTCACGTTGGGATGTTTTAAACTGACTGGGTCACAGGTCTAGCAAGATGTCTGATGTCTGCCAAGCTTTGAATAAAACTCTAAAATTATCTCTTTTTGCATCTGTAGAATCTTTGAACTGTAAACTACTTGTTAGTCTAAATCAACTGCTAGACTACTAAAGCAAAACCCCTCATACTTTCTACAAATTAACATACAGATTCAAATTATGTGGATGGCCATAAACTCTGCACCTGCCAGCAAAGCAATGACCAAATCAGTGGTCTCCACGTTTAGGAACAGACAATAGTTTAAGACAACTTGAATATTTGTTCAGACGGGTCCCTCCATTAGGTCCAATGCCAAATGAGGATATTGATGTTAAAAACCTGGAGTCGAAGTATTACAGCTGCACGTGTTACCTATAACAGTCCGAGGCGAGGAACAAACCCACCTCGTGGAAGACCTATAGGGGCTACGTTGAAACATCTGATCCACTGTATGGTCAGAAGGAGTGGGTGGACATCGGTCTGCCGTACTATCAACCCAAGAGGAGCAAAGGAGAGAAGGGAGGTGTTGAAGAACAAGAAGAATGTTGAGCTGGAAAGGGCTTGTCGTCTCCGCACTAGTAAGCTCCCACACACAATATAAGAATAGAATTAAATTTTATTTATATAGCTGTAAATCAAAAAGCACTAACCCTTTGGAGACACAGTGGGCTTAGTGCAGTCTAATAAGGATCCCACTGCATCTAGATCTCACATTGAATGTCAGCTTGGGATGTAGAGAGTTAAAAGTACTTAAGGATCAGGTTGGAATTAAACTGATGTTTGGAACTCCTTTCTTTAAAAATAAACTAATGACAAATATTCAAGTTGTCTTAATCTCTTGAATAAACTGTTACCAAATGTAGAGACAATGAATTGTCATTTTACAGTAATTGCTGGCAGTTGCAAAATTTAGAATACGCAACTTTGGGTACTGTACTTTCCCATATAGACTTTAAACTATGACCATCCACAAAACAAGTTTAAGATGCATGTTGAAATGTAGAAAGTCAGGGTTTGGGTTTTTTGCCTTAGACTAGTTCAGCAGTTGATTTAGACTAACAGGACGTAGTGTACAGTTCAAAGATTCTACAGATACAAAAAGATCATTTTAGAGTTTTATTCAAAGCTTGGCAGACATCAGACATCTTGCTAGACCTGTGACCCAGTCAGTTTAAAACATCCCAACGTGACCATCTTGGATCCTGCTGGTTCCTGGTCGTTGGAGGGCCCAGGATGGAGGCTTTACTTGCTGCAGCCATTTGTCATTGAACCAAGTGGGAACTGGTTGAGAAGTCAGGAGACTGAGTCGTGTCCAAGCTGCCAGAGCCTTCAGTGGACATCAGCGCCGCTAGCTGTACTAGAAGAAAAAGCATAAGATGGATTTAAAAGCATGTCCAACTTCTACACAGCCACATGCTGCTCTGGACCTCAGATACACAGTTTTAAACCCAAACTGATGTTAAAGCCCATGAAACACTACCCTTTTATTAAAAAAGGGTCAACCTAAAAAGATTTAGCACAATATAAAAAAAAGGTACAAATGAAGGTTGCATGTTGTTGGGAGCATTGTAGAAACACTTACTGTTGGACTGATGATTCAACCTGGATTCCAGAGTTTCAAGTAGTGCTTTAACAGAGTCAATGCTACTGAACTCTGCAAAGACAAAAAGGAGTTAGTGAGAAAAAGCAGCAAAACAACCACATTTATTGTTACCAGTCATCCTCCAGCACTGACCATTGTCATGGGTTTGACTTGTTTCACCAAGAGGCACAGAGAAACCTGTGGACAGTACAAGAACAATCATGTGGTCTACTAGAACATGACTACAGCCTTACGCACAGCTTGAACACAAGGAGCTGACCAACCTTTGGAGAACCACACAGCCAACACACAAAGAACCAGGACACCTGCAGATCCCATCGCTCCAGACACCAACTGAACACTGGGCCAGTGCTGCAGCAGGAGGTTTAAGTACAGGCGTTCATGAAGGCGACACAGCTGCTGGTAATCACCTCTAACTGGCTCTGGAGGCAAAATAAAGCCAGAATAGGCATTATATCACAACAGCAGCAACCAGAATAAATCGTTTTGGTAACTTTGCTGGTATTAGATTAAATTGATCCAACTTTTGTATGGATAACTTCAACCAGCATATGTGGATATATACGTATCCCTTGTTTTGTGACATCCACTCCGATTGCCAACATCTGTGTCCCCTGCTGCTGTGGTGAAGTGAATTCAGTAGAGCATTTAGGGCAAGAACAGGACGCTTAGGTTATGGGATGGAAAAGGTGGACGTTATCAATTGTTGAACCCCTTTCAAAGCAAAAAAATTTAATTAGATATAATTTAACCGGATGAAAAGAATCTTACTGAGCTCAACAACTGACTTGTCAGGAGTTTGTACTGTCTAATCAACTTTAGTTTTACGTGGGATCATAATATGAGGCTATGGTTTGGGTGATTTGCACCCATTTTAAAGCTAAATAACTAAAATTAAAGCTTTAAATTAAAAACACACTAATGATTACAAGCTAGTCAGAAATGTAGTCCTATAATTATTGTACTTTAGTCCAAGGTTCAACAAGTCTTGGCCAAGCTCACATTAGCAAATATGGACATAAATGCAGCACCTTGAGTTGGTTTTACTATAAAGCAATGATCCAATATATGAACAGATTAGGGTTAAGGATGAGGACAAATTAAGTGAATGATGAATTGTAGATTCTTATATATCCAAATTAACCTTCTAAATTTTGAAGTTCAATGTTTTATCATGGCAACTCAGTAAATACAAGCCTGGATCTTGTTATTTCAAACATAAAGAATTATACATAGCAAACTGGACAAAACCACAAACACAGGTGAAAATGCTTTATTTTTGCAATATAATAGGAAAACATAACATCCACATGTGTTTAAGGAATTCCCTCTACTCCCACCATGTGTCTCAGATTCAGTATATTCCGTAGGTGTGTTCCTTTCCGTCTCTGTATCGGTCTAGGTAACGCAAAGGTTGTCGATGAGGGTATTTGACCTGTGGGGGGTGATACACTGGAGGCCGGATGAACTCAAACACGGGCTCCTTCATGTCTGCAGCCAGAAGACATAGACAGCTGTTATTACTGACGCACGGTGGCACAGAAAAATAACAGCTCATGATTATTGACGTGACCTACTGAGTGTGCTGTGAAAGGTGTTGGTGACGGATTCATCCCACTGGCATTGGAAGAAAGACAGTCCTGCAGGTGTCATGTTGTCCTGGTGCTTTCTGTAGAAATCCACTGTCTTAAACGTGCGGTCGGCAAGGGAATGGCTGTGGAGGCAAAACAAGTCCTCTCATGTCTGTCTGATGGATACATGGATCAGTCCTAACATTATGACCAGTAATATTATAATGACCAGCTAGTCCAATGCTCACCATGGTGATGGCCTGACATCATCCCGGAAGTTGATGACTCCCTCCTGCTTGAATAGGACATAAATGTAGCGGTGGAAGCCCGTCCCTCTGGCAGGGAAGGGGGGCAGGTAGTGACACAGCTCCTCTCCAGCCTGCACCACTCCACCTGGTATGTTCCCTCTGACGAGACACAGGACTGTGATGGCTGTCTGCTCTGCAATATTATAACTTAAATTACCTAAAATACTTACACTAGCCAGTGGATGTATTCAGCTTCATTATCAAGAAGATGCTCATCTGAAAAAGATTATGTTACAGTACATAGTCTGTAAATGGTTACAGGGTAGACCCCTATAGGGCAATAGATGCTGTGATGTGGGTCAGAAATAGTAGCATTGTTGCCTGAAGAGTCTAACCTGGAGAGGTAAGCATAAGTGTCCACAAGGAGCCTTCTTCTGCTTCGAAACTGACCTGAGGAGCAGCTGCTGCCTAGAATAAAACACAGACAGTGCAAATATGTCACACGACGTTAAAGAAAAGAATTTAGTTAAATGAGTTAAAGCCAGAAGTGGGAAAGCATCCAGACGTACATCCGTTGGTGTCAGTCGATTGCCATAATGCACCTGGCCACTGCTGTCCTGGCAGTAGCAAATACGAAGCGACACCTGAGGTACAAAGTAGGCCATGGGGAAAAGATCCCTGAAGATACCGTAGTGGACTGCCAGTCTCTTTACTTGAAAAGGACCCCCGCTTTTCATCCAGGCTTCATGTACTCGATCCAGGGGGATCTTAACTACAGGGAAATGACATCATCATCATCACCATCATCGTTATCATAGGGATGCTCTGAAACTTGCTGATTAAGCAGCATTAAAATTCCTTGACCGGGTAAAAGAGTGAACCTTTGCAGAATAAATCTAGTACAACATATTCTAAAACACTACACTCTGCATCTAGAATGGAGTATTTCCATTCTATTCTGATAATGTGTGTGGGAGCTTACAAGTGCGAAGACGACAAGCCCTTTCCAGCTCAGCATTCTTCTTGTTGTTCTTCACCACCTCCCTTCTCTCCTTCACTACTCTGCTCCTCTTGGGTTGATAGTACGGCAGACCGATGTTCACCCACTCCTTCTGACCATACAGTGGATCAGACGTTTCAACGTAGCTCCTATAGGTCTTCCACCAGGCGGGTTTGTTCCTCGCCTCCTCGGCATGTTTTAAGTAACGCGTGTAGCTGCGATACTTCTCCAACGACTCCAGGTTTTTAACATCAATATCCTCATTTGGCATTGGACCTAATGGAGGGACCCGTCTGCAGAGGAACGCTGAAACATTGAAACGACAGTCTTTTATGTTCAACAGTCCAAGTGTTAAGTTTCTAGACGTAAAACCAATATAATAAAGTAACACAATTAAAATACCTGTTGTGACAAATGCCCTGGCATTACTGACTCCTAAATCTGGCCTACTCCGAAGGGTAGTAGCGCACACCCTGGGCAGCGCCATGTTGAATTGATTATTCTTTTTTTTTTTTTTTTTTTTTTGAGTATACGGTGGCTGAGAGGAGCCAAACTACTCTGTGTACTTTGCGTGTGCATTGTCGCCCTAGTAAATTAATAATAAATAACCGTTTAGTGCTTTATCAGTAATAGTAGCACGCTGCAGTAGAAAATATATACTACAACTAACTAAACGTATAGCTACAGTACACTTATTACAGTGTAACAGAGTGAATAACACAGTAATAATAACTTCTGTACGTATTGCCGGACGATTTCCCGGCAGCACGTGAATGTGTCATTTTTTGCTTATGTCGTCATCAGGGAAGCTTCATCTAAACAGATATTCAGAAATCACACAGGGAGATGCTGGAGGTAAAGCGAACTGCTGAAGTGGTAAGTGCACGTATTTAGGCATCTAGTGTTATATACGGCTGGTAAGTGTAAATCTTGCGCCGATATACAATGAAATCACTGAACGGTTTTGATGTTTTGATTATTTATCCCTAAGAGACCTAGCTAACGTGAACTGACTTGAAAGTAGGCTAACGTTAGCTTGCTAGCCTTTGCTTACAGGCTATGCTTGTAGCTAGCTACAGTACAATAGCTTTCAGTTAGTACATGGACTGAACCTCGTGCAGATTGATGTTTAGTGTAGTATTACAAAATGGTGAACGTTACGACTGAATATGTGATATTAACATTTTAATGCACATATGTTGAGCAGTTGTGTGGTCTACAAAAAGCCATTCTATTATAACCAATTTTGTATTTTCTGCTGGTTTTTTTCACAGGTGTTTGTTGTGTGATGGAGTCTCAAAATTCAAACCTGATATGTGCCATATGTCTGGAGCGCTTCAGGATCCCTGTAACCATCCCCTGTGGACACACCTTCTGCCAAAAGTGCATCACTATTCACTGGGACACCAAGAGCAAGGCCGACATCGGACCTCAGTGTCCCATCTGCAGCGAGAAGTTTGACTCTAGGCCACCTCTTAAGCGCAATGTGTCCTTGTCAGTCCTGACTGAGGCGGCAAACACCACTGGGCCGTCCTGCAGAGAGCAACTTACGAGGGGAAGCGAAGCAGTGAGAGCCATGCTGCTGTGTGATCGCCACAAAAAGCCTCTGGTTTATTACTGCAAGCAAGACAAAATGGCTGTGTGCTGCGAGTGTGGCATCTCAGAATGCGCAGGTCATGAGAAGGTCTTGTTGGAAGCAGAAAGGGAAAATCAAGAGGTATGTATGTAATGAAGAACATAACAATTACATCCTGTTACCTGTCACTAGAACAGTGGGTCTTTAACTGATGTCCGCATCTGACACTCTGCCTTATAAAGTCTAATATGTTTCATGTGTTTTCTTTACAGCTGTTACTAGAAAGGAAAAATAAGGAAGTGGGCAAACTCATTGAGGAGACGAAGAAAAGTATAAGTGACTTGGCTGAGAACATAAATCAAGCTAAGGTAAAACGCTCAATGGAAAAGTCACTCGGAAGCTTTACTATACTAAAAGTGACTGATTATGCACATGTGTCATAAATTATGATAAGAATAATAAATATAAAGGAAAATAACACACAACAGTAACTACTGAACAGGACACCATAAACATATTATCATGAGCTTCTCATCAGCAGGTGACTCTTCAGCAAACTTCAACATGGGTCAACGTCAAGTTCTCGACCCTTATAAAAATACTGGCCGAGAAGCAGGAGGCTACAGAGCTATTTATTGATAGGCAGAAAGAGGTCACCATCACGGAGGCAGAAGCACGACTGGCTGAACTTGAGGAGCGCTCCCTGAAACTTAGAGAGAGCCAAGGCCAGATAGCAGCTCTGCATAACCTCCCTGACACCGATCTTATCAAGGTTTGAAATGCACATTTTAAATCGCACATTATGGAGGATCGAGTTCTTATTTGAAAGGCGTCTTTTCACAGGAATCAATGTTCATAGAAGTTCCACGCTTTGAGGCGCTTCCCACGGATGTAACGCCAAACCTTCAAGACAGGTTAAACGGCATCACCGATGTCCTGTCACGGATCTCCAAGCTCATGGCTGAGGACCTGGAGAAAGCTGTGACCACTGCTGTGGGTCAAAGCAAAGACGGTAACCATTTTGTTAGTTTGATTCTCCATTTTGTTTTTGTTTCTTCATATTTAGCTCAGGGTTTTCACGACTGTCACTGCTCTTCAGTATCTCCTCAGGATAAGAGGCCAATCCTAGCTGTGGTTCCCAGTCCAGCTGCTCCATGCCACCCTGGTGGGAAAGAGGGTCTCAGTGCTTGTAAGTTGTACCCAATATTTTAGATTATTATAGATGAAAAGAAAATATCCTGTAGCCAGGAAATCAATCAAATTCCTTTCTTTATCATTACAGACCGTTGCTCCTTGACCTTTGACCCCCGTACGGCCAACGGGCACCTGTGTTTATCCCAGGAAAACCGAAGAGCAGAGCACCTGACCTCTGGGCCACGTCCGGTTCCAGCCCACGAAGCCCGCTTTGATCACACCTGGCAGGTGCTCTGTTTCCAAGGCTTCACTCGTGGACAGCACTACTGGGAGCTGGAGGTCTCCAAGCCCTGGGCCTACCTCGGGGTAAACAACTCTATTTGTTGGTCCCGTTGATGCTTTAGCCTGCCGTGTTGTGCAGACTAATTTATCTCTGCACTCATGTCACCTTCACCGTTCCCTGACTTTTTATTAGGTGACCTACGAGACCATTCCCAGAAAGGAGAAGGGCAAGAGGTGCATGGTGGGTATGAATGAACTTTCATGGAGCTTGCAGCTGGACGAGCATCAGCTCAGCGCCTGGCACAACGGTCGCCGTGAGATTCTGTCTGGCCAATCCCAGCACAGTCGCATCGGCATGCTACTGGACTACGAGGCAGGGACTCTGACTTACTATGGAGATGGGCAGACCAGGCTCTATGCCTTTCACTGTGTCTTCACACAGGAGCTGTTCCCCGCTTGTTGGATAGGAGAGGGAGTCTGCATCACCCTCTGCTCCACATGAGGTGACACAGAAATGTTAAAAACAGGAGGCGTGGACATAAGAAACACATCAGCCACTGGCAGTAACTGGGTTAACATGGAGGTATTTTACATTTTTTTGCCACCAAACCCCCTAAAACATTGCCTACCTGACTTTTGCTTGTTTACAAAATTGACAGCTGAGGAAAACATATAAACTCTGTAGAGGCATAGGGTTTTAGTTTAGTCATATCACTATTTTGTTTTTATTCATTCTTCATAATATGTATAGAATATTCTGTTTTACACAGGTGCTTTCAACAAAAGTATTGATTAGAGATGATTGTCCTTTCACTACACAAAAATCCTACTTGGTGTCCTCCTTTATGGCAGTAAACACTTATGTGGACACCACTGAAGACCTATGCGGGCCACAGAGATACAGGTTATGCACACAGCCAGTTATAAGAGACTGTCAAAGATGGTGTGGTAAAGAAAAGGGTACGATGCATTGCAGAGAAGCCATTCACTACATACTGTATGCAGATGTATTAAAGCATTAGGTTAGAATTTAACCCAGGGTGA
Organism: Betta splendens; assembly: GCF_900634795.4. Taxonomy (NCBI): domain Eukaryota; kingdom Metazoa; phylum Chordata; class Actinopteri; order Anabantiformes; family Osphronemidae; genus Betta; species Betta splendens. The sequence goes on along the minus strand of NC_040898.2, from coordinate 5,543,468 downwards.
AAATCTGCCAGTTTTCCTGGTGATACTTGAAATTTAAGCCCAAATGAAAATCCTTCTCTACCATTAACATTTGGATTTGGCAGGTTCAATCAAACTGCTGTGGGCTGCACATACAGACCTAAAAATAGAAGCTTGGGCTCTTGGCATGAGTGCACAGTACTCTGCCTGTGCAGCGCTAAATTTTTCATGCTGTGTTATGACAAAATCTGCTGTACTGGTGTTCATTGGCCTTGTGGCCTTAAGTTCTTTGTTTTATCAGAAGCATAGCTGTGACCTTGTGTGTTGTTACTTGTGGATCAGGACACTGCGCCTCATTCTTTGGGAAACTGCTGTGGATATGCACAAGTTAAAAGTGCAGACAAGGACTACTGTTTAAAAGGGAAAAGCACAACATCTGTGCTTCTGATCACTAATGCACTGAAACAGCCATCAACGTGTGATATAGCAATACTGTAGGAATAAAGACAAAGATTATTCCACATTAATCAAGATTCATTTAATAAAATCCAGTCCAATGCATACATGCATTAGTTGAGATCATGCTTTTTCTGCTTAAGCCATTTTACCTTAATTATTCAATAAATTACTTTTTTAAAACTTTAAAATAAATACAGAGCTTTAATACCATTATTATTGTACACACAGCCATGACAGAGCAAACTGGAGCCTGATGCATAGCGTTCTGAAAGTGCAAAGAATCAGCCACAGATGTGCCACAGATACAGTTTAGAGATAACTGACCATAGAGGAAGGAACCCACTCTCAGATACTGAGATGCTCAAAATGCTGCGCTCAGAGTTAACATCACAACACAGAAAGTAGAAACTTTGAAAAGATCCTCTCATGGCGTCGGAAACAGAGCAATGAAAGATGAAGCAGGCTGGTGGCAAGTTTGACCATGTGGTTTCTCGAATGCTCACAAATGTGACAAAACAGGAAGTGACATCATTGGGTGACCGCTCCGCTCTTGCACATAATAAAGATAATCCCCACCACTACCACTTCGATCTGCTGTAATCTGGGATCTGGGAACCTCTTCTGGGCTTGATGCTGCTCTAATTTTTCCAGTCCTCTCATTTGCTAAAATGCCAGAGCAGCTACGCACTTTACAAAAACTACATTAGTGTTTGGAAAAAAATTTCCATTTTTAAAGTCTACATATGAAAAGCAGGTATACGCAAAATAGAATAATTAATTATAGAAAAATAAAAGATTGCATCCATCTTGCTTCTGGATGGATTCTCCAAAAACTAATTAGCATTAGATTGGGTTGGGTTTGGTTTAACAGACAGAAAATTACAAGCGAGCTTTACAGCATAGCTGGATCTAATGATTCTTGGGACACTCACACAGCAGTAAATGTAAGAAAGCTGGTCACGTTACAAAGCCTCCCTCAGCTACAGCCTGAAAATCCTATCTGAACAGCTTTTGTACTTCACAGATTATAACCAATCCTATAACCAACAAGTAGAAGGTGCATCAGAGAAATATGAAATTCAATACAGTGCGTGAATGTTGGAAGAAATGTGTTATGTTTAGGTTAAAATTGGAAATAATGGAATGAGAAAAAGGGAGGACCAAGGGAAAGGATTGTTCAAGGAAGACAAGGAAAGGTTTAAAATAACAAAACTTGTACTTGTGCCCACTAAAAGAAACAAGGTGAACGAGTAGGATGGAGGATACAGGAAAAGGTGGGAATGCTGGTCTACTGATTCTTCTTATCATCTGGAGGAGAGTAGGGAGGAGGCTTGTCCTAGGGAGAAAGGTATAATAAGATGTAAAGCTCACACTTTACAGGACTGTAAAATACTATATGCAAGTGACAATAATGAATAATGAAATGCATTTGTCAAGAAACAGCATTAGACAACATAATAAGAAACTGAGAGTGATACAGTACAATACAATGTGTCTGTATCTGCAGCAGATTTTAAAAAACAAAGAAACTGTTCAGTGACTTAAAGAGAATGCAAGCTGCAGGATCTTTGCACCTCACACATCTTACCTGCGGCAGGTATACATGTGCAGGGGGCAGTGTGGCACAGCTGGCACTTGCTGCTGCCTCAGCTGCTTTGGCCTCCGCTGGAAGAAAAAAAAAACACAAAGTGAGTGAAGAATAACTATCACTGATATATTATATATGACTGGAGCAAATCTGATCTCAGCTGAGGTGTGATACATCGGTTACAATGGAGAATGGGTCAGTCTCAGTGTCTTACTCATAAGAATCCAACCAAATCATCTTGATACAAGATGTGGATGTTATCTTTGCCTTTGGATGTGTTTTGCTTAAAATAAATGAGTGTGTTGACATCTCTTTGACAACTAATCAGTCATCCATGGAAATCCAAGATGCAATTTATAAACCAGGCATATGATGGTATAAAGCGACACAATCAGTGTGTTTTTTGACAATTTTATTTAAACCTAAAGCAATTTGGAGCCAACAGCTCTTAAAGGCCTTATAATATCTATTCAAGGCATTTAGCATTGGAGCTATGGCCCATTAGTTTAGATCAGTAGGAGCCTCTCTCCCACCTGCTGCAGAAGATGGGAGGTCCGGGTCATGTGGTGCCTGCTGACCCAAATGAGCGGAATATGGAGGTGGAGGTATGTAAGCTGCAGAGGCATCAAATGCTGGAGGGCTGGGGTAGAATCCACCTGAGTAGCAAGAGCACAGAGAGGCTGATTGGTTTATTTTGAACACAAATACAGCAGATCTGACTAGTTAAAGTAAAGGCTTTGATCACAGCAACCACCTGGAGGGGGGGGGTTGGGGTAAGAGTAGCCAGGTGGAGGTCCAGGTGGATACATTCCATTGGCAGGGGGAGGAGGGCAAGAATAGGCACCATTAGCCATGTAGGGACATCCACCAAACCCAGGAGTCACTGGCTGACCTCTGGAAGCTGAGAGATGAACGCCAGGAACACAGGGTGACGATAACTGAAAAATCAGCCAAAGGCATCAGAACTGCAGCAACAACAACTTTCCTACTGCACGTACCCTGTGCTGCGACCTGTAGCATATACTGGCCAAACTCTATAGCTCCTCCGGCAGCAAAGACGAGCTTGAAGGTGGCACCGCCCTCCCAGCCGCCTGCAACACCAACAACACAGCGCCGCTGTCAGGAGAGGTCACGGCACGTCCACGCGTCAGCGCGACACACTCGGAGACGCACCTCCCGGCTCTGCGCTGACGGCGCCCTTGATGTAATTAGCTCCCAGTACGGGCTGCTTGACCTCACAGCCTTTCATCAAGTAAAACGGCATCATGAACGACTGGAGCGCGTCCCTGCCTTTGGCCAAGAAGATCACCTGCGACAGCAACACAGAAAGTGTTGAGGTTGTTGTACTCTTGCAGTAAAGGCACCAAGCTGCGTTTTCTCTCTTACCCTGTATGGGGTCAGGTAAACGCTGCCCTTCTTGCTCTTCCTGAAGGCGTCGGGCAGGTTGTCGGCATCGCAGAAGACCAGCTCCACGTTGTCATAGTTCATCAGCACACTGACAAGAGGAACACAGAGACGCCGTGTAACACGTGGTTTTGTTAAAGGATTAGTGGCCTCTGGTGACAGGTCACTGCTACTGGGTGAGCGGTCAGCTCCAGCATGTTCTGCAACAGGCATACGTAATCCTGGTCGTCACGGGCCACTGTTCTGGGTTTTTCCAACGCCCCCCCGCAGATCACCTCAATCAGGCGTCAGTTGGCGTCTCCAGGTGCCGATTGGCCGAGCACGCGCCGCTTGACGTGATGTAAACAATGGAGGGTTTCCCGTGGCGCAATGACGGCGTCGTGAAATAACGTCTTTTTATGTAATCGCTCCGAACTCGCCACGTCGGTCATGACTGCAGCGACGATACAACGCAACGAAGGTCGAGTCTGCGCTCCGCGTCCCGAACCCGGTTCCGTCCGACCCAGCGCGAATGAGAAACGTCGCACGTGCCTTGACTGACAGCTAGCATTTAGCTTAGGTGTACGTTTGCCGCCGTCCTGCGCGGATTGGGAGGTAGTTGTGAATCCTTCTTGCAAATCACGCCTCCATAAAACACGTTTCAGTAAAATGGAGTATGTGGGGGGAAATTAGCTAATGTGGCAAAAGTTGTCATTCCGATTAAATTAGGTTAGCCTTAGTTAGCTACTTACGTAGACTTTGTTACTGTTTAAGTGATGTACATTTATATGAGAGTAGTAGCAGTCGTGAAATATACTCTTTCGTACTCTACGTACGAAAGTCCTGTTTTAAAGATAGTGATATGAGATCGTAACCCCCGTCGGGCCAGTTAACTGAGCGCTAGCTAGCCCGTTACAAAGGCCAGCGGTACCTTTCGCTGTTGTTGATGATGACTCCGCCGGACTCCGAGTGGTTCTGATTCAGAGTCATGACTTCGGCCCCTCCACACTGTCTCCAAACAGACTAAGGCTAGCGCTCCTCTGCGGGATAACGTGTCGCCGGGCCTTTCTACAGGCGCGGCGTCCTCCTCTGCGGCGATAACGGTTGTTGTGTTGGTGCTGCGCTCGGCGGAGTTGTGCACCTGCTCTTCCGCAAATCCAGTGACACGCCCACATCATGACGTCACATTCCCTTAGAATTACATTTACATCTATCTATCTATCTATCTATCTATCTATCTATCTATCTATCTATCTATCTATCTATCTATCTATCTATCTATCTATCTATCTATCTATCTATCTATAAACCAAATAAACAATAATTTACTAAAATACAGAGGGTTTAGTTCATTACGCATGTGTAACTGTTATCCTTGAACGTTAGTGTTAAATATATTTAGTTTTCAATTCATGTGCTAAGTCAGAACATGAAATTGTAAATGTAAATTAACTCTCTATAGTGCAGATAATTACAAAAGGCCACCTGGACTTTAGTCTAATACTATACTATGTACTATATTACATATACTTTGTTATATGTAATATGCAAACTTAGCCTGCATTGTTTGGCCATTTTGTATTAGCTGCTACTATTATTAAATCTTTCTAAGGGACTAATGAAATTATTATCCCACAATAATATCTCACACATGTGGAAATGTTATGAAATTATCTACAAAGAATTATGACATAGGTATAGATGCATATTAACTCAAACATACTGTAGGTAGACAGTAGACACACATCACAGCCCATGAATGCGTTGCCAGTGTGAGTTGTTGTTGTGGGTAGAAATGACTGTGTGGGTGTGTGTGTGTGCAGGCAAATACAGGACGGCAAGGTGTGTTATTTAGCATTTAAACACGGTGAAGGAAAACAGACGAAGAAAAAGCCGTGAAGTCGTTGACGTTTCCACCTTGTACAGGAAGTGATGACTTCCGGCTGCTGGGTGGTACTTCGTCACAGACGCATCGCACACACAGCTTCCCTTCCTGACACACGGCGCAGCAGCTTCGCACAGCAGGGGTTGCTGGTTGCCAGATACTGGCATCGTTATGTCGGGTCAAAGCAGGCCCGCCAGCACCGGGGACAATCGACTGCAGCTGCCGGAGCAGGTATGGACCACAATGCATATGAGCAGCTTGACATGTTTTTACAGAATACTTCATAATTGTTTGGCTCAACAGTTACTAACGCCCTAACATCAGACTACGTAGAAATATCTCTACTCGTGAATTTAGAAAAAATAAAGTGTCAAGCGTCGTTTAAGGTTGTAGAAATATTTTATGTCCTATTGTGAAACTAGATAAAAATCCCCTGAACATAAAACTGACTGATGAGCAACCCCGGCATCAAATATTCCACCCAAACTCTGAGTCATGCTGTCCAAGTGACTTGTTCACGCTGTGACTGTGACTCATGAGCTTATTAGACTTTTGCACAGAGGCAAGGTCTGTTGTTGTTCTATTGATGGACCACAAGAAACACTTTCCAATGGTTTTAAGGGGAATCGACACATGTTGCTGGCCTCCAGTGTTTTCATTTCAGCTGCAGGCACAACATCCACAGATGTGTTCGTGTGTTCTGGTGTCACAAGTCAGTTTCATTATCAGCAATAGAGGAAGTGTTTTATTGAGACAGGCCTTATCTGAGCTGTGCTTCTTGAGCAAAGCAACTGCGTTACCTGCAGACACTAATGCAAAATGATCTGTCTCTGGATTCGTATTTTAACAATCTTCTGCTTTTCAGGACCAAGAATCATCAAGAGTCAAACAGGTGAACTACATCCAATCCTGATTTAGTTGAATCGAATTGAAACATAAGATTCATTTATCATACATTCACTCCAAAGCAGCAACTGCATATGAACTACAAAGGAATCGAAATGAGATATTATTCAAAATAGTGCTGAGCCAGAAATTAGGAGGTGTTTGGCATGCCAACATTACAGTATTATGTCCATGTAAACCTTCAGGCCAGCGTTCTTTTACTATTTGCTAGTAAATGTGTGCTACACAAATTCCTTGTGGACGTCATTAAAAGTCATTCAACATCTGGAACCCATGAATATTAGTTGAACCTTGACTGCATTTTATTTCAAACCACCACTTTATTTCAACACCAGTAGCTCAGCTACTACCTAATACGTAATAAAACCACATGGCTTTGCCGCGCTGACTAGCTAAACGTTATCACATCCAGTGCAAAGATGGGTTTCATTTGTCATAGGCTCAGTAGCTACACGTTTTATAAATCATGTTAGTAACTGTGAGAGAGAGAGAAAGAGAATAAATAACGATGCCACAAAGAAATATATCTATAATTAATGTGTAAATAAAGTGTGAAATTCATAAATATACTTAAGCATCATTAGGGTGAGTAACATGTGAAGTCTTTCCCATGTCAGTTTTCTCCCGGTCACGTTCGTAAACTAGGCTTGACGAGGAAACAACGAGAGAGGAGGGTACGTGATTTGTAATCGCCTCAAATATTCATTTTTTAATATTTCAATTTTCCACCCGCGTTGAGCAAAACTACAATCGTGCTTCTCCTCCTTCAGTACTTCAAAGACGATGAAAACCCAGAGGAGAAGGCGCGGAGGCACAAGGAGCAGGAGGTATCGTTTCCTCGGGGCCTTTTGCCGCTTCCTTCCTCCGACAGCTTCCTTCCCCTCACGCTCCTCGTTCCCGTCTCCAGCTCAAGCCCCTGTACAAGGAGCTGCTGTACACCATCGCTCACACCATGGGGAAACCGGCGGCCACCGAGGCCTTCACGGACGAGCAGCTGCGCCAGTACATCAGGGAGGTACGTGCCATGTCTCGGCCGCCAGCGCTGCCGTGGTGCCGGTGTCTGACCGCTCTCGTCTGCGCCAGGCGTTCACCATGACCGAGTCGGAGCACAGCGATCTGCTGGAGAGGGCCAAGAGCACAGAGGTGAGGAGCGCCGATCAGCATTCCTTTTTTTTCCAGCTCACGCACGTAGTACGTTTTCATCGTCTTCCTGTCAAGAATCCCTTCACCGCCACTCATTCACCGGCTTCACGAGCTGTTTCGTCTGCACGTGTGGGGCTGCAGTCCATGGATTGGCTAATACCGAGGTGTCTGACTAACTGTTTGTAGCCTCCAGTGTATTGCCTGATGGTCACTGTGAAGGAAGCGAAGGGAATCCTGGGAAAAGACGTCAGTGGTGAGTTCTTTGTTACCTTGTTTTCTTTTTTGCTAATGACGTAATGACTGGGAAGCGGTTTAACGTGCTGTGTCTATAGAAGTGTTGATATATAGGTCTTATAAGTTGATATATTCAATTATGATCCCCTGAGGATGAACCATATTTGGTTTCCTAACTTTTTTTTCCTAAGTTTTCATCATCTCAATTTTATCCTCTGTCATTTTAATGACCGTACTACCAAAACTTAATAAGGAGAAACCATATCTACTGACTTGTCACCACTTGGAGGTTGTGCTTTGGCTGATTTCGGTTCTCGTACGGACTTTCACTTCTCATCAGTCAGCGTGTGTCGCGTATTTATTTACATGACATATAATAATAACATAACAAGCTTTGACCAGGCTTTAGTGACCCGTACTGCCTGCTGACCATCCTGGAGGACGAAGAGACCAATCAAACACACCGGTCCAGAGTCAAACCCTCTAAACATGTTGTAAAAGACACCGCGTCACGTGACAAATTCTACCAGACCGACGTGAAGAAGCAGACTCTCAACCCTATATGGAACCAGACCTTCATACTGTGAGTCTGGGATTTGGGGTCATTTTCGATGAGTCACACCCAAAGCCGCGTCACTTAACTGTTCATTCCTCATTAGAGAGTTTGGAAACCTGGCGGGGGCCAGCTTCCACCTGGAGATGTGGTGAGGACAACGCCTCTAGTTCTGCTCAGTCACTTCCACACCTTCTGTCCCACGTTCACCCGCTATTGCGCCGCGTTCGTTTTAGGGATAAGGACGAAGAGGTGCCGTTCACTCAGAAACTGGAGGAGTTTAAAACCAACTTGACCAACATAAAAAGGTATCAGTGACTCACAGATGATGGACAGCTGACCAGTGGCCACGGCTGCTCAACCTTTCTAACTGTGTGTCCGTTCAGGATGATCAAGGAGGCCAAAAAGGAGAAAGGCACGGATGACTTTTTGGGAAACATCATCCTAAAACTACAGGTAGTGAGTTTCTTTGATCTATTCGTGCTCCCTGGTGTCTCTGTACTCTGATGTCTCCGCTTTTACTTCAGGATCTCCACTGCGCCGAGGACAACTGGTACGAATTGCAGCCCAGAACAGAGACGTATCCCGATCGAGGCCAGTGCCACCTGAATCTCAAGTTCATACACAAAGCAGTAGGAAAACGCACTTCCTGTCAAATATATATTATAAAAATGAACAGCCAGTAAGAACGTTCTAAGAATATAAACAAGTATTTACGGCCACACTAACACCCGCGTCATGTAGGAAGCTGAACAACTGATTATTTTCGGACTGAGTGTCTGTTTTGCGGCCGACAGAGAGACGGCACGCTGAGCGCCGGGCGCAACGCTTACACCAACTACAGCGGGATTCTGCAGCAGTTCGTCCACGCCTACATCACCAAGGAGCAGGTAGCGGGCGGCCTCGCCTCGCCTCGGCTTCGCGGCTCAAGCCCGGCCACTTGCTGAGTCCCCGTCTCTTGTCGCCCCTGTCAGAGCTCCGCGCCGTGGAAGGGCGCCTTGTGCGGCGAGGCTCAGACTCTGCTGGAGCTCTACGCCACGCAGAACGACCTCTCGCCTTTCCTCCAGGACCTGGCGTAAGCAATGTTAGGGTTAACAGTACGGGCAGGGATGGAGAGGTTAAAGGTCAACGCTTTTATGATCTGGGCGATGAGCTGTCCTATATCGTCAGCTCGCTGCGCAGCATCTGTGTGAGTCTGTGGGCGTCTGTGCCCCTGACAGGAAGTGGGTGGCGTACAGCAAGCTGTACCAGAGCCTGGAGGTGGACTCGTCCGTGCTGCTCCAGCAGGTCACCAGTATAGAGTACCACTGGCATCAGCAGCAGCTGCCCTACCAGCAGGTACTGTACTGGTCCGCACTGGTCATTTTACTGTAACACCAGGGGGGAGTTTTGAACCACGACCTGTTCTCTAACAGAAACAGGAACTTGGGGACTCTCTTCATGATTTCCTGCAGTACGGACTGTGCTTAGTGGCCAAATACAGAGACATCTTCCCGGCGACTTCCAGTGCGACACCCAAGCTCCGTGCTCTACTCAGGTACTCATCATATTCCTATTATAGGGGAAAACACTGAAGGCGAGTTGGTGTCCAGTCATTACTGCCACTGACTGAGTCATGTGTTTTTCCAGAATCTTGGTCCAGATTTGTAAGACGCAGGCCTTTCAGAAACTGAACCCGGCTCAGTTCGAGTTGCACGACGAGCTCTGCGATGCCATACAGGTCAGTCAGAGGTCAGGTCAGATGCAGGTCCCCTCGGACGCCTTGGTCACCAATGATGTGTGTTTTACATCAGACAGGTACACAGGAGTGGTTTACTATCCAGAAGGGCCTGCATCAGCCAATGACCAAGGTGAGCACCTCATCAGTGGATTCTTGAATGTCATGTCATCTTAATTTTCCAGTACTCTCATGTTTTTGCATCTCGCCGACATACAGGACCTGTCAGAGATCATTAGCGCCCTCTCCAGGCTGATTCAGGAGGTGCAGAAAGACGTCAAAAACAACAAAGAAGTGTGGAACAGGGTGTTTGTCAGGTAAGGTGAAGGAGGATTTATTATACTAACACACACAACTGGACCTTGGACAGAAAATTCATGTAAAGCTGTGTGAGCCCTCATAACTCAACTTCCCTATTCATGCTTTAGTGTCGTGCAACTCGACGTGTTCACCATCGTCTATCACAGACTCGATTCGCTGGTAAGTGCCTCCTTGACAAAACCTGAAAAAGTCCATTTATTCTGCATGGCCACATGTCCCGCCCTCTTCTCCGCGCCTCAGCTGGCGAAAGAGTTGAGGGAGACCTTATCCATGATGGAGGGTCAGATCGAGCAGCCTCTGGCCAACAGCCTGTTCCCCGTTTACCTGAGCCTGCAGGCCATTCACAAGGACAAGGCCTTTTTACAGAAAAGGTTCTCACACAGCATTTCACGGAAACATCTGTTCAATTATCTCAACCACAGATAATGCGTAGCTTTTTCAACTTCTCTTTCTTACAGAGGTCTACTGGAGCTGACAAACTTCCACGAGAGCTTCAGAGAGGCTCTGCCTTATTGGCTCAACCAGGCATTCAGCACCACTCAGGACAGGGTGGAGAGGGCCGTGCAGGTGGATGAGGTAACACTTAGGGGTTTCTTGTTCTATTATTGCTAGTAGTAGTCTCATAATATAATCAAAGGTCCCCTGCTTTTAGCTCCAGCCCCTGCAGAGCGGTGCCGTGCCAATAAAACACAGCTCTTCGGCGGTGGACCTGGTGGCCTGCATCCAGCCCATCTGCCAGCTGTGGGAACAGCTGTCCTGGCCTGACCCTGAGGAGGCCTTCATGCTCATGGTCAAGATCACAGAGGTACACAATCTACTATTAGTAAAGTGCTAATTGGGTGCCATAATGTGTAGATGGTCTGAATGTGGGACTTCTGGTTGGTGATGTACTTTTCTTGCTCTGGGCTTTTTTCAGGACGTGTGTAAGATCGTGGTGAACTACTGTCACATCCTGAAGGAGCGCGTCCGGGTGCTGTCTGAGAACTGTGACCCCGGCACCGCCATCAACATGGTACCATCAAAGGCAAAAGGCCTCGCCGGGACCCTTTTCTAGTGCCGCATCGCTTAAGAGCCCAATGTTCTCTGCAGCTGTGTGTGGTGGTGAACGACCTGGAGCACCTGAGGTCGGTCCTGACCCGACTGCCCACGCAGCTCAACTGGGCGGGGCTCCGGGACCGGACCCAGAGCGTCATAGGCGACAGCCAGTTCCAGAACACGCTGCCGTCACAGCTCCAGCAGTCGCAGGGCATCCTCGGCAGAGAGATCCGCTCGGCTCTAGACACGCTGGGGAGGAAGGTGTGTACGTCCGCGTACTGTAAGACACATGAGCGCCGGTAAATCACACTCACCCCCTCACCCCTGTCTCCACAGCTGAATACAGACATCGAGGCTCACGTCAGGAGCATGTCAACCAGGCGAAGGCTTCCCTCCAAGTCCAAAGAGGATGTGGGTACCCGTCAGTGGCCACTCGAGGACAAACGCCTGTTAGGTCTGCTTCATAGCCGGTCTCTCTTCCCCTGCAGGCTGCAGCGCCTCTGATGCGCTACCTGGAGCAGGAGCTGCAGTACATGAACGAGAACCTGGTTCAGGAGAACTTCAACTGGTGCGAGGCGCGATTCCTCCCGCGGAGCCTTGACTTGCGCGTCTCTCGCCTCATCCTCATCGTCATTTTCTTCCTGCCTCCAGCCTCCTCACTCCGCTGTGGAACAACTCGGTGAAGTTCCTCTACCAGGTGGCGACGCAACATCCGCAGCAGGACGGGCTCATGGTGTTCTGCCAGCGGCTGCTCTACACGCTGCAGGTTGGTCCTCGGCGGGATGCGGCCCCACCGTTTGTTCTCGTCTTCAGCCGCCATGAGTAAGTGCTCTGTGCGTTTCAGTGCCTCGAGCAGTGCTTCTACGCCGAGGGGAACGGCCTCGCTCTGAGCTCGCTGCACTCCGCCGACTACAACGTGAGAAGCTGCCACAGCGTTTCATTTCCTTGTGTCTCCTCCAGAACAAAGGGGAAAACGTTTGACTCTTTCTCACGTGTGTGTGTGTGTGTGTTCGTGTGTGTGTGTGTGTGTGTGTGTGTGTGTGTGTGTGTGTGTGTGTGTGTGTGTGTGTGTGTGTGTGTGTGTGTGCAGATTCTCAAAGCTCACCTGACTCACAACTCTCTGAGCAACCGGGAGCTGGTGCAGAAGTTCTACGACAGGAAGGTGAAGGAGCAGGTAAGGCCCGGCCCGGCCGTCGCTGCCCGGACCCGTGCCGGTCCGCTCACTTAAACAGTCCCTCCCTCGTGTGCCAGAATGTTTACAGCGGGGAGAAATACGGCGCCGTCACCCTCCTCACATCCTACAAGAGATCAGACCAGAGACTCAGGGTTGAGGTGCTGAATGCAGTCAACCTTTTACCGATGGACTCTAACGGTGAGACGATGTGGAAACGCTGCAGCCATGTAGATGAGGCACGTCACATTTCCCGGTGTTGACGCTTTGGCTCCCGTCAGGCTTCAGCGATCCCTTTGTGCAGCTGTGTCTGGAGCCGAACCACATCTTTCCTGAGGTAGAGCCTCGCTGCACACAGATCAAAGACTGTGACCTCAATCCTCTGTTCGACGAGGCTTTTGAATTGTAAGTTGTTGGTCGATCACCATTGACGCTTGTTCTCCTATCATGTCCTCTTCATGTATTACATTTTTTTTTTCATCTCCATCCTTCTCTGCTTTATTTCATAGTATGGTCTCTCTGGAACAGTGCAAGGCCGAAGGAGCTTGTCTGGTGGTGACGGTTCTGGACCACGACACCCTGCGAGCAGATGATTTCGAAGGCGAGGCCTTCCTGGGGCTCAGGGCGATACCAGGAGTGGGTGGAGGAATAGAGGACGAAGCAATCAACTCCCAGCTGGACACCACCCCGGCTCAGATACGGCTGCCGCTGATGCATCCTAAACCCAACGGTATGGACAAGAATGAGACAAGGAAATGACTGACGGCCTCAAATTACATGTATGATAGAATGATCCATGAAGGCAGAACCACCTGTGGTCTGATGTGTCTAGTGCATTATGATCCTTCTGATAAATCTTGCAGCTCAACTGTGCTTTCACTCCATCAGTACATTAACAGTCTTGGGTGTGTGTGTTTTTTTTTTTAGAGGACAGCATTTTGAGGCTACTGGAGTCTAGAAAAGGAGAGCGGGAGACTCAGGCCTTCGTAAAGAAGCGACGACAAAGAGAGAAACAGTCACAAGAGGGGATTCAACCGTAAGAAACATTCAGAAACGAGTTCTTCCTCCAAAAATATACAATTTGTTTTAATGATCTGTACCAAAAAACAAAGAGAAATCCACTCAGAAGAAAACACTGATGCTGGATGAGCCGTGTGTGGACAATACACAGAGTGTGGGTTTTCACCACAGACCATTACAGTGATCATGATACATGTTCACACCTGCGTTTTAAAATGTTAAACACCTTTTACACGTCTGCTTCCTGATGCTTTGTCTAATCGGCGACATCATGCACATGTTTACACTGTCGAATGTCCAAGTTTTTTTACTACAAATGTAAAAACTCTGGCATAGAAACCTTTCACACGTTGATTTCAAACAAAGCACAAGGGCCAGTTTCAAGGAAAATAATAAAAAAAAATGTGTTGTTGAGTTTAAGTAAAAATGAAAAATGATGTTATTTCAAAGACTACACGCGTTGACTTTGTACACTAGCCTTGATTGTGTTAACATGCGTTCCTCTTGTAGGTTATACTGAAGAACCTTAGAGAAAACCTGAGTTTTAACAGAGGCCATCTGTTTGAAATTTAAACAAATACTACACACTTTTTAAATACATTTGAATATTGGCTATTTGAAATATATTTAGCTAAAAAAGACTAAACAGAAAGTCTAAATTAGAGAACAAATTCAGTATATTCTAGCAAAGCGCTACCAGTGGACTGGTATAATGGCCCCAATTTGGCTGTAGCAAAGGTTGGATGAATTAAATATGCCCTTTAAATGTTTATAGAGGTGTTAAGTTTGCTCCTCGCCCTCTGAATAAAAACCTGCCAAATCTGCCGCATTATCCGTTTCTTTAGACCGTTTTTGGGATCACCGTCACACAAACCGGCCACAGTTACCTCGTTCCCGAAATTTTAAAATGATGAACCGGCGAGAGCCTGAATTAGATGTAAACACACAGCGTGACCCTACCCCCTAAATACCGCTGTAGTCTTACATTCACGTCTGCGCATATACAGCTCATCCATATGCATTTGGAGACTTTATTCTATAACATATACAGTTAGTAGGTGTGATTTAGGGAAACATTTTCTTTCATGATTCTGAGGATTGTATTTTAAGGAGCTATGAGTGATTTACTCAGTTTTTAGAAAGTCCTGACTGATCAGCTTCTATAAGAAATGCTTTGGCCTTTGCTGTAGCATAAAGACAACCTCGGCTAATCACACCGAAACTGTCCAGTTTGAGCTTTTACTCAGTAACATATGAACATTTTTGAAAATTTAGAAATACGTAGACTATGGTTAAAGGAATAACAGCAGGTACTTAAGTTACTTTCAGAATTTAAGAACACTGTTGCTCATCAAAAGTGAAACCTGGTAAATGGTTAACACTGGAAAAGGTGATTAATCCTAAGCTCTCACTTTGTGATCAGTGCTTAATCAGTTGGTCATTTATCAGTCAACGTCATCTTAAAAGTACAAAACCAAATCAGTGCTTGTGCTGTTACCACGCTGTAAAAATGACCTCGGCGTAATTTTGAATGGCAGCAGAGGTCCAAGGCTGGTATCTGTGGAATCAGAACAGGAGGGCGCGACAGAAGCGGTGGCGCTCCGACTGGGCTGTGAGGTCAAGAGAGCTGCTGCTGCAGGGTTTGTTCGGAGCAGAGGGGGCACTCTGTGGACGAGGAGCAGCTCTCGCACTGTAGTCCGTGGCCACAGGGTAGCGTCACTGAGCCATGCTCGCCACACGTCACACAGCACTGTCTCTGCTTCCTGTACACCACCTGGTCAAACACAAACACATGGCAATGGTAACATCCATGACAAGAAGCACAATGAAGAGGGGTAGACATTGAGTACATGCTTGCGTGGTCGTACCTGCTCTACAGCATGCAAGCAGCTACAGAGCTGAGCCTGCAAACTAAGGACTGACTCCAGGGGTAGTCTGTGGAGCAACTGGAGTTGGTGCAGTGCTAAATGGGGGTTGTCTCCACTTTTGAGCCTCTCCATTAACTCCTGCAGGAGAGTGACCTGCCGCTGTGCCTCTTCCTCAGCCTGCCTGGCTCTTTCGGCGTCCATGGCCGATCGCGCGGCGTGGACACGGGACTCCTCCGCTTCTGCCTTCAGCGCAGCCCACGACTAAGCGAAGAAAACATACTGATTAATTTACCATGATCTATATGATATGTAGGTGATTACACTAACACAGTCACATGGGTTTAGGTCTACCTGCACCTTGTGTTCATTCTGGTGTTACATACTGTAACAGGTACGGCATGCAAATACACTGAATATGAGAAACTTGGTTGTTTATGTATCTATATATGCGATTTCTCACCACTCAGCTTTATGTCAGACATGCATGCACACATGCCCACTACCTACCTACCTGAGCTGCATGTCTCCAACTGTGACCCCACTGCTTCATTGTCCTGTGAGCTTCCTCGAGCTCCTGCTTGAGCCTAGAACTCTCTGCACAGGGCAGCAGGGTGGGGGGTGTACCAGGGGAACCATGGGCAGATGGGAAGTGCTCCCAGATGTTAGGGCTCATACCATTCAGACCTTTAAAAAGAAAGACTCCATCAAGCAAGAAAGTCACATAATTCTCGCTCATAATTTAAGGGCCTTTTTTCAAATTTTACAAACCTAAGGACCCATGAGACGGCCCCAGAAAGGGGTTGCTATCCGACTGACTGGGCTGTGATCGGTGGGCAGAAAAGAATGGCGATGCTTGCGGCCTGATGGGCGGAGAGGGCGAAGGGGAGCTGAAAGGAGCAGAGCTGCTGAAAGATCCTGGGATGTTGACTGGAGCAGAACTCTGAATCTGGCTGCCTCCTTTTAAGGAAAACATATCAATATGATTAGAGTTTGCAGGTGTATTGCTGGATAAATGTTGAATGTATGTGCTTATGTTTGTGGCTTAGAAATACCTAGCATAATGCCCACATTGGACAGAGCGGAGGAGCTCTCTAAACTCCTATCCAACGCCGACATTCCAAAATCATTCAAATCTAGATCATCCAGGGCTGACTCTGTAGCACGAACACCAACAGATTTTGTGTCAGAACATGTTTCACGTTATCGGTTTTAAGTGGGACTTTGGAGCTTGTGCGCATCCTTTCGTACCTACAACAGATTCCACAGTCTCGCTTGTAGGGTAAAAGGGCAAGGCGTTAGCGTTCATGCCTGAAGAAATGCCAGACCCCAGTGGTCCGAGAGGAGCAGGACTGGGTGGAGTTGCAGCCAGACTGGAAGGAATGCTGGAGGACAGACTCAGAGGACTGCCCACTGGTAAAAACACCAACAAGTCCTGGAGGAGAAAGAATGAAGTTTTAGAAAGTTACTCTATTGTGTCCTAGCAGTATAACAACGCTGAAAAGGGAAAACTCGGAACTCTAAAGGTACCACGGAAAGAGGTGAGGTGGGAGTTTTAGTTGTACCTGTTTGCTTTGTGTTGATGCTAATTCCCTGTCTCTCTGCTCCAAAGCAAAACTGCGCTGCTTGGCCTAAAACCACAAAACAAAAGAAGAAATCATTAATACATTCAGATCAATAATAAAACAAAAAAGATTCTAAGTTTGTATTGCATCATCCCTGTGATTGCTGTTATTCTTATCGTTTTTTCTCACCTGATCCTCCCGTTCAAATCCAGGTGCCCTGCCATATCCTCTGTCTCCCGCCCAAGGAGACAGAGGCTCTGCTCCTCCGCCTACATCGTCACACAAGGATAAAACGCTACCCAGCAGTCCCTGCTCTGCGAGGCTCGACCCCGCAGCAAGGGAGAAAGGGTCCGATACAGAGGCAGGCGTCGGCCCCAAGCTGTGTCCACTGGGACTTGGCAAAGTCTCCTGAGGGTCTGGAGGTCTGGGTGGTGGTGGAGAGCTGGGGGTGGGAAACTGTGGCTCCTCTGAAACAAAGGCCTCTGGTTGGGATTTACACAAAAAGCAAAGAAACTCATTACAAAAATAGAAAAAATTATTAGATGGATGTGGAGAGGTGCTTAGAGAGTGGGCGGGACTAACTTTCAACGTGAGCAAAGGCACAGAAGGGGCCTCTGGGGCAGCTGCCGCTCTGTTGCATGTCATTACACTTTGTGGATTTATAGATCTGTAGCAAAATAAAACACAATCAGAATCCTGTTGAAAATTTCCAGTACAGACTCTGGAAGAAGCTAAAAGAGACAAACCTCTGGGTGGAACTGTTGTTCTGTCCTTGTGTGACAGTACTGACAACCCTCTGCTCCCTCACATTTACTAGGATCTCCCCACTCCTCGCTCTGCTTCACGGCTGGACATGGCAGCGCTCTGTTGTAAACACAAATAGTTATTTGTATCTGCTGAGCAACAACACCACGATGAATACGTCGCTATTTTTTTTAAAGCAGTCTAACCGAGCACCTGTATTTGTGCTTGTGAGGGCTGCGCCTCCTGTCTTTACTGTTGTGATAATATGGACAGGCATAACCTTGACGGCACAGGCGGGGTGGTTTCTTACAGAGCTCTGTCTTGTAGTGAGACAAGACGTAGTTGTTATCTGAGGAGATGAAACACAAAAAATTAGGGTGGTTTCAGGGACATCAAATGACTATATCTGTCAATTAAGCGATTAGAAACCTTCATAACAATTAAGATATCAAAAGATACCAATATAGCTGGAAACTTACTAAATGAAATGAGGCATCTGTGATTTACCTTGCCAGCGTGGCTCCTCACTCAGGATCTTCTCTATGAGAGCAGTACTCGCTGCCTGCCCGGACTGACCATCTCCTCCACCTCCCTCTGTTGTTCCAGACCCTCCTTGAGAATCCATCACCTGCACTTCCCTTTAAAGTTCAAAAGGCAAATGACAACAGCACCTAAACACATCTGAAGTCATGGCTGGATATTTGTACACAACGCGTTCGTTTCCGTACCTGATATCATAAACTGGGCTGCGCAGGTCATGTGATCCATGTGCGAACGCGCAGTGAGAGCCGTTTTTGCTACAGTGGCCCTTTGCATCTGTTTCGTGGATACACGATCCTGTCTTGTAGTAGCGGAGGTGGTATCTACGTTCCGTGTCACCTGCCGTTCTATGTAAAAAAGGGCATCTGGAACACAGAAAATTTCACATTCACATTTCCACATTTCATTTGCAATGTGTACCCACACAAGAAGAATGGCCACAATTAGGTAAACATGCTAACTGAGATGACTACTCATAACACACACTATTGTTCCAGGACATTATGCATTGTCAAACACTACTTTACAGACTGGCATGCAGCTGAATAAGATTGCTTTACATGCTTTACACATCCTGGTGGTTCACATGAGCTGGATGTACCCCAAAATTCTTGGGGTACAATTCTTGGGAAATCTCACTCACTCATCTCCATCAGGACAGGTGCCCGTTCCCTCATCGTATCTGGTACAGTAAACATCTGGGCTGTAGTTGAACGTCCCGTCCCGTCTACGCATGGGCCTCCTGCGCCGCTGGTTCAGGAAGTGCCAGTGGAAACAGGAGAAAGGCCTGTGCTGTGTACATTTGTGCTGCACAAACAGGGGGCACTGCTCAGTTCTGAACTCCTTCAGATATCTGGAAGAGAGGCACGGGATGTACAGGGTGAATGCATTTCTAGACAATGTTAGCTTTTACGGCAAACGTATTAAAGTTAAGCAAACACGTGAATAAAGATATATTCGTAGTGCATTCAATTCATTTGCCCTGCGCTCCATGATCATCTGACATGCAGTAAACACAGTAAACAGTAGACGTTACTGTTTACTGCTGTAAAGCTCCTCTTCCCCCAGTTGTAATAGGTCAAAATAAGATCACACTTTGTTGAAATGGTAAACTATGCTGTTAGCTGTTAACGTACGGCCTCTTTATCAAGACCCGACACAGTTTATAAGCAAACGAGCGCTACGTTGGATAGGTTCGGACAGTCTAAAAAATATATTTATTTTTTTAAACCCAGGTACGCTGTAGTTTGGTTTATTCCGCCAAACGTGAGGTGGTATATCCTCAGCTAGCATATACAGCTAACTAGCTACGTACGTGTAATGTTGAGGTTTCTCGGGCTGTACGTTCAACACGGTTGCAGGAGATGTCGAGCCCCCTGCGGGCGAAGATGACGAGGACGAGGACGGCCCTCCGGTAATAGCTGCTGCCGAAGATGACGGGGGTTGCGAGTGTGTTTTAGACATCCTCCCGTTTAAAAGCCTAACAACAAGAACCTTGTTTTTAGCTTACTAGCTAGCTATTCGTATTAGCTTGAAAATCCGCATTCTACAACGCCAGTGAGCTTGCGCAAGGCATCAGGAAGTAGTAGTAAAGGAACAACCTGACGTAACACGGAACTATGGGACATGTTGTCCAATAGTAATTTCAGCAATGTTTGTATAAACACTTACAATATTACATTATACATTATCGCGGATAGATACATGATCTGAAATTAATTTAACTTCAGGGAATTTGGTTTAAGCTTTTAATCGTTTGAGTTTAAACTTTTAAAATCGCCTTGTTATTGGCTGTACTATATGTCACTTTAAAAATGAGCCAATAAGCACCTTGTATGTTACAAGATGACGTCAGTACAACTATTAATACTCCATAATCTCCTCCCATCACAGTGTTGCCAGAGACGAACGGACGTTAACGCATCGTACTCTACGCCGACTTACATCTTGAAGGTAAATATAGTCATTTTTCTCTGTCGATTACTTTTTAAGTTATTCGTCGATACAACTGTGATGTGAGTCTAACACTGCCGTTTTTGTCGAGGAGTACTATGTGGGAGACAGGCTAGTTTGATTTGCTAACATATTCTTAGCCTAAAATAGAACAATGGAGTCTCCCAACGTTTTAGTGGACATTTCCAGTTAAATGTCGCTATTGACTCACTAAAATAAGCGCAATCTGACAAAAACAACCCCGTGGTTGTCGACAGCCGACGATCGGCGTGTATTTTGTTGGACGAAAGTGGATTTGGGCGAAACTAATTGCGACTAGGCTAATGTTGCTTTAGCACAGCCGAGGCAATGCCGTCTGTCTGAAAAGAGAAACAGAAAATGGCGAACTGGGGAAAGGAGAGCGGCTCGGCCGGCCACGGCGCCGTGTGTTGACACACCGCCGGTTGTGCCTGTTGGCGCTGATTTCTAAATGTCGGCGACACTGTTGTTCAGTCGTAGTAAAGTGACTCACTTGGAGGGGGATTTCTTCTTTTATTTTTAGGCTTTGGTGGTAAACCGGTTCACACGTACGGGCGCAATCTGGCGCAAAGCCGTCGCCTCCCACAAGCCGTAACCTGGGGGAGGGGAGCTGTGTGATATTGTGCTAGGCTAGCAGGTTAGCCTGACGAGCTAATGAGCTGATTGGGTTACCTCGTCGGGTTGGTTTAGCCTAAACTCAAATCCATGCGTTTTAAAATAACACAATGTGCGTTCCAGCACCTGCGACATGGCCCGTACCAAGCAAACTGCCCGTAAATCCACTGGAGGAAAGGCGCCGAGGAAGCAGCTGGCTACCAAGGCAGCCAGGAAGAGCGCGCCGTCCACGGGGGGAGTGAAGAAGCCCCATCGTTACAGGTGTGCACCGTAATATCCACGTATTGTTGGCCTCATCGGTCACTGCATGTTAGGTCTAAATGTCAACCCCTGAACCCTTAGGCCCGGAACTGTGGCGCTGAGGGAGATCCGTCGCTACCAGAAGTCCACCGAGCTCCTCATCCGCAAGCTGCCCTTCCAGCGTTTGGTGAGAGAGATTGCCCAGGATTTCAAGACTGATCTGCGCTTCCAGAGTGCTGCCATCGGTGCTCTGCAGGTGAGCGGGTTGTGGTGGGAAGGATGAGGGATGTCTTTGCAGTAGAGCTGTGTGAGCAAGTAACTAAAGCGCGGGTGCCTGCCTGTCTGCCTAACAGGAGGCCAGCGAGGCATACCTGGTGGGTCTGTTTGAGGACACCAACCTGTGCGCCATCCACGCCAAACGTGTCACCATCATGCCCAAAGACATCCAGCTGGCTCGTAGGATAAGGGGAGAGAGGGCCTAAGCGCCCAGCGGCAGCGTTGCCAAGACAAATAATCCTATTTATCGTACTTAACCATTTTGTGGACATTTTTTAATTTTGGGGGTATTTTTTTTTACAAGGTATTTGCTTTTTCTATTGTATTTTAGATCAACCATTCCACCAGCCTGAGTACTCTGTAGGTAGTTGGAAGTGTAGTGAATTAGTTATATCTACCTATTACATGGGTCATTACTGTGTAACAATCATGCCACCTTCTAAACTTCCACGTGGCTATTTTGGCTCCTTTTTGGGATGAAGTCATCAGATTGTGGATGCATTGTTCACATCTTCCACGAGGGGGGGTCCAGTGTTTCTTCACTCATCTACCACTTAGAACAAAATGCCAGCATGCCTTGCTCAAGGTCTCGCTGCAGTGATCCTCCACTCGGCGACAACGAGCATGGCACACTCTATTTTTCTGGACTGCTTTTTACATGTTTTCAAACATAAAATCTTGGCAGCTACATTTAATATTTATGAAAATGTTGTCACATGTCTTTCTATTAAAGGTCTTTATGAGTAGAAAACTGTGCGTGCTGTACCTCATTGTGACGCAGACACAGACTTAAATGCTTAAACACATTTATTTACACATGGCACACACTGAATCATACAAACCACTCTGTATGCTTGAAGCCAATCGCTGCAAGGGAGAGACACTCGTCATACAGATGTTTTGTTGATATTTGACAGTTTGTAGCTGCTTTCTCACCTATTCGACTGACGATCTCTTCGCATTCCTTGATGGTGCCGGCTTTTAGTGCTACACAGCAGAACCCTGTTGACTGAGTGGGGTCTGGGGTGTCTCTGTGAAAGGAGCCAATCAGGCTTCAATGACATCTAGGTCCAACCAATGACAACACAGCCAAGCGCTGAGGTTTACAACAGTGTTTCTATGGGGAGGCGTGACCCAAACTACAAAAGGCCTGAATTATAGATCTGCCTTCATGGTGCCTACTGATAAATTAATGGCCGTTTGATATGTAAATCTGACACTTACGCCACACAGAATGCAAATATTGTGTAGTCGGGTTGGCTGAACCTCCCTACGCATGAAATCTCTGGGTAGTGATGTTGGAACAGGTTCTGGGGAGAACAGAAGAACTGGAGCTGCAACAATCTGAATTGTGAGGCAAAGACACATGAACACCAATTGTGGATCTCGCTACCTTCTTGCTGTTTCTGTCTGTGCATGTCAGATGTGTTTCCTTCATATCCAAGAGCACCTCCTGCAGGAAAAAAAGGACAGGTTGTTCTCCAGTCAGAGCCAAACACAATGTAGGGGCAATTTGCTTTGAGATTTATTACCTTGCTTGGCAGGTTTTTCTGTAACACTTGTGGAATTGCGTTTTGTAGAACCTCCTTGCCTCCAAACTAATAAAAGGCAAAAACAGATCAGATGAAACAAAAAGCATAAATGTTCATAGAAGATTACTGAACATGTGTTAAACAGAGTATTATGTACCATTCCAATGTTTACTCTTCCCAAGTATTGAACAATGTAGACAATCCTGTTAAAGAAAGATGTAAACATGTCTTAATAACAGGAGGACACACAAGTTGTTGATCCTTGAGCGACCGAACAACCATCTTGCCTCCCGTCGTGGAGACACTGTGATGGGGAAGGCCTCCGCTCCGTCACGGCCGACTGTTGGGAGGAAGCGGGGCCCAGCTGCAGCGCGGGGTTCTCCGTCCTCAGGGCCCTCAGGAGTTTAACAAGGGGCCGATACACGGTGCCGTCGTGGGCCCTCCATCGCAGGACGCGGATGGACAGAGGGCAGCCCTTCAGCCGAGACATGACCACACCTGCCTGGGAAAGTCAGGAATACGCCACTTTATGTAGAACCTGTGGCTAGATGGTAATTATGCAAACATGTGTAGGGTTTGTCAAGGGTGTGACCGGCCGCTGTCGGAAACGGCTTCGAGACGAGCTGCGACGATCCCACTGCACCTGTCCACACTTGGAGTTCCTCAGTGAGGTCCCGTTGATCTCGTCGATGATGTCGCCGGGACGGATGTACCCGTCGACGTCGGCCTGGCCCCCGGGCGTCAGCTCGAGGACGAACACGCGCCCGCTCAGATACCTGGAAAACGGGCCAAGACAAACTGGTCCCACGCAGTAAAAGGGGAGATATTGTTTAAGATTGAAAACACAAACCTTAACACCATCCCGACCTCACGACAGGGAACTACTTCATATACTTCACACACCTATAAACACACAAATAGTTTCAATAATATTCATCTAAGCTGTAATGATACTGTTATTATAATATTATGCAATAAAATCATAAACAGTATTTAATACTTACAGGTAGGACCCAGCTCTCATCCAAAAAGCTACAATTCTGCCTCAAGAGACCAGAAGTGGTGATTAGTCTCAAGCTGCCTACTGTTAAAGCTCATATTTTACCGCAAAATACTTTTATTTGCAGCATTTCATAAATGCTCTGACCTCCATATCCAGTTTAAACTCCATGTGGGTGAGGACCAGCAGAAGAGACATGAACGGCTCTGAAAGAGAGCAAGCAGAGCCCCTTTAACGTCTGCTGGGCCATGAATTTCCTCATCTCGCTGTGTTTGGTGGAAATAATGACATCAACTCACCCATGAACTCCTCATTTCTGAGAATGGATTTAACTGGGCTGTACCACTGGAGCAGAGAAAGACAGTTTAAATCTGAGAATGTGAGAGTGCCGGGTAAAAGCGCAGACGGCATCAGGTCTGTGTTCTGACCTCCAGGACCCTGGGTGTGTGCAGCAGGTGGGAGATGAACTGGGCCAGAACCTTGCGGCTCAGCGCCAACCGGAGGAGATAGCGGCCGCGGCCTTGAGACGAGAGCAGCTTCCTGCAAACTCTGCTCTGCTCCAACGCCAGTGACAGAGCAGAGAACCTACAGTGGTGGACAACAATCGTTACCAAGCCCATTTAAATGTCCTTTGTGTGACAATCAATAGGTGGACCGGTGTTACTACCTGCCACAGGCATCCTGAAGGGGAAGCTGCTCAAAGCACTGCCAGTAGTCTCTTTGGACCAGACTGAGAACTGGTTCTGAGGGGAAAACAAACACTCACTCATTAAAATAAATAAACATGATTCTCCCATGCACCGTACTGCTTCACATCATATCTGCAGCATTCCTATTGATTTAAACAACAATCACAGACCACTCAGATGCATGAGATAACATAAAGGAGGCTGTAGGGGCTACTGACGTTGCAGCCCCTTCCTGAGCACGAGCTCGATCAGCTCACAGCAGGAGGCGAGGTGAGGGTTGGTGTCCGTCACCGCTTCCCCGTCCGACTGCAGGTTCAGGACGCACACTGGGGGGGGGGGGGGACGACAAACGTCGGTCCGTCACGCGCGCAACAGCAATACTATATAACAGATACTATATAAAAACGGCTGCGCCTCTGCAACGCGAACAGAACCGACACGAGCCATATTAAATACGCGCGATAGCTGGATTCGGTTAATATTGACACATTGTCGCCTTCTAACGCGCACGTCAACGATGCTCACCCTTGAGCGTCCCCAGCAGAGGGTCTTTGGGAGCCATGCCGAGGATCCGAGGCACAAACGCCGACGCGCTGTCATTTGAAGACAGCGGCGGCACGCGCAGCTTCCACACTTCCGCGTTGCCTTCGCAACATACCGAGACACCGTCCCATTCCTCAGTGCACGGATGCGGAGACAGAGATCAGGCTGCTTATGTAAAAGCAGGATGGTAAATAATGACACGCCAATAACAAAAGGGCCCGAGCCACGATGCGGAAAAGGGAGCTGTAGATTAGAATTTAAAATGTGTTTTAGATGAAAATCAACACATAGAGATAAGACGTATTGGTTGGTTGTAGTGACATCTGCTGTTCAGATAAGTAGAAGCTCAAGTACACGTTAAAATAGCACGGGGTTAAATAATAATAATAATAACTAGATATAGCATTTTCATAGACAAATGCACAGTGAATGTTGCCATGCTGAATGTATTCCTGGAGAATTGCTGGAAGTAGCTGAAGCATGTAAAGCACAGATGAATGTGTTTGAAGAGAATGAGTTGTTTAAACAGAACTAAAAATTTGCTGAAGAAGAAGAAGAAGAAGAAGAAGAGGAAGCTGAAGCAGTTGCATTTCAAACTGAGGAAAGCTGAAAAAGATTTGACTTTTGGATTGATTTTTTATAAATAAATCGTTTTAGTTCAAGAGTTAAAAATAGCTTAAAGTTATGGAAACATTTAATACATCTGAAAGTAGCTGCAGATGAAAACGTTGGAGCTTTGAAGGAGGTAATTGCTAAACAGTAAAAGAGTCCTAACTAGTCACATTAAACCAGTTGAAAGCAGAAACATTGCTGTATTTAGCTAAAGATTTAGATTGGTGCTCTTATTTTAAAAGGATATGGACGCAAAGTGCAGGTAATTACTAAACTTTAAACTAGTCTCATTAAGTAGTCATATTTAACCAGTCAAAACCAAAAGTCTTTCTATAAAACTTTTTTTTGGTTTAATTTTTATCTAAGGTATTTGGAAAGGGTGTGTGGAAAGTTACTAACCTGTAAAACAGTCTTATTAATTACTCATTACCCACTCAGAGGCAAAAAAATGACTAAAAAAGCTGATAAATTAAATTGGTGCTTTTATTTTGAAAGGATATCGAAGTATGTAAGTAATTGTTAAATTGTAAAATAGTCTCATTACCTACTCATAATAAACCAGTTGAAAGCAGATTTGCATTGATGCTTTTAATTTGAAAAGATTTAGAGGAAGTGTCTGATTATTAATGAATAATCAAACAGTGTAATGAACTAATCAGTAATATCCATAGAGCTGCTACACTGAGCATCAGGAGTGTGACCTGTCAGTCAAAGCTGCAGTTGCCTTGTTGTCACGGAGACCAAAGGCAGGAAAATGAGACTCATTCTGCTCTGTGAAAGCAGAGTTGCACCCCTGCTAAACAGGCTTCTTGCAGAAAACCATAATACCTATAACAAAAAAATAACTCAACTTCTTGAATGCCAAGGCTTTAATGATCAACTGGTGTACGTTTTATGTTTGAAGACTAAACATTGTGGCCACTGTACAAAAGTTTGTAGTTTAACTTTAGTTTAGTACTGTTGGTTCTTGTTTTGGCCAGTAGGTGGCGCTCTAGAGCTGTCTTCCATGTATCAGCACCAGGTGTAGTCATCTGTACAGCCACAGTTGCAATTTCAAAATGTTATACTTCTGTGTTTCTCTGAAAAAGTCTCAGACAAATGTATTACACTCAATGGGAGGAACTTTGGAACTCGCCGCTCTTAAAGTATAGGTCTGATGACTCTTGCCAACCAACTGGCTCTCATTCTCCAACCTACTCTCCCCCACAGGAGTTTGGCCACTCTTGCGTTACTGAGATCCATCTTGGTGAAGTACTTGGCATCGGACAGCAACTCAAAGTCGGAGGACAACAGCGGCAGAGGATAAGAATCACGGATCGTGATGTCATTGAGATCCTGGCAATCAGCAAGGCATGCAGCGAACCTTTTCAACTAACAAAGGAAAACCCAGCCCCGGCCGGCAAAGAAGACGCCGACGACCGTCCAACGCTGCGGTTTCCATGGACGAAGCTAAAGGTTGGATGGTGACCCCTAGCCTCTCGTCAACTTAGTGTCAATCATGCATTTGCGCCTCCAAGTTGTTGGTTACAACTTGCAAGGTGAGAGACCTGCACACATAAGAGTAGAGAGCACAGGGACCAGGGTCCTCTCTGGACCACCAGCAACAGAGACTGACTGAACATTCTTATACAAACATCTAATCTCTTGTGCCCTGACGTACATCAAGTTATTAAGGTTATGATATGTGTTTGTCTTTTACACCCAATCTCTGGCTTCATCCTACTCGACCCCCCATCAGACCTGGTTTGCTGATGTGCACGATCAACATCCATGTTTTTGATTTGCTTTCCTCATTATTTTTATTTCCCTTTCTTTTTATAATAAATCACACAAAAGACAATTCTCTCATCTGTCTCTTTATGGGAGATTTCAACCACAATGGACAGTGGACCCACTTCATGCAGGGCTTCAGCCAGCAGGCGCTCATCTCCCTCTGGGATCCACACGAAGCCTTTGCACTGGGCTGCACCATGCGGTGGAGGGGGGGGGTGGGGGGGTTCAACTGTGCTGTGGCACAGTTTAAGTGGTATATTGTTTTATTCAGAACATTTTATTAGGAGTTTATTTCGCATCTCGCTGTGAGTGAGAATGTTTACATTCTGCATCATTGTGTCTTGTTATCAAAAGAAAAGGAACACCAAGCTTCAAAGACAAGATGTATTCAATTTTACAGCCTTGGGTCTGGTGGGGAGTCAGATAGGATGGAGCCAGAGACTGGGGTGTAAAAGACAGAAACACATCATAAAATATTAGTTGGTCAAACAGAACATTAGATTTTTAAACTTGAAGGACTGTACGACAGGGCAAAAGAGATTAGTTGCTTGTGTAAGAATGTTCAGTATTGCACCTAACCAGCACATGACGACTGTGTTGGATAAGAAAAAGCACAAAGGCCCAATTTTTCCCATTACATCGTGTGCATTGACGGCAGTGAGAAAAATTTCATGTTCTACAAAAGCGCTGAGTCCCCTGCACTGTCTTCTGATTGGGTAAAAGAAGCTAACGTGGTTCTTTGTGTTGTATAAATGTATGAAGTCAGCCTGTAACGCCAGCTACCCCTTGCTGTGAAGCAGCTAAAGGGACTGGAAGTCATTAGAGCACTGTACTACAAGAACTGTCTTCATTTAGTAGGTGACTGCAATATTTGTGCTTCTGTCACTCTTTCAGGCCTTTGATAACATGAACCTCCTTCTTTATGTATTTAATGGATCATTTACTCCAACTCTACAATATAGGAACATTATTGGTTTTTCACAGAGCTCGTGAGGGAATAAGCAGAGGCATCCGGCTTAAGGGCACGGCTCCGAGTGATGAGACAGGCGGTGAAGATTTTTGAGGAGCACTGGTGGTTTCACTACCCTGAGATAAGGGCGCTGTTCCCAGGCTCCATGGGGATGCGGATGAATTTGGCATGCGCTCTGCTGTACCCGTTGGCGCTAACTGGCTGCTTTCGCCATCGTTTTCTCCAGCGCCGGCCCACATTCCTGTCGCCGCTCTGCTGGCTCAAACCCACGTTCCTGTCGCCACTTCGCCTGTAGTGGCTTTACCTCCTGACTCTGCCTTGATTCCTGTGGGGAGTCGCCCTAGACCACGTTGGCGGTGTCCCAGGTCTGACACCCAGGCCCTGGAGGGATCCAGCAAAGGATGAATCCTGTCCATTGTTGATGACACCCCCACCGTCATCGCAGGTATGTTTGTAGTTTTTCCCCACCCACCACAGGTTTCTCACCTGTCCTATTCTCTGTTGCTGCCCGGCCCAGTCAAGCCCAGCTTCTGCCCCGTCAAGCTCCGCTGACGCCCAGCCAAACTAGACTCTTACCCCTGCCGGCCCAGCAGAGGCCGTCCCTGCCCCTGTCGGCTCCGAGAAGGAGGCCGTTCTAGTCCCTGTCGGCCCCGAAGAGGACGCCGTTCTAGTTCCTGTTGGCCCTGAATTGGAGGCCGTCCCTGAAGAGGCGGCTAGTCTGTTCCCCGTCGGCCCCAAAGTGGAGGTCGTTCCAGTCCCCGTCGGCCCCAAAGTGAAGGCCGTCCCTGAAGAGACGGCTAGTCTGTTCCCCGTCGGCCCCGACGTGGAGGCCGTCCTGGTCCCTGTCGTCCCTGAAGAAGTTGCTGTTCCAGTCCCTATCGGCCCCGAGGAAGAGGCCGCTTGCGGCCCCGTTGGCCCTCAAGAAGGGCCCGCTCCAGCTCCATTTCCTGCTGGCCATGATGAAGCTGTACAAGTCCCCTGTCCTGGTGGCTCAGGCTGGTTCACTCCAGTCCTGAAACCGGGGCCTTCTGCTCTCTTTTGCGCAAGTGTCTTGGTATTTCCTGTTTTGTCGCCGACCGCCTCGACTTTCCTGGTTCCTCGTCTGGAGGATGCCGTCATTCCCTGTGGGGTTCTGGAGGTAGCTGGCATTGGCGCCAGCCTCCCAGAGCCTGCCGTTTGCCCCTGGGCACCCTGTGTGCCGTTTCGTCCCAGCGACTGCTGGGTCGGGATTCTCCTCGTCACCACCCTCCATGAGAGGGGGATTTGGGCGTTGTGTGCCCCCTTGGTGGACTGTGTTTTTTGGACTCTGTGCTTCTCATGCTATGGACTTACCTTGTGGACTTGTGTGGTTACTTTGTGCAACCTTGTTTTTGGTTCTGACCGCCTCCTGTCCTCCCTCTTCCCTCCCTGTTCTGTTCTGTTTTGGCTTTAGGCGTCTGGGTTCTGTCATGGATCAGCATCTGTGTCACGGAACGGCAGATGAACGGACCCACATGCACAGCGAGGACTCGGTAGACAGTGGATATGATTAAAGAAGTATTTAATGACAGAATCCAGGTCACAAAACGGTCCAGGTCATTCACAGGAAGGCACAGATTAATAACACCACAGGGGTTAGGCGAATTCGGGTCCGAGGACAGGCGGGAGTCAAAACCAGAAAGGGCTCAGATCACAGGAACAGAATCGGCGGGCGTAGACAGGTCCAGAAACGAGCAGAGTCCAGTAACAGAGTGACTTACGAGGGTGGTCAGGATCAGACGAGAAGCAAAGATCAAAAACGTAACAGGGTCGATAACGGGGTAAGCTGAACAAGACGAATGCTGGAGCGTGAGAACAAGGAATCAGTAAACAACGATCTGGCGGAGAACTGATGTGACAGGTGGTGGTTAAATACACGGAGTAGATCACTGATACAAAACAGGTGAGTGTAATGAGGACCGGGAGTGAAGCGGGAACTGCTGTGGTGTGATGAGAAACGGAAGTGCTTACAAAATAAAACCGGAAACTGGGATCAAAAACAGAAGAGTCCTTTCAAAATAAAACCAAGAACGAAAACCTGACAGTACCCCTCCCTCTAGGGCGTCTTCCACGGCGCCCACGGAAGCCCCCCTCCCCAAACCAGGGCGGGCGGAGGGCGGTCTCAGGAGGAGGGACCGAATCCCCCTCCCGCAAGGCAAACAAGCAGGGTGGGCGGAGGGAGGACTGGAGGAGGGTCAAAACGAGAGTCCAGGGGTCCCTCACGAGGGTGGTGGCAGGAGAGTCCACCACGACGGCTGGCGAGGTCCGGGAGAGCAGAGCTGAGCCCAGCCCCCTCCCCGACGGAGATGCTCCGGGGATCCCAGTATCGCGGCGGACGACGACGGCAGAGACCGCGCCATCGTCGCGGCAGGAGGGGACGTTCCCCAGGCGAACGGCCGTGGCGGTGGCGGAGTCGAGGCGGACGGCGCCGGAGGAGGCAGCGCCATCCAATCACCAGGAGAAGCCGAGGGCGAGGCCACCAGTCCGGCAGCCGAGACCAGGACGAGGCAGGAACCAGCGGCGTCCTCCTTGGACCACCGTGACGAGGAACCGATGCAGGTGCGGCCAGAGCCGAGCCGCCAGGAACAGATGCAGGTGCAGCGGGGGCTGCGACGGGCGCGACCCCCTCCTGGAGGTCCGCCGGGACTGCGACGGGCGCGACCCCCTCCTGGAGGTCCGCCGGTACTGCGACGGGCGCGACCCCCTCCTGGGGGTCGACAGGAACTACGGCGGGCGCGACCCCCTCCTGGAGGTCCGCCGGGACTGCGACGGGCGCGACCCCCTCCTGGGGGTCGACGGGAACTACGACGGGCGCGACCCCCTCCTGGGGGTCCGCCGGGACTGCGGCGGGCGCGACCCCCTCCTGGGGGTCCGCCGGGACTGCGACGGGCGCGACCCCCTCCTGGGGGTCGACAGGAACTACGGCGGGCGCGACCCCCCTCCTGGGGTCGGACGGAACTACGACGGGCCGCGACCCCCTCCTGGGGGTAGAAGGGACATGCGGCGGGCGCGACCCCCTCCTGGGGGTCCGCGGGACTGCGGCGGGCGCGACCCCCCTCCTGGGGGTCCGCGGGACTGCGGCGGGCGCGACCCCCTCCTGGGGGTCCGCCGGGGACTGCGGCGGGCGCGACCCCCTCCTGGGGGTCCCGCCGGGACTGCGGCGGGCGCGACCCCCTCCTGGAGGTCCGCCGGGACGCTGCGCTGGGCGAGACCCCCTCCTGGAGGTCCGCCGGGACTGCGGCGGGCGCGACCCCCCTCCTGGAGGTGCGCCGAGACCTGCGGCGGGCGCGACCCCCTCCTGGAGGTGCGCCGAGACTGCGGCGGGCGCGACCCCCTCCTGGAGGTGCGCGGGGACTGCGGCTGGCGCGACCTCCTCCTGGAGGTGCGCGGGGACTGCAGCTGGCGCGACCTCCTCCTGGAGGTGCGCCGAGACTGCGGCGGGCGCGACCCCCTCCTGGAGGTGCGCCGAGACTGCGGCGGGCGCGACCCCCTCCTGGAGGTGCGCGGGGACTGCGGCTGGCGCGACCCCCTCCTGGAGGTGCGCGGGGACTGCAGCTGGCGCGACCTCCTCCTGGAGGTGCGCGGGGACTGCGGCTGGCGCGACCTCCTCCTGGAGGTGCGCGGGGACTGCGGCTGGCGCGACCTCCTCCTGGAGGTGCGCGGGGACTGCGGCTGGCGCGACCTCCTCCTGGAGGTGCGCGGGGACTGCGGCTGGCGCGACCTCCTCCTGGAGGTGCGCGGGGACTGCGGCTGGCGCGACCTCCTCCTGGAGGTGCGCGGGGACTGCAGCTGGCGCGACCTCCTCCTGGAGGTGCGCGGGGACTGCAGCTGGCGCGACCTCCTCCTGGAGGTGCGCGGGGACTGCAGCTGGCGCGACCTCCTCCTGGAGGTGCGCGGGGACTGCAGCTGGCGCGACCTCCTCCTGGAGGTGCGCGGGGACTGCAGCTGGCGCGACCTCCTCCTGGAGGTGCGCGGGGACTGCAGCTGGCGCGACCTCCTCCTGGAGGTGCGCGGGGACTGCAGCTGGCGCGACCTCCTCCTGGAGGTGCGCGGGGACTGCAGCTGGCGCGACCTCCTCCTGGAGGTGCGCGGGGACTGCAGCTGGCGCGACCTCCTCCTGGAGGTGCGCGGGGACTGCAGCTGGCGCGACCTCCTCCTGGAGGTGCGCGGGGACTGCAGCTGGCGCGACCTCCTCCTGAAGGTGCGCGGGAACTGCAGCTGGCGCCGCCTCCTCCTGGAGGCCGGCGGGCGCTGCGGCTCCGAGGGTGACAGAGACTGGAACGGCCGCAACATGGCCGACAGAGACTGGAACGGCCGCAACATGGCCGACAGGGACTGGAACGGCCGCAACATGGCCGACAGGGACTGGAACGGCCGCAACATGGCCGACAGGGACTGGAACGGCCGCAACATGGCCGACAGGGACTGGAACGGCCGCAACATGGCCGACAGGGACTGGAACGGCCGCAACATGGCCGACAGGGACTGGAACGGCCGCAACATGGCCGACAGGGACTGGAACGGCAGCAACATGGCCGACAGGGACTGGAACGGCATCTACTTGGCCGACAGGGACTGGAACGGCATCTACTTGGCCGACAGGGACTGGAACGGCATCTACTTGGCCGACAGGGACTGGAACGGCATCTACTTGGCCGACAGGGACTGGAACGGCATCTACTTGGCCGACAGGGACTGGAACGGCATCTACTTGGCCGACAGGGACTGGAACGGCATCTACTCTGGAGCTGGCATGGCTACTTGCCGCTGCCAAGCTCGACGGAGCAGACGTCGGGCCTGATCGGGTGTGCATGGCACCTGTACGACAGGTGGTGCCCTCTGGTTGGGACACGACCTGCGCGTGACCGGACTGAACTGGAACCTGGACAGGAACGTGACCCGACTGAACTGGAACCTGGACAGGAACGTGACCCGACTGAACTGGAACCTGGACAGGAACGTGACCCCACTGAACTGGAACCTGGACAGGAACGTGACCCGACTGAACTGGAGACTGGACAGGAACGTGACCCGACTGAACTGGAGACTGGACAGCTCGCGGCTGGACTGGAGACTGGACAGCTCGCGGCTGGACTGGAGACTGGACAGCTCGCGGCTGGACTGGAGACTGGACAGCTCGCGGCTGGACTGGAGACTGAACTGGGCTCGGCTGGACTGGAGACTGAACTGGGCTCGGCTGGACTGGAGACTGAACTGGGCTCGGCTGGACTGGAGACTGAACTGGGCTCGGCTGGGCTGGAGACTGAACTGGGCTCGGCTGGGCTGGAGACTGAACTGGGCTCGGCTGGGCTGGAGACTGAACTGGGCTCGACTGGGCTGGAGACTGAACTGGGCTCGACTGGGCTGGAGACTGAACTGGGCTCGACTGGGCTGGAGACTGAACTGGGCTCGACTGGGCTGGAGACTGAACTGGGCTCGACTGGACTGGAGACTGAACAGGGCTCGACTGGACTGGAGACTGAACAGGGCTCGACTGGACTGGGGCTGGAACCTGAACGTGACAGGGCTGCACTAGAGCGTGAGCGTGGCGAGGCTGAACGGCGACTGGAGCCTGAGCGGAGCATGACTGAGCTGGGGACTGGGCAAAACACGACTGAGCTGGGGACTGGGCAAAACACGACTGAGCTGGGGACTGAACAGCTCGCGTCTGAACTGGAGACGGGGGACCGCATGAATGCAGGGAATCCTCCCAGCGGAACAAACATGGAGCTGGGCAGGTTGATGCAGACACAACGGTCCGACGGGGCGGGGAGAAGGAAACCGAAACCTTCGGCGGTGCGACCGGCGCTGGCGTGGTGCGGAGCGCGACGCTTAGTTCATCAGACCTTGCGCACAGCCGCTCATAGAGGCGACGAACACTGGGACGCTCTAACACACTGTCATCGTCCTCCAGCGTCAATATCGCCACCTCCACGGCGCTGCGCTGGTTCTTCGGGGTAACCGCCCGTCGGTAATCCTCCGCGAGGATCTTAAAATAAACTCGTAGCTCGCTAGGTAGCTCGGCACAGGTGAACTCCATGCTCCCTCGGGTGGATTATACTCGCCGTTAAAAAAAAGGAGCGAGAAAAACAGTCACTGACCTGACCGGAGGCTGAGTGCTGGCTGGGTCCAAGTCTGGCCAGATCGTTCTGTCACGGAACGGCAGATGAACGGACCCACATGCACAGCGAGGACTCGGTAGACAGTGGATATGATTAAAGAAGTATTTAATGACAGAATCCAGGTCACAAAACGGTCCAGGTCATTCACAGGAAGGCACAGATTAATAACACCACAGGGGTTAGGCGAATTCGGGTCCGAGGACAGGCGGGAGTCAAAACCAGAAAGGGCTCAGATCACAGGAACAGAATCGGCGGGCGTAGACAGGTCCAGAAACGAGCAGAGTCCAGTAACAGAGTGACTTACGAGGGTGGTCAGGATCAGACGAGAAGCAAAGATCAAAAACGTAACAGGGTCGATAACGGGGTAAGCTGAACAAGACGAATGCTGGAGCGTGAGAACAAGGAATCAGTAAACAACGATCTGGCGGAGAACTGATGTGACAGGTGGTGGTTAAATACACGGAGTAGATCACTGATACAAAACAGGTGAGTGTAATGAGGACCGGGAGTGAAGCGGGAACTGCTGTGGTGTGATGAGAAACGGAAGTGCTTACAAAATAAAACCGGAAACTGGGATCAAAAACAGAAGAGTCCTTTCAAAATAAAACCAAGAACGAAAACCTGACAATCTGGTCCTCACTGTTATTACTGCTTTGTTTTTTGGTTTTATTTTGGCACTTCCAGTTTGGTCTCCTGTCTGCTCTAGTTCTTGTTTTTACTTACCTAGTCATATGTTTCACCAGCTGTGTTTAAGCAGTCATTAGTCACGTGATCAATCAGCTGTCTTGCATTAATCGTTATTGCTCTATTTAGTCTCCAGTATTCACCTCATTCCTCTGCCAGATTGTATCATGAAAACACCTTCATCCAGCGTTTCGTCCTCGGTCCTCATTCATGTAAGATACGTTATCGTACTTACCTGTCTTTGCCTGCTCCTTGTCGGTACCTTTGCCTGTGTGTTGGATCTCCTGTGACTGACCGTACCTGGACGACTCGGGTCCTGCATCACGCCCGCTCCCTGACAGTTCCTGACAGTGGGAGCAGAGAGAAAACACGTCTGCACTCCTCAAGAGGTGGAAGTAAAAACTCTAATTAACTCTAATTAATTAATTAATTATTATGTTAGATCTCAACCAAAAAAGTGAACTTTTCTTGACCTTACTCCTGTAGTAGCACGTTAGTGGTCTGTGGACATTAAGGTTGTAGAACATTACTAACATGAAGTTTTTATTATTTCTGTAATAAGATTCTTTAGCTTTAACCTGATCACACACACATTTATATGAAAACATATTTTATAACATGTATAACACAGATAAATGCACAGAAATGAATTTTTATTTTACGTTTTTTTAGTCACATTATGGTATTGTTAGACAAGGTGACATCCCGCCTACCCTGATCGTATGTCTCTGCCTCTCTCCGGGTTCTCCGGCTTCCCTCACGGTCTAAAGACATGCATTTAGGTTGATTGACTACTCTACATACATGTGCGTGTGTGGGTGAACAGTTGTCGGTCTCTGTGTGGCCCTTCAGTGGACTGGCAACCTGTTCAGGTACTCTGCCTCTCGCCTTCAGCTAGCTGGTATATGCTCCAGCCCCCCTGCAACCCCAAATTGGAATAAGCGGTAGAAAATGGATGGATGGCACAGAACTTTTATACCTCAAGTACATTGTACTAGTTTTTTTTAATAAACATTATTTATGGCTTATAATGTAGTCTAATTCAACCTGCACTGGATGCAAATAAAAGACAAACACAAGCAATGGATTTGCATTATACCCAGGGGAAGTTTCTCTTTTTTTTCATTCTGCTGCTGGAATACAATATCTATAATACTGACTTAATACTCCAGGAAAAGTACAACTCAGATACAAATGAACTCCAAATGAACTAATAAAATGTTCTGATTTAAAAGAATATTGATGAAAGTTTAAAATAGCTTTTACTTCTTTGTTTTACGTGAAGTGGTGCCACGCCCACTTCAAACCACTCCTATCATTGTAGGTTATCACTCTATAAATGACACCTGTGCTCTGGCCTCGAAACCAAAACCTTTTCACAAAGCCTGAGTCCAGTCTGCTGCACCGAGTGAGACAAACAATGGGACCCAGTAACAGGTAAGGTTTAATAATGGTGTCTACCTGATAATTGTGTCAGGTAGACAACAAGCCGCAGTCAGCAGATACTTAACCAGCTGCTTTTGACTGCAAATCTTCCAAATCAGCATCTGAAACTTTTTTGACAGCACCGTTATACACTTTGGACATAGACAGTATTTACTTGATCTTCCATTTCCATTGTTACTTGTTCCAGGATGTTGCTTGGTGCGTGTGTGATGCTGTTGGTGGCCTTATGGCTGAGCTTGTATCTGGTTCGTCCTTCCCTCGATGAGCAGTGGGAGCAGTGGAAGACCAAATACAAAAAACTCTATAAAAACCAGGTCGGTGGAGCAGTAAATCTGTAGTTCACCATGTTTGTGCTTTTCTCCATGACAATAAAAGTGCAGTAATTCAGGTCATTCACACAAACACTGAGGTGAACTAAGGAACGTAGACTCAAACTACACTCAGATTCAGATTCATTAGCACCAAATCATCACAGATGAACTTTTGCGAGAAGGATCCGTCTCACAAACCTCTCCAAGTTTCATGTTGTAGAATGAAGAGGAGTTGCGGAGGAGAATCTGGGAACAAAACATGGAAATGATTGAAGTACACAACCAGGAGGCTAAACAGGGCAATCACTCCTACACACTAGGCATGAACCAGTTTGGTGACAGGGTGAGGCATGTTTACCTATTAGATGTCCCACTGTACGCAAAGATTTAGTGACTCAATCAGACCTGCTGGTTTTCTAACCACCCCTGATCACCTGCATCAGGGCGTCAGTCACCCTCCCTGCAACACTCTGATGCTCCATTGCTCCAAGACCAGTTAGATCAGGGGAGCACCTAAAGCACCAGAGCTGGTATTGTCCAGCTTGTGAATGATTGAAGGTGCATCTGAGTCAGCTGAGGGAAGGGCAGGAAAACGAGCTGGTCAGGTCATTGTCTACTGACTGTGACAAAAATCTGAATCCCCATCCAGGTATCAGTGGAGATGCCTGTGATGAAGGCTTCCAACAGGATGTTGAGACACGTGTGACTTTTACATTTGTTTATGATTTCTATTTCTATTAACTATTCACAACTACTGAGTGAGTGAGTGAGTGAGTGAGTGAGTGAGTGAGTGAGTGAGTGAGTGAGTGAGTGAGTGAGTGAGTGAGTGAGTGAGTGAACATGCTTGTTGTTTTATTCTTTGGTGGGTAGTATTTAATTTCAAGGTCATTTACATGGTTGTATTTTTATCGGTATTTGCTGGTGTCAGATATTACAGGTTGATATTTTATCTCTACCTCCCACATTCAGATCTTGGCGAAAATATCTAGGAAGATGACTGTGCTTGATCAGGAATTAAAGATTCAGGTATTTTTCTAATAGTCAGTGGGTGTGGTGGAAATTTCCCATAAAGAGGCAGATGAGAGAGTTGTCTTTTGTGAGATTTATTATAAAAATAAAGGAAAATAAAAATAGTGGGGAAAGCAAATCAAAAGCATGGATGTTGATCGTGCACATCAACAAACCAAAAACCAGCTGGGGAGATCAGTGCACACACCACGGAGGTGTGATGCAAAGAGCCCACGATCCTCAAGTTGCTTCTGCCTTTTAACCCCTTTCTCTGGCTCTGGTGGAATGTCTCTCTGGACCAATAGAATTGTTTGTGCCACCTTATCTCGCTGTGAGTGAGAATGCAAACATTCTCACTTCTGCATCATGGTGTCTTGTTATCCAAAGGAAAGAACACCGAGCTTCCAAGACAAGATGCATTCGCTTTAACAGCCTTGGGTCTGGTGGGGAGTCAGATAGGATGGAGCCAGAGTCCGGGTGTAAAAGACAAACATATATCATAAATTATTAGTCAGACAAATGGAACATCACATGTTTAGACTTGATGTACGACAGGGCACAAGAGATTAGTTGTTTGTGTAAGAATGTTCAGTTCAGTATTGCAACTAACCAGCACATGACAAAAGGCACAAGCAAGGTCCAATTTTTCCATTACAGTGGGTGAGATGTGAAAAAAGCATAACACCATGTCCTTAGATGATAAAGTATGACAGCATTGCTCCATTTTGTTGGCATCTCATGAAGCTCAACTCTCCCTGTCCAGATTTGGGAGAAGATGAATAAGAAGTTGATTAAGTACGACAAGATCCTAAATCAACAGGTAGGCTCCTGACAGCGACTTTTATGGGTGGTTTTATCTTTTCTTTGCTTTTCTTGTTGTAAACCATTGATGCTGAAGATATGATTTACTAAATGACAGAAAATCTTTCTCTCTCCATCTAGATCTTGAACAAAATGACTGCAGGGATAAAAAATGACTGGATGCCAGCACATGTATGACACTGGCTTATCTTATGAATGGTTGCAGATTTTGACATAACCCAACATTAGTGATGCCGAAAATCAGATACAAATTATGTATCCACATAAAACACTGACATTTACATAAAATATGTCATTATTAAATGTCAATATTGTTATATGTTTTGAAGCTGAAATCTTTTAATATCTCTCATGTTGCTCCATGTCTGTTTAGTAGTAACAACATTCTGCTCTTCTTGTTTAGGTCTTAAAGGAAGTAGAAACAACATTGGCTGAGTGCAATGCCATATTAAGAGCTCTTGTAAGAGTCCATTTTGTTGTATCTACTTATTCTTTGTGCTTTCTCTGGCCTAACTCTCTCTCTCTCTACATAGGTCTTGAATGACATTTATGAGCAGATGGATAATAAAAGCATCACATCAAGAGACTTTGTAAGAGTTGAGGCTTCTCTGCCAGTGGTTTTAAAGTCATCATGGTACAATAATGACTTTCTGTCTACTTTGCTGAGAATGTTTATTTTTCCCTCTTCAGATCTTGCAGGATATTGCTAAGACAGTAGCTCAGTACCAGAGGATTAAGGTATATAAGGTATGAATCTTTGTTATTATCAAATAAACAATTATCCAATATTTACCCCTGTGAGTCCGTGGTGTTGTAGCTGAGTAGAATGAAGCACATTTATGTACGAGCAACCATGTGTCCTAAGACACCAGCAACGCTTGAACATAACACCTGGACGCAGCGTCACTGGAGGTTGGTACCAGAGAAACCTGCTGGTTTGACCTAGAACCAGACTTACCAGAACTGTCCCAGTGAAAAGAGCCAATGTTTGGCAATAATCAATAAATCCTAGTTATCAGAATGGCAAACACATAGTTACATGAACACTACGTAAACATGCGACATGAGTCGATACAGTTCAATAACCTTTACACATGATTTATTTTACATATGTTACAGGCAAATCCCCCAAAGCAGGCTTAGGCGTTTATTAATCTTAATTAATTCAATGTGTCAAGTCCACAACCAAGTCCACGACCAGGAAAAAGACACAGAGTCCAGGGATTCCCTCACGGAGGGTGGAGGCGTGGCGAGATCCTGCTCAGCCGCCGCTGAGGCAGGGTGGCACCCTTAGTGCCCTTGAGCTGGGCCAACGTCCCCAGGGACCACCCCGAACGGCGATGCCCTCCAGGCGGACGCCGATCCAGGAGGCTGAGGAGTCGAGGCGGACGTCGCCGCAGGAGGCAGCGCCATCCAAACAGCCGGATGCGCCGAGGGCGAGACCACCAGTCCGGCAGCAGAGACAGAGACGAGGCAGGAACCAGAGACGAAGTCAGACGTGGAGACGCGGACCGCCAGGAGCCGATGCAGGTGCGGCCGGAGCCGAGCCGCCAGGAACCGATGCAGGTGCGGCCGGAGCCGAGCCGCCAGGAACAGATGCAGGAGCGGCGGGAACTACGACAGGTGCGACCTCCTCTTGGAGGTCGGCTGAAACTACAACAGGAGTGACCCTCACCCGGAGGCCGGCGGGAACCGCGGCAGCAACTCCAGCTGGCGCGACCTCCTCCTGGAGGTCGGCGGGAACCGCGGCAGCAACTCCAGCTGGCACAACCTCCTCCTGGAGGTCGGCGGGAACCGCGGCAGCAACTCCAGCTGGCGCGACCTCCTCCTGGAGGTCGGCGGGGACCGCGGCAGCAACTCCAGCTGGCACGACCTCCTCCTGGAGGTCAGCGGGAACTGCCACTCCGAGGCTGACAGGAACGGGGGCTAGAACGACCTCTACGTGGCCGACTGGAACAGGGACTGGGATGGCCGCTACAGGGCCGACCGGAACAGGTACTGGGATGGCCGCTACAGGGCCGACCGGAACAGGGACTGGGATGGCCGCTACAGGGCCGACCGGAACAGGGACTGGAACGGCCGCTACTTGGCCGACGGGAACAGGAAGTGGAACGGCCGCTACATGGCCGACAGGAACGGCCGCAACATGGCCGACAGGAACGGCCGCAACATGGCCGACAGGAACAGCCTCAACATGGCCGACAGGAACGGCCTCAACATGGCCGACAGGGACAGGAACGGCCTCAACATGGCCGACAGGGGCAGAAACGGCCTCAACATGGCCGACAGCGGCAGGAACGGCCTCAACATGGCCGTCAGGAACAGGAAGGGCCTCGACTTGGCCGACAGGGACTAGAACGGCGACCTACTGGAGCCAACAAGGACAGGAACGATCCCTAACGGGCCGACAGGAACTGGGACGGCGTCCTCTCCGGAGCCGGCATGACTGCTTGCAGCTGCCGAGCTCGACGGAGTGGACGTCGGGCCTGATTGGGTGTGACTAACACTCGTCAAACGGATGGTGCCCTCTAGCTGGGACAAGGCCTGAACGTGACTGGACTGGATTAGGACAGGAACGTGACTAGACTGGACTGGGACGTGACTCGACTGGACTGGAACGTGACTCGACTGGGCTGGAACGTGACTCGACTGGGCTGGAACGTGACTCGACTGGGCTGGAACCTGGACTAGGCTCGACTGGGCTGGAACATGACTCGACGGGGCTGGAACCTGGACTAGACTCGACTGGGCTGAAACCTGGACTAGACTCGACTGGACTGGAACCTGGACTAGACTCGACTGGGCTGGAACCTGGACTAGACTTGACTGGACTGGAACCTGGACTAGACTCGACTGGAATGGAACCTGGACTGGACTCGACTGGAATGGAACCTGGACTGGGCTCAACTGGACTGGAACCTGGGCTGGGCTCGACTGGACTGGGGCTGGACCCTGAGCGAGACAGGGCTGCACTGGAGTCTGAACGGAGCATGGCTGAACTGGGGCTGGACCCCGAAAAGAACACAGCTGGGCTAAGACCAGAGCAGAACACGGCTGGGCTGAGACCTGAGCAGAACACGGCTGGACTGAGACCTGAGCAGAACACGGCTGGACTGAGACCTGAGCAGAACACGGCTGGACTAGAGACTGAACAGAACACGGCTGGGCTGGAGACTGAACAGAACCCGGCTGGGCTGGAGACTGAACAGAGCACGGAGACGGGGGACCGCATGAGTGCAGGAAGTCCTCCCAGTGGAGCAAACGTGGAGCTGGGCAGGTTGGTGCAGACACGACGGTCCGACGAGGCTGGGAGGAGGAAACCGAAACCATCGGCGGTGCGACCGGGGCTGGCGTAATCCGAGCAAACGGCGTGGGGGCTGGTGTGGTACGGAGCGCGCTGCTTAACTCTTCGAGTCGTGCACACAATCGCTCATAGAGGCGACAAACACTGGGGCGCTCTAGCACGCTGTCCTCATCCTCCAAAGTCCATACCTCCACCTCCACGGCGCTGCGCTGGATTTCCGGGTTGGGCGCCCTTCGGTAATCCTCCGCGAGGATTTTAAAATAGTTGCGTAGGTCGCTGGGTAGCTCGGCGCAGGTAAACTCCATATTTTCACCGCAGGTGAATGAGGCTCGCCGCAAAAAAAAAAAGAAAACAAAAAGAGTCACGGACCTGAACGGCGATTGAGTGCTGGCTGGGTCCAAGGTTGGCCAGATTGTTCTGTCAGACTCGGGCAGGCGTCGGACCCACATGCACAGCACAGAGGCAAGGTGATGATTAATACAAGTTTTATTTCGTAATGCAGAGTCAGACGGTCCAGGTCATACACAAGGCTTGGTAACGAGGTACAGAATGGAGCAGGCAATCTCGAGTCCAGTAAGCAGGCAAGGTTCGGTACACAGGATATCTCGGTGACGGTACAGGCAAGGGTTAA
Organism: Betta splendens; assembly: GCF_900634795.4. NCBI lineage: Eukaryota > Metazoa > Chordata > Actinopteri > Anabantiformes > Osphronemidae > Betta > Betta splendens. Next base: position 5,500,814 of record NC_040898.2, on the reverse strand, counting down.
GCAAACTCACGGTCAGTAGTTCAGTCAAGGTTCTTTCTCTGGCGACGGGAACAGACAAGGTTCAGGCAGGATTCGGCGGTCAAGGTAATCAGGATCGATACACGAGAGACTAGACATGAAACGCTGGAAAGAAGTATGGAACTAAGGAAACTCGACAATCTGGCGACATGAATCTGTGAACAGTGGGGCTATATACTGGTGCTGATTACTAACTGATAACAGGTGTGCTGAGTGAACTGGGAACCGAACTGAGGAACAGGAAGTATTACAAAATAAAACAGGACATGACACGGAACGTGACACAATGAGCCACTGACGTGTGATGGTCTTTTGTTCTAAATGTCTATTTTTGTGTTTTTTCACTCAGAGCTCAGGAAAAAACTTGCCTAAATCCATTGACTACCGTCAACACAGTCTGGTGACGCCAGTGAGGAACCAGGTCCAGTATTCTGAGACTACATCTTCGTCTCATATGTCATTGGTCAAACTAAAGTCTCTTCTTGTGCTCCATGCAAGGAGCGTGTGGCTCCTGCTGGGCCTTTAGTGCTGCTGGGGCCCTTGAGGGACAGTTGGCTAGGAAGACAGGTCGCCTGGTAGAACTCAGTCCTCAGAACCTGGTGGACTGTGACCTTGGGAGCGATGGCTGTGATGGAGGACACCCAGACTTTGCTTTTCAGTATGTGCAAGAAAACGGCTATGTGCACTATGAAAAGGACTACCCATACATTGGAGAGGTACCGTTGGGCCAAACCCCAGTATTTGTGTGGAAAAGTAGCGCGGCACCAAGCCAATCACAGAACAGAATCACAGAAGGCCATTCTGCCCATTTACCTGTTTTGTCTCAACAGGAGCAGAAGTGCCACAGAACCCCCCCACCCCCTGGTGCAGCCCAGTGCAAAGGCTTCGTGTGGATCCCAGAGGGAGATGAGCGCCTGCTGGCTGAACTCCTGCATGAAGTGGGTCCACTGTCTGTGTGCATTGACGCCAGTGACAAAAAGTTCATGTTCTACAAAAGCGGTGAGTCCCCTACACACGTCTTCTGATTGTAAAAGAAGCTGTGTTGTAAAAATGTATGAAGGCAGCCTGTAAACTCTGTGGTTCTGTGACCGGCATTGGGTTTTTTCTGCCTCTCTCCATCTTCCTGTCGCGTTCCAGGTGTTTACTACAACCCAGTGTGTAACAAAGACGCGCTCAACCACGCCATGCTGCTCGTCGGCTACGGGGACAAACACTGGATTGTCAAGAACAGGTGGGAAACGGGAACAAGCAATGACCTTGTTAGTTAAATGCTGATCTAAGTGACTGTTCCTTCTGTTTCCAACTGGGGCGAGGACTGGGGTGAGAAGGGCTATGTTCAGATCGCACGGAACCGCGACAACCACTGCGGCATCGCCAGTGACGCCAGCTACCCCTTGCTGTGAAGCAGCTAAAGGGACTGGATGTCATTGGAGGTTCCTATAAGAACTGTCTTCATTTAGCAGATGACTGCAATATTTGTGCTTCTGTCACTTTTTTAGGCCTTTGATCCCTTGAACCTTCTCCTTCTTTATGTATTTAGTGGAACCATTTACACCTACTCTACAATATGGGAACGTCTTCTGGATTCTGTTTGTTACCCATGATTTGACCTTTTTTTGTTGTTTTTAACCTGTTTTTAAATAGAATAGAATAGAATAGAATAGAATAGAATAGAATAGAAAAGAATAGAATAGAATAGAATAGAATAGAATAGAATAGAATGTCTTTATTAGGGAAATAAAGGGAAATTTCATCAGCAGCCAGCTTGACCGGAGCCGAATCTGACAGTAGAAGCAAGTTGTAGTACAAAACAATACAAAACAAAAAGGTACAGTTGGTAAGATAGATTAGACCTGGGAAGGGAGGAGTGAGGGAGAAGGGACAGAAAAATACACAGCCAAAACTAGTAACATTTTTAACGAACCATGACTAATTCTTGACCAGATCAGTAGTCCAATCGATCAGAACTCAGGGCTTCATCGCCTCTTGTGGGACCATGGGATACCCGTGACCTCTCCTCAAGCTTGTCAGACAAAGCTGTCGCCATAATAACAAAGTGTTAAGTCTGTCTGCAGATGTTATCTGTCTATCACCTGTCTTCCTCTGAACGGGCTGAGATGTTACTTGTCAGTCCCTCAATCCGGGTCATCCTCGCATACAAATCATACAAACGACCATCGATGGTTCATGTCCGTAGTGCCATAAATTGGTTGTGGCAATGATAACATAAATGTCCAGTAAAGCAATTGATCTGACATGAGCAACATGGAGGGATGAAGTTTCAATGACCCAGCACCAAGTGATTAGCTGCAGAAGTCTTTTAAGGGAGGCAGAGAGGAAGCACAGGTGTGGTGAGTTGGGCTGATTGCCAGGAGTCTACAGAGGGAAAGAGAGGGAGTGGGCATGGTCCAAAGCAGAGGTGTGGCATTGGAAGGGATAAGGTGTGGTCCAGGGTGATAACAACAATAGGATCGCTGGCAGAGCCAGCCCAGGATCTTGCCATCAATAGGCATTTTGGTGAGGGGTAGAGAGGTGATGAGGAGGTGATGGGCAGATGGTGGTGGACTTTGCTAAGAGGATGGAAATAGCTGTAGTCAATACTTACTTCCAGAGAAGAGAGAGGAACACAGAGTGACATACAAGAGTGGAGGTAGGAGCACCCAGGTGGACTACATCCTATGTAGATGAGATCAATTGAGAGAGGTTAGTGACTGCATAGTGGTTGTAGGAGAGAGTGTAGCCAGTCAGCACCGCATGATGGTGTGTAGGATGACTCTGGTGGTCAGGAAGAAAAAGAGAGGTAGAGAAGAGAGGAACATCAAGTGGTGGAAGCTACAGAATGAAGAAACTTGCAAGGAAAGGAAGTTGAGACAGGCTCTGGGTGGTCAGGAAGAGCTCCTAGATGACTGGGAAACTACAGCAGAGGTTATCAGGAAAACAGGTAGGAAGGTGCTGGGTGTGTCATCTTAAAGTAGGAAGGAGAGAAAGACACTTGGTGGAGCAAGTACAGGACTCCAGAGGAACAGGTTGGCTAAAAGGAAATGGGATGTAGAAAGGACTGAGGAAAGTAGACAGGCTACAAGGAAGCACAGCGCAGAGTGAAGAGGGAGGTGGCAAAGGCCAAACAGAAAGCTTACAATGAGCTGTATGACAGGTTAGACACAAAGGAAGGAGAGAAGGACTTGTACATGCTAGCCAGACAGAGAGATAGAGATGGGAAGGATGTGCAACAGATAAGGGTGATTAAAGACAGTGATTGAAAAGTGCAAAAAACACAGGAGAGTGTGCCATGATGAATGAGGAGAATGACAGGAAAAGAAGGGAGGAAGACGTGGAGGTTGTGGAGCAGGAAATAGCAGAGACAGGAAGGATGAGGTGAGGAAGGTCCGGAAAAGGATGAAGAGTGGAAAGGCTGTTGGTCCTGTGGAGGTGTGGAAGTCTCTAGGAGGGGCAGCAGTGGAGTTTCTAACTAGCTTGTTCCTCAGGATACTAGAGAGTGAGAAGATGGAGTTGAGGAGGAATAAAGGAGAAGCATTCTTTAAGAACAAGGGTAACAAGCAGAACTGCAGCAACTACAGAGGAATAAAGTTGATGAGTCACACAATGAAGCTGTGAGAAAGAGTAGTGGAAGCCAGGCTTAGGAGGAAGGTGGAGACTTGTGAGCAAGTGAGTTTCATGCCTTGTAAGAGAACCACTGATGCCATGTCTGCTCTGAGAATGTTGATGTCACAAACAGCGATGAAGGAAGGACCCCAAATGCACAGCGTCAACTTGGTGAAGATCAAAAGTTTAATAATCAAGGTCAGGCAGGCAGAGGTCGTACACGTAGCAGGCAGAAACTGGATCCGACAGGGAGTAGGCAAAGACGAAGTCAAAATACATGCGATGGTCAGAACTTACGGCACTGGGTTGTCGGAGGCTGGGCTAAAGGCAAGATCGGAATACAGGAAACTAGAATGCTGGAATGCTGGTCAAGATACGCAGACAATCTGGCGGCGGACTATTGCAAGAGGCAGTGATCGAATACAGGTGAGTAATTACTAACAGGACACAGGTGAGTTAACTAAAGCCGGAAGTAAAGCTAGAACTGACGGACATGACTGAAAAACGTGACTCAGAAACATGAATTATGACAGAACCCCCCCGAGGACGAATTTCCAGGCGCCCAAAACGCGCAAGGGAGACTAGCAGGGTGGGCGGAGGAAGGACAGGAGGTGGGTCAAAACGAAACACAGGAAATGACTAGTAACAGTTGATGGAAAAGTACAGAGATGGTCAGAAGGAGTTGCGTCGTGTCTTTCTGGATCTAGAGAAGACGTATGACAGGGTGCTGAGGGAGGAGCTGTGGTACTGGATGAGGATGCCTGGAGTGGAAGAGAGGTACGCCACAGCAGTCCAGGACATGAGAGGAGCATGATGGTGGTGAGATGTCCTGTAGGTCAGACAGAAGAGTTCAAGGTGGAGGTGGGACTACACCAAGGATCAGCTTTGAGTCCCTTCTTCTTTGCTATGCTGATTGACAGGCTAACAGACGAGGTCAGACGGGAATCTCCCTGGACAATGATGTTTGCGGATGACTTTGTGATCTGCAGTGAGATTAGAGAGCAGGTGGAGGAACAGCTGGAGAGGTGTAGGTTTGCTCTGGAAAGAAGCGCAATGAAAGTCTTACAGATAGAATACATGTGTCTAAACGAGAAGGGTCAAGGTAGAACAGTGAGGCTACAGGGGGCTGAGGTGAAGAAGGTACAAGAGTTTAAGTACTTGGAGTCAACAGTTCAGTGTGATGGCGAGTGTGAAAACGAGGTGAAGAGGCGAGTGCAGGTGGGTTGAAGCAGGTGGAGGAAAATGTCAGGAGTGTTGTGTGACAGAAGACTCAAAGGAAAGGTGTACAACACAGTGGTGAGAGCAGCCCTCGTCTATGGGTTAGAGACAGTAGCAGTGAGGAGGAGATAGAGGCAGCAGAGATGAAGTTGCTGAGGTTGGACAGAATCAAGAATGAGCTCATCAGAGGGACGACTCATGATGCCTCTGTTAGCAACAAAGTCAGAGAGTCCAGACTGAGATGGTTTGGACATGTGCAGAGGAGGAAGAGTGAATATATTGATAGAAGGGTGTTAGAGATGGCGCTGCCAGGCAAGAGGGCAAGAGGACGGCTAAGGAGGAGATGGATGAATGTGGTAACAGAGGACATGAGGTTGGCTGGTGTGAGTGTAGAAAATGCCCAAGTTAGAATAAGGTGGAGAAGAATGATTCACTGTTGCGACCCTTAATGGGAAAAGCCAAAAGAGTAGTTTTATTTAATAGTATTTGCACAGATCTTGGTGGTGTGGTGGGTAACACTGTCACCTCACAGCAAGAAGGTACAGGGTTTGATTCCCGGAGCAGCCCGCATGCCTTTCAAACTTACTTCTCAAGAACTTGAATTGTTTTACTTAGTGTCTTTCAGTAAGTCTTTTTAGAAATTTGAAACCCATTTGTGGGGATACCCTGCGTTAAAGGGTGATTGCAGCGCCCCCTTCTAGATGAGGGGCAGACCTGTCCAGCCTCCCCTCATGAGTTTTCTTTGTCGGTTTTAGCGTGATTAAAAAAGTAATCACGTCACAAGAACATCAATAAACACATTAGGCAGGTTGTACAAAGTCACCCAGCGGGCACACAACCGACCTTCAACATTAAAATATGGTTGAAACAATGTCAGTCGTTGACGTGACGTTGATGTAACATAGAAACAGCGTTAATTCTAACAGTTGTCAAAAGGGTGACAAATACTGATGAATCAACATTGACATAGGGGTGAAATAATGTCAGTTGTTTCTGTGGCATTGAGGAAACATTGAAACAACGTTTGATGCTGACGATTGTAAAAAGGTTGACAAAATACCAAAAGGTTGTAAAAAGGCAAAAAAAGAATGAATTAAATGAAATTTAAAAAATATTAACGTTAAAATGAAAGATTGTCTTTAACACATATTATTAATCAGACTTTATTTACTGTACATGTAAATACTTATTTAAATTAATATTTTTTAAATTAAGTGTCCTTAACAGAATTTTATTACATTATTTAAATATGTTTAAATATGCAGAATTTATGAACATTATCTAAACGTGTGTTTTGATTTTTGTCCTTAGATGCTGTCATCAAAACTTTTGATACTACATCATCAAATGTTTGTAAGACAATGAACACATATACACAGAGTTGCTGGGTGGTGGTGGAACAAAGATAGAACTAAGTGTTTATGTTCCACTTTGTCTTCCAGCAGACAGGTGACGCTGTTTTATCCAGTGTTTGCCCTGTTTGTTCATTTGTGGTGTCATGTGATTTTCAGGTTTGGGTACTGTTTGTAATAAAGGTAACTTGTTTTACATGTGGCATTAGTTTGGTAAGTTGGTTTGATTCATGTTTACTTATTATCAGGTATTATCAGTGTCAGTTACAGTGTGAGTTGCAATTTCATTCTACCTGACCAGTCAGCATCAACACTATAGGCTCTAATTTGGTGATTACTCAGTTACTAATTCCATCTCATTCCTCGTTTAGATCCACCTGCAGTTGCTAACGGATTAACCCCCTGACGACATCTCCGCCTCCTCCCCATCTCTATTGGCTCCCACACCTGACCCGGACTCCTGGCAGCTCCTCTCCTCTTTGAACTCCTTAGCTCCTGATCCGAGCTTCCATAGGCCCCGTTTCACCTCTGAACTCCAGCAATAAATATTACCTGTTCTGCAACTAGTATCTGGGTCTGAGTCTGCTCACACACAGTTTGGTAAACAGCCATGTTGCCCCATCAACATTGATTCACCTTTCAAAGTCTAAATATAATCCAAAGGTTATTCAACAATAATCATAATGTTGCCTCAACGTTGTCTCAGCGTTGAAATGCCTGCTGGGCATGGTGTAGAATAAATCCTTCTGAAGGCTGCAAACATTCTATTGGAGGATTAGATCAGGAAATGTGCAGATTTAACAATTTTTAGTCAGGAAAATGTGAAGATAATTGAAATTATAGAAAAACATAGAAATTAATTTTTATTTTACGTTTTTTTAGTCACGTTATGGTATTGTTAGACAAGGTGACATCCCGCCTACCCTGATTGTATGTCTCTGGCTCTCTCCGGGTTTTTCTCGCTTTCCCCATGGTCTAAAGACATGCATTTAGGTTGATTGACTACTCTACATAGGTGTGCGTGTGTGGGTTGTTCGTCTCTATGTGGACCTTCAGTGGACTGGCGACCTGTTCAGGTACTCTGCCTCTCGCCCTCAGCTAGCTGGTATATGCTCCAGCCCCCCTGCGACCCCAAATGGGAACAAGCGGTAGAAAATGGATGGATGGCACGAAACAAATATAACTTGAGAACATTATGCTTACAGTGTAGTCTAATTCAATCTGCAACAACACACCAGATGACACTGCTGAAAATTTCCCCATTTACGAGCAGTGGATTTTCATCATACCCAGGGAAGTTTCTCTTTCCTTTCTCATTCTGCTGCTGGAATAAAATATCTATAATATTAACCTAATACTCCGGGAAAAGTACAGCTCAGATACAAGTTAGCAACTCATCCACGGGTTAAATTCATACAAATTAACTCCTACTAAAATGTTCTGATTAAAAGAATATTGATGAAAGTTTAAAAAAGCTTTCTCTTCTTTGTTTTACATGAAGTGGTGCCACGCCCACTTCAAACCATTCCTATCATCTTAGGTTATCGCTCTATAAATGACACCTGTGCTCTGGCCTCGAAACCAAAACCTTTTCAGATCGAGCCTGAGTCCAACCTGCTGCACCAGGTGAGAAACACAACGGAACCCAAGCCCAGCCAGACTGCAGGTCAGTTCAGTAACAGGTAAGGTTTAATAAGTCCTGATAATGATGTCAGGTAGATGACAGGCTGCAGTCAGCAGATACTTAACCAGCAGCTTTGACTGCAAATCTTCCAAATCAGCTTCTGAAACCTGACAGCACCTTTATACAGTTTGGACTTAGACAGTATTTACTTGATCTTCCATTTCCATTGTTGCTTGTTCCAGGATGTTGCTTGTTGTGTGTGTGATGCTGTTGGTGGCCTCACGGATGAGCTTTGGTAAGGTTGGTCCTTCCCTCGATGAGCAGTGGGAGCAGTGGAAGACCAAATACAAAAAACTCTACAAAGACCAGGTCGGTGGAGCAGTAAATGTGTAGTTTACCATGTTTTTGCTTTTCTCTATGACAATAAAAGCACAGTAATTCAGTTCATTCACACAAACACTGAGGTGAACTAAGGAACGTAGACTCAAACTACACTCAGATTCAGATTCATTAGCACAAAATCATCAAAGATGAACTTTTGCGAGATCCGTCTCACAAACCTCTCCATGTTTCATGTTGTAGAATGAAGAGGAGTTGCGGAGGAGAATCTGGGAACAAAACAAGGAAATGATTGAAGTACACAACCAGGAGGCTAAGCAGGGCAATCACTCCTACAAACTAGGCATGAACCGGTTTGGTGACAAGGTGAGGCTTGTTTACCTATTAGATGTCCCGCTGTACGCAAAGATTTAGTGACTCAATCAGACCTGCTGTTTTTCTAACCACCCCTGATCACCTGCATCAGGGTGTCAGTCACCCTCCCTGCAACACTCTGGTCAGGTCATTGTCTACTGACTGTGACAAAAATCTGAATTCCCATCCAGGTATCAGTGGAGATGCCTGTGATTAAGGCTTCCAACAGGATGTCGAGACACGTATGGCTTTTACATTTGTTTATTATTTCTATTTCTAATAACTATTCAAAAGAGTGAGTGAGTGAGTGAGTGAGTGAGTGAGTGAGTGAGTGAGTGAGTGAGTGAGTGAGTGAGTGAGTGAGTGAGTGAGTGAGTGAACATGCTTGTTGTTTTATTCTTGGGTGGGTAGTATTTAATTTCAAGGTCATTTACACGGTTGTATTATCAGTATCTGCTGGTGTCAGATATTACAGGAGGATATTTTTTCTCTACCTCCCACAACCAGATCTTGCCGAAAATATCCAGGAAAATGACTGTGCTCGATCAGGAATTAAGAAATCAGGTATTTTTCTAATAGTCAGTGGGTGAGACGTGGAAAAAGCATAACACCTGTCCTTAGATGATAAAGTATGACAGCATTTCTCCATGTTGTTGGCATCTCATGAAGCTGAACTCTCCCTGTCCAGATTTGGGAGAACATAAAAAAGAAGCTGATAACGTACAACAGAATCCTACAACAACAGGTAGGATCCTGACAGCGCCTCTTATGGGTGGTTTTATCTTTTCTTTGCTTTTCTTGTTGTAAATCATTGATGCTGAAGATATGACAGAAAATCTTTCTCTCTCCATCCAGCTGTTGAATAAAATGATTGCAGACATAGAAGATGATGACTGGGTGGCAGCATACGACGTATGACACTGGTTTATCTTACGAATGGCTGTAGATTTTGACATAACCCAACATTAGTTACAAATCATTTATTCACATAAAACACTCACATTTACATACAATATGTGAATATTAAATGTCAATACTGCAATATGTTTTGAAGCTGAAATCTTTTAATATCTCTTAGTAGTAACAACATTCTGCTCTTCTTGTCTAGGTCTTGGAGAAAGTGACAACCACGTCGGCTGATTACAATGCCATATTAAGAGCTCTTGTAAGAGTCCATGTTGTTGTATCTACTTTTTCTTTGTGCTTTCTTTGGCCTAACTCTCTCTTTCTACGTAGGTCATGAATGACATTTATGAGCAGATGGCTGATCAAAGCATCAAGTCAAAAGTCCTTGTAAGAGTTGAGGCTTCTCAGCCAGCAGTTTTAAAGTCATCATGGTTCAATAATGACTTTCCATCTACTTATGCTGAGAATGTTTATTTTTCCCTCTTCAGATCTTGCAGGATATTGCTGAGACAGTAGCTCAGTACCAAAAGATTAAGGTATATAAGGTATGAATCTTTGTTATTATCAAATCAACAATTATCCAATAATTACCTCAAGAGTCCGTGGTGTTGTAGCTGAGTAGAATGAAGCACATTTATGTACGAGCAACCATGTGTCCTAAGACACCAGCAACGCTTGAACATAACACCTGGACGCAGCGTCACTGGAGGTTGGTACCAGAGAAACCTGCTGGTTTGACCTAGAACCAGACTTACCAGAGCTGTCCCAGTGAAAAGGGCCAGTGTTTGGCAATAATCAATGAATCCTAGTTCTCAGAATGGCAAACACATAGTTACATGAACACTACGTAAACATGCGACATGAGTCGATGCAGTTTAATAACCTTTGCACAAATACTGATGTCATGATTTATTCTACATATGTTACAGGCAAATCCCCCAAAGCAGGCTTAGGCTTTTTTGATCTTAATTAGTTCAATGAGCCACTCACGTGTGAAGGTCTTTTGTTCTAAATGTTTGTTTTTGTGTTTTTTCACTCAGAGCTCAGGAAAAAACTTGTCTAAATCCATCGACTACCGTCGGGACGGTCTGGTGACGCCAGTGAGGAACCAGGTCCAGTATTCTGAGACTACATCTTCGTCTCATATGTCATTGGTCAAACTAAAGTCTCTTCTCGTGCTCCATGCAGGGAGCGTGTGGCTCCTGCTGGGCCTTTAGTGCTGCAGGGGCCCTTGAGGGACAGTTGGCCAAGAAGACGGGTCGCCTGCTAGAACTCAGTCCTCAGAACCTGGTGGACTGTGACCTTGAGAGCGATGGCTGTGATGGAGGACACCCAGACTTTGCTTTTGAGTATGTGCAAGAAAACGGCTATGTGCATTATGAAGAGGACTACCCGTACATTGGAAAGGTACCGTTAGGCAAAACCCCAGTATAAGTGCGGAATAGTGCGCAGCACAGAGACAATCACAGAACAGAATCACACAGGGCCATTCTGCCCATTTACCTGTTTTGTCTCCACAGAAGCAGAAGTGCCACAGAACCCCCCCACCGCCTGGTGCAGCCCAGTGCAAAGGCTTCGTGTGGATCCCAGAGGGAGATGAGCACCTGCTGGCTGAAGCCCTGCATGAAGTGGGTCCACTGTCTGTGTGCATTGACGCCAGTGACAAAAAGTTCATGTTCTACAAAAGCGGTGAGTCCCCTGCTCTGTCATCTGATTGGGTAAAAGAAGCTAACGTGGTTCTTCATGTTGTAGAAATGTATGAACCCAGCCTGTAAACTCTGCGGTTCTGTGACCAGCATTGGGTATTTTCTGCCTCTCTCCATCTTCCTGTCGCGTTCCAGGTGTTTACTACAACCCAGTGTGTAACAAAGACGTGCTTAACCACGGCATGCTGCTCGTCGGCTACAAGGAGAAACACTGGATTGTCAAGAACAGGTGGGAAACCACATCTGACCTCAGAGCAATGACCTTGTTAGTAAAATGCTGACCTAAGTGACTGTTCCTTCCGTTTCCAGCTGGGGCGAGGACTGGGGTAAGAAAGGCTATGTTAAGATCGCACGGAACCGCGGCAACCACTGCGGCATCGCCAGTGACGCCAGCTACCCCTTGGTGTGAAGCAGCTAAAGGCACTGGAGGTCATTGGAGGTCATTCCTCCGCTATGCTACTGTCTTCATTTAGCAGATGACTGCAATATCTTTCAGGCCTTTGATCACATGAACCTCCTTCATTATGTATTTAATGGAACCATTTACACTAACTTTTTACAATATGGGAACATTCTTCTGGATTCTGTTTACACCTTGATTTGACCTGTTTTCAACCACTATGATGCTTTTAATGAACATATTTTAGATCTCTCACGTTAGTGGCCTGTGGACATTAAGGTTGGAAAACATTACTAACATGTGTCACGTCCGGGCTTTATTGCCGTCGTTATTTTGAAAGGACTTCCTGTTAAACACCACATAGTCAGCTGTTTCCTGTCTGTACCGGTCGTCATTACCCACACCTGCATCTCATCTGCTATTAGTCTGCTCTGTATTTAAGCTCCACCTCTCACACCTGTTACCCGCCAGATTGTTGCGTGTAATCACCACTTTCCAGCGTTCGTTGTCTAGTATTGTCGTGTATCGTGCCTCCTGTTTTGACCTCTGATTCCGAGCCTGCCTAGTCCCTGTCTGCCTTGTTTGCCTTGATTATCTGCTGCTGCCTGTTATCGACCTTGCCTGCCTGACCACGATCCGACGCCCGACGATCTGGTATTGTAACCCATCTCTCGTGTATGACTTTGCCTGTCCCTGACGCCGTCTCTGCCTGATCCTGTTTAAACCCCGTTTGATCTCCCGTGTATGACTCTGCCCAAATGGGATTCTGAACCTGGAATAAACTGTCCTCTTATCATCATCAAAACTGTGTTGTGCTGTGCATGTGGGTCCGCCATCTACAGCGCACTGACAACATGAAGCTTTTGTTATTTCTATAATAAGATTCTTTAGCTTTGACCAGATCACACACATTTGGGGAACTTGACTGTTTCTTTAATTGAATTAAAACTTGTGTTAAAGACTGTCTGTAGCTATTGAAATTTGTTACACCAGTAAAAGCTGTGTTTAATACATCATGATGATGATGACTTATCCTGAGCACAGAACAGAAACCGATTAATCACAATAAATGAAAGACGTCAGATAACGTGGCATCAGGTGTTTATGTGGTGTCTGTCAGTGCTGAGGTTGTTTCTATGCTGATTATAATCGACAGCAGCTAAACAGTGTCAGGGCGTTGTAGATGGCGGACCCCGATGCACAGCACAACACAGCTTGAAGATGGTAAATGAGAGTTTATTCCAAAGCACAGGGTCCAGATCAGGCAGGGTCATACACAGGAGGTCAATACGTGGTTATACAGGATCAGGCAGAGTCGGTGTCAGGAACAGGCAAGGTTCGTACACAAGACTCTGGATTACAGTACCGTTTCGTCAGGCATAAGATCGTGGTCAGGCAAGGTCGGTATCAGGCAGGATCAAAAACCAAGGCATACAAGGGAGGCAGGGACTAGACAGGCTCGGCGTCGGTGGTCAAGACAAGGTTCACGATAAAAGACTGGGCAAGGCTACAGGACGCTGGGACGTGGTGAATAACACGCAACAATCTGGCGAGGTACTAGGGTGAGAAGTGGTGCTTAAATACACAGTGACCTGATTACTGATGACGTGCAGGTGTGGCTAATGACCGGTAGAAACAGGGAACAGCTGAGACATGAGGTAAACAGGAAGTCCTTTCAAAGTATTAGCAAAGGTGAAACCAAGACGTGACAAACAGAAGTAAGTAGAGGACAGAAAGCAGCGACGCTGACGCTGGTGTCAGAATCACGTGATGCTCTAGACTGTGGTTCAAAAAAGGTCCCTTCATCAGTCTGTCAGACACAAACAGGTCCGGGCTGAACGAGTTGTGGTGGCTAAAAAAGACACATGTTAAGGCTGCTGGAGAACCAGCACCGCTCCAGTCGACCCAGGTATGTTCCAGAACTACAGGATGATAACAAGCGAAGACAACAAGTAAAATAATTTCTTCAGTGTGATGGCCGAAGCTAAAGGTAGGATGGCGACCCTCTCCGCCAATTTAGTGTCCTGGCGTTGACGCTCGATAAGTAATCGATAAGTACAGTCTATCAAACAGAGTTGGTTCCAACTTGCATGGTGAGAGTAGGTAGAGCACGGCATTGCATAACACTGTTCAGCTCACTACTAAAATTCGGTCTAACAGTAAGCCTGTCCTTTTAACGGGCAGCCCACCTTAAAATGACCAGACTGACCACAGTACAGACACAGACCTAAGCCACGGCGATGCTTTTTCTCAGTATCTGTCAGACAGGCTCCACCAAACTGCATGGCCTCCTCGGTAGGCAGCAGAACTCCACAAGCACTGACAAGCAGGGAAACCTGCTTGATGATCTGCTCATGGTATTCTCTCCAGTAGGTGACATAGCATCCGCTCATGCCGCTCCCAGCTTGGGAACCGACTGAGTCCGATTGTCGCTTCTACTACCGCTGCCCCCGATTACAGATCCACAGGCGACGGTCAATCTAAATAGCTAAAGCAATCAAAGCAAAAGCAAAGTCGCTAGGCAGATCTTGAGCGGCTAGACGGTCTTTTACCTGGCGGGAAAGGCCCAGAATAAAAATATCTCAGAGATCTCATCTCAGCCTCACGGACTGGGGCATTCTAAAAATTCTGTTTTAACACTTTAGCAAAACTAGAAAACGTAGACAGGCAGGCCGACTTATTTTGCCATTCTGCCGTAGCCAAAGCCTCTGCGTCAGGAAGAAGAAGAGAGGAAAGAAAAAAAGAAGACCAAATGGTGGAAGCTAAAGAATGAAGAAACTTGCAAAGAATTCAGGCAGAAGTTGAGGCAGGCTCTGGGTGGTCAAGAAGATCCAGATGACTGGGAAACTACAGCCGAGGGTATCAGGGAAACACATAGATAATGTTGAGGAAAAAGTACAGACATGGTCAGAAACAGCTGCATTGCGTCTTTGTGGATGTAAAGAAGGCGTATGACAGGGTGCTGAGGGAAGAGCTGTGATACTGTATGAGGTGGATGGGAGTTGCTGAGAAGTACGTCAGAGTAGTCCAGGACATGTATGAGAGGACTATGACGGTGGTGAGAGAGTTCAAGGTGGAGGTGGGACTACACCAAGGATCAGCCTTGAGTCCCTTCTTGTTTGCAGATGATATTGTGATCTGCAGTGAGAGTAGGGAGCAGGTGGAGGAACAGCTGGAGAGGTGGAGGTTTGCTCTGGAAAGAGGAGGCATGAAAGTCAGTCGTACAGACTGAATACATGTGTCTAAACGAGGGGTCAAGGTAGAACAGTGAAGTGACAGGGGGAAAGAGGGAAACCAAGAAGGAGATAGATGGATGTGCTGAGGTGAGGTGATGAGGATGGCTGGTGTGAGTGTAGAAAATGTCCAGGATAGAATGAGGTGGAAAGGATGATTCGCTGTGAAGACCCCTGATGGGAAAAGCCGAAAGAGTAGTTGTTACGAACTCGCCCCGTCGGTTCCGAACCGGCGGGGTTTGACAGGGAACCTATTAACTCCTCCCGTCGGTTCCGAACCGGCGGGGCTTTGACGGAACCCTGGGGCAGGAGAGGGAATGCGGTGGAGAGAGACGGTGACAGCACCCGCTCCAAGCGGGGAGAACTACGGCTCTCACGGAGCCGGGAGGAGATCACGCTCACACTGAGCGGAGGCTTCAGGCACCACGGCCGACGTGCTTCCAGCACACAGCTCTCTGTGTAATCCCTTGCACAGACACCTGGCCGCAACCGGCAGACCAGGTCGCAGGGAACACAAGAGAGGGAAGACCCCAAGCGCACGACCCAATACAGAGGGTACAATTGACATTAACGGTTTATTTAAATATAACAAAAACTTACTGCACCGCAGGACTCAGTTCAACACAAAGGAAGAACTAAAAATCACTGCATTGCAGGAAAACGATAAACTACCTAATTCACTATCTAAAACTAAACGCTCCGTACACTACGGGCAAAAATCCTAAACTTGAAACATAAGACCTAAACATGAAACATAAGACACTCACAAAACTTACGTGGTGGGACAGGACATAAACAAAACCAAAACTCCTTGCATCACGACTCTCCTCAATGTAACAATGGGGTAGCATCCAGCTACACCGAGCGTACACACCAACAATGTGTCCAACACAAAACATCCCTTAAATACAAATCAAACAGGTGGGTCAACTAATTACACAGGAAATTAAACTCAAACACAGACCCACAAAAAGTCCCAGGAGCGCCTCTAGTGGCGCGGAGGCAGAACGTCACAGTAGTAGTAGGCAAAAAAGTACAACACTATAATACATACACTTTATTACTGTTAATCAAAACAAAAACAGTAACTATTTACTGTAATTATGTGTAGAAAAGATACATGTATATAATTTGTAATTCAATTGAAATCATTAAGCTTGGCCAAAATAAACTTGAATTTAATAGTATTGGCACAGATCTTGGTGGAATGGTGGGAAGCACTGTCGCCTAACAGCAAAAAGGTGCAGGGTTTGATTCCCGGAGCAGCCCGCGTGCCTTTCAAACTCAGTTCTCAAGCACTTGAATTGTTTTACTTAGTGTCTTTCAGTAAGTCTTTTTAGAAATTTAAAACCCATTTGTGAGGATACCCTGCGTTAAAGGGTCTGGATGAGGTGCAGACCAGTCCAGCCTCCACTCATAAGTTTTCTCTGTCTGTTTTAGCGTGATCAGAAAAGTAAACACGTAACAAAAACATTGATAAACACATTAGGCAGGTTGTACAAAGTCATGGTGTAGAATAAATCCTTCTGAAGGCTGCAAACATTATACTGGAGGATTAGATCAGGAAATGTGCACTTTTAGTCAGGAAAATTGTTAAGATAATTGAAATTATAGAAAAACATAATAACATGTATAACACAGATAAATGCACGGAAATGAATTTTTATTTTATGTTTTTTAGTCACATTATGGTATTGTTAGACAAGGTGACACCCCACCTACCGAGTTCTCTGGCTTCCCCCATGGTCCAAAGACATGCGTTTAGGTTGATTGACTACTCTACATAGGTGTGCGTGTGTGGGTGAACAGTTGTTGGTCTCTGTGTGGCCCTTCAGTGGACTAGCAACCTGTTCAAGTACTCTGCCTCTCGCCCTCAGCTAGCTGGGATAGGCTCCAGCCCCCTGCGACCCCAAATGGGAACAAGCGGTAGAAAATGGATGGATGGCATGAAACAATTATAACTTGAGTACATTGTACTCATTTTTTTAAGTAGACATGATGTCCGGGCTTACAGTGTAGTCTAATTCAACCACAACACAACAACAACACACCAGATGACACTGCTGGAAATTTCCCCCTATTACGAGCAGTGGATTTTCATCATACCCAGGGAAGTTTCTCTTTCCTTTCTCATTCTGCTGCTGGAATAAAATATCTATAATATTAACTTAATACTCCAGGAAAAGTACAGCTCAGATACAAGTTAGCAACTCATCCACGGGTTAAATTCATACAAATTAACTCCTACTAAAATGTTCTGATTAAAAGAATATTGATGAAAGTTTGAAAAAGCTTTCTCTTCTTTGTTTTACATGAAGTGGTGCCACGCCCGCTTCAAACCATTCCTATCATTGTAGGTTATCACTCTATAAATGACACCTGTGCTCTGGCCTCGAAACCAAAACCTTTTCAGATCGAGCCTGAGTCCAACCTGCTGCACCAGGTGAGAAACACAACGGAACCCAAGCCCAGCCAGACTGCAGGTCAGTTCAGTAACAGGTAAGGTTTAATAAACCCTGATAATGATGTCAGGTAGATGACAGGCTGCAGTCAGCAGATACTTAACCAGCAGCTTTGACTGCAAATCTTCCAAATCAGCATCTGAAACCTGACAGCACCTTTGTACAGTTTGGACTTAGACAGTATTTACCTAATCTCCCATTTCCATTGTTGCTTGTTCCAGGATGTTGCTTGTTGTGTGTGTGATGCTGTTGGTGGCCTCACGGATGAGCTTTGGTAAGGTTGGTCCTTCCCTCGATGAGCAGTGGGAGCAGTGGAAGACCAAATACAAAAAACTCTACAAAGACCAGGTCGGTGGAGCAGTAAATCTGTAGTTCACCATGTTTGTGCTTTTCTCTATGACAATAAAAGCGCAGTAATTCAGTTCATTCACACAAACACTGAGGTGAACTAAGGAACGTAGACTCAAACTACACTCAGATTCAGATTCATTAGCACAAAATCATCAAAGATGAACTTTTGCGAGAAGGATCCATCTCACAAACCTCTCCATGTTTCATGTTGTAGAATGAAGAGGAGTTGCGGAGGAGAATCTGGGAACAAAACAAGGAAATGATTGAAGTACACAACAAGGAGGCTAAACAGGGCAATCACTCCTACAAACTAGGCATGAACCAGTTTGGTGACAAGGTGAGGCTTGTTTACCTATTAGATGTCCCGCTGTACGCAAAGATTTAGTGACTCAATCAGACCTGCTGGTTTTCTAACCACCCCTGATCACCTGCATCAGGGCGTCAGTCACCCTCCCTGCAACACTCTGATGCTCCATTGCTCCAAAAATCAGGGTAGGGAGGTAAAGCACCAGAGCTGATATTGTCCAGCTTGTGACTGAGTCAGCTGAGGGAAGGGCAGGAAAACGAGCTGGTCAGGTCATTGTCTACTGACTGTGACAAAAATCTGATTCCCCATCCAGGAATCAGTGGAGATGCCTGTGATGAAGGCTTCCGACAAGATGTTGAGACACGTATGACTTTTACATTTGTTTATTATTTCTATTTCTAATAACTATTCAAAAGAGTGAGTGAGTGAGTGAGTGAGTGAGTGAGTGAGTGAGTGAGTGAGTGAGTGAGTGAGTGAGTGAGTGAGTGAGTGAGTGAGTGAGTGAGTGAGTGAGTGAGTGAACATGCTTGTTGTTTTATTCTTGGGTGGGTAGTATTTAATTTCAAGGTCATTTACACGGTTGTATTATCAGTATCTGCTGGTGTCAGATATTACAGGATAATATTTTTTCTCTACCTCCCACAACCAGATCTTGCCGAAAATATCCAGGAAAATGACTGTGCTCGATCAGGAATTAAGAAATCAGGTGTTTTTCTAATAGTCAGTGGGTGAGATGTGGAAAAAGCACAACACCATGTCCTTAGATGATAAAGTATGACAGCATTGCTCCATTTTGTTGGCATTTCATGAAGCTCAACTCTCCCTGTCCAGATTTGGGAGAAGATGAATAAGAAGTTGATTAAGTACGAAAAGTTCCTAAATCAACAGGTAGGATCCTGACAGCGACTTTTATGGGTGGTTTTATCTTTTCTTTGCTTTTCTTGTTGTAAACCATTGATGCTGAAGATATGACAGAAAATCTTTCTCTCTCCATCCAGCTGTTGAATAACATGATTGCAGAGATAGAAGATGATGACTGGGTGTCAGCATACGACGTATGACACTGGTTTATCTTACGAATGGCTGTAGATTTTGACATAACCCAAGATTAGTTACAAATTATTTATTCACATAAAACACTCACATTTACATAAAATATGTGAATATTAAATGTCAATACTGCAATATGTTTTGAAGCTGAAGCTTCAAATATCTCTTAGTAGTCACAACATTCTGCTCTTCTTGTCTAGGTCTTGGAGAAAGTGAAAACCAACAATCTCATATTAAGAGCTCTTGTAAGAGTCAATGTTGTTGTATCTACTTTTTCTTTGTGCTTTCTTTGGCCTAACTCTCTCTTTCTACGTAGGTCATGAATGACATTTATGAGCAGATGGCTGATCAAAGCATCAAGTCAAAAGTCCTTGTAAGAGTTGAGGCTTCTCAGCCAGCAGTTTTAAAGTCATCATGGTACAATAATGACTTTCCATCTACTTCTGCTGAGAATGTTTATTTTTCCCTCTTCAGATCTTGACTGATATTGCTGAGACAGTAGCTCAGTACCAGAAGATTAAGGTATATAAGGTATGAATCTTTGTTATTATCAAATCAACAATTATCCAATAATTACCTTAAGAGTCTGTGGTGTTGTAGCTGAGTAGAATGAAGCACATTTATGTACGAGCATGTTGCTGGTGTCCTAAGACACCAGCAACGCTTGAACATAACACCTGGACGCAGCGTCACTGGAGGTTGGTACCAGAGAAACCTGCTGGTTTGACCTAGAACCAGACTTACCAGAGCTGTCCCAGTGAAAAGAGCCAATGTTTGGCAATAATCAATAAATCCTAGTTCTCAGAATGGCAAACACATAGTTACATGAAAACTACGTAAATATGCGACATGAGTCGATGCAGTTTAATAACCTTTACACAAATACTGATGTCATGATTTATTCTACATATGTTACAGGCAAATCCCCCAAAGCAGACTTAGGCTTTTATTGATCTTGATTAGTTCAATGAGCCACGGACGTGTGAAGGTCTTTTGTTCTAAATGTTTGTTTTTGTGTTTTTTCACTCAGAGCTCAGGAAAAAACTTGTCTAAATCCATCGACTACCGTCGTGACGGTCTGGTGACGCCAGTGAGGAACCAGGTCCAGTATTCTGAGACTACATCTTCGTCTCATATGTCATTGAACTAAACTAACATCAAACTAAAGTCTCTTCTCGTGCTCCATGCAGGGAGCGTGTGGCTCCTGCTGGGCCTTTAGTGCTGCAGGGGCCCTTGAGGGACAGTTGGCCAAAAAGACGGGTCGCCTGCTAGAACTCAGTCCTCAGAACCTGGTGGACTGTGAGCTTGAGAGCGATGGCTGTGATGGAGGAGAGCCAGACTTTGCTTTTGAGTATGTGCAAGAAAACGGATATGTGCACTATGAAACGGACTACCCGTACATTGGAGAGGTACCGTTGGGCCAAACCCCAGTATTTGTGTGGAATAGTAGCGCGGCACCGAGCCAATTACAGAACAGAATCACACAGGGCCATTCTGCCCATTTACCTGTTTTGTCTCCACAGAAGCAGAAGTGCCACAGAACCCCCCCACCGCCTGGTGCAGCCCAGTGCAAAGGCGTCGTGTGGATCCCAGAGGGAGATGAGCGCCTGCTGGCTGAAGCCCTGCATGAAGTGGGTCCACTGTCTGTGAGCATTGACGCCAGTGACAAAAAGTTCATGTTCTACAAAAGCGGTGAGTCCCCTGCTCTGTCATCTGATTGGGTAAAAGAAGCTTACGTGGTTCTTCATGTTGTAGAAATGTATAAACTCAGCCTGTAAACTCTGTGGTTCTGTGACCAGCATTGGTTTTTTTCTGCCTCTCTCCATCTTCCTGTCGCGTTCCAGGTGTTTACTACAACCCAGTGTGTAACAAAGACGCGCTCAACCACGCCATGCTGCTCGTTGGCTACAAGGAGAAACACTGGATTGTCAAGAACAGGTGGGAAACGTCAACTGTCAACTGACCTCAGAGCAATGATCTTGTTAGTAAAATGCTGATCTAAGTGACTGTTCCTTCCGTTTCCAGCTGGGGCGAGGACTGGGGTAAGAAAGGCTACATTAAGATCGCACGGAACCACGACAACCACTGCGGCATCGCCAGTGACGCCAGCTACCCCTTGGTGTGAAGCAGCTAAAGGCACTGGAGGTCATTGGAGGTCATTCCTCCGCTATGCTACTGTCTTCATTTAGCAGATGACTGCAATATTTGTGCTTCTGTCACTCTTTCAGGCCTTTGATCACATGAACCGCCTCCTTCATTATGTATTTATTGGAACCATTTACACCAACTCTTTAAAATATGGGAACATTCTTCCGGATTCTGTTTACTCATCTTGATTTGACCTGTTTTTAACCACTATGATGCTGAACATATTTTAGATCTCATCTAAGAAAGTGAACTTTTCCTGACCTCACTCCTGTAGGAACACGTTACTGGCCTGTGGACATTAACATTGGAGAACATTACTAACATAAAGCTTTTATTATTTCTATAAGATTCTTTAGCTTTGACCAGATCACACACATTTGGGGAATTTGACTGTGTCTTTAATTAAATTAAAACTTGTGTTAAATGAGTGTCTGTAGCTACTGAAATTTGTTACACCAGTTAAAGCTGTGTTTAATACATCATGTGTCCATGATGATGATGACTGATCCTGAGCACAGAACAGAAACCAATTCAAGCTCTAGCTTTTGTTCTGTAATGACTGTTTCAAGTCTAAAATTAATCACAATAAATGAAAGACGTCAGATCACGTGGCATCAGGTGTTTATGTGGTGTCTGTCAGTGCTGAGGTTGTTTCTGTGCTGAGTGATTATAATTGACAGCAGCTAAACAGAAAGAAGCAGAGAACAGAAAGCAGTAACACTGAAGCTGGTGTCAGATTCACGTGATGCTCCAGACTGTGGTTCAGAAAAGGTCCCTCCATCAACCTGTCAGACAAAAACAGGTCCGGGCTGAACGAGTTCTGGTGGATAAAATAGACACGTTAAGTCTGCCAGATATTCACTTTGACTTTGAATACTGTTGCTCAGTAACTTTCACTTTCCTTTCCTCAAATGTGCCATGAATTCTAATAAAACCCCTCCCTGGGTGATTGTGACAGGACACCTGAAAACAGGAAGCCCAAACAGCAACCTGAGGCCAGTCTGTGTCTCAAACCTGAACCTGGCCTGAAGGTCATTATGTCAGGATTTCCATTGTTGCTTGTTCCAGGATGCCAGTTGGTGTCTGTGTGATGCTCAAAGTTATATATATTATATTCAGTATAGCTGAAATTAGCTGCAGAAGAATTAGTTGAATTTTAAACTGAGAAAAGTTGGTGCTTTGGAGGAAGCATGTGCAAATAATTCCTGAACAGTAAAATAGTCTCATCGGTCACAATGAACCAGTCAGAAGCAGAAATAGTGCTATTAAAGCTTTTAAGACTTTTTGAAGATTTAGATTGGTGCTTTTATTTTGAAAGGATATGGAAGAAGCGTGTGTAGGTAACTGTTAAAATGTAAAAAAGTATCATTAACTACTCATAATAAACCAGTTGAGACTATTTTTTGCTAAAGATCTGAAATGGTGCTTTTATTTTAAAAGATATGAATGAAAAATGTCCAGGTTAAACAGTAAAATAGTCTTATTTTTCTTTTCGTTTATCTTTTAGCTAATGAGCTAAATTCATGCTTTCAATTTGAAATGATATAGGATAGCCTATGATAGACAAAGCCTATGTGGTAAATTGCTAAATTGTAGAATAGTCTCATTAACTAATCATAATAAACCACTTGAAAGCAGAAATATTATTGTGTTATTTTTAGCTAAAGATCTGGATTGGAGCATTTATTTTGAAAGGATTTAGAGGACCTGTGTGTGCTCAAAAATGGGTTTAAGCATGAGACATCCTGGACCCATCACTCATTGAGGAGTTCCATCGCGCTCATCCAGATGTCCCTGGGCCGTCTGGAATCCACCCTAGATGGGGGGTTCTGTCATTGACTCTTAGCTGTTTAACAAATCTAGTTCCTGTTTT
Source organism: Betta splendens (assembly GCF_900634795.4). Taxonomy (NCBI): domain Eukaryota; kingdom Metazoa; phylum Chordata; class Actinopteri; order Anabantiformes; family Osphronemidae; genus Betta; species Betta splendens. The sequence goes on along the minus strand of NC_040898.2, from coordinate 5,477,870 downwards.
ACTTTGTAGCTACCTTCCTGTCATATACATTCAGTCTTGTTTCACTTGTTGTCTCATGATTCATGCTATCTACTGTATCAGTAATCACAGATCCACATGCACAGCGCTAGAGACAGGCAGGTAAGTATGAAGGTTTTATTCGAAATGTCGTTGGTCAGGATACAGGTTGGTACACAGGACATGAATCGGTGGAGGCACAGACAAGGAGCAGGCAGAGACAAAATACGAGGCTAGCAGGCTGGCTACAAGGCGATTGTCACGATCTGGTTTTGTGTTTCTAGTTGTTTCCTGTTTTATTTTGGTAGTCTCCTGGTTTCTGTGTCTGCTCAAGCTTCACTTCCGGTTCATGTCCTGTCACAGCTGTCCCTGCTTCACCTGGTCATTACCCACACCTGCACTCTGTTAGTCATCAAGTCACTGTGTATTTAACCACCACCTGTGTCCTTAGTTCCCTGCCAGATTGTTTAGTTTCCCGAGTTTCATGAGTTCCTTGTTTCGTGCCATCGTTTCATGTCTAGTTTCCCTCGTGTTTGATCCTGATTGTCTTTACCGTGTTTCCTGCCTGAACCTTGTTTGTACCGCCGCTCGTGAAAGAACCTGGACTAACTAACTGACCATGAGTTTTGCCTTATCCCTGTCTGTACTTCTGCCGAGACCGCCTGTGTACGAACCCTGCCTGAATATCGGACTAGAGATTGCCTGCTCCCTGCCATATGTCTTTGCCAAGCCTCCGTGTATGACCTGGACCGTCTGACCCTGCGCTACCCAAATAAACCTGTGTTTGATCATTATCCTGCCTCTGTGCTGTGCATGTGGGTCCGCCGCCTGCCCCAAGCCTGACAGAACAATCTGGCCAGCTTGGACCCAGCCAGCACTCAGCCTCCGGTCAGGTCAGTGACTGTTTTTTCTTGTTTCTTTTTTTTTTTTGACGGCGAGTATTATTCACCCGAGGGAGCATGGAGTTTACCTGCGCCGAGTTACCTAGCGACCTACAAGTTTATTTTAAAATCCTCGCGGAGGATTACCGACGGGCGATTAACCCGGAAAACCAGCGCAGCGCCGTGGAGGTGGCGATATTGACTCTGGAGGACGAGGACAGCGTGTTAGAGCGCCCCAGTGTTCGTCGCCTCTATGAGCGATTGTGCGCAAGGTTCGATGAGTTAAGCGACGCGCTCCGCACCACGCCAGCCCCGGGCGCACCGCCGATGGTTTCGGTTTCCTCCTCCCAGCCCCGTCGGACCGTCGTGTCTGCTTCAACCTGCCCAGCTCCATGTTTGCTCCGCTGGGAGGACTTCCTGCACTCATGCGGTCCCCCGTCTCCAGCCCAGCCGCGCGCTGTTCAGTCTCCAGCTCAGCCGTGTTTTGCCCAGTCTCCAGCTCAGCCGTGTTTTGCCCAGTCTCCAGCTCAGCCATGCTTCGCTAAGGCTCCAGTCGCAGTTCAGCCTCGCCACGCTCATGTTCTAGCGCAGTCCTGTCACACTCAGGTTCCAGCCCCAGGCCAGCCGAGCCCCGTTCCGGCTCTAGCCCCGTTCCAGTCGAGCCCAGTCCAGTCGAGCCCAGTCCAGTCGAGCCCAGTCCAGTCGAGCCCAGTCCAGTCGAGCCCAGTCCAGGTTTCAGCCCAGTCGAGCCCAGTCCAGGTTTCAGCCCAGTCGAGTCACGTTCCTGTCCCCGTCCAGTCCAATCACGCTCAGTCCTTGTCCCAGCCAGAGGGCACCGTCCGTCTGACGAGTGTTAGCCCCACCCAATCAGGCCCGACGTCTACTCTGTCGAGCTCGGCAGCTGTAAGCAGCCATGCCGGCTCCGGAGGGGACGCCGTCCCAGTTCTTGTTCCTGTCGGCCATGTTGAGGCCGTTCCAGTCCCTGTTCCTGTTCCTGTCGGCCAAGTTGAGGTCGTTCCTGTCCCTGTCGGCCATGTTGAGGCCGTTCCTGTCCCTGTCGGCCATGTTGAGGCCGTTCCTGTCGGCCATGTTGAGGCTGTTCCTGTCGGCCATGTTGCGGCCGTTCCTGTCCCTGGTCCTGTTCCCGTCGGCCCTGTAGCGGCCGTTCCCGTTCCTGTCGGCCCTGTAGCGGTCGTTCTAGTCCCCGTTCCTGTCGGCCCTGTAGCGGTCGTTCCAGTCCCCGTTCCTGTCGGCCCGAGAGAGGTCGTTCCAGTCCCTGTCACCCTCGGAGCCGCAGCGCCCGCCGGCCTCCAGGAGGTTCTTCTAGTTCTGGCGGCCCGGCTCCGGCCGCACCTGCATCGGTTTCTGGCGGCCCGGCTCCGGCCGCACCTGCATCGGTTTCTGGCGGCCCGGCTGGTAAGGACGCCGCTGGTTCCTGTTTCTCGTCGCGGTGGTCCAAGGAGGATGCCTCTGGTTCCTGCCTCGTCTCCACGTCTGTCTTCATCTCTGGTTCCTGCCTCGTCCTTGTCTCGGCTGCCGGACTGGTGGCCTCGCCCTCGGCGCCTCCTGCGGCGCCGTCCGCCTCGACCCCTCAGTCTTCAGGATCGGCGTCCGCCTGGAGGACATCACCGTTCGGGGTGGTCCCCGGGGACGTCGGCCCAGCCCAAGGGCACTAAGAGTGCCACCCTGGCTCAGCGGCGGCTGAGCAGGATCTCGCCACGCCTTCACCCCCCATGAGGGAATCCCTGGACTTCGTGTCTTCCCCGTTCGTGGACTTTGGTTTTGTCATGTGGACTCTCGAGCCTCCGTGTATGACCTGGACCGTCTGACCCTGCGCTACCCAAATAAACCTGTGTTTGATCATTATCCTGCCTCTGTGCTGTGCATGTGGGTCCGCCGCCTGCCCGAGTCTGACAGCGATCAGGTAAGGCGGTGGTAAAGACAGAGAGTAATCAAGGCTCGGTATCAGGATTGGAACACAAGGCAAGACTAGAAAACGCTGGAAAGTGGTGATAATATACGACAATCTGGCAGAGGACTGGGGTGAGTACTGAAGGTTAAATACAATGGTAATTACTGATTAGCGGCAGCTGGTGAATCATGTGACCAGAAGTAAAGTAGAAACCAAACATGGTGGAACCGAAACCGGATATGGAGACAAAATAAACCAGGAAATTGCAATGCAGGACCTGGATTGTGGATTGTGACAGAAGCCCCTGTCCTGAAGACATGCTTCAACATAGACTGTGCTGTCTGTTTGGCTGTGGGTAACTTGGGAAGCGGGATCAAGTGAGTCAGGTGAGAGAACTGATCGATAACAGTCTTAACGACAGTATTACCCTAAGAAGAAGGAAGGCCGGTGACAAAGTCCAGGGCTACGTGTGACCATGGCCGTCGAGGAACCAGGAGAGGATGAAGAAACCCTGCCGGTCTCTGGTGTGAAGACTTGCGAGTGGCGCAGGTGGGACACGCTGCAACATATTCCTGGATGTCCTTCTTGGCCCGAGGCCACCAGAACCTTTTCCCCACCACAAACAATTGAAATAACCTCCCCTTGGGGGACACAGAACTGGCCCTCAGGTTGATAGCGCAGTTGTGTGTCAATAAATACGGCCTACTGCAGGGGATTAGTTTTAGTCCGAAGGGTAACTGTGGGTAGAGAACGGACGGAGATGTTGCTACGGAGGGTTCGGTTCAACACCAACCTTCGATTTAATAGTGAGCCCGGCCTTTTATGGTGCAGGCTTCGACGAAGTGGCCAGATTGGCCACAGTACATTGAAACCCCAGCTCACAATGAGGCCTCTTCTCCGCGTCCAAGAGGCGCGCTCTGCCCAGCTGCATGTGCCCCTCCCAGCACATAGGCTGACGAAGGCGGGAACCCTGACGCGCGCTCTCGACATGAATAATCTAATACAAAGTCATGTGTAGCGATTTCTTCACTTCTTTTTCCCAAAAAGTAGCACCCTGAGTCCTAAGTACTCTTCTTACCCAAATATGTCTTGTATATGTCATGTTCCTGTCATGTTCCAGCTTTACTTTGAAGGACTTCCTGTTTGGTTCTAGTCTCCGGTTTTATTATGAAGTACTTCCTGTTCCACTCATGTCACAGCTGTTTTCCATGCAATCACCGGCCCAAGTCAGGTGTGTCTGATGTGGACACCAGATCACACACCAGTGAGACGCCAGATTGTCCCATGTACTCACCACTTTCCAGCAATACCGTTTAGCTTACCTTGTCAGTGATCTCCTTTGTACCTTGACTTCGGATTCCTGCCTGCTCCTTGCCTGTACTTCTACAGTGGAAAGACTGGTAACGTACCTGACCATTTGACCAAGATTAGAGCCTGATCCTCACCTGTACCTCTGCCGTGTGCACTTGTTAACGGAACCTTGCCTGTGCCCGGATTTTGATTCTGCCTGCTCCTTTGGTACTCACGCCTGAGATCACTGTGTATAACCCTGCTTGCCTTGCCTTCAATTACATAATGAAGATTGTCATCACTTAAACCACCAACCTGTCTGTACTGTGCATGTGCACCCAGCCAGCGCCCAGCCTCCATCAAGGTAAGTGACTGTGCTTTTCCCAGTGTGTTCTGTCGCATGCTCTAACCACGCGCCGGGAAATGGAGTTTTCCTGCCCAAGTTTGCCGGAGGATATCCGCGGGGACCTCGGAAGGCTGGCTAAGAAATATGCGGAAGCGCCCAGTCTAAAGGTCCGGCTCTGCATAGTAAAACTGGCCATCGAAATTTTGGAGGACGAATTTTGGTGGCGTGAGTACCCGGAGTGCAGGCGATCTTTGAAAGACTCCAGTTAATGCGGAGGGATTTGCCCTGCGCGCATCGTCTGCGTCTCTGCCGCTGTGCCTGCCGCCGCTCTGTCGGCTCAAGCTCCCGTTCCTGACGCCACTCGGTCAGCTCAAGCGCCCGTTCCTGTCGCCGCTTCATTGGCTCAAGTTCACGTTCCTGTCACCGCTTCGTTGGCTCCAACCCACGTTCCAGACTTTTCCCCAGTCTGACCCAGTCACAAAAACCCAGTCCGTGCCAGTCCCAGAAACTCAGCCGACAGCTAGTCGTCGACGCTCTGGACGACATCGGCGGGGAAACGATTCCAAGGTCCAAGGCCCAGAGACCTCGGTCGCTATTTTTGCACTCGGAGCTCAGAAAAAAACTTGCCTAAATCCATCGACTACCGTCGGGACGGTCTGGTGACGCCAGTGAGGAACCAGGTCCAGTATTCTGACACTACATCTTCATCTCATATGTCATTGGTCAAATTAAAGTCTCTTCTCGTGCTCCATGCAGGGAGCGAGTGGCTCCTGCTGGGCCTTTAGTGCTGCAGGGGCCCTTGAGGGACAGTTGGCCAAGGAGACGGGTCGCCTGATAAGACTCAGTCCTCAGAACTTGGTGGACTGTGACCTTGAGAGCGATGGCTGTGATGGAGGACACCCAGACTTTGCTTTTGAGTATGTGCAAGAAAACGGCTATGTGCATTATGAAGAGGACTACCCATACATTGGAGAGGTACCGTTGGGCCAAATCCCAGTATTTGTGTGGTGCGCGGCATCAAGCCAATTACAGAACAGAACCACAGAGGGCCATTCTGCCCATTTACCTGTTTTGTCTCCACAGAAGCAGAAGTGCCAAAGAACCCCCCACCCCCTGGTGCAGCCCAGTGCAAAGACTTTGTGTGGATACCAGAGAAAGATGAGCGCCTGCTGGCTGAAGCCCTGCATGAAGTGGGTCCACTGTCCATGTGCATTGACACCAGTAACAAAAAGTTGAAGTTCTACAAAAGCGATGAGTCCCCTGCACTGTCTTCTGATTGGGTAAAAGAAGCTAACGTGGTTCTTCATGTTGTAGAAATATATGAACTCAGCCTGTAAACTCTGTGGTTCTGTGACCAGCATTGGGTTTTTTCTGCCTCTCTCCATCTTCCTGTCGCGTTCCAGGTGTTTACTACAACCCAGTGTGTAACAAAGACGTGCTTAACCACGCCATGCTACTCTTCGGCTACGGAGAGAAATACTGGACTGTCAAGAACAGGTGGGAAACGTCAACTGTCAACTGACCTCAGAGCAATGACCTTGTTAGTAAAATGCTGATCTAAGTGACTGTTCCTTCCGTTTCCAGCTGGGGCGAGGACTGGGGTAAGAAAGGCTACGTTAAGATCGCACAGAACCACGACAACCACTGCGGCATCGCCAGTGACGCCAGCTACCCCTTGGTGTGAAGCAGTTAAAGGCACTGGAGGTCATTGAAGGTCATTCCCCTGCTATGCTACTGTCTTCATATAGCAGATGACTGCAATATTTGTGCTTCTGTCACTCTTTCAAGCCTTCGATCACATGAACCTCCTTCATTATGTATTTAATGGAACCATTTACACTAACTTTTTACAATATGGGAACATTCTTCTGGATTCTGTTTACACCCTGATTTGAAACTTGACTGTGTCTTTAATTGAATTAAAACTTGTGTTAAAGACTGTCTGTAGCTATTGAAATTTGTTACACCAGTAAAAGCTGTGTTTAATACATCATGATAATGATGACTTATCCTGAGCACAGAACAGAAACCAATTCATCACAATAAATGAAAGACATCAGATAATGTGGCATCAGGTGTTTATGTGGTGTCTGTCAGTGCTGAGGTTGTTTCTATGCTGATTATAATCGACAGCAGCTAAGCACAGCACAACACAGCTTGAGGATGGTAAATAAGAGTTTATTCCAAAGCACAGGGTCCAGATCAGGCAGGGTCATACACAGGAGGTCAATACGTGGTTATACAGGATCAGGCAGAATCGGTGTCAGGGACAGGCAAGGTTCGTACACAAGATTCTCGATTACAGTACCGTTCCGTCAGGCGTAAGATTGTGGTCAGGCAAGCAGGCAAGGTCGGTATCAGGCAGGATCAAAAACCAAGGCATACAAGACAGGCAGGGACTAGACAGGCTCGGCGTTGGTGGTCAAAACAAGGTTCACGATACACGACTAGGCTACAGGACGCTGGAATGTGGTGAATAACACGCAACAATCTGGCGAGGTACTAGGGTGAGAAGTGGTGCTTAAATACACAGTGACCTGATTACTGATGACGTGCAGGTGTGGCTAATGACCGGTAGAAACAGGGAACAGCTGAGACATGAGGTAAACAGGAAGTCCTTTCAAAGTATTAGCAAAGGTGAAACCAAGACGTGACAAACAGAAGTAAGTAGAGGACAGAAAGCAGCGACGCTGACGCTGGTGTCAGAATCACGTGATGCTCCAGACTGTGGTTCAAAAAAGGTCCCTTCATCAGTCTGTCAGACACAAACAGGTCCGGGCTGAACGAGTTGTGGTGGCTAAAAAAGACACATGTTAAGGCTGCTGGAGAACCAGCACCGCTCCAGTCGACCCAGGTATGTTCCAGAACTACAGGATGATAACAAGCGAAGACAACAAGTAAAATAATTTCTTCAGTGTGATGGCCGAAGCTATAGGTAGGATGGCGACCCTCTCCGCCAATTTAGTGTCCTGGCGTTGACGCTCGATAAGTAATCGATAAGTACAGCCTATCAAACAGAGTTGGTTCCAACTTGCATGGTGAGAGTAGGTAGAGCACGGCATTGCATAACACTGTTCAGCTCACTACTAAAATTCGGTCTAACAGTAAGCCTGTCCTTTTAACGGGCAGCCCACCTTAAAATGACCAGACTGACCACAGTACAGACACAGACCTTAGCCACGGCGATGCTTTTTCTCAGTATCTGTCAGACAGGCTCCACCAAACTGCATGGCCTCCTCGGTAGGCAGCAGAACTCCACAAGCACTGACAAGCAGGGAAACCTGCTTGATGATCTGCTCATGGTATTCTCTCCAGTAGGTGACATAGCATCCGCTCATGCCGCTCCCAGCTTGGGAACCGACTGAGTCCGATTGTCGCTCCTACTACCGCTGCCCCCGATTACAGATCCACAGGCGACGGTCAATCTAAATAGCTAAAGCAATCAAAGCAAAAGCAAAGTCGCTAGGCAGATCTTGAGCGGCTAGACGGTCTTTTACCTGGCGGGAAAGGCCCAGAATAAAAATATCTCAGAGATCTCATCTCAGCCTCACGGACTGGGGCATTCTAAAAATTCTGTTTTAACACTTTAGCAAAACTAGAAAACGTAGACAGGCAGGCCGACTTATTTTGCCATTCTGCCGTAGCCCAAGCCTCTGCGTCAGGAAGAAGAAGAGAGGAAAGAAAAAAAGAAGACCAAATGGTGGAAGCTAAAGAATGAATAAACTTGCAAAGAATTCAGGCAGAAGTTGAGGCAGGCTCTGGGTGGTCAAGAAGATCCAGATGACTGGGAAACTACAGCAGAGGGTATCAGGGAAACACAATCGAAGATGCTGGGTGTGTCATCTGGAAGGAGGAAAAGAGATAAAGACACATGTTTGGTGACTGAGAAAGAACAGGACTGCATCCAGAGGAAGAGGTTGGCTAAAAGGAAGTGGGATGTAGAGAGGACTGAGGAATGTAGACATGAGTACAAGGAAGCGCAGCGCAGAGTTAAGAGAGAGGTGGCAAAGGCCAAACAGAAAGCTTACGATGAGCTGTATGACAGGTTAGACATAAAGGAAGGACAGAAGGACTTGTACATGCTAGCCAGACAGAGAGATAGAGATGGGAAGGATGTGCAACAGATAAAGGTGATTAAAGACAGTGATGGAAAGGTGCTAACAACCCAGGAGAGTGTGCAGAGAAGATGGAAGGAGTATTTTGAGGAGCTGATGAATAAGGAGAATGACAGGGAAAGGAGGGAGCAAGGCGTGGAGGTTGTGGAGCAGGAAATCAGAAACAGATGAGGTGAGCAAAGCTCTGAGAAGGATGAAGAGTGAAAAGGATGTTGGTCCTGATGAGATACCTGTGGAAGTGTCTAGGAGAGACAGCTGGTGATTTTCTAACTAGCTTGTTCAACAGGATTCTAGAGAGTGAGAAGATGCCTGAGGAATCGAGGAGAAGCGTTCCTTAAGAACAAGGGTGACACGAAGAACTGCAGCAACTACAGTTGCCACACAGTGAAGCTGTGAGAAAGAGTAGTGGAAGCCAGGGTTAGGAGGAAGGTGGAGGTTTGTGAGCAGCAGCATGGTTTCATGCTCTGGAAGAGAACCACTGATGCCATTTCTGCTTTGATAATGTTGAGGAAAAAGTACAGACATGGTCAGAAACAGCTGCATTGCGTCTTTGTGGATGTAAAGAAGGCGTATGACAGGGTGCTGAGGGAGGAGCTGTGATACTGTATGAGGTTGACGGGAGTTGCTGAGAAGTACGTCAGAGTAGTCCAGGACATGTATGAGAGGACTATGACGGTGGTGAGAGAGTTCAAGGTGGAGGTGGGACTACACCAAGGATCAGCCTTGAGTCCCTTCTTGTTTGCAGATGACATTGTGATCTGCAGTGAGAGTAGGGAGCAGGTGGAGGAACAGCTGGAGAGGTGGAGGTTTGCTCTGGAAAGAGGAGGCATGAAAGTCAGTCGTACAGACTGAATACATGTGTCTAAACGAGGGGTCAAGGTAGAACAGTGAAGTGACAGGGGTGGCATGGTGGGAAGCACTGTCGCCTAACAGCAAAAAGGTGCAGGGTTTGATTCCCGGAGCAGCCCGCGTGCCTTTCAAACTCAGTTCTCAAGCACTTGAATTGTTTTACTTAGTGTCTTTCAGTAAGTCTTTTTAGAAATTTAAAACCCATTTGTGAGGATACCCTGCGTTAAAGGGTCTGGATGAGGCGCAGACCTGTCCAGCCTCCACTCATGAGTTTTCTCTGTCGGTTTTAGCGTGATCAGAAAAGTAAACACGTAACAAAAACATTGATAAACACATTAGGCAGGTTGTACAAAGTCATGGTGTAGAATAAATCCTTCTGAAGGCTGCAAACATTATACTGGAGGATTAGATCAGGAAATGTGCAGATTTAGCAATTTTTAGTCAGGAAAATGTTAAGATAATTGAAATTATAGAAAAACATAATAACATGTATAACACAGATAAATGCACGGAAATGAATTTTTATTTTATGTTTTTTAGTCACGTTATGGTATTGTTAGACAAGGTGACACCCCACCTACCGAGTTCTCCGGCTTCCCCCATGGTCCAAAGACATGCGTTTAGTTTGATTGACTACTCTACATAGGTGTGCGTGTGTGGGTGAACGGTTGTTCGTCTCTGTGTGGCCCTTCAGGGGACCCCACAGGGTGTACCCCGCCTCTCGCCCTCAGCTAGCTGGGATAGGCTCCAGCCCCCCTGCGACCCCAAATGGGAACAAGCGGTAGAAAATGGATGGATGGCACGAAACAAATATAACATGAGTACATTGTACTCATTTTTTTAAGTAGACATGATGTCCGGTCTTACAGTGTAGTCTAGTTCAACCTGCAACAACACACCAGATGACACTGCTGGAAATTTCCCCCATTTACGAGCAGTGGATTTTCATCATACCCAGGGAAGTTTCTCTTTCCTTTCTCATTCTGCTGCTGGAATAAAATATCTATAATATTAACCTAATACTCCGGGAAAAGTACAGCTCAGATACAAGTTAGCAACTCATCCACGGGTTAAATTCATACAAATGAACTCCTACTAAAATGTTCTGATTAAAAGAATATTGATGAAAGTTTGAAAAAGCTTTCTCTTCTTTGTTTTACATGAAGTGGTGCCACGCCCGCTTCAAACCATTCCTATCATTGTAGGTTATCACTCTATAAATGACACCTGTGCTCTGGCCTCGAAACCAAAACCTTTTCAGATCGAGCCTGAGTCCAACCTGCTGCACCAGGTGAGAAACACAACGGAACCCAAGCCCAGCCAGACTGCAGGTCAGTTCAGTAACAGGTAAGGTTTAATAAACCCTGATAATGATGTCAGGTAGATGACAGGCTGCAGTCAGCAGATACTTAACCAGCAGCTTTGACTGCAAATCTTCCAAATCAGCATCTGAAACCTGACAGCACCTTTGTACAGTTTGGACTTAGACAGTATTTACCTAATCTCCCATTTCCATTGTTGCTTGTTCCAGGATGTTGCTTGTTGTGTGTGTGATGCTGTTGGTGGCCTCACGGATGAGCTTTGGTAAGGTTGGTCCTTCCCTCGATGAGCAGTGGGAGCAGTGGAAGACCAAATACAAAAAACTCTACAAAGACCAGGTCGGTGGAGCAGTAAATCTGTAGTTCACCATGTTTGTGCTTTTCTCTATGACAATAAAAGCGCAGTAATTCAGTTCATTCACACAAACACTGAGGTGAACTAAGGAACGTAGACTCAAACTACACTCAGATTCAGATTCATTAGCACAAAATCATCAAAGATGAACTTTTGCGAGATCCGTCTCACAAACCTCTCCATGTTTCATGTTGTAGAATGAAGAGGAGTTGCGGAGGAGAATCTGGGAACAAAACAAGGAAATGATTGAAGTACACAACCAGGAGGCTAAGCAGGGCAATCACTCCTACAAACTAGGCATGAACCGGTTTGGTGACAAGGTGAGGCTTGTTTACCTATTAGATGTCCCGCTGTACGCAAAGATTTAGTGACTCAATCAGACCTGCTGTTTTTCTAACCACCCCTGATCACCTGCATCAGGGTGTCAGTCACCCTCCCTGCAACACTCTGGTCAGGTCATTGTCTACTGACTGTGACAAAAATCTGAATTCCCATCCAGGTATCAGTGGAGATGCCTGTGATTAAGGCTTCCAACAGGATGTCGAGACACGTATGGCTTTTACATTTGTTTATTATTTCTATTTCTAATAACTATTCAAAAGAGTGAGTGAGTGAGTGAGTGAGTGAGTGAGTGAGTGAGTGAGTGAGTGAGTGAGTGAGTGAGTGAGTGAGTGAGTGAGTGAGTGAGTGAGTGAGTGAACATGCTTGTTGTTTTATTCTTGGGTGGGTAGTATTTAATTTCAAGGTCATTTACACGGTTGTATTATCAGTATCTGCTGGTGTCAGATATTACAGGATGATATTTTTTCTCTACCTCCCACAACCAGATCTTGCCGAAAATATCCAGGAAAATGACTGTGCTCGATCAGGAATTAAGAAATCAGGTATTTTTCTAATAGTCAGTGGGTGAGACGTGGAAAAAGCATAACACCTGTCCTTAGATGATAAAGTATGACAGCATTTCTCCATGTTGTTGGCATCTCATGAAGCTGAACTCTCCCTGTCCAGATTTGGGAGAACATAAAAAAGAAGCTGATAACGTACAACAGAATCCTACAACAACAGGTAGGATCCTGACAGCGCCTCTTATGGGTGGTTTTATCTTTTCTTTGCTTTTCTTGTTGTAAATCATTGATGCTGAAGATATGACAGAAAATCTTTCTCTCTCCATCCAGCTGTTGAATAAAATGATTGCAGACATAGAAGATGATGACTGGGTGGCAGCATACGACGTATGACACTGGTTTATCTTACGAATGGCTGTAGATTTTGACATAACCCAACATTAGTTACAAATCATTTATTCACATAAAACACTCACATTTACATACAATATGTGAATATTAAATGTCAATACTGCAATATGTTTTGAAGCTGAAATCTTTTAATATCTCTTAGTAGTAACAACATTCTGCTCTTCTTGTCTAGGTCTTGGAGAAAGTGACAACCACGTCGGCTGATTACAATGCCATATTAAGAGCTCTTGTAAGAGTCCATGTTGTTGTATCTACTTTTTCTTTGTGCTTTCTTTGGCCTAACTCTCTCTTTCTACGTAGGTCATGAATGACATTTATGAGCAGATGGCTGATCAAAGCATCAAGTCAAAAGTCCTTGTAAGAGTTGAGGCTTCTCAGCCAGCAGTTTTAAAGTCATCATGGTTCAATAATGACTTTCCATCTACTTATGCTGAGAATGTTTATTTTTCCCTCTTCAGATCTTGCAGGATATTGCTGAGACAGTAGCTCAGTACCAAAAGATTAAGGTATATAAGGTATGAATCTTTGTTATTATCAAATCAACAATTATCCAATAATTACCTCAAGAGTCCGTGGTGTTGTAGCTGAGTAGAATGAAGCACATTTATGTACGAGCAACCATGTGTCCTAAGACACCAGCAACGCTTGAACATAACACCTGGACGCAGCGTCACTGGAGGTTGGTACCAGAGAAACCTGCTGGTTTGACCTAGAACCAGACTTACCAGAGCTGTCCCCAGTGAAAAGGGCCAGTGTTTGGCAATAATCAATGAATCCTAGTTCTCAGAATGGCAAACACATAGTTACATGAACACTACGTAAACATGCGACATGAGTCGATGCAGTTTAATAACCTTTGCACAAATACTGATGTCATGATTTATTCTACATATGTTACAGGCAAATCCCCCAAAGCAGGCTTAGGCTTTTTTGATCTTAATTAGTTCAATGAGCCACTCACGTGTGAAGGTCTTTTGTTCTAAATGTTTGTTTTGTGTTTTTTTCACTCAGAGCTCAGGAAAAAACTTGTCTAAATCCATCGACTACCGTCGGGACGGTCTGGTGACGCCAGTGAGGAACCAGGTCCAGTATTCTGAGACTACATCTTCGTCTCATATGTCATTGGTCAAACTAAAGTCTCTTCTCGTGCTCCATGCAGGGAGCGTGTGGCTCCTGCTGGGCCTTTAGTGCTGCAGGGGCCCTTGAGGGACAGTTGGCCAAGAAGACGGGTCGCCTGCTAGAACTCAGTCCTCAGAACCTGGTGGACTGTGACCTTGAGAGCGATGGCTGTGATGGAGGACACCCAGACTTTGCTTTTGAGTATGTGCAAGAAAACGGCTATGTGCATTATGAAGAGGACTACCCGTACATTGGAAAGGTACCGTTAGGCAAAACCCCAGTATAAGTGCGGAATAGTGCGCAGCACAGAGACAATCACAGAACAGAATCACACAGGGCCATTCTGCCCATTTACCTGTTTTGTCTCCACAGAAGCAGAAGTGCCACAGAACCCCCCCACCGCCTGGTGCAGCCCAGTGCAAAGGCTTCGTGTGGATCCCAGAGGGAGATGAGCACCTGCTGGCTGAAGCCCTGCATGAAGTGGGTCCACTGTCTGTGTGCATTGACGCCAGTGACAAAAAGTTCATGTTCTACAAAAGCGGTGAGTCCCCTGCTCTGTCATCTGATTGGGTAAAAGAAGCTAACGTGGTTCTTCATGTTGTAGAAATGTATGAACCCAGCCTGTAAACTCTGCGGTTCTGTGACCAGCATTGGGTATTTTCTGCCTCTCTCCATCTTCCTGTCGCGTTCCAGGTGTTTACTACAACCCAGTGTGTAACAAAGACGTGCTTAACCACGGCATGCTGCTCGTCGGCTACAAGGAGAAACACTGGATTGTCAAGAACAGGTGGGAAACCACATCTGACCTCAGAGCAATGACCTTGTTAGTAAAATGCTGACCTAAGTGACTGTTCCTTCCGTTTCCAGCTGGGGCGAGGACTGGGGTAAGAAAGGCTATGTTAAGATCGCACGGAACCGCGGCAACCACTGCGGCATCGCCAGTGACGCCAGCTACCCCTTGGTGTGAAGCAGCTAAAGGCACTGGAGGTCATTGGAGGTCATTCCTCCGCTATGCTACTGTCTTCATTTAGCAGATGACTGCAATATCTTTCAGGCCTTTGATCACATGAACCTCCTTCATTATGTATTTAATGGAACCATTTACACTAACTTTTTACAATATGGGAACATTCTTCTGGATTCTGTTTACACCTTGATTTGACCTGTTTTCAACCACTATGATGCTTTTAATGAACATATTTTAGATCTCATCCAAGAAAGTGAACTTTTCTTGACCTCACTTCTGTAGTAACACGTTAGTGGCCTGTGGACATTAAGGTTGGAAAACATTACTAACATGTGTCACGTCCGGGCTTTATTGCCGTCGTTATTTTGAAAGGACTTCCTGTTAAACACCACATAGTCAGCTGTTTCCTGTCTGTACCGGTCGTCATTACCCACACCTGCATCTCATCTGCTATTAGTCTGCTCTGTATTTAAGCTCCACCTCTCACACCTGTTACCCGCCAGATTGTTGCGTGTAATCACCACTTTCCAGCGTTCGTTGTCTAGTATTGTCGTGTATCGTGCCTCCTGTTTTGACCTCTGATTCCGAGCCTGCCTAGTCCCTGTCTGCCTTGTTTGCCTTGATTATCTGCTGCTGCCTGTTATCGACCTTGCCTGCCTGACCACGATCCGACGCCCGACGATCTGGTATTGTAACCCATCTCTCGTGTATGACTTTGCCTGTCCCTGACGCCGTCTCTGCCTGATCCTGTTTAAACCCCGTTTGATCTCCCGTGTATGACTCTGCCCAAATGGGATTCTGAACCTGGAATAAACTGTCCTCTTATCATCATCAAAACTGTGTTGTGCTGTGCATGTGGGTCCGCCATCTACAGCGCACTGACAACATGAAGCTTTTGTTATTTCTATAATAAGATTCTTTAGCTTTGACCAGATCACACACATTTGGGGAACTTGACTGTTTCTTTAATTGAATTAAAACTTGTGTTAAAGACTGTCTGTAGCTATTGAAATTTGTTACACCAGTAAAAGCTGTGTTTAATACATCATGATGATGATGACTTATCCTGAGCACAGAACAGAAACCGATTAATCACAATAAATGAAAGACGTCAGATAACGTGGCATCAGGTGTTTATGTGGTGTCTGTCAGTGCTGAGGTTGTTTCTATGCTGATTATAATCGACAGCAGCTAAACAGTGTCAGGGCGTTGTAGATGGCGGACCCCGATGCACAGCACAACACAGCTTGAAGATGGTAAATGAGAGTTTATTCCAAAGCACAGGGTCCAGATCAGGCAGGGTCATACACAGGAGGTCAATACGTGGTTATACAGGATCAGGCAGAGTCGGTGTCAGGAACAGGCAAGGTTCGTACACAAGACTCTGGATTACAGTACCGTTTCGTCAGGCATAAGATCGTGGTCAGGCAAGGTCGGTATCAGGCAGGATCAAAAACCAAGGCATACAAGGGAGGCAGGGACTAGACAGGCTCGGCGTCGGTGGTCAAGACAAGGTTCACGATAAAAGACTGGGCAAGGCTACAGGACGCTGGGACGTGGTGAATAACACGCAACAATCTGGCGAGGTACTAGGGTGAGAAGTGGTGCTTAAATACACAGTGACCTGATTACTGATGACGTGCAGGTGTGGCTAATGACCGGTAGAAACAGGGAACAGCTGAGACATGAGGTAAACAGGAAGTCCTTTCAAAGTATTAGCAAAGGTGAAGCCAAGACGTGACAAACAGAAGTAAGTAGAGGACAGAAAGCAGCGACGCTGACGCTGGTGTCAGAATCACGTGATGCTCCAGACTGTGGTTCAAAAAAGGTCCCTTCATCAGTCTGTCAGACACAAACAGGTCCGGGCTGAACGAGTTGTGGTGGCTAAAAAAGACACATGTTAAGGCTGCTGGAGAACCAGCACTGCTCCAGTCGACCCAGGTATGTTCCAGAACTACAGGATGATAACAAGCGAAGACAACAAGTAAAATAATTTCTTCAGTGTGATGGCCGAAGCTAAAGGTAGGATGGCGACCCTCTCCGCCAATTTAGTGTCCTGGCGTTGACGCTCGATAAGTAATCGATAAGTACAGCCTATCAAACAGAGTTGGTTCCAACTTGCATGGTGAGAGTAGGTAGAGCACGGCATTGCATAACACTGTTCAGCTCACTACTAAAATTCGGTCTAACAGTAAGCCTGTCCTTTTAACGGGCAGCCCACCTTAAAATGACCAGACTGACCACAGTACAGACACAGACCTAAGCCACGGCGATGCTTTTTCTCAGTATCTGTCAGACAGGCTCCACCAAACTGCATGGCCTCCTCGGTAGGCAGCAGAACTCCACAAGCACTGACAAGCAGGGAAACCTGCTTGATGATCTGCTCATGGTATTCTCTCCAGTAGGTGACATAGCATCCGCTCATGCCGCTCCCAGCTTGGGAACCGACTGAGTCCGATTGTCGCTCCTACTACCGCTGCCCCCGATTACAGATCCACAGGCGACGGTCAATCTAAATAGCTAAAGCAATCAAAGCAAAAGCAAAGTCGCTAGGCAGATCTTGAGCGGCTAGACGGTCTTTTACCTGGCGGGAAAGGCCCAGAATAAAAATATCTCAGAGATCTCATCTCAGCCTCACGGACTGGGGCATTCTAAAAATTCTGTTTTAACACTTTAGCAAAACTAGAAAACGTAGACAGGCAGGCCGACTTATTTTGCCATTCTGCCGTAGCCCAAGCCTCTGCGTCAGGAAGAAGAAGAGAGGAAAGAAAAAAAGAAGACCAAATGGTGGAAGCTAAAGAATGAAGAAACTTGCAAAGAATTCAGGCAGAAGTTGAGGCAGGCTCTGGGTGGTCAAGAAGATCCAGATGACTGGGAAACTACAGCCGAGGATATCAGGGAAACACATAGATAATGTTGAGGAAAAAGTACAGACATGGTCAGAAACAGCTGCATTGCGTCTTTGTGGATGTAAAGAAGGCGTATGACAGGGTGCTGAGGGAAGAGCTGTGATACTGTATGAGGTGGATGGGAGGTGCTGAGAAGTACGTCAGAGTAGTCCAGGACATGTATGAGAGGACTATGACGGTGGTGAGAGAGTTCAAGGTGGAGGTGGGACTACACCAAGGATCAGCCTTGAGTCCCTTCTTGTTTGCAGATGATATTGTGATCTGCAGTGAGAGTAGGGAGCAGGTGGAGGAACAGCTGGAGAGGTGGAGGTTTGCTCTGGAAAGAGGAGGCATGAAAGTCAGTCGAACAGACTGAATACATGTGTCTAAACGAGGGGTCAAGGTAGAACAGTGAAGTGACAGGGGGAAAGAGGGAAACCAAGAAGGAGATAGATGGATGTGCTGAGGTGAGGTGATGAGGATGGCTGGTGTGAGTGTAGAAAATGTCCAGGATAGAATGAGGTGGAAAGGATGATTCGCTGTGAAGACCCCTGATGGGAAAAGCCGAAAGAGTAGTTGTTACGAACTCGCCCCGTCGGTTCCGAACCGGCGGGGTTTGACAGGGAACCTATTAACTCCTCCCGTCGGTTCCGAACCGGCGGGGCTTTGACGGAACCCTGGGGCAGGAGAGGGAATGCGGTGGAGAGAGACGGTGACAGCACCCGCTCCAAGCGGGGAGAACTACGGCTCTCACGGAGCCGGGAGGAGATCACGCTCACACTGAGCGGAGGCTTCAGGCACCACGGCCGACGTGCTTCCAGCACACAGCTCTCTGTGTAATCCCTTGCACAGACACCTGGCCGCAACCGGCAGACCAGGTCGCAGGGAACACAAGAGAGGGAAGACCCCAAATGCACGACCCAACACAGAGGGTACAATTGACATTAACGGTTTATTTAAATATAACAAAAACTTACTGCACCGCAGGACTCAGTTCAACACAAAGGAAGAACTAAAAATCACTGCATTGCAGGAAAACGATAAACAACCTAATTCACTATCTAAAACTAAACGCTCCGTACACTACGGGCAAAAATCCTAAACTTGAAACATAAGACCTAAACATGAAACATAAGATACTCACAAAACTTACGTGGTGGGACAGGACATAAACAAAACCAAAACTCCTTGCATCACGACTCTCCTCAATGTAACAATGGGGTAGCATCCAGCTACACCGAGAGTACACACCAGCAATGTGTCCAACACAAAACATCCCTTAAATACAAATCAAACAGGTGGGTCAACTAATTACACAGGAAATTAAACTCAAACACAGACCCACAAAAAGTCCCAGGAGCGCCTCTAGTGGCGCGGAGGCAGAACGTCACAGTAGTAGTAGGCAAAAAAGTACAACACTATAATACATACACTTTATTACTGTTAATCAAAACAAAAACAGTAACTATTTACTGTAATTATGTGTAGAAAAGATACATGTATATAATTTGTAATTCAATTGAAATCATTAAGCTTGGCCAAAATAAACTTGAATTTAATAGTATTGGCACAGATCTTGGTGGCATGGTGGGAAGCACTGTCGCCTAACAGCAAAAAGGTGCAGGGTTTGATTCCCGGAGCAGCCCGCGTGCCTTTCAAACTCAGTTCTCAAGCACTTGAATTGTTTTACTTAGTGTCTTTCAGTAAGTCTTTTTAGAAATTTAAAACCCATTTGTGAGGATACCCTGCGTTAAAGGGTCTGGATGAGGTGCAGACCAGTCCAGCCTCCACTCATGAGTTTTCTCTGTCTGTTTTAGCGTGATCAGAAAAGTAAACACGTAACAAAAACATTGATAAACACATTAGGCAGGTTGTACAAAGTCATGGTGTAGAATAAATCCTTCTGAAGGCTGCAAACATTATACTGGAGGATTAGATCAGGAAATGTGCACTTTTAGTCAGGAAAATGTTAAGATAATTGAAATTATAGAAAAACATAATAACATGTATAACACAGATAAATGTACGGAAATGAATTTTTATTTTATGTTTTTTAGTCACATTATGGTATTGTTAGACAAGGTGACACCCCACCTACCGAGTTCTCTGGCTTCCCCCATGGTCCAAAGACATGCGTTTAGGTTGATTGACTACTCTACATAGGTGTGCGTGTGTGGGTGAACAGTTGTTGGTCTCTGTGTGGCCCTTCAGTGGACTAGCAACCTGTTCAAGTACTCTGCCTCTCGCCCTCAGCTAGCTGGGATAGGCTCCAGCCCCCTGCGACCCCAAATGGGAACAAGCGATAGAAAATGGATGGATGGCACGAAACAATTATAACTTGAGTACATTGTACTCATTTTTTTAAGTAGACATGATGTCCGGGCTTACAGTGTAGTCTAATTCAACCACAACACAACAACAACACACCAGATGACACTGCTGGAAATTTCCCCCTATTACGAGCAGTGGATTTTCATCATACCCAGGGAAGTTTCTCTTTCCTTTCTCATTCTGCTGCTGGAATAAAATATCTATAATATTAACTTAATACTCCAGGAAAAGTACAGCTCAGATACAAGTTAGCAACTCATCCACGGGTTAAATTTGTACAAATGAACTCCTACTAAAATGTTCTGATTAAAAGAATATTGATGAAAGTTTAAAAAAGCGTTCTCTTCTTTGTTTTACATGAAGTGCCATGCCCGCTTCAAACCATTCCTATCATTGTAGGTTATCACTCTATAAATGACACCTGTGCTCTGGCCTCGAAACCAAAACCTTTTCAGATCGAGCCTGAGTCCAACCTGCTGCACCAGGTGAGAAACACAACGGAACCCAAGCCCAGCCAGACTGCAGGTCAGTTCAGTAACAGGTAAGGTTTAATAAACCCTGATAATGATGTCAGGTAGATGACAGGCTGCAGTCAGCAGATACTTAACCAGCAGCTTTGACTGCAAATCTTCCAAATCAGCATCTGAAACCTGACAGCACCTTTGTACAGTTTGGACTTAGACAGTATTTACCTAATCTCCCATTTCCATTGTTGCTTGTTCCAGGATGTTGCTTGTTGTGTGTGTGATGCTGTTGGTGGCCTCACGGATGAGCTTTGGTAAGGTTGGTCCTTCCCTCGATGAGCAGTGGGAGCAGTGGAAGACCAAATACAAAAAACTCTACAAAGACCAGGTCGGTGGAGCAGTAAATCTGTAGTTCACCATGTTTGTGCTTTTCTCTATGACAATAAAAGCGCAGTAATTCAGTTCATTCACACAAACACTGAGGTGAACTAAGGAACGTAGACTCAAACTACACTCAGATTCAGATTCATTAGCACAAAATCATCAAAGATGAACTTTTGCGAGAAGGATCCATCTCACAAACCTCTCCATGTTTCATGTTGTAGAATGAAGAGGAGTTGCGGAGGAGAATCTGGGAACAAAACAAGGAAATGATTGAAGTACACAACAAGGAGGCTAAACAGGGCAATCACTCCTACAAACTAGGCATGAACCAGTTTGGTGACAAGGTGAGGCTTGTTTACCTATTAGATGTCCCGCTGTACGCAAAGATTTAGTGACTCAATCAGACCTGCTGGTTTTCTAACCACCCCTGATCACCTGCATCAGGGCGTCAGTCACCCTCCCTGCAACACTCTGATGCTCCATTGCTCCAAAAGTCAGGGTAGGGAGGTAAAGCACCAGAGCTGATATTGTCCAGCTTGTGACTGAGTCAGCTGAGGGAAGGGCAGGAAAACGAGCTGGTCAGGTCATTGTCTACTGACTGTGACAAAAATCTGATTCCCCATCCAGGAATCAGTGGAGATGCCTGTGATGAAGGCTTCCGACAAGATGTTGAGACACGTATGACTTTTACATTTGTTTATTATTTCTATTTCTAATAACTATTCAAAAGAGTGAGTGAGTGAGTGAGTGAGTGAGTGAGTGAGTGAGTGAGTGAGTGAGTGAGTGAGTGAGTGAGTGAGTGAGTGAGTGAGTGAGTGAACATGCTTGTTGTTTTATTCTTGGGTGGGTAGTATTTAATTTCAAGGTCATTTACACGGTTGTATTATCAGTATCTGCTGGTGTCAGATATTACAGGATAATATTTTTTCTCTACCTCCCACAACCAGATCTTGCCGAAAATATCCAGGAAAATGACTGTGCTCGATCAGGAATTAAGAAATCAGGTGTTTTTCTAATAGTCAGTGGGTGAGATGTGGAAAAAGCACAACACCATGTCCTTAGATGATAAAGTATGACAGCATTGCTCCATTTTGTTGGCATTTCATGAAGCTCAACTCTCCCTGTCCAGATTTGGGAGAAGATGAATAAGAAGTTGATTAAGTACGAAAAGTTCCTAAATCAACAGGTAGGATCCTGACAGCGACTTTTATGGGTGGTTTTATCTTTTCTTTGCTTTTCTTGTTGTAAACCATTGATGCTGAAGATATGACAGAAAATCTTTCTCTCTCCATCCAGCTGTTGAATAACATGATTGCAGAGATAGAAGATGATGACTGGGTGTCAGCATACGACGTATGACACTGGTTTATCTTACGAATGGCTGTAGATTTTGACATAACCCAACATTAGTTACAAATCATTTATTCACATAAAACACTCACATTTACATAAAATATGTGAATATTAAATGTCAATACTGCAATATGTTTTGAAGCTGAAGCTTCAAATATCTCTTAGTAGTCACAACATTCTGCTCTTCTTGTCTAGGTCTTGGAGAAAGTGAAAACCAACAATCTCATATTAAGAGCTCTTGTAAGAGTCAATGTTGTTGTATCTACTTTTTCTTTGTGCTTTCTTTGGCCTAACTCTCTCTTTCTACGTAGGTCATGAATGACATTTATGAGCAGATGGCTGATCAAAGCATCAAGTCAAAAGTCCTTGTAAGAGTTGAGGCTTCTCTGCCAGCAGTTTTAAAGTCATCATGGTACAATAATGACTTTCCATCTACTTCTGCTGAGAATGTTTATTTTTCCCTCTTCAGATCTTGACTGATATTGCTGAGACAGTAGCTCAGTACCAGAAGATTAAGGTATATAAGGTATGAATCTTTGTTATTATCAAATCAACAATTATCCAATAATTACCTCAAGAGTCTGTGGTGTTGTAGCTGAGTAGAATGAAGCACATTTATGTACGAGCAACCATGTGTCCTAAGACACCAGCAACGCTTGAACATAACACCTGGACGCAGCGTCACTGGAGGTTGGTACCAGAGAAACCTGCTGGTTTGACCTAGAACCAGACTTACCAGAGCTGTCCCAGTGAAAAGAGCCAATGTTTGGCAATAATCAATAAATCCTAGTTCTCAGAATGGCAAACACATAGTTACATGAACACTACGTAAATATGCGACATGAGTCGATGCAGTTTAATAACCTTTACACAAATACTGATGTCATGATTTATTCTACATATGTTACAGGCAAATCCCCCAAAGCAGACTTTTATTGATCTTGATTAGTTCAATGAGCCACGGACGTGTGAAGGTCTTTTGTTCTAAATGTTTGTTTTTGTGTTTTTTCACTCAGAGCTCAGGAAAAAACTTGTCTAAATCCATCGACTACCGTCGTGACGGTCTGGTGACGCCAGTGAGGAACCAGGTCCAGTATTCTGAGACTACATCTTCGTCTCATATGTCATTGGTCAAACTAAAGTCTCTTCTCGTGCTCCATGCAGGGAGCGTGTGGCTCCTGCTGGGCCTTTAGTGCTGCAGGGGCCCTTGAGGGACAGTTGGCCAAGAAGACGGGTCGCCTGCTAGAACTCAGTCCTCAGAACCTGGTGGACTGTGACCTTGAGAGCGATGGCTGTGATGGAGGAGAGCCAGACTTTGCTTTTGAGTATGTGCAAGAAAACGGATATGTGCACTATGAAACGGACTACCCGTACATTGGAGAGGTACCGTTGGGCCAAACCCCAGTATTTGTGTGGAATAGTAGCGCGGCACCGAGCCAATAACAGAACAGAATCACACAGGGCCATTCTGCCCATTTACCTGTTTTGTCTCCACAGAAGCAGAAGTGCCACAGAACCCCCCCACCGCCTGGTGCAGCCCAGTGCAAAGGCGTCGTGTGGATCCCAGAGGGAGATGAGCGCCTGCTGGCTGAAGCCCTGCATGAAGTGGGTCCACTGTCTGTGAGCATTGACGCCAGTGACAAAAAGTTCATGTTCTACAAAAGCGGTGAGTCCCCTGCTCTGTCATCTGATTGGGTAAAAGAAGCTTACGTGGTTCTTCATGTTGTAGAAATGTATAAACTCAGCCTGTAAACTCTGTGGTTCTGTGACCAGCATTGGGTTTTTTCTGCCTCTCTCCATCTTCCTGTCGCGTTCCAGGTGTTTACTACAACCCAGTGTGTAACAAAGACGCGCTCAACCACGCCATGCTGCTCGTTGGCTACAAGGAGAAACACTGGATTGTCAAGAACAGGTGGGAAACGTCAACTGTCAACTGACCTCAGAGCAATGATCTTGTTAGTAAAATGCTGATCTAAGTGACTGTTCCTTCCGTTTCCAGCTGGGGCGAGGACTGGGGTAAGAAAGGCTACATTAAGATCGCACGGAACCACGACAACCACTGCGGCATCGCCAGTGACGCCAGCTACCCCTTGGTGTGAAGCAGCTAAAGGCACTGGAGGTCATTGGAGGTCATTCCTCCGCTATGCTACTGTCTTCATTTAGCAGATGACTGCAATATTTGTGCTTCTGTCACTCTTTCAGGCCTTTGATCACATGAACCACCTCCTTCATTATGTATTTATTGGAACCATTTACACCAACTCTTTAAAATATGGGAACATTCTTCCGGATTCTGTTTACTCATCTTGATTTGACCTGTTTTTAACCACTATGATGCTGAACATATTTTAGATCTCATCTAAGAAAGTGAACTTTTCCTGACCTCACTCCTGTAGGAACACGTTACTGGCCTGTGGACATTAACATTGGAGAACATTACTAACATAAAGCTTTTATTATTTCTATAAGATTCTTTAGCTTTGACCAGATCACACACATTTGGGGAATTTGACTGTGTCTTTAATTAAATTAAAACTTGTGTTAAATGAGTGTCTGTAGCTACTGAAATTTGTTACACCAGTTAAAGCTGTGTTTAATACATCATGTGTCCATGATGATGATGACTGATCCTGAGCACAGAACAGAAACCAATTCAAGCTCTAGCTTTTGTTCTGTAATGACTGTTTCAAGTCTAAAATTAATCACAATAAATGAAAGATGTCAGATCACGTGGCATCAGGTGTTTATGTGGTGTCTGTCAGTGCTGAGGTTGTTTCTGTGCTGAGTGATTATAATTGACAGCAGCTAAACAGAAAGAAGCAGAGAACAGAAAGCAGTAACACTGAAGCTGGTGTCAGATTCACGTGATGCTCCAGACTGTGGTTCAGAAAAGGTCCCTCCATCAACCTGTCAGACAAAAACAGGTCCGGGCTGAACGAGTTCTGGTGGATAAAATAGACACGTTAAGTCTGCCAGATATTCACTTTGACTTTGAATACTGTTGCTCAGTAACTTTCACTTTTCTTTCCTCAAATGTGCCATGAATTCTAATAAAACCCCTCACTGGGTGATTGTGACAGGACACCTGAAAACAGGAAGCCCAAACAGCAACCTGAGGCCAGTCTGTGTCTCAAACCTGAACCTGGACTGAAGGTCATTATGTCAGGATTTCCATTGTTGCTTGTTCCAGGATGCCAGTTGGTGTCTGTGTGATGCTCAAAGTTATATATATTATATTCAGTATAGCTGAAATTAGCTGCAGAAGAATTAGTTGAATTTTAAACTGAGAAAAGTTGGTGCTTTGGAGGAAGCATGTGCAAATAATTCCTGAACAGTAAAATAGTCTCATCGGTCACAATGAACCAGTCAGAAGCAGAAATAGTGCTAAGTTTTTAAGATTTATTAAAGATTTATATTTTGCTTTTATTTTGAAAGGATATGGAAGAAGCGTGTGTAGGTAACTGCTAAAATGTAAAAAAGTATCATTAACTACTCATAATAAACCAGTTGAGAGAGGAAACTATTTTTAGCTAAAGATCTGGATTGGTGCTTTTATTTTGAAAGATGAAGAAATGAAGAATGTCCAGGTATTTGTTAAACAGTAAAATAGTCTTATTTTTCTTTTCGTTTATGTTTTAGCTAATGAGCTAGATTCATGCCTTCAATTTGAAGTGATATAGAGGAAGCCTATGTGGTAAATTGTAGAATAGTCTCATTAACTAATCACAATAAACCAGTTGAAAGCAGAAATACTGTTTATTTGTTCTTTGTTGTTGTTGTTGTTGTTGTTGATTTTTTTGTTGTTTCTGTTTGGCTGTGGGTAACTTGGGAAGCGGGATGAAGTGAGTCAGGTGAGAGAACCGATCGATAACAGTCATAACGACATTGTTGGAGGAAGTAAGGCCGGCGACAAAGTCCAGGGCTACAATGCATTCCTTGATCTCTCAACTGAACTCCTCCAGTTCAGTCATGGATTGTGCAGGCGAAGCCACATGTGTCCCAACACCACCGGATGGTAACAGATAGGAACGATGAGAAAGATTATCTCCTCTGTATGGTCATCAGGGAAAGACAAGGTGACGGGTCCAACTAACAGCTAACGGCATGCGGCTCTGGCGTGCATCTAACAGCTATAACTCAGAAACTGTTGATCATTGATAAATGATTTTGCATTACAATCACATGAGCTACTTTTAGCAATTATTCAGCAATACATTCAGCATGGAAGCATTCATTTGCATTTTCTTTTGGAAATGCCTTTTCTAGTTATCATTATCAAAGTTTCTGTTCCTGTGGAGGCAGCGCTTCAGTGTAGCCACGTCGCCCTCTGGCGGTGACGGCGTTGAACCGCATCTCTGCGCAGGGTGCTGGCAGATAAAAAGCGCTCGCGCGCTCCGCGTCTCCTGCCGCAGTAGTTGTGTGGGTGAAGCGGTGCGTCTCCCGAAGAGCAGCCCGGCGTCGCCAAGTTCTCTGCAGAAAGGAATCTTCTCATTAAACAAGGTCAGACCCTAAATATGCCTGATTTACTCTACAAACATGCTTAAGATGTGTCTCCGTAATTAACACAATTACGGTCTTTGCGGAACGTGCGTCTTTATTGGTTTAGACGCGTTGGCTGTGCGTTAACGCGCCACAGTTCGCTCCGCAGGCTGCGGGGGAGCGCAGATGCGTTCAAACTTTATTCGATCGCGTTTGCTTTGGTGCGGACTCGCGGACAGGACTCGGTCTTGGGTCTGTTGCAGCAGTGGCAGCGCCGCTAATCCTGGATTTCTGCTAATCTTCCAGCAACACGCAGATCTCCTGCCTCCGCTGCCAAAAATAAACCCTCTGTCTGACAGGAGTAAACACAGAATGTAAACACATTTCCCTAATATTTCCAAATGCACCTCAAAATACCTATCGATTGACTCGTCAACAGGCTCAGAGGCAGAGCTCTGCGCGGTCTTTGATTGTTCTATCAATAAACGTTTACATGGACAATATTCATTTTATTGAGTTATATCAAGTATATATTTGTGGCACATCTCAGCCTTTAAAAGCCCCGTGTCTCATTCAGGCCTCGGTCAGTCAGTACCAGCATCCTTTTGGCTCAGCTGCCACCTCCACATCAGCGGTAAGAACAGCAAATCCCCCCTTGGCTCCACGCTGGCATGCAGGGGTGGACTGCTGAATCGACAGCAAACTGGTCCAACAATCCCCCGCACCCTCCGCAGCGTTTGAAACCGCCCGCTCCCACCGCCCTGGGAATAAATTTCCAATTTGAAGGGCTGTGAGTCGAATGCATCGACCCACGCTCAGCAGGAGAGCTCGTTGGTGTGCGTTGGTTTTGCCCTGGTTCTACGTGCATCCGCTTTTTGTGTGTGTGGAGTGGGTGGCTAGTTGTGGTTCTCTCCTCCTCTTCCTCCTCTTCACCTAATGATAGCTCCGAGTCCCCGATAACGAGCTCTCTGTGGAGCTGGAGTGTCCTCAAACATCTGCAGTGCTTCTCCCCCACTTTTTTTTTGCCACCTCTCGTAAATCGCACATTTCTGCGCTCTCATCGCTTTGTGTGGGCGACGGGCGCCCAGTCAGCTGCGGTTCAGCCCCAGTCACTTTCTTATGATCATACCGCAGGTCACCGGCCTCGCTCTCCTGCCGTCAGCATGATGAAGGACTGCCTGCAGTTCCTCATAGAGCCGGCCAAAAAGCTCAAAATACGACTCAAGGTACACATGGTGAGTTTGCTAGTTTTGTGCCTGGGGACATTTTGAAACTCCATCTCCTGTGTATTTTTACCCCAGGAGTCCCGTAAGCGGGTGCGACATGAAAAGAAGGAGGCGCCGGTGGAAAGCCAGCTGTTTATTATGGAACTGGCCCGAGAACTCAACAAAATCTGTCAGGTGAGCCCCGCTCTGCTTTCGCCTCTTGCTCCCATGCAAACGCCCAGAGGGTCATTTGTACGGTGCTGTGCCGCAGAGGTCGGGCGTCCTCGGCCACATCTGGACCGGCGAGGACATCTGGCCGGCCAGCGTCTGCCGCGACTTCATGGTGGAATGGGCGGCTGTGCTGGAAGAGCGAGTACAGGTACGCAGCAGCTCCTGGCGGCTAAATACACCTGAGCGTCTCGTTAAGTCTTTGCGTTTTGCATCCAGTCAAGAATCAGCCCGTACGACTACCAGTACGAGAAGCCAGAGAAGAAAGACTGGAAGGGTCACCTCCTGTGCATGCTGGAGGCTGGGGGGGAGGCCGACATGGGGCCCTACAAAAGGATCATCATGGACTGGACATGGGGGATTAAGAGCAGACCTCAGGTGAGTATATGATGCTGGATGATGAGGATAATGTGGAGATTAGAGTCTGACCCAGTTCCTTCCTTGCATCTGATTGGAAGATGATTAAGCTGAACCTCCTTCATGCTTCGTCACTGTGTGTTTGCGCTGGTTTTCGAGCCTCTCGAACGTCTTCCTTCCAGCCCACCGTCTGGCCGGGCGAGCCCGTGCTCATGATGCTGGACGACCTGGAGTTCCAGTGGAAGAGGGGCCGCCTGGCCAACCTGCTCCCAGCCGTGGAGCTCGTCATGCTGGCCGTGCTGAACGCCGACAGCCCCGTGAAGGTCTGGATGCCTTTCAACAAGTGGAAATCAGGCTCGGTTCTGCAGTGCAGAGATACGATGGCAGTCATGTTTATCTCCTAGCTTACATCTGGGCCTGTGTGTGTGTGTGTGTGTGTGTAGGAGGACGTGACTAAGCAATGGCTGGTGAGAAGGCAGAGGTGCCAGAAGACCGGTGAGTGCAGATTGCACACATCGTCCCGTCACTTTTGTGGTTCAGTTATTTATAGGCTGCTGCCAATTTGAAATAAAAGTGAAAAACATTCAGTGCAGTGCTGACTGAGGAACAGCGTGGGTGGAGAGAGCTGATAGAAGAGGAGCATGTAGAGGGTTGTAGGTGATAAACAATGCACTTGGTGTCTTTTTATGGTGCCAGTATTTAACCCTAGCCCATTTTCCAGACGCTGCCCGCTACATCCCCCACAGCGGTGAGTAGAAACCATGTATATTCTTGACATGACTTAACTTTAATGAAACCCCGTTGCTGTAGTTGCAAGGCTGCGGGAAAAGGTGATTTAATCCATTGACTGGTGATAAAACACTTGGTCATAAACCTTTCTTCTTTGTCTTTACAGTGTGGAATTGGATTTGTGACGCAGCAGGTATAAAAACTTTTTGCGTTTGATTTGTTCATCTTAACTCTATCAGTTAAATAGGAAATTTATCGTATGTGCTGTTGTATCACACCACAGAGGACGTGACCCTGGACTTAGGCTCGGCCAACCCTGACCTGCTCATCTCCAGCGATCAGAAGCGCATGCGGTGTGGCCTGGAGCACCGTGTGGCCCCGCGGAGCCCGCGGCGCTTCGACGGCTGGTGGTGCGCCGTGGCCCAGGAGGGCTACACCTCCGGGCGCCACTACTGGGAGGTGGAGGTGGGCGAGCGGGACTGGCGGCTGGGCGTGGCCAAGGCGTCGGCGGCGAGGCGGGGCTTCCGCTCGCTCAACGCCGACACCGGCTACCTGAGCCTGCGCCTGGAGAGGGGCGCGGATCTGAAGGCGCTCACCGTCCCCGCCACGCTGCTGACCAAGAGTGCGGTGCCCAGGAAGGTGGGGGTGTACCTGGACTATGAGCAGGGCCAGCTGTCCTTCTACGACGTGGAGAGGCGCTCGCATCTGTACACCTTCAACGAGAAGTTCAGCGAGGAACTGTACCCCGTGTTCGGGACCGTGGAGGTGGTCAAGGACCTTGTGATCAGGCCTCCAAATGTCAGACACCCGTGCCTCTGCCCTGGGCCCTGCCTCTGGAACTGAACTCCCTCCACTGTCACTCTGCGCATTAAGTCATTCATGTGGGATTTTGAATCCTGTGTTCTGGTTGTGGACTGATGCCTGGTTCCTTGCGAGATCACAAACAGGAGCGGCCTTTATGACGACACGTATTTGACTGTTGTGCGTTAGTTGGATGTTAATAATATTGTTTATTATTCATTTGTTGGACAAAAAAATAGCTTCTAATGTCTAATAAAAGCATAAAGGCAGTTTCAAAGGATGTGTGAACATCTGCACTAACCTGCACAGGCAGATAATTACAGACTGGGCTGATGCATGTGAAGAGTAACTCTGTCCAGTGAACGTTTGTCAGGCATGAGCTTCTGTTCCCATGTGCTATATAAAGGTTAGATGATTTCTCTGTCAAATGTCCATAAAATATTATAGATCTCTTATAGTGTTCACATATAATTTACATATAAAATAATAGATTTTGTTTTCATTTGAAATCTTTATTAAGTGCAAAAGAACTTACAAAGAACAAAGAACATGCAACAATGCAAAAGGGTAAAAAAAGTTGCTTAAAGGTAAATGATACATGATTCTGTGTCTATTGTTGTGAACCTGATGCACTTATCTGGGTCTGCAGTTCTAAATAATGTCTAAATACACAATAGCAAATTAAAAAAAAGAAAACAAAATATAGTAGGACTTGTATTTAAGCCAATACAATCTTTGCGTCTTTATAAACCATCTCTTTAAAACATCTGGGTTTCACTGAAATGTTAATCTACTGAAAATGCAAAATACAGTGGTCTCGCAGAGTAAACGACACATGAAGCATATCAGCTGGAAGCAGTGTGTACCACATTTCTGACAACAGACCATTTCATGAAACGCAAAAGTATGTAGAAGAGTTTTTGAGAGCATCAAATACCACAATAATCCCCTGGCTTGTTGCAAAACTGCTAATAAAAACTCACTGTAAGTAGAAATCTGAAAAAAAGGTAACGTGTGCTTTGAAAATACTTTATAATGAAATACACACCCATAAACATAACTCTCATGTCAGTCAATTGGAGTCGGGGAAGGAGGGAGGAGACGGACAGAGGTGACTTTGGATTAATCAGCCATGGGCAGATAATTGGCCAGTGCCGGCCTGATTTAAAGCCTCAGTGTGTGTTACCAGAGCTGGACCAACAGAGGGAGTGGACTCTAGCATAAAGGTGTTTCTTTACTGAACAGATCGTAGCAAATCAGCAGCTACAGTAGATATGATGAAAATGTACAAAACAAAATGGCCACAATTCGTAACAGTCTCTGAATGTATTTAGAAATTAATGTTGGTCAGAATCTCACACATATAGATCACCATTCACTTACCGTGTGTGAGTAGGTTATGAAGATGAGATGTGTATAAATGATCACCCCGCCTAATGTTCAACCTCCATCCTAAGATTCATAAAACAACTTCTTTGTGACAGTGGTTCCTCCCATGACGCTCCTCTGAACCACCTCCTTGGTGATTTGTCGAGTCATCATGCCGCTGGTCTCAGTGTGCTGTGTGGTCATCATCATCCCATCTTCAAGGCAAAAAGATCAAGGTGTGATTATACAGAATGTGGTTTTCCACAGAACAACAGGAGTGAAGGGAACACTCGGTCTTCACCTGAAAAATAGGGGTCGTTGAGCATGGTGTGCGAGACGTTGGTGCGTGTGGTGACTTCTGATGGCATGTGGAAAACCTCCCTTCTGGTTAGAGACTGGTTGTTGTACTGGGACAAAGCACCTGGGGGAGCAAAAAATTACTTTATCCTGAAATCCTTGAAATGCATCCTTGACAGAGAGAATAATAATAGTACCAGAATTTTTGGTGACCTACACTCATTTATTTATGTATGATATAGAAATGGCACCCAGAGGATGAGAAAACTGCTTAAATCTAGGAAAATAATCAATCTTTTGGTTGTGAGACCAATATAACAGTGAGCTCTTTGTTAATTGTGTAAATCTGCTTCTTACTTCCATCCTGGGACTCGATGGTGATGATGCCCTCCCTCTCCGGACCGAAGCCCTGTGTGGTCCGAGCCTGAACTTTAAACTTGTAGGGCACGTTCTCGGTCAGGTTTGAGACGGTCAGACTGGTCTCAGCGCTGTCTCCGTTCACCTGGAAGGTGCGCATGTCGCCTGAACAAGTCAAGAAACAGTTACGAAAAACCAGAAATGATGCCGCGGTCGCATGTCAAGACGAAGCGCCAAACTGTCCGTTTCACCTCCACCGTGCAGCTGTTCACAGGTCACTACATAGCCCAGGATGTCTCCATTGGGCTTGCGAGGTTTCTCCCAGCTGAGCTGCAAGGAATCAGGGCTTAGGGCAGTGAAGATCAGGGGCCCCGGGGCACTGGGTGTGCTCAGAGTGAAGGGAGAGCCTAGAGCAGGAGAAGACGAGAAATAACAAATATAGAGCTCAACAAATGAATTAAGCTGAACTCTAAGTCAGAGTTATTGTCTTAAGCCGTGACATAAAAGACAGCACTAGAAGTACCTGGCATGGGGCAGAGGGGACTCTTGGGGTCAACAGCCGACTCGATGGTGATGACTCCCTCTCTCTCTGGACCCCAGCCCTCCACGCTCTGTGCCTTCACCTTGAATAGGTACGAGTGGTTTGGCAGCAGGTCCTGGATGATCACAGAGTTCTCAGCCGGGTTTGTTACGTTTATGCGCTTCACGTCACCTATGAGAGACGACATGGGGGCAATGAGTGCCTACCATCACGACTGCATATAGTATTGTCTTTGTATTGTAACGTTACCTCCATTGAGCAGTTGGTACAGGACACAGTAGCCCAGGATGTCTTTTTCACAGTGGGGCTCTTGCCAGCTGACTTTAAGAGCAGTCGGTCCCAGAGCAGAGAACACCAGTCTGCTCGGAGTGTCAGGGACACCAGGAGAGACCCGGGCATCTGATGGAGGGAAGAGTCAAGAACAAGAACACTGTTGGATGTAATACCAACAATAATAGGTCCACCGTTACCCTTTTATTACAATTGGAGTAGCAGGAAGCAGAGTGCACATCACACCCAACCAACACTTGACACTTACCATAGAGAACCCTGTCCAGATTATATAAGGCTTCGTTCACATCTGAAGACGGGGTCCGGGCCCTCGAACCCTGAGTAAGGCTGTAGCTGAAGTGACTCTGAGAGCTGCTCTGCATCCCAGTGTAGCCGAACCCACCTGATGGCGCATTTGAGCCAAGGGGCAAAGGAGGAGGACACCGGGATGGTAAGAAGGAGGCAAAGAAAGACGTGGCACAAAGGAAGAGGGAGAGGAGCAGATGGATGTAATAGGAAAGAGTTGAGACATGGGGAGGGAGGGAGAAACGGCGATAGTCAGCATAGCTCCTGCAAAGACAGTGTGAATAAGCCTGTGCAGCCAGTAGCCCCCACCCTGACAACACAAGTCCAAGCCTTTGGCTTCATGCACCTGTACAGTTTACCTGCCGGTTGCATCGTCGCATCAAACCTTCCTGTGGCCAAAGTGCCGAAGCACCTTCCTTTAAATTTACTAAAGGATCAATTTAAGCCACTGTTGAGAAACCAAACGTACTCAAATCTGCGAAGTTGCTTGTGACGTCACCCATGACGATGGAGTCCCGGATGTTCTCGTCCGTGTACCCCCTGCTCTCCGAGCGCTTCCTCATGATGACGTCAGTTCTCTGTGAGTGGCCGCCAAGCAAATCCTGTCTACGAGAGCCCCCTGCAACAAGACAGAGGGATCAAGGGTCAAGACACATATTCACAATACGCTCAAATATTTTTACATCACTGGCGTCCATCTTGCCTGGTCCAGACATGTAGGTGGTGGAAGTTTCCATGGTGTAGGCGCCTCCTCCTGTTCTGTAGTTTGAACTCAAGGTGGACATAGGAGAGGACGACGCTGACAGGTTGCGCTGCACGGACCCTCCTGGGAAAAGGAAGTTCTGCTCCCACCTCCCATTAACTGTGTAATCTGTGAAACACCACAGTTGCCAAAAGACACATTTTGATGTTAGCATTAGACCGTGGATTGGAACAACACAGTCACTGACGTGAAGCACCCAAAACATGGCTGTGCCAGTCCCTAGAGGAAACACCAGCAGGTTTAGACTTTCAGTTCCAGCCAAGTCACATCAACAGCAACAGCAACTTTTCTGGACCTAATCTGCTGCTGCCATTATCCTGTTTAGTGCTGTCTGAGCCATTCCGGTTGTTGCTTTACGTCACAAATGCACATCAGATCATGAAAATATACACAGTTGTGATAAAAAAGATGGTATCATTAAGACTGGTCTGCAGAAGTGACACTGTATTTTATTCAGAACCCCCTTTCGTCCACAAAGCCGCACCGTGGCTAAAAGCCGAAAAGCCTCCTCCTGATCGCCACCTCTGTAAGTGGGGTGGAAAGAAGAGGCAGAGGCAGGCGCCTGGGAAAGCCTGCCACCCGATCATCAACTGGAGATGGAGCAGTTGATGCCAGCGCTTCTCTTGGAGCAGGCTGCAGGAGGACAGATGGAGCGGGCCCCGACTAGGGCCAAGGAGACAGGGTCTAGAGCCCAACAACAAATGGTCGCCGCTCGGACCGGATGGAAGGTGGACTTGCACCGTGTGCAGTAGCTGGCATGCTGGTGTAGCTGCCTGACTATCTGTGGCTCTGATGGACTGGTCTTCACCTGGCAGGGCTGTTTGGGCGTAGCTGGGGCGGGGGCCCTCGTCTGAGCTCGCCTCTGTGTCTGTGCTGAGCCGACTGGGGATGACGTCCACTCGGTTATTCCAAGACACCTTACGAAGATCCAGGTCAGACCCCACCAACTGGAGATATTTCCAGCCTTGTATTCGGGGTCGTAAGGAGAAGTAGGCAGGCAAGGGGAAGAAGTATCAACGGTTTGTGTTATTATGCAGTTCTTCAGGAGAAAGTGAGAAATGTAGAATTGTGTGATGTGATTGTGATCATAAAGTAAAGATCATAATGTATTGATGGAAGCAGCGTTTGTTGGCGCCTGCCTGCAGGAAAGATGTCTACCAGATGCATCTGATTAAAAAGGGCAAGGTCATGGGAGAGATGCCTTTTTTGAACTTTGAGGTTCTTTCAGCGCTTGTGTACAATAATTAACATCAGCCTCTTCAGGCATTTGAAACAGACAAGGAGCCAGGAGAGCAGAGGTCTGTTTCACCTTAGCTCACAGTTTGAAACCCTGGTGAAGAAAAGCACTAGTACACTGAGTTTGGTCAGTTGTTGAATAGCTTGAGATCTTGGCTCTACAGGAGTTACCCACCATCACCAGAGACACTGGGAGTCTTGGAGCCTCCAGGGGATTTCAACACCTCGTTGCTGTACATCAAGTAGCTGTCATACTCATCCCCTGCCTCTGCATCCACAATAGGAACATCTGGAATGATGGGAACTGTGGAGAGAATTAAAGATGACTCATTTTTATGCTCCGCCAACCTACTGTTAGTGCTATGGAGAGTTCTTGGTCCAACTTACTGGACAGAGGTCTGGTTGGCTGTGAGGCCAGGTTGATGGTAGCGTCTCTGAATGGACCCCAGCCCACACTGTTTTTGGCCCGCACCTTGTACTGGTAGGTTTGGGCGCTCTGGAGGTTCTCAATCAGCAACATGCGCTTCTTGGGATTGTCAATCATCACTTTCTTAGCAGGTCCCACTTGCTCTTTGGGAAGGACAGATGTAAAGTATATGGGTGTAAAAAAACGGTAGAGGAAAATGAAAGTCCTCATTTTATATCTTATGTCTTACTCATTTCATCATTGATGGGCGTGTAGATGACCTCATAAGCCGTTATGTTGCCATTGGTTTCTGCAGGCTCTGCCCAGCTGATCTGAGTGACAGTTGGACTAATGACATTAAAGGCCAGACGGCCGGGTTCTCCAGGCACTGAAGAAAAACAGGATAGAAGCTGTTTAGCAACATGTAAACTGCCTGTTCATCTGCTTTTCACTAGAGGCCAGATATCATTATATATTATGTATATTATAACTTATAGGAGTTTTGGACAAACAGATTTTCAGTAATTACCATCCTCCAGAGTTTGACAGGTAATTATATCGGTATCTTGGCCGTCTCCTAGTGAGTTGTAGGCACATACTCGCATCTCGTAGTCACAGTATGGGTACAGGTTAGTCAACTCAGCCTGAGGAGTCTTCACGTCCAAGACCTGGGCGTCTTTCTCTGGGTCACCATAGATCCAGTACTTCACCTAAATGGACAAAACAGCCATTATATATTACATGCATCAGTTATACACCACTAAACAGAACGTCTGGGATAAACACGAACTGAATGAACGAGGCTCATCACAGACATTGTGAGGGGGTTGATTTGGTGTACCTTGTACCCCGATGGGTTACCAGGTGGTGGGTCCCAGTTGAGGTGGATGCTCTTTGGTCCAGTTGCTTTGGCCTTGGGGTTTGCTGGAGACAAAAGGCGACCACCAGGAGAGGTGGCGGTCCGATTTACATAGCCTTTCTCCTGCATCTGAAAAGTTTCCTGTGTTTTGGGAACTGGAAATTAAAGAGGGGGATACATGAGCCGCATATTCACCACATACAGTAATAGCTTTAAAAAAATGGCTCCTTCTCCTCCTTCTGTCTTACTGCCATCTGTTATGTTGACAATGGTGG
Organism: Betta splendens; assembly: GCF_900634795.4. Lineage (NCBI taxonomy): Eukaryota > Metazoa > Chordata > Actinopteri > Anabantiformes > Osphronemidae > Betta > Betta splendens. The sequence goes on along the minus strand of NC_040898.2, from coordinate 5,441,567 downwards.
TCTTTTTCTCTCCGATGGAAGCATTGCTACTTGGGTCGAACAGCTCCAGCTGGAAGGTGTCTGGCTTGACGGGGCCCGGGTAGGCTTTGGGATCAATCAGTATGTTCTTCTCGTTTTCTCCAGGAGCGAACTTGAGGAAGCCAGACTGATCGAACCGCGGGCCCTTTTTGGTGCGCCAGTTCACCGTAGCAGGGCTATCCTGGTTACGCATCCGGACCACAGGAATGTTGTACATTGGGTCAGAGGTGGTGAAGCTTTGGGTGGCCTTTTTGAACATGATCACGCTGGGCTCTAAATGCAATAATATAACAAGGGACGAAGGAGGAGAAACCTTTGCTTCAGTGTTCAGTGAACAGGAAGATGCCTCTAACACGCGTCTACAATGTCATGTCTCCACTCACCTGGCTGGTCTGCGATGGTGACAGTGGTTCTTGGGTAACGTCCAAGCTTCGCCCCTTGCCGTGGGTTGCTGAGGTCCATCACGAACTGCTTGACTTGTTTATCCTCCAAGAGACCGTCCTTCTCACCCAGCTCCAGCAGCGGAACAGGAACTATCTTCTGAGTCTCACCAGGGCCATACATGAGGTCTCCTTCCACAGTGACATAGTCCTAACGCGGCAGAAAAGGCCAGGTTAGGAAAGATGCTTAGCTTACCTACTTATCATGGTCTAGATCTTCTCTGGGTGGACAACCATACATCCATATGGACCAAATAGCACCAAATCATCCTACCCCACCTAGTTAGCTTACCTTCTTGTCTTTGGCGGTCAGGTCCCGTGTGCGGTAGGTGACCTGTGTGCGTCCATCCTCTATAATCTCTCTGGTAATTGGGATGTTGGCCACCCCCTCCTGTCTGCTGTAGGTGTATGCTGGCTGTAGGAATGAGAACACGCTGGTGGCTGTGGAACAGAGACAAGGTGAGCATCGGTTAATCAGTCCAAGGGGAAGATTACATATTAATAATGCAACCCATTTCTCACCATGCTCTTTTAAGATGGTGATGTTGACAAAACGTTTTCCAATCTCAGCAATTCCGAACGGCACATCCCTGGCCTCCACCTGCAGCTGCTTCTTGTCGTCGTCTTCATCCTTGACAAAGAGCGGAACGTGAACATCTACTGACTCCACGCCCTCCTGGAACTCCACGGCACCGGCAGCCTCTGGAAAACCACACAAGTCGAGAACATGATGGATGGAACGACTGAAAAAGGTGCTCAGCATAGACGCGGCCCAGATAATATTAAGTTGGCTAGATGCTAAACTTTAACACACCCCTGTCTGTGGCCACTGTGTAGTAGCCAGGCACGACTTTGAGGTCCTGGAAATTTCCCGATTGGACATTTTTCTCTGTGAGTTTCACAATATCAGGATAACTGCTGCGAGGAGCCGACAGGACAGTGTCCATGATGGTGTAGTCCTGCCTGGAGACCACAGGAGACAGACATGCATGACCAATGCATCATCTCAACAGGAATCTGCTGATGTCTATTTCACTGTAATGATTAGAAGATTACCTTTTTCCGGCATTTCTTTGCATTCTGTAAAACATTGACATGTTAATGGTGACACTGAGATGGTGACAAAAACAGCAGAACATGAGTTTGTAAAGGAACCTACTTAAACCACAGCTTACCTGAAGGCTGTCTTTTGCACCTTCTGGGCCCCTGGAATTTGCTTGTACACCTCATTTAGCTGGATGCAAGAATAAAGAGTTTTCAGTAATAAAACCATCGTTCTTGCACCTACACAGGCTTCCTACTAAACTAAAGCAGACTCACGTTGTCAGACACCTCCTTGCGAAGCTGTTCGGCATCTTTGGAATCCGGACGGGACAAGTTGTCAGAGAACAATCTGTTTAGCCGCAGGGAAACTGGGAACTGGACTAAAAGTGACAGGAAAGTGAAAGAAAAATTAATAATAATTCTTAAATTCACATCAGAACATTTATTCAATTCATTATTTTAGTCTTCAATATCACTCACTCGTTTCTTTAGGGTTGGGTTTGATCAAAGCCTGTGGGTGGTTGAATCCTCGGTGTACATTGTCTGTGACCTTCCAGCGAACCACATCGGTCCCTTTGGGGGGGCCGGTCCTGACCATTGGCGTGTCCAGGTGGTCTGAAGTGAGCAGCGACTGGCGAAGCAAGTACTCATCTTCCTTAAAGCCAACCATGCGACCTGCAGGAAACATAGTATTATATCATATTCAACATAGGTCACGTAGGAAAAGCAGAACTATCAACTCCGACTTGACAAACATCTTACCTCTCCTACAGCAAGGCAGCAGTGCAAGGCAGCCCTGTGTTGAGAGATGAGAAGAGGCATTATTTCAATTCTTAAGCATTTGGCGTATTAAAGCTGGGTGTTGTTGTTTTTTTTTTTTACCTGTAAACAGCTCTTGCAGCACGCACAGTATTTCCAGCAACAGAGCAGCAGAAGTGCCAGAAGTAACAAAAGGAAGAGGAGCAGAGGGAGCAACCACAGGAGACTAGCAGGGGGACAATCTGAGGTTCAGCAGAGGAAGAATGAAACATTATGAACGTTATACAGAACTACCTGAAGTCACATAATAATAATAATAATTATTATTATTATTATTATAATGGGCGAGTGTAAAGCTGACCTTTTTTCTTGAGCACCTCAACATCCAAGGTTTTAGATGCCGAATTTCTGGGGTGGTTAACAGTGTAATTATATGTGCAGTCATCATCCTCATCCCGGAAGCTGCATGAATCAAGTACACTCTCCGCTGTAAGCACAGAAACACACGCACATAGTGACCATAATGGTCATCTTCATTGCGGGGGATCAGTCATTCATCCTTTGGTTTGTGCTTACGTTCTTTGAGTTCATCCACCATCACTATTTTGAAGGGGCATTTGTCACATTCCTCCTTCTGCTTCCTCTCTCCTGTCTTCCAGGCTTGACACTGGACACAGCTCCTTGTACCCTCACAAGCGCCCAACTGAGCCTGGACACATTAACACACATTGGGCTATTAATAATAAAAATCGATGCTACATTAGGCTTAAAATGCAAAAAACACAAACTGATATCGGTTTTATACAAATCCTCCCATTGCATCCACACACCTGGAAATTGGGCTCACAGGTTGAACTCATCTCAAAGCCAGTGTCCACGCACTCACAGCGGCCGCACACGCATTTACCTCGCCCGTTGCAGACGCCCTGGCACAGATAAAGTCACAAGCGACCGCCCGATGTGAGAAACGACGTCACTCAAGGCCGTGGAACAACAAACGACACCCGCTGGCCCTGCTCACCTTCTTGTCCCTGTCCAGACAGGTCTCGTTGCTCTTGGTGCACTCGCAAGCGCTGCCGGTCCAGCCTTCTGTACACGCACACTGACCCATAACACATGAGCCACGGGCTGATGGGAAATCGAAGAATAAGGTAAGAGAAGACCTGCTTTGGGTCAGTGGTGTGTGAAATCAAGACAAAAAGTCTCAAACACTTAGACACTGACTGATAATAACTGTATATCAATTTTCACTTGTACTGTATATTCCTATCTAAAGCCCAAGCTCGGGACGTATGAGCCGTACCGTTACAGAGGAACCCCGCGTATCTCTGACACTGGGTCTTGTCGTGCTGACAGTAGGGCCCTTCAAACTGTTCTGGATTGTGGCACACGCAGGTTCCACATTCACAGTCTCCACGGCCCGAACAGGCCTCTTTCATGTCAGGACCTATACACAGGCTGGATTCTGAAGCAGAATCACTGGCTGAGCAGTTACAGAACTTACCCAGCCTGTATTGGACACACGGACCCAAGCACAAACAAAGCTTTTGTTAGGTCCAAAGGATGGATCATCTCAGTGTTCTGCATTGAAATGAATAACTACAGTCTCACCAGCCATGACTGCATTGACACTTCCCACACACCAGGTCACCGTTACCATTGCATCTGGCTGCTTTAGAACTGGGATTCTGGAGGCCAGACACAAGTGGAATTTAGATAAATAATAAATAAACTGTTGTTTAAAATAACCTCAGCTTCAAATGCACTGTTGGATTTGTGTCTTCACCTTCTCACAGTCACAGGTTGCGCACAAGACCGAGGCCTTGATGTTGACGCCATCGTTAAAGGTTGTGGGCTTGACTCTAATGGTCCCCTCTCTGTCGTCACTGTTAGCCGTGCAGACGGAGTCCTTGCCAATCGTCCGCTGGGCTTTGAGGCGCATCTTGAACTTGCCCTGGAGAGGATGTTTATCGTTTACAAAAAATGTGCTCAGAAACTTTATTTGTGTCTTGATGCCTCATTGAACCAGCTTAACTGAATTGAACCTTGACATTTTGGAGTTTTCGACAATACTGACTATTTCTCCTTTAGCTGTTTCCTTCTGTCTTTTCTCTTCATATATTGCATTCTTGTCATGTCTGTCTTTGTTTATACAAAGGAATTTAGTTACTTATTTAGTTAGAATGTGTCTTTTCTCTTACTATTGCTCCTGGCTTGAAGTCAAAGACCCCATATTCTGCAACCTTTTCACTTGCGGTCAGAAACTGGGCTTCAAAGGCCTTGGGTCTGTCTTCTGCACGTATGCTCATTTTAGAACGGATACTCTGAAAGTCAAATTAAGGACAATGGACAGTTAAGTCACCACCTTGAAAAATGTTTCTCCTGATCATGATTACGGGATGTTATGTTATACCTCAAAAGCCTTCTGCATGACCTCAAGGATATTGCGGGAGTCCTCCTGCAGCACATCAACTTCAGCAATGGGGAAATAACCTTTGAGTTTCTGCACAAGTACGAAAAACAATAGACGTAAAAATAAATATTTATTCTGAGACATGTTATGACTTCACTCAAAAGCAAAAAATCTCCAGTAACCTCGTAGTACGTGAAGGAGTGGTTGGTGACAGCAAAGATGGGGATGATGTTGTGTTTGCCCAGAACACGGACCAGCGTGGGGACTGAAGGGTAATCCTGAGTTACGTCCTCTGTGTATCTGCCGTTGGCGTCCAGGTGGCAGAGCTCATCGTTGCGCGGCAGGATGCCCGCCAGCACGTTGGCACCATCGGCCTCGTAGTGAAAGGCCGACTCGGTGGAGAACACCAAAAGATGTGTGCTGTGGTTTCGCCAACCAATGGCGTCCTACATGGAGAGTGACAACAAAATACAGTGGTTAAGAGACAATAATCCTTTGTTTGCAAAGTAAATAAAGATGCAGATTTGCAGAAGAAGATTTACTTTCATTTCCAAAAACAGAACTTTAATATCAAAATATATGTTCAATTTTTATCTGATTTGATTCTGTTTAAACCACATTGTCATTTCAGATGCTAATAGTTTCACCATCGCACCACTTGGTCACTTTGTCTAATGCTTGTTTTTGAGCATCCTCACTAACCTTGCAGACTGCTGCCTGCAATATAGCATCAAAGCCTCCCTCAGGAGGGTCCAGGTTGCCAGATATTCTTTCTTTCTGGAGCTCACTAGTGAAGAAAGCCAAGTCCTTGGTCAGCTTGATGACGTTTTCAAAAGCGAAGGGAGGATCGCTGTTGGGCCACGGCTCTTTAAGTCTGACACGTGACAGAGGAGGAGAGTGGGAAAGCATTATTAACACACATTTGTATTGTAGTGGTCCAGTTAGTGTGTGTCTCACTGTCTTACTTGGAGGGTCTCATATCAGTCTGTGGCTCAGTCACCTTGTCCACAAACTTTCCAAAGCCAATTGTGTAGTCATCTGAAAGGTCTCCCACCACATTGGCTGTAGAAAACACATTTGATGAAAATTAGAGTGACACATTAATTAGCCATCAAAACATAATACTGTTTGATCCTGCTTACCCAACTTTTCACCCATGCTCTTTAAGTTGTTCAAATCGTCAGCCATGGAGTTTGAGAAGTCCATTAGAATGTAAAGATCCAGTGGCCCTTTGGTTGGAGCAAACACCTCCACATCCATCAGCCTCTCCTCTCCAGGCAGGAAGCTCATGGACATCCTCTGTGGGGACACCTGAGCCTGCTGGAGCGCCGTGTTGATTCGTCGCTCCTGCGCAACACAGGGAAAATTGGGACTGAGGCTAACAAACGATAGCACGATTACAAGGGGAGTGAATGGAGTAATCTTACCTCCTCTATCATCATAGAGCTGTGAGCTTTGATTCTAGCTGCACGACTACAACCATGAGCAATGATATTCTTTTCGAGGTCACATCGAGGGCCATTAAAGGTCTGTGCAAAGAGGGAGGTTGTTAACAATGTATATATATACATATATACATATATAAATATCGAATAACTTTATTTTCAAAGTTATCGGGGTTATAAAATATGACTAAAGATTCATCTGACTGAAACAATCCAGATCTTTTAGATTTGTGCCATTTGCCCCCCTCACCTCATCGGAGCAGTAGGCACAACCGGTTCCAGCCTGCAGGCATTCTGAGCAGCTCTTGGCTTTGGCCTCATAGCAGTAGTTCACTGTCAGGGTCAGAGTAAGGAAGCATGTCACAGAAAGACAACAATATGGGCATCAGAGCCACGATGATGCAGAAGTAGACATCAAGCATTCGGAAGCAGTTAGATGGCGGTGAGTGTGTTTTTATTTTCTAATTTGCTTTAGTGTGTTTTTTGGACTTGGTATATAGAAAAAGGAAAATAGTGAATTAAAATAACTTATATACTGTATAAGTTTAGTCAATATGACCTTTGTGACTCACCTTCAGCGTAACAGCAGGATAACAGGACTGTTAGAAGTCCAAGCCCCACTGAGAGATGTAACGTCCATCTCCCCATCTCCCCTCTGCAAATATATGAATATATGCTCACATACAATAAATCCCATTTACACTTATATAGAGAGAAAGTACACAGAAAGACTATTATTCCCCGATGATATCTCTGAGGTGTAACTTTAACCGCCTGTAATTTCCCTCGGTCAAGGCCTAGAGAAAGTGAGCAAGCCATGACACATCCCCCACCTTCACTTTAGTCTGTGAGCCGAGTGCAGCTCAAACGCAGAGACAGTTTTGTGTTTCATAGAATAACGAGCCCTTCAGCATTTAAAAAGCATTTCTAGCAACATAATATCAATAAGCATAAAAAAAATGTGATAAAAATCACCTATATTAAAGCACTTACTTCAAGTTTACCAGTGGTAGCAAACAGAACCTGACGTTCAGCTGGTGTCAACATGAACTTGTTTGGCTCGAAGCAGCGACGGGGTGTCTTTCACACAGTTTTAAAACATTGCCCTCGTTCCCAGTCGCCCTACAAACGCCAGCTGAGGTACGATGAAAGGGCCCAAACAGGGCGAGACCCGGGGCGGCGCCAGGCAGCGGGCCGCGCAGACTCCCCGCGGCCAAGCCACTCGCAGCTACTTCTCCCGAGACCGGAACAAAGGGCACTGTGTGAAGGCAAATGTCCCAGTAATGGTCCCCGTGGGCGGAAAGCGGCCCCACTGTCCACCAAAACAATCCAACGCGCCGGAAACTTGCAACTTTGGAAATATTTCTCCCCGAAGCGAGAGTTGTTCAGGTTAAAAAGACGAACCGTGGGAGAAAAAAAAAGCACATGGGAAAATGCACTTTAGCGCTTCACTGTGAGCTTCGCCCGACTGCAGGTGCGTGTGAGCTGGTGCCACGAGGCGTCACGTAAATCACCGCGCACGCTGGGTCGGGGGGAAAAACACTGGGCTCGGTCACTCAGTATGAGGGCGGCAGAAAAAGCTCCATCTCACACGACGCAATCAAGGGAACGCGGGCGTTTTGATGAACAGTGTGACACTAATTACAGCTTCCATCAGACAGAAATAGAAGCGAGCGCTTCATGCGTCTCCTCTGGTCTGCTCTGAACGACGGGTCATTGGTCATAGTTCAAAGCTGCAATTATTTCCCCGACAGACAACAACATGCCTTCCAGGTGAACATACCACCACAGGGTGTGGGTCCGACCTTCGCCGTGACGCCATCGCTGGGGGTGGGGCCCTTTACTAACGCGCTCGGAGCTCGTGTTAAATCACATCTGGAAAATGTTTCAGTCCTGTGCTCAGAGGCACAACAGCAGGGTTTGATAAAACGGCTAGCCTGCAATACGTGCTCATAGGACTGAGACTGAGCAAAAGAAGTCAATTAGGAAAAACATCTAAATCCAACCCTGTCCAGTGTTTTACTCTGGACCTTTAACTGCTGAAGTGAAGGGCACAGAGAACAACAGAGGCATTAGAGCATTCAAGACTGAACAAAGACAGATTACAGGTCCAACAAACCTCTTACTGTGTGTTCAGCAGGTCCAGGTCCAAAAGTCCAGCAATAAATAGGAATAAAAACCTCTTTTGCTTTTGTTTGCGCCAAGCAGCTGGGGAACGGTTGTATCCACCTGTGATTAAAAAAAAACCCCACTTCTTCAAGTTCTAGTGTCCAAGTTCAAAGTCCCTCGTCTGGCTCTTTCTTCCTTCCTGTGCTGGTCAAATATTGACTCGCTTGCCCCTAAAACCCAACTGAATGCGTCTGTGTGCGTCTCCTCTAGCGCGCACAAGACTGAGGACTGCAGCGTGACGCGGGAGCCAGCGAGACTCGGAGCCTCTGGGTGCAGACGCCTGCGTGCGCTGTGACTGGACCCCTCCTTTAGCTCCTGCACACACGCCCACACTTTCCCTCTGCAGGTGAGCGGGTGCCTCCCTTCCTATCCCTACACCCCCCCCCCCCCTCCCTGAGCAGCCCACCTGTGTGGGCTTGAGGCGGAGGCCCCTCCCTCCCCAGCCTCCTCCCAAACCCCTGGGAGTGGCACCGAGCGCTGCCTGCAGGCCACGGGAAACGCTCCTGCGCTCTGTGTTTACACCGTTTGTTGCATATGGGTACGTGCACGTTCGAACTGCCGCGGCAGAGGCGCAGGCATTCTTCACCCCGTGAGGTGCCATTGTGAGATGCTGCATTCCTGAGCGGAGGCGGCGCCGTGGCACGGTGACCCCGACACCCGATCCCTGCGTTCGCTGGGTCGCAGCGTTTCACAAAGGCAGCGCACGAAACCTAGGCTGTGAGAAAAGACTCGCTACTGAAGGCCGGCAAGTCAAAGTCAAAGTTATGTCCCTGAACACCTCGCTACCAACTCGAAGGAAATATGTCTTTCTGAATATGCCGCTGCAGCTAGTTTTTAACATATACCATGTGGTGTTTGGTTACGGACGCTATTACAGCTTATTATTAAGCAAGAGCTGCAGGGTGCATCAAAACCTGAAGACCATAATAAGATGATGGAAACATTGTGTACTAATTATTTCTCGGCTCATGTAAACGAGCACTTTCAATAGTGAAGATGTAAACTGGATGACGAACTGGCTCCACCAGTGAAACGTGAGCTGCAAAATGGAATCATTCCATGTGTATGATTCTCATCCTCAGCTCCATTATAGTCTGAAGAATAGTTTAAAGTAGCTCTTGCTCTCTGTTTAACAAGCAACAACAAAAAAGCTCTCAGCAATGCTGGTGATGCTCAAAATCTAAGTTTGGAAAAGCTAAGAAACACAGGCTGATTACATCACAAACACTGCTGAATCAGAAACGAACAATTACACTAAGGAGACTGAACTTCACATGAACAAGAGGTCAGGGAGGATGAACCACCCAGGGGCACAGGGGTCAAAGGTGAGTATATACACGCAAGGTGATGGGGGGAACAGCAAACACCTGACAGGACGAGGAATAAACCGCCTCCATCGCCTCCTGGTGAGAGGGGGCCGAACTGTGAAACCTTCAAATAGACCTATAGTAGTTTAAAATCATTTATATTGTTTTTTTTTTTTGTTTAATGGCAAAATCAATACAAAGGTAAAGCTATATTTAAAAATCGTGTATATCAGATTGCAAAACTGCAAAAAATAGAAAGAGCAAGTACAATTAATTGTTGTTTTTTCTATTCTCCCAACACAACAATTACTTTATCTTTTCTATCTTCAACTATATTGAAAACCAACCTTTTGTTTCTTAGTTGTTCCTCCAAACCGATTCAAAGGAATTATCGCTCTCTTTTATATAAACCCCTCAGGTATCTCAAAGAGGATTATCAGACATCCAGGGGAGGTTAACTGGAAGTTGAGTCAGCAGCTCTAACTGTAAATCATTTATTAAATTAATCTCACTGCGTTCCAGGCCTGTATTTGTAGTGCATTCTTACCAAGTGATTAGGCAGCGTGATCGCATTTCCAAGGAAGCGGTCGGAGTAGCAGATGCTGTTTAACCTGGAAGGGCCTCCCGGTTGCAGCAGACCACACAACAGGTGCTAAAGGTTACTCTCAATAATTGTACATCGTCACACCCTGTAACTGGACTCACTCTCACCCGGATCAGGACCCATCCTGCACTTGTGACTCAGACTGAGGGGAGAAGTCGTCTCCCTGGGGACAAAGCAGCTCTCTTCTCCCTCTGCCGTATTTGACACCCTTGTAAATAGGGAAATACACAGCCGTGCGCCATAGCAACCGGATTTGGCTTCATACAATGGCTAACTTTTCTCCAGAGGAACAAAACGTCTGCATCAACCCTTCACTCCTCTCTGCAGCGATGCCAGTCTAAACAGACATTTCACACGTTGAGGGAGGGAATGAATGGGAGTGGTCTCTGAATTATCCTGTTTTTTTTTTTTTTTTTAATTTGTGCATAGGTTGCAAGAGTGCATGTATTTAATCACTTTTCATAGTTCATTTGATCTGTCAGGAAACACGATACTTCAGGGAGTTTGTTGATCTACGTCATTACGGTAAAAACTATTAGGGATCACAGTAACACAACTGTTGTACGTGTTCTATAGACATCTTAATACACAGTCATACTTATAGACGTTACTTACCGTGAGCAACACGCGCTCCAGGTGAACCGGACCCACGCGCAGAAAGCAGCCGGAGACGCGCTCGCTCCTCGCGCCGTCTGTCACGAAATCTTAATTGAAGAGAAGGAGGATTGAAGACGTTTCTGATCCAGAACGAGGGGAACGTGTCCACTTCGCGCGCCCCCGTCCGTGCTCAACACGTCGGGGTCATTTACATGACAAAAAAGACGCGTCTTTTGGATCACTGGGCTCATTCAGCGCTTGTTACGGCGTCTTTTTTTCCCACCGTTAAATCGCCTACGGAGCCGTAACGTTAGACCGCAGCGCAGGGAATGGAGAATGGAGAATGGTCGTAAGGCGACTGTTTACAGCTGTTGGCGAAGTGTCAGAAGGATTTATTGATGTAAATGCGACTTATTGCTTTTAGGAACAAAAACAACTGCTATGCTAGCTATTTTATGTTGCAACTTTAGCTGGCGAACTTCGGATTATTACATCGTAATAACGACTTATAAAGCACACAACGCACGCGGGAACAATGGGAAACACTTTACCCTCTGTGTTCTTGCGCAAACGCGTTTTGCGTCAAACCTGCGCGGAGTTTGCTGAGGGCAAAGCTGCGACCTGCTCGGTACAGACTGTACACCGGGCGTGTCTCACCTTAGACGCGCGCGCGCGCGCGCGCGCACGTGCGTCAGACACGCGCAGGTACAGTGAATCATCCCGATAACGTGTTGAGGAACATGGAATAACTGAGGGTTCGGATTGACTTCACACAGACTTTGATATACAACTTTAGCAGAATATTCCAAAAACAGATTCTAAAAGGTGAAATTCATAAAAAAAGCACAATAATAAAATATAAAATACATAAATGTATGTATGTATGAACTATGCTATAAACAACAAATGGATTTAAGTGTGGATGCCATTAAGTGTAAGATGCTATACAGATGTGAGCATGATAAAGGTTTATTTATTTTGGTATTTGAATTCCAGACCCTGCACAAACATGTCCAGATATATGAACGCCAGCATTTGTTCATCCACTATACCAGACGCATGACTACAGCCTTGGCTTGGGTCCAAACTGGAGCATGACTCCATTCAAAGTCACACTTCACCTGCGACCTCCTCACATTTCTGCAGCACAGTCAGATCTCACCTCATCTCATCTCAAAGTAAAAAGAAGTGCTTTTCAATACAAATGTGTAGAAACAGTTGAAATGCCAGTAGCAGTCAACCGTGACCATCAGCCTTCCTGCTAACCACCATGCAACTTCACTGGAATCACTTGGAAAAACACAGGGGAGCCGTATTTTTTTATATTTCCAGTGAACTGCACCCACATCAGTTATTTTACCACCTCAAAACAAATATGTACAGCTTTGAGGAGCAAAAAGAAGGAGGAAGACTTTTTTTTTAACAACTGCTCCTCAGGGGAATAGGGACCTTTGGCCTGTCCGCTCTGTCAACTTTAACCACACAGCTTCTGAAATACAACAACCTCTTGACACTCCCCAGAACGTTACAAAGGGTGAGTGAGGTGAAGGAAGCACCTGGAACACACATGGTTTTCCTGGGAGAAAACACAAGGGGAAAAAAAAAAAAAAAAAAAGTTCTCTGTCCAGATTCAGTCCTGTGCATAGTAAGGTAATATTTTTATGTCACGCACACCCATGTGTGAAAATATTTCAGCTGCTAAACAGCAAAGTATTTATTGTGTACAGAGAATTAATTGGCATTTATTATTCTAGAATATTCACAAATAAGACAATTCAATTGAAAAGGCAACACCTGATTCATTTATTCACTCTATTATCAATATATACAAGTATAAAAAAAAACTCATTCCAGAGCTGAGAGAATCTGACAATGATGAAAAAAGTAGCTGATAAACCCTGCGCATATGGAGCCATCAAACATAACTGTTACAGGATGTGAAAAAACATTTTCCCAGGTATTTCCAGAACAGACGCGTTTGGGAGCATTTTCTTTTCTTAACCACTGGTATGTTGTTATTCTCCCGAACTGCCTTAAACTAACGACTGTTGCCAACTTCTAAAAACTTTATAACAGACGTGTCGTGCACAAGTGTCAGGGCTGCATGCATTATATTGGCATTTTCACAAGTACTGCCAATTCGGTGGTATGGTCCAATAATGCACATACAATCCAAGAGATGGGAAGCTTTGACACGTTGTTGAGTCTTTAAATACGTCCGTGTGTAGCGGAGCTTCAGATGATTCTCCGTTCACTTATGCTCTCTCAATGCAGCGCCGTAGTTTATGTGTGAGATGCAAGCACACCCCTGTGCATTCTTTGTGTTCACTGTTTTGCTTTTTTCAGGATGGTCCCCACAGCGGAGATGACTGTAGTTTTGGTGCCGCTGGCAGTGGTCGTCACGGAGACAACGGCAGGCAGGGTGGCAGTGGTCGTGATGAGGGTTGGCTGGGCAAGTGTCACGGGGATGGCAGAGTCCCACTTGCTTTTTCTCTTCTGAGCTTCTGCTTAGGCAAATGAGCAAAGAGGGGAAGTGAAGGACGAGTGTACAGGAGTCAACTGACAATTGGTATAACTGTAAAGTCAGTCAGGGCTTAATTAAAAATAACCCCTGTATCTAAAATAGGAGCTTCATGGTGGATAATCTACCTGTGGAGGTGTTGCTGGTGTTGCTGGTGGTGGATGCTGTTGTACTGGAAGGGTTGGTGCCTTTCTTAGTCCCAGTGACAAACTCAATCTGTTCAACACAGAATTTAGGAAAATTCATACACAACGTGTTTCACCAAGAACCACATCAAACTGGAGCTCAAGTAGGTATATGTGGGGCTTAGGCATCTTAGACAAGGGTGTTTAAGCACACTTGTTGAGTGGGGGGAGAAAATTACTCAATTACTCATTTGCCTGGTCCGTTTCCCACATCAGAACCTGTTATGTTAACACCAGTACATGCATTATGTATGCCATGCTGTACCGGAGAACAAGCAGCTCTGTGGGGTACAAGTTCAATCACGTCCAGGATGTAACTAATGTGAAGCTGCTTGCAATAATTCTTCTGACGACAGAAACGTGCATCACACTGTTTCCAAGGCAGGAAACAGCTGCCGTTCTTCAAGCACAGTACGTGATTAAACTCTGAAAAATGTTTATAGAACATCAATTTCTGCATATGTCTGTTGAAGAATGTGAAGTAGAAATTAAGTACCCTCGACACAGGCAGTGAATCGACCTGACAGTGATGTAATCCTCGCGCATTTGTTGTTAGTCTCACCTTGGTCCGCTCCTTCTTGGCTTTTTCCAGTTTGTCCATTTCTACTTTCTGGGCTTTGGCTGGAAGAACATGACAGGTGTGGGTGAGTGCTGAGCTGTGACCAGACAGGCCTGGGGAAAGGAAAGAAGACTGTCTTACCTAGGGCTTCATAGTAAGAGTCCTCTGTCCAGCCGTGAGGATCAAACATGTCTTTTGGGTAGTTCGTTCCCAGTTCATCTATGCTGCAGTACTGAATAAGTTTCTCATAAATGCTGGGGGGAAAAAAGAACGAACAATTACACCCTGTAACATTTGAGTATTGCTATAGTGTGTGTAAATAAGTGCGCACCTTGGGTTTCTGAATTCCTTCTTTTTCTGGATGTGGCTATTTGTGTCAAAGTCTCCATGGAGCTTCCTCTCGTACAGCTTGTGGATCTTCTCCTGTTACAAAACAAACAAATCAATGGTGGATGTGAGGAGTCGACTGCCTCCGTCCTGACTCAGCATCATGCACTGTATTTTAGGCAGGACACAAACAGGGGCTGTTGCTTCAGTAATTGTGCCAATCCTGTCACCTCTTGGACGCAGGATCGAGCCTACCATTCACTTTCTTCAAATTCAGAATCAAAGCATATTGAGTGTTTTCCCTCCTGATCATTTTAACAGTTTAGTGTCAAGCCACAAAGGGAGACCTCAAGGATGAGACCATATATATATCCAGCCTTGCCCAGACTTGACTTTTTGTGAATAGGGGTGTTGTATATAAAGTTTCTAATACCTCTGGGAAATATTTAACAACCAGGTTCAACTAAGCCACTGGGAGCGGGAGAATGCAGCTGGGGCACACGGCGATGAATGACGCAGAACACATCAAGACGGAAACAGGTAATGTGCTAAGTGAGCAGATCTTGAAGTTGTTGGGTTCAAGTCACATGTGCATGTGCTTAACAACCTGCCCTACTACAGTTAAATATGATCAGGCACAAATAGAACCGGATTAATAATCCTGCAGTCCATGTCAACGTTTATTATTAAATTATTTGGATATTAATCAATCTAGACATCCTCACCATAACTGGGTGCTTAACACAAGCTGCTGGCCTGAGCTCATGTGTTGCGCTTGTCGCTCATCATAGTAAGGACATGGTTGCATAAGGTGTTTAGAGAAAAGAGGGAACAGACACAGTATTCGCGAAATCTAATTGAACTGCATTTTGAGGATGAATGTGCTCCTGCGTCTCTGTGACTGGAGGGCAGGGATATCCAGGCTGTTCTGAGGACGATGAATCATCGGTTGTTCATCTGACAGGTAGGGGTGTGTCGGCCCAGCGGGGATACTGCTGAGCTGTTCACTCACTGAATCAGCCGTGTGTCCTGACCTGCCTCGGCTCCTCGCACAGCGAAAGCCTTGCCGTGAGTTAACCACACCAGTGCTGGCGATGGCAAATTGACTGAAGATGTGCGCTGGCTTAATTACAGGGGCGAGTCCCAGAATTTATATAGCCTCCAGACTTTATTTCAAACCCCAAAGGGAATGAGAGAAGCATCTAAATCATTCCCTTAGTGCAGGCAACTAGTTATTTTGAATGCATCTATAAAGCAGGATGAGCATTCGCAGAGAGGTAGCATTCAGCTATTTAAACTCTACACTCCTGATCTTCAAATTTTCCACTTTATCTACACCTGTGTATAATCAGGATACCTTTACTGCCTAGAAAGTGTTTATTCAGGCTTATAACAAGCATAAAGACAGGTTGAAACAAACAACACAGGGACCCAGACTGTTCAGTCATGCTCTCAAAAAATCCACAATCCCAACTTCCACACCCTTTCCCCTGGCGTGATTAGTGGGCACGATTGGAGATTTGGAGAAGACAGGGAAAAGTTTCTTACACAAGACCAGAGCGTCAGTAAATTGTTTAACGGTGTGCCACAGGGAAAAGTTTTGCAACGACCAACACAGTGAAGTAAAAAGGCGCTTCTCCTGTACCTGTAATTGGCTGGAGCAGCGGCCAGGGGGCTCTGGGGGGATCCTGATCTCATCCGGTGACATGTTCCTCACTTTCTCTGAGAATATAGCTGGCAGAAAGACAAGAAGCATAATTGTGAGCCCTTTACATGTTTTTGCTTTGATTCACCTTTCTGCTCTGATATGCATGTCTTTACAAGCCAAACAAGTAGTAATTGTTGTACCCATTTAGTGTTTGAACAACGGTTGATAAATCATAGGGAAGGTGGGCTACGGGTATCAACTGAGGAGCAAACTCACTGTGCAAACAATGTTGGTGGATTCTTGAGCATCACAAGTGTGTGCCAGTGGGTTTTATAGAGCCTTGTGGTATGAAGAGTGCAAGTTGGAAGCAGGGAGTGGCTGTTGGGCTTGTGACAAAGAGACACTTCTTCCTCTCCTCCTGTTAGACCCAACCCTTGTTTTGCTCTCCCTGCTAGACTTTTCGCTCTTTGCTTTCTCTGACTGCAGGCCAGACATTCTTCAGTGTCACTTCATATCCCTGCCAGTCACGCTTTGAATAAGTGCTACATGCTCTCTCACTCCATGTGTGTGTGTGTGTGTGTGTGTGTGTGTGTGTGTGTGTGTGTGTGTGTGTGTGTGTGTGTGTGTGTGTGTGTGAGAGAGAGAGAGAGAGCGAGCGAGAGCAGGAGCTTGTACCTGCTGACGTTCTGTGCAGATCGTCAACATGTAAAAACTTGACTGCCTGTAAGATCATTTTGTGATGAGTAGTCTTGTAATGTTGCAAGAAAACAGGAAACTTCCAGTCTTTTATTTTTAAAAACTAAATTATTGAAAACAATAACTTAACATAAAAATGAAGTATGTATAACTGATCTTTTATTGGCACCTGAAATCCTTCCCAATGCTTCCTGATCATGTTTGAAAGTCACGCTAAGACATGCAGATGTCAACCTGACACCTGATGGTCTGGTAAAGATACGAGGACCTGAGAAACCCTCAAAGGGGAGCAGAGCTGTGTCTATGTGGACCAGACACATAACTACAAGCGTGCATACAAGTTCATACACATTTCTTGAAAGTACAGTAAAAACTGTAACAGTAGCAGCAATGAGCATATAACATTATAGAGGCTGTCTCAACAAGTGAAGATTTGCTGGAAAGGTTTGTTACCTTGTTATATAAACCCTAAATTCAACTGCAAAGCTTCTGGAGTGACAGTGACTAAATCAGTGCAAGTATAAATACTCCTGTTTATAATTCAGATGCATGAGTGAGGAATATTCCCAAGTAACGGCAGCAAAGCCAGAACGCTGTGAACTGGAGTAATGAACAGAGAGCAGATTATTTTCCACTTTGAAATTACCATTCGTGGTCATGAAAACAGCCCCTAGGATCTTTGTCACTTTTTCTTTTTTTGGACAGTCACACAATGCCTGTCCCTTCACAGAACAAAGCGCTGTCTTCATCCTGCTGACGGGAGGCCTTTCGCCAGAAACACTATGACATTTACTGACAGACAAAACAGAGGAGCCAAGCTTGGCTGGAGGAATGTCAAGTGACCAGACCAAGACTGAGTCACACTCTCATTAAAGTGCAGTGATTGTGGTCACTTTGAAACTCCCTTTCCTTTGTGATTTCTTATAAAGCTGTGACAAACCACTTGAGTAGTGGAAGCCGTGACAACAGATAGAGCAAATGTCACCATGTTCAAGTTGGAGGGAGTCCAAAGGAAGAATCTTAGTCTTAATGACATAGTTGTTATTGAATACAGCCACCCTAACTGTTTTATGGTGGTTGTCTGGTCATATATCAGTACTGCATTGCATAATGTAGTCAGCCATTGGCATCTACTTACAAGCATGTGAAGAGAAGCAACATAAAAGTTTGTGTGACAACTGTGTGCGTAAAATGCCGCTCCTCCATCACTCATATCCTGCCAGCTCTGATGCTGAACACACTCACACACGTCAGCGATTGCTCACTAACCAGCGCCAGCCCCTGAACTGTCCTCCATCTGCCAGTCAGCCGGTGGACAAAGAACATTGCAGCACTCACCTGGGTCTAATTGGTGATTCATACATTTATTGCACCAACACCTAAGTGAGCCTGAACTAGGAAAATAAAAGCTCATTCTCTTCTGCTTCTAATGGAATCCACTTTCATTAAGTGTGAAATACACCCTGAAATAGTCAACCTAAATATGTATGAAGGTATGTGCTTACACTTACCAACTAACTCATTGGGGTCCTTCTGTTCTGCCTCCGAAATCTAATCACAAACACAAAAGGGGAAAAAAGAACTGAATGAGAAGGAGAAAAAACACATAATTACCTTTATAGGAGGACAATTTAATTATGTTTCCCAAGTGGAAGGAAATAAAATTGAGGCTGCACCAGTTTTCCAGCTTGGCTGCTGTTATTACTGTGAATTATATTTGGTTGATAAGGCAAATTCATAAAACAAACCAGCCAGCCCAGCTCATTCCATTTCTAGTATCTGTATCAATCTCAGATGTTGATGCAACAGCAGACTGGAGGATCGTTTCTAAAAGGTACTAGGAACCAGAGCAGTAAATCTGAGCTGTTTCCATTGAAGGCTTTGGCTCAGCAGGAAGAGGAGTCTTAGAGAACTGCTAGAAAATGCTGCTTGTTGTGCCAGCACTGTAGGCATAACACAGGTTCAGCACAGAGGAACAGTGCTGTTATTCACAGGAATCACCTCGTCGCCTAGCAACTGCTAGGCACAAAGAGATTTGTCCTAAATTTGGCCAAATCATAAGCAGGAGGCGCAGAGTGCACATAATGACATGGTAACAGCGATCCTGATCCCAAAAATGAAAAATTTAATTGCATCAATTCAACTTGAACTCAAGCAAAGAAACGTTAGTGGACCTGAACCATGAAAAACAGCCAGCCTGTGACTAAAAAAAAACACAGTACAAAAGTATTGTCACACATTACAGCAATTTCTTAAATTGTGATATTTCATTGTCATACAAAAACTGGCCCATTACCATTTTCTAGTACTATCATACTAAAAAAAGAAATAACCTCAGTTATCTAGCTAAAAGGAATCAATAATAAAAATCAAAGTCTTCAGTTTTTTAACTGTGAGCTGTAATTAGCATCACTAATGTCTTGTAATCAGTCAGTTTGCCCATTTAGGAGGTAAAAATAGGTCACTGAGCTGTTTGGTATCATGGTATGTACCAAACTTAACAGGGAAAAGACAGCCAAACTAAACGTCTGTGGAAATAGCATGTAAAACAGCTGGAGCAGCTAATGTCGACAGGCATGGAAGTCTCTCTGAGTTACAGAAATCATTTGATTGTAGTGATTACCTCAAATGTACGACTATTTAAAAGGCAAAACTCTCAAAAGAACAGTTTCTCAGGATATGCTTAGTCAAAAACAAGTTGTCCACAGACTAGTATTGTTTATGCCTGGTCTGTGACTCACCGTTCACTAACCTGTACCCAACCACTCAGCAGGAAGCCAGTCCAGCTCACACAGCTTTAAACCCAGGGTGGGGTTAGTATGATACTACTGTGCAGATCCAAGCACCTGTGCTCAGATACACAACGCTGTTTACTTCCCTGAAAGAAGCATCAGTGGAGCTGGAGCCAGTCCATCATCTGATGTTTTTATCATGCATTAGACAATCAGACAATCTACACAGATCCAGAGCTCCATCTAGTGAACATGCTTCCTTATAGCATGTGGCAAAGCCTTTCAAATATCCCTATAGTACGGTTAATCACAAAACAAATAAGCAATGAATCCGACTTGATCCTCTAAATTCAATCCATTCCACATCCAGTGGATGTTCAAATACCTCAATATCATCTGCCTCTCTTGCTTCGTCAGATTCCTCCATTCCCTATAAAAACAAAAAAAAACAAAAATACACAACAAGGTTTAGAAAGAACACTATACCAGAAGTAGAAACCATGTAGAACACATGACAAACTCTTTTTACCTATTATAATGATGTTTATGTCCAACACCAGCATTTTAAACCGTACAAAGATTATATTGAAAACTATAGGTATTACTTTACACTCATAATATATATACAGTAACTGACCAAATAATAATTCCCCATAAAATGTTTAGATACTGACGATGATAGATGATACTGTCCGAGCCAATAATTGCAATTCTTGAGATTTAGTACAGCTTCCTTACTTACAGCATTAAAAAGAAAACATTCATCTTGAGGCTCTTAACACAGACCTTAATTTTAAGAGTTTCATTCTTTACTGTGATCTACTGTGAACTCAAAGCATTAGACGCTATTATTTAATATTATTATTATAGAGATTCAATTATTTTGTCCTTGCTTCATGAGAACCACCACAGTACACTTTTATAAATATATATGAACAGCTTACTGAACCGTGTTGCTTCAATATTTCTTATATTTTGTAGTAGACTATGATCTAAACTTGAAAGGTTCTTTACATAACATCAGTAACCAAACTGTGAAATTTAGCACTTGGCTCAGTTGTCAATTCCGTTAAATCTTTGTCTGATTTTGCTGCACACAGCAAAACACACAGATCGCGTTAAGATCAGTCAGTCAATTACAAATTACAGTGACTTCACAGGTATGTCTTGTCTTGGAAGAATTCAGATTTTCATGTTACACACAACAACACAGATCTAGGCAGCCTATAGGTGTCTGTCTGTTAAAAGTTCTACTACACTGCAAGTCTGTCAGAATGCATGTTGAATGTTTACTACCACAACCAAAAAAACTACTGATTGCAGTCCCACAAACCTCCTTAGTCCTCCATATTTTAGCAAAATCAGAGAGTCAGTGTGTCACCACAGAAAATTTGTTGAACCATGTTTAAAACAAAAAAGAACCAGTTTTATTGTGTTTTATTGCCATCTGTCTCTTAGAATATGCAGTCATATGTCAATGGTATGCATCTGAATAGTCAGAAAAAAATAAACATGGGGAAAGAATGAATTACCGGAAAACTGACCGAGTTGCTCTCTCTGCTCTCCTCATCTCCAGACACCTTGTCATCGATGTCCTCCGTTCGGTTCAAGTCATCATCACCATAGCCGTACACTAGACCACCTTCACGTCCCCCTTGTAATGGACAGAAAGAGAGAAAACAGTCAGATCATGGTGAAATTTTCATCAGTAGCGAGCGCCAAGTAGAAGCGAGTCTTCGTGATAGCTCCATATAGAAATCCAGGACATTTTTACACACGCGCACAGACACTCACTTACAGACATCCCGTGTACTCGAGATTCAAATAATAAAGTGCCATTTATTTAATGTGTAAGTGTTACCGAAAACTATCCACACACTAGTAAAACTTTGCAATACTTATTATAACTATAACACACGTATAGTCTGAACAGTCTTCTGTAAACTTGCTAATTAGCTACAAGCTAAGGTTAGCGACCACATCAAATTATGGGATAGGATTTACAGAGCTATTAGTGGCGTTCCTTCTTCTTAAATATATAAGTACTTTTATTCCATACCTGTCTCTTCTGGTTCGGGGTCAGAGTCGGGCTCTGAATCGTCGCCATAGTCTGCCAAAGAGGAGAGTAGGGCACTCTTTTTACCGCTCGCCATTGCTGTATGTGCGTCGCATAAACGCCCGGTCGCACAATAATAACGTCACAGAGGCCATAGCGCGTAACTCCAAGTAGGACAGGGAAATGTAGTTCTTTACGCGACTCCTCTATAGGCTGTTTATTTTTCATTTTAGGCAAAGTTATAAATTCTTACCCTTTATAAAAACACTACATTTTGTATTCACATCCAATATCTTGACACACTGATGAAAACATTATTTTTTTTAACAGCATTGTTTTATGTGTTTCACTGTCCAACAACTACTGATGCTTGTATTAAACATACTATACTATAAAACTATTTCACTTAAAACATAAATAATATGAAGTATGTAGACCAGCTTCTATCGATTGTAAACAGATAATATTGTAATGTAGCTGTATTTTTCTACAACATTTCTATTCTAGAAGATTTATTGTTAGTCACAGTACTGGGATACATACTGTAATGTCCCTGGTTCGATCCAGGCCTCCATGTGTGTCCTTGAGAAGGACACCTTATTCCCTAGCATGGAAGACGCCTGCTCCCCTAGGGGATGGGTCAAACGCAGATGTATATCATGTCCTTACCTCAACTGGTATTTGCAATTGAGTAAAAATTGACATCTTACATAACATGTAAGTGTTAAAAATCAGTGGACATCATCATACAAGAATACTTATTATTATATATAGTAAATCATTAGAGTCAATCCCACCCTGAACTGAGGTAATGCACCTCAATCACAAGTGTAATATATGTAAATAATGATTATAGTTTTTAGAGCAATCCAATAAATGATTGTACATTCAACTTCACCCTTTACTCCTATTTAATGTTTATGCATACTACATCATTGAAATAAACAATAAGAGGATTTCTGTTCCAGAGCAAGCACTGATTTGGTGACGTTCAAGTCAAAAAAGATGCCTAGTTGCAATAGAAAGTTATTGTACTTTGTTAAATATTGCACAGTATAGCTTCAAATGCCATTGTCATTAAGGTGCTGTGCTGTTCTGACATGTTTGCTTCACTTGGGCTAAATTTCAAAGGCAATGCATTAAACAAAAACAGCAACAATTTCAAAGTGTTTGATTTTATATTGAAGAAACAGAGTCATTACAAAGGTGGTGCAGTGCTATAAAACGCCCAAGTCCAAGTTCAAAGGTGGACAAACAAATATAAACAAATTGTCCATCCTGTTAAACTGCATTTAATACATATAGTATATACATGATGTGCGGCTTCACGCCTCTAGATCACCCCATCCTGTCTGGATGCTGTCTTCTTCTGGGCGACTTTCCTGGAGCTGCAGCAACATCCATACAGGAGGGTAAATACGACCAGGGACAGGGTTGCCAGCAAAAATACACCTATGACCACAGCACCGCCCAGAGCCCACGGCTCTTGATTCAGACGATGCAGGAACCATTCTACCCAGTCCTCAGGGGATCGCTGGGACGTCTGCTGCTCCATCATGCTGCACACCAAGGGATAAACCAGAGCTCAAAGACAAAGCCTGGATGTTAAACTGATGAGACTGTGATGTTGGTCGATAATATTATCTGTCTGGCAAATTAACAAAAGTTCCCAGGCTAACTTTGTCAAATCTGTTATGTTAAGAACTGTCACTCAACACATTCCTGCTTAAACTCACCTCTCCACCGCCATGTCCTGATAAATGATCCACTCACGGCTCAGTGCCTCGTAACAATGTGAATATACTGCAGTGTGTGAGAACAGATGGCGTCAGCTATTGTTCCGATCCGCTCACAGTCACACACGTCAACACTTTACCACCAGTTTGAGCACAGAGGCGTCCAACCTCCAACAGCTCTTCCGTTTTCTGCAGCTCTAGTATTTGTGTTGGCTCAAAGCAAACGTTAAAGCACGAACAGCTCCTGGTTAAAGTTCAACCAAAGCATGGGCTGGTGCAGGTGAACGAGGGATCTGGTGATAAGGTATGAATACAACAGCGCAGTGGTACAGATGTGAAAGCGGTGATACACAGATGATATGATGCTTTAACACACAGTGATTATTTATATTTAATTAATTTAATTAATACCAAAAGAATAAGAATATATTTTGAAGCATATTAAATTTTATTACATTTAAACAAACAAAAACATCAGTGTATAAAATGTTACACTTTCATACAAAGACAATACATTTCTGCCTTTTTTATATCAAACAATAAAGAGCTTGTATTTTATATTGGCACAATATAATTATTTCTTATCTCAGTACCAGCAGAGGGCACTGTTTGATTTAGTTCCTGCTAAAGTTCACAGCTGGAATGTTGAGAATGAAATGACTCTGTGTAGAACATGTTCTCTTTGGCGACTTAGTTTCTGGTTTCTGTGGTTAATAACACAAAAGTTAGTCTTTTCGTGTAGGTTGTACTTCCTAGCAGGGACTCCGTCTTCATCCTCAGGCCTGCAGAGGCTGAACCCTGGAGGCCTGGTACTTTGAATTTCCACAGCAGCAGCAGTGGACGCAGGACAGCACGAACATGAAGAGCACCGTGGCTGTACAAAGAGGAAGAGAAAGGAATAAAACTCTTTTCTCCATCTCCTTATTTCAGATGTGCCCTCAATTTTCCATCCTTTGACCATAATATAATACAAGCACATCTAACGACTCACCTGCAAACAGCACCAGCACAGAGAAGGCTCCCACCTCCAGAGCACTGGCTTGAGGGAGCTCCTGCAGTTTGTCCCACACCTTCTGCAGAATATTCAGCAGCTCCTCTTTCGTGTGCATGTTGGCTGTCGGGTGCAGCTGACGCGTGGAGGTGAGAAATGTGCAATGAAACGGAGCTGTGTCTGCCTCACACTGCTACACCTGGAAAACAGCATGAACGAGAGTTTCAGCGTCTAACGCAATAATGTGCTACGTGAAATGATGCTATTTATACAGTGTGTGCAGCTCCACCCTTCTCCATGCTTTTACTTACATCCTGCAATTATCCCTCAAGCCTGGACAGCATGTAAACCATTTATCCATAAATACTCCATTACCTCGTGAACACCCTCTCATTATGTAGCAGCACCTCTAATTAGTCCACTGATTAACAATCGGTGTGTGTTTGCATGTGTGAGCCACTCCGCGTATGATTGAGGCCTAACTGTGTGATCCCCTGCTCCTGTCAGGATATACCGGTAGGAGGCAAAGGAGGCATCCCTCTGTGTGTTCGGGTTAATTATAACTGAGGAAAACTATTTCAGGCCTGGCATTTCAAGACCGAGGCAGCAGCAAACCCCAGAGTCTGACACTTGACTGACAAGAGATGCGAAATGTTAACAGAACAGGAAATTTAAAAAAAATGAACACGTGGCTGTTGACAATAAACAGGAAGTGTCTGATGCTGATGAAAAAGATATTGTGGCTGTAAAGAAAAGGTTGAGACGCTCTTGTTTAACGCATCATTCTTTTTTGTTGCTGTGTGTTCAACTAAGTTAAAGGATTGACTCAATATTTAAATTGTGTTGGTTTAACATAAAAGGAGTTTGAATATAGTTCCATGTCATATTTTATACAGTAATATTGAAAATTCCGAGATAGCAGTTAGCTACTGCTACTATGTTAGCATTATCTAGTCATTCTTACCAGAGTTTTTTTTGTGAAAATTAAGGAAGTGAAAATGAAAATGAACAATGACTTTAAAAAGATGCTCACTCTTCCATTACGCAATGCAAAAGGACCAAAAATGAGTCAATGTTTTGGGGGTTAAAGGTAAATGTAGTATTTGTGAATTCTTTGAAACACGCATGAAGCTAAGGTACCTGTGAAGTTCTGAGTTTATGTTGCTAGGCAACATGGTATTGATTAACATGGGTTCTACACGGTAAAATAAAAGTCAGCTTTGTCCTGTGTCCGAATGCCACATGTTTTCAAGTTTTGTTTTGTTGAGCAACAAATGATGATGACTTTATCAGTGATGAGTTTAATTTCCTGAGCATTCATTTGTTCGTTTTTCGCACGTTCCTTCCTTTTGTTTTGGCATTTGTGGTTGGCACGTTGTCAACCTGTTCAAGTGAGACATCAGCCTGTGGCTCTTACAGGAAGACCCACGCTTCCTGGCATCAATCTGTAGATTTAGTCAAAAAGCAGAGCTGCTGGATCAACAACGGCTCAATATTCCTACAGTAGGAGACAAATATGTTTATGTGCGTTTTCTATGAATCCCTGCAAATGAAAACCACCTGCGAGGGGTCAGTGTGAATGACGCCTGCTCGTGTTTCCAGCGCTGTCCCACGTGTTTTACAAGCAGAACACAGTCACAGAAAACATATGTTGGGAATCACAACAGACAGAACAGCAAGTATTTGTGGCTAGTTTTAGTAAAAATGTATAAAATACAGTTAATAGTGAACTAAAAAGCCAAAACATGCTCTCACCTCTGTCGTGAAGGTGTCCAACTCTGCTCTGAGTTCCCTCTGGTTACAGAGGACTACATTTATTCATGAATAGCCTGCAGACTTCCACAAACCTCCACTTCTTCTTCTTCTTCTTCTTCTTTGTCGTCTTCGTCAAACGTCTCACTTTTTCCTCTCGTCCAATCAGGCTTCTGCAGAGTTTCGGGGTCTGAGGCCTTTCATCCGATTCGTCAGGTGAAGCCGGAGTCCTCCAGCAGAGCACTGTTACGAATGTTCCTCCTGCAGTGAGTCTTAACTTTTTCGGACTTTGACTACTGAGTTGCTGTGCCTCCTTCTCGTCCTCCCCCTCTTCCTCCCTCTCTCTCTCCTCCCAGTCTCTCCCCTTTCAAACAACTTTCCAAATGACTAGTTCAGCGCTGCTTACGCCGTCTCTCACTCCCCCTCACCCTCCGCTCAGTCTGTACATCTAAACACACGTACGCTCCCTCCCTCTCTCTCTCTCTCTCTCTCTCGCTCTCTCTCTCTCTCTCTCTCTCCCCCCCTCTCTCCGTCGTTGCTAGAGACCAGCTGTGCCAGGGCCCCTTTTTTGTCCTCGGTCTCCGTGGAGACAGGGCTCCGTCTGAAAGGAGCAGAGGGGGTGTTGTGTGTGTACGTGTATGTCACTGCATCCATCTGCTGTCCCGCCAGCTGACTCCAATATTTCTCAAGTGCTGTTGCTCCTGCATTTGCCATTGATCCACATTTCTTCCTTCCTCGTGCTTATGTAGAAAGCGGAACAACTGTTTTAGTGACATTACTGTTAAATCCATTGGAAGTGGAGTTCCTCACTGTGAGTTCCTGCTCTATTTGTATTAGAGGTGGGGTCTCCTGAGTTACAGTAGAAGCGTCAATGGATTACACATACAAAAGAACAATGCTAATTTACTGATACTGAGGCCTGACTGGTGCTTAGACGCTGCAGAGTGAAACTCAACTGTGTGGTTGTCTCTGAGATGAATGTTGAGCGTATCAGTCCACAAGCAGCTTTAATCATTTCCTGACACACAACAGAGGTCCTGCAGTGGAAGTATGTTACCGCGGTAGCTGCCAGCAACTCAAGAATTCCAGTTGGAGATTTTCTCAGGGAAATATTTTGTTTAAAAAAACAACAACACAACTTTACGACAAGATGAAACGCTGGCAGGTCTATGTTAGTGGGTCTATGTCAGTGAGTCTACATTAGTGGGACTACGTTAGTGGGTCTATGTTAGTGGGTCTATGTTAGTGGGTCTACGTTAGTGGGACTACGTTAGTGGGTCTATGTTAGTGGGTCTATGTTAGTGGGTCTATGTTAGTGGGTCTAGGTTAGTGGGACTATGTTAGTGGGTCTGTGTTACTGGGACTATGTTAGTGGGTCTATGTTACTGGGTCTATGTTAGTGGGTCTACGTTAGTGGGACTATGTTAGTGGGTCTATGTTAGTGGGTCTATGTTAGTGGGACTAAGTTAGTGGGTCTACGTTAGTGGGTCTATGTTAGTGGGTCTATGTTAGTGGGTCTACGTTAGTGGGACTACGTTAGTGGGTCTATGTTAGTGGGTCTATGTTAGTGGGTCTATGTTAGTGGGTCTAGGTTAGTGGGACTATGTTAGTGGGTCTGTGTTACTGGGACTATGTTAGTGGGTCTATGTTACTGGGTCTATGTTAGTGGGTCTACGTTAGTGGGACTATGTTAGTGGGTCTATGTTAGTGGGTCTATGTTAGTGGGACTATGTTAGTGGGTCTATGTTAGTGGGTCTGTGTTACTGGGACTATGTTAGTGGGTCTATGTTGGTGAGTCTACGTTAGTGGGACTATGTTACTGGGTCTACGTTAGTGGGTCTACATTAGTGAGTCTACATTAGTGGGTCTATGTTAGTGAGTCTACTTTAGTGGGTCTGACGTGTTAACAAACAATGGGCTTCTTTCAGCATCACCACTCCCTCATTTCTCACATTGTTTCTCTGCTTTGGACTAAAACACTTCCAGCAGCGTTTGCCAGTTCTACATTTTTCCTTGAGTGTCGGTCAAGTGGCTCAGAATCGATTTATTGATTCATGTATAAATGTACTACACAGGAAAGGGCAATAGAGCTGTTTACTGGTAATTAAGGTCATCCCTGTGTGTGTGGACTATGCTGTACATACAGAAGAAAGGATTCATTTGTTGTGGGCATGTCACTGACAGTGGCTCAGTGCTTTCTGATTAGGTCTGGAGGTCAGAGGGCAGATTGATTTGCATGATGGGGTGTAGGAGGGCTCTGTGAGTGGGGCCTGGTGGAGTCCGACCTCGCTCAGGCTTTGGTTTCTGTTGTGTAACTTGATAGCACTTCAACACTGGGACCGTGGACGTCATTTACAATTACAGCTTGGCCTTCATTGGGCCATTCTGAGCCCAGTGTCCTTTTTGTTTTAATAATGATTCAAACACGGTGTCAGAAGCTCAATTATGGAATCTGTTGCAGAGCTTATTATCCGCAAACCTACACATCTCTCATATGTTTGTGTACTTCTCTATGTACAGTACCTCTTTGTCTACTGTGAATGTTGTTGGACTGATGACACATGTGATGTGATGCATTGCTTTCAAGCACATTTTTCATTACAATTGAGAAATCTTTCATTTTTCTCAGCTTTTTAAAGACAAAATTGCTCCAAATCTCTACCAGATGTCCCCTTTGAGTCTGATTTCTAAGGCCTTGTCTGGCTTTGGACGATGATTTACAAATGTCACACAGAATGAACTGACTTACTCGAGTCATCAGACCACCAGCTGGAAGCGATAAGGAACTATTTTAACACGTGTGTGTGAAGTCATTGGACCTCAGCCGTCCGTCGGGGCGCAGCCTGTCAAGCGAGTGACTGAATCTTCCATCTATTTCTAGCGAGCCATCTGCAGATTGAGGCTGCAGATAACAACGTGTCATTCAAACGCATGTGTGGACGAGAGATGTCTGCGAATTCTGAACCACTGACTGAATCATACAGCACATGCCATAAAGAGGGTCCATTGTGTAATCCTGGTTTTTCCAAAACACTTAGTCAATGAACTTGATGAGTTCACAGAGACATTTTTCAGCAGGTATCGGGCCTATTAAAGTTTTTTTTCCCACGTTTTAATTTAATGATATATTTTGTTAGAATATGTGGCTGCACTGAAAATCTGTTCAATGTTCCCTCTATTTATTTAGGAAAAATGTAATTTAACAGTGATTAGATGAAGATGTGAGGGGCTGAATTGAAAACTGGAGTTGACAGCGTGGCATGTAAGACCAGCTCACCCTCTAGTGGCCTAGAACTCTCTTTGCAGTAGAACGATAACTACTCCACGCAGAAGTTTTGCAGCTGTCTGACTACAAAATTTATTCCCTGACCAGATTTAAATTCTTCTTTCCTTAACTAGAAACAGACACGTGTATTTAAATGAAGCCACACGTTTTATTGTTTTGTTTAAGCAGTGGGTCAGGGAGTGATAATACGCTTGGCTCCATGTCAAATTAGAATCCCATACATCACAGTTGTCAAGAGGAGACATCAAACGTGTCTCCACATTTCTTATGGAAGACGCAAAAAACAATAGAATAGAGAAATAAAATTGTAACATTGGTAGTGTCTGTTTAATTCCACCACCAGTCAAACAGATTGACATGTTGGGAATATTCCCAATATTTTTATATAAATAACTTAATTTAGATTAATTCCATTTCCCGTCTATGAGGCAAAGTTTAGTTTAAGTCCGAAGTGGAAATCAGTTTTTAGACATTTCACGGGTTCCTTGGTTATACTGCATAATTAATCTATCAGTGTGCTGTGTTTGCAGACTTTTCAGCTCTTCGTTACACTTAGTATGTTTAAAAAGGAAGCTCTAATGCATTGTTTTCATACTTAGTTTGTCATAAATCACAATAACAGATGTTTTATCGTTCGTGTTTTATTGCGCGTGTAGAAATGTAGAGGGCGCATCTACCACGAAATGAGCGTGGAAACAAAGCCGTTTTACCTAAACTTCCTGGCAGCACCTGAACGCGTCTGCCGCCGACAACGAGGAGACGGGAGAGGAACAGTTGCTGTTGCAACGTCGCTGCCACGTTTAAGGACAGTCTGCGGCCGCGGCGGCGTCTCCGAGCGGCGGGATGGGCCGACGCTGGGCGGTGATGGGGGGGACGGGAGAGAGAGGGCGGTGGGAGTGACCGTGGAGAGGAAGGAGCGAGGAAGCCGGCGGACTGTGCGGAGCCTCCAGCGGCCGCTGCTTTGCGCCGGGTCCCGTCAGAGCTGGTGCCGCACGTCACCCATGCTGAACTCGGGGAGGATGGAGGACTTCGTGACCGAGGAGGAGGAGCCGTGGTACGACCAGCAGGACCTGGAGCAGGGTAAGGCCCGGGCCCCGCGCGTCAGCTGCCGGCGCCGGCCGCGGTCAGCTGGAGCCGGGGCTCCGCTGAACAAAGGCCCGCTCTGCCGCCAGGAGACGTCGGAGACGTCATGGGCGCTCCGCGGTCGGATAGGAGGCGATGGAGCGCGCGATGCAGGGGAAAACACGGGTTATCGTGTTGTAGAATGTGGAACAATAAAAAGACGGGCTCATAATTAGGCTGAATGATGCGCAGTGTAAACAGTGCGTTTTGAAAGGGGCGTCTTTGTTTTCTTTGACCAAACACTCACGTACAGATCCGCTGAGCCCTTCATAAAATGATTGAATGTTTTTCTAACGCAGCAGATCTTCAGGCTTGGGCTCCTTAACTTACAGTAAATCATGGCAATTGATAATTAACTCTTATTCTGTTAAGGGCGCCTGCTTCATACAGTAACTTTAAAGGTGGACCCATCAGCACCTGTACATAGGACTCTATGATGTAATATTCTAAAGGGACTATAAATAATAGGCTGCCGAATTAATTAATTAATTCATACAAGGTGCATTTAATCACATTAATATTAAGCCACATAGGTTTTTTGTACACAGACACGTGACAAACGTTCCATACTTTGCTTCTTGCTACAGAGTAATATTAACAAAAGGTTTAATTTTTAACATACCTTTTCTAATTCAAATTAATCCTCAGTAAAGGATTAAAGAAAGTTTGAAGCACATTTTCTGAATGACTCATCGGTACTCGAAGATGAATGTGTTTTTATCGGCCGACTTCATTTCCTGTCCTTCTCCATCACTTGCCTTGTGATGATCATGATAGTACACGTCCTCTGACTACAGTGAAATGGTGCAGAGATTTCGCTTGACTAGAAAATCGTGCGCGTGTTCCTGCAGTCTTGACGTGATGGATTCATTAGACGGATCCTCTCCTCAAAGCCTTGGACATCAGTCACCCTGAGGATAAACATAGACATCTTAGTAGTTCTTATTTTGGGAAATGGTGAGGAAGAAAAAGATGTGTTTGTGTCTTTGACGGAGCCGAGAGACCGCCCGACCTCTCAGAGCGGAGCTGAGCTTCAAAGTGCAGACTGCCTGAGCTCCTGTGACGTGTTGAGATGAGTCCTCCAGAAACCACTGTTATCAAATGACTGTAGCTTGCTTTCTGCAGGAACGACTGGCATTGCAGAAATTGTGGAACAAAAAGGGCCGAAAGACAAGATTTCTGTGCAATAACGTTAGCAAAAACAGGCTGTGCGTACTGACCCTGAACGTCTCGCCAGTGCTGAAGCTTGTGACCACGTGTACTATTCTACACATTTAGCTTTAGAATATGAACTAACTGACCCTACTTCAACAAAGATAATGTCATCATTTCATGTATTTCGAAACTAATAATGGGGGAATTGGAGATAAATACTCATCAAATTCTTCCCTGAAAGTATTAGAACAACGAAGAAGACGTTTTAACGGGTTTTTAGCGGATTTTGGCCAGTTTCCTAACGTAGATCAGACCTGCATCCAATGCTCCAGTGTCGCTTGATTTATCTGGCGATAAAACACTTCAGTTGTGTTTAGCTTTAGCAGATGTCCAGCGTGGAAAGCAGAGGCCTCCTCTGGAATGTAAAAGCCTACTTCAACTAATCTCACGCTCGCGTCTCAAGTTTAAAAAAAAAAAGAGAAATCCAAGAGGGTGCCGACGTGTAATCTGGATGCTTCTTTGTTTGGGGCCTTTGTGTGTTTGAGCCACAGCCTCTGTTGGCTCGGGGCCAGGAAACAAATAGCTGAGTGCGACCAGAGCCTCGTTAGTCGGGACGTGCGTCCCGTGAAAGGCTTCCTCAGCCTTTGGTCTTTGCTGCTGCTTTCGGACGCTGTAGAAAACTGGCTGCGATTCACTCCTGGCTGCAGAAAGAAGCCGGCGAGGCTTGTTTTTTCCACATTCCGCTGAATCTCATGGGCGATGCGGCCTCCGCCTGCAGAGGAGATCGCCGGCCACAGTGCAGCTGCTTTCTTTGCTGAGTGCTTGCGAACCCGATTCTGCTGATCCACTAATACGCTAGGCTGAACATCCCTGAGTCAGAGCACACACTCATCTTACACCACTGGTGCATCTGGAACAATTAACACACTGTCCACCTTCATTTAATATATATCTTCTGCTCAGATGTGTCCTACTTGATCTTGGCAGTTATTTAGTACAGAGAGAGCAGCACCCACCCAAAGGCAAACTGCAGGAGGAGCACTGTGTGGCTGTCTTCCTGCCCACCCTGCTCTATAATTTAAAAGGATCATCACAGATCGAGACAACGGAGGGGACGCTTTGATCCTTCCCTCTCATCCCCTCTTATAACCTCGCCTAAAATAGAACCGCGTCCTCCATTAATCACGCCGGTGGCCTTCATTCTCCACCGACCCCTCCTTCCCCACCTGTTCCTGGCTCTATTTTGAGTTTTTCCCCTCAATCTTCAGATCTACTTACAGCGCGTTTTGCACATTTCGCATTCGTCTGCGACCCTCCAGATCTCCACCTGGCGGCCGAGCTCGGGAAGACCCTGCTGGAGAGGAACAAGGAGCTGGAGGACTCGCTGCAGCAGATGTACATCACCAATGAGGAGCAAGTGCAAGAGATTGAGGTGAGTTAAGTTATTTTTGACTTTGCCCTAGTCCAAACCATCTAGTTTGGATTCAGATCAGGTGATTGTGGAGTCCAGGTCATCCGACCGCTCCTGTCCTTAGACGAACAGGTCTTCTATAACCTCTACATGCAAATGTGTTTGTGTGACAGTATCTGTCGAAGCAGCTGGACGTCCTGCGGGAGATGAACGAGCAGCACGCCAAAGTGTACGAGCAGCTGGACGGAACCGCCCGGGAGCTGGAACGCACCAACCGCACGCTGGTGACGGACAGCAAAGGCTCGCAGCAGAAGATAGAGAGGTGCTGTAGGCGGAGCAGGAGCGTTCTTCCTGTTCCTTCCTCTCTGAGTTGACTCACGCCGCACTTTTCCCGTCGTTTCAGGCTCACGGGGACTATCGAGGCTTTGCAGAACCAGGTGGAGTCGCTTTCCGGGCAAGTGGAGCAGCTTCGCTCCATGGAGCAGCTCAGGGTCAGGAGGGAGAAGCGGGAACGCCGTAAGACCATCCACTCGTTCCCTTGCCTCAGGGAGCTTTGCACAGCGCCCAGGTACTCGCTATTTCTAACGCAGCCATTTGGACCTAAACCAGAGATCTTCCAGTGAGAAGATATGTCTCATCCGATCAGATACGAGGATGAGTTCGTCGTGGGCAGAGCCGAAAGCTTCACCGTGGACGCCGAGCGCCAGCCGTCCGAGGAGGAAAACCAGCACCTGAGGGAGGCGGTGTCGGCGCTGCGGGCGGCCGTGCGGACGGAGCGGGGGCGCAGGGAAGGCGTGGAGCGGGAGTGCGGCGCGCTGCTCGCCGAGTTCTCGCGGCTGCAGACGCGGGTGCAGGTAAGGCGGCGGGCGCCCCCCTCGAAGCGCGAGCCCGCCGCGGCCCGGGTGTGTGACGGCCGCGTTTGTGCCCAGGACGCCGAGAGCTGCCAGGCCCGGGTGTGGGAGCTGGAGGCGGAGCTACGGGAGCTGCAGCAGCTGCGCCGCGGACGGACGCTCCTCCTGGGCAGCGAGGACGACGGCGCGGCCCTCACGCAGACCGTGCTCAACAGCGCGCCGGAGACCGACACCTTCCTGGGAGCGGAGGCGGGCGACGCCGGGGGAGGCGTGAGGGAGGGGGCGGGCGGCGGCGGCGGCGGCGGCGAGCCGCTGCCCGAGTCCAACCCGGTGAGGAAAAGCTGCAGCGACACGGCGCTGAACGCCATAGTCGCCCGCGACGCCTCCGGCCGCAGGAGGGGCAGCTACGCGCTGCACGCCAACAGCGTGAGGAAGCGCGGCATGTCCATCCTGCGGGAGGTGGACGAGCAGTACCACGCCCTGCTGGAGAAGTACGAGGAGCTGCTGGGGAAGTGCCGGCGCCACGAGGAGAGCCTGTGTCACGCCGAGGTGCAGACGTCCCGGCCCGTGTCCCGGGACCCCTCCATGAAAGACTGCGCCGCGGGCCCCACCCCGGCGCCGCCGCCGCCCACCCCCACCCAGTCGCCCTCCACGCCCGAAGCCATGGAGAGCATCAGCAAGCAGGTGGAGGCGGTGGACAAGCGGCTGGGGCAGAGCACTCCCGAGTACAAAGCCCTCTTCAAGGAGATCTTCTCTCGCATCCAGAAGACCAAGATGGACATCAAGGCCACCAAAGCGGCTAAAGGTGGAAAATCTGGGAAGTCCGGAAAATCCAGTAAACATTAATAGCACGGGTCCGTCACAACATAACCACACCACATGGTTTTGATCCATATCCAGCAGAACCTGCGTGCATGTAATTTGTTTTAAAACATTCATAGGTGTAACTCACGCGTTGATTTGAGCTCAGTCGCCTCGTATTGGGTTCGGATTCCTTTGTAAGCAATGCTTCCTTCACTGCCTTGTGAGCCCAGGCATTTATCACAGCACCAAGCGTGGACTTTTAGCTGGAAACTGGCAAATATCAAAAGACGGAGAGCTAATCTATAATAGTTTATTCGAATGGTCTCCACTAACGTTTTTATCATTACAACAAAAAGACGAACACGGATCCTTCGCAGCCACTGAGTGACTTTGAGGTGCTACTAAACGCATTTATCATGATACAGATTAGTACTGTTGTAATTGCCTGAAGCCTGGATGATCCTGCCTCTGTCTTGCACGTCCTCTTGTGTGACCTTATGTACTGCTCGCGATGCCTCGCCCTGTTGTCGAGAGAGTTTGAGTAATAGAGCAGCTCGACATTTGGGAAATAGGTTTATTGGCTTTAAATGTGTAACAAACTATTAACCAATAGACGTATTTCCCCCAAATCTGAAACCTTATTTTTTATAGCTTTCATAAGTATTGCTCTAAAGCCAATGGAGATCAAATGAAAATGGTTGCTCACTAGTATTTCAGGAACAGAATTGAGACTTGAAACTTATTTTACACTTGTAAATTAAAAAACCTTCCTTCACCACTGTGTTCAAGTCAACTCAAACCTCCTACAAGTGCTAAAGTGCATTTTCACGTGAACAACAAAGTATTGATGAGATTTAGAAACTTATAGTAGAGTGGCCTCTATAGTTTATGATCATTTATTTTAGCTCTAGATACGTAGTTTTAAATAGTTAAACCTCTTGAGTTTCAACTGTGTAGGCGAAATCTCACCTAATGCTAAGAAGCTGCTTTCGTGGAGAAACTTTGCCAAAGACAATCTGCACAGATTGTTATTTCCACCGTTTCAGGGGCATTATATTATGATGCACACATCCTGAAGGCTGTGATGGTAGAAAATCATTCATTAGAATAGTGGAAACAGGCATTTAATTCCATTTATATTTATAGAACACAAACCGGACGGGGCGTTCTCACTTTGATGTGGTGGCGTTACACGATTTTCTCTTGAATATCTATAATCAAACATACTGTAAAGTAGAAGTGTATCCAGTATTAGGCTTAAACCCAGGACTTTGTCTTATATCTAACGGTCTTATCAGACTTCGAAGCTACCCTGCAAATATAATGCACCTGTTTCTTTTCAAATATTCAGTACCTCTGCCTTTTTTAGGTAACCTCCTATGTACAGCCTAAACCTTTGTTATAATGAATGTTAATGCCGCATATCTTTTATATCTGATTCTCTGCCGTGGTTGAACAGATGACCTGCGCTCGGGCTTTGAGGCTAAGTTGCGAAGAGATAAGGAGAAACTATATGTTCACAAAAAGTCCTGGTGGTTAACCTTTGCAGTAGTAGTAATTCTATGGGACTCTGGTGTATAATGTGCATTAAGGTGAATGTTTATGTTCATGAATTAGGATGATTCATGGTATACTAGGTAAAAAGGCCAAAACCAAAGCCTCTTAGCATTTTATAATAATGCAGTGGGTTTCTGGGCTGTATTGTCTTAATTACTACACCTACTACACTGTTTAAGGTCCCACCTTTTTCAGATTTAGGATAGTACATATTAAACTGTGCCTGTGTATTTATTTGTGTGTGTGAAAAATGTATGTTTTTTCAGTGAATATCACTAACACTTTGTTCAGATGTGTTTAATTTGCTTCATTTTTTTATCCCATTAATGTTATACATGTCATACAAGGTGATAAACATTAAGTTTAATCTGATCTAATAAACCACTGCTGTTTAATGGTGTGTTCTGTGTTGTTTTCCCAACTCAAATTATAAATACAACAACTGTGTTGTGATTGTTTAAATATTTTTTACAGTCTAGTGATAGAATAACGTTAGGTGCTTTCTTTGAGACTTAAATCAGCTTTGAGGAAAAAGAATAAAAAGTAATTAAAAACTATACACACTTTTATAAATGATTGCGATAAGCAATAACTAAGCACTGATGATGAGAACGTTTGCTCCGTGTGGAACGTTAGTACCTCTGAGGGTTCTTTCACCTGTGTTTCAGTATTTGAGACCATTAAAACTAAAAATATAATTAGGACGAATGGGGGACCCAATTTGTTTCTCACTGTTTCCCTTTGAGTAGAAAAATTAAATTTATGATTAAAACACGTCACAGTTTTGTAATCTTCAGTTTAAAAAAATGCCCCAACTAAAATAACGTGTAGTATTTCTACAATCAACCACATCAATGTTGTCGATTTGACCGCGTGGCCTAATGGATAAGGCGTCTGACTTCGGATCAGAAGATTGAGGGTTCGAGTCCCTTCGTGGTCGTCTTTTGAACACATGTTCGAAACCGACTTGGATATCTGCCGTGTTGCTTAGAAGCAGTGTTTGGTAACTTTTACTGCACTACCAACATGAAATATCTTTTATATATATATATATATATATATATATATATATATATATTCTTTAAATGACAGACGGCATTTATTATGTAAACGTTGATTACCTTACCAATTATCGACAGGATCACTAAACATTTGCGTATATTTTTCGATTTTACAAAAATGTCCAAAAAAGGACATTCTATCCTATCCTAAAAAATAATGGGACACATCACAGAACGCCCAACATATACTAAGATTAGCTTCAAATACCTCTCTTGCGTTGAAGCAAACACAACAGCAGAGTGGCGCAGCGGAAGCGTGCTGGGCCCATAACCCAGAGGTCGATGGATCGAAACCATCCTCTGCTAAGTTTTTAAAAGTTACGTTATTTTAACACATTTGTTATTACTATTTTAACAGTCGTATGATTACGGCCTCTCATAAAGAAATTAAATATTAAATGAGTGACTTCAATAAATAATTGTTAAGCTTTTACTGCCTGCATTTTACCACAGTTGACAATGAATTAATATAAATATATAATATAAATAAACACATGATGATATATATATATACACAGTATAAATCAATAGAAAGAAAGAAATTGTTTTTTATTACTGAAATTGAAAAATATTTTCCCTACATTTATCCTTTTGGTTATTCATTTTACATTCCCACATTCATTTCTTTCTTTCTTTCTTTCTTTCTTTGGTCCTTGGACACTGGAGTCACTTGAGGTCGAAACGCAGCTGTTAGTCAAAATCCACTCGTCTGCTCTGCTTGATTGCTGAGCTGATCTTTTTCTGTTTGAGTCGCTCCTTGTTCCTCTTCTCTAACCTGTGCAGAACATGTCACAAAGACACATATGAGATGTGTTACATTAAGAAGTATACACTGTAAAGACTATGTCCCCCAGGGGACATTATTACCTGGCTGCTCTAAGAGCTATATCTTCTGCTGTGGGTTCATAAGGCTTCTCGCCGGCATCCGCTATGATGGCGGCGATCTTCTCTATACAGTCTGTAAGGTTTCTCTGCTGACTCCTGCTCAGCTCCGAGGTCACCAGCAGCTCCCCGGCCTTATTGATGCGGTTTTTGTTCTGAGCAGTGTAGTCAAAAAAAGTTCATACTTTACAAAAATAAATAAACAGAGGAGCCAGTGATGTGCTGAGATGTTATCTTGATGCCGCGGGAAAACTCACCTTCTCAAAGATCTTCTGCCGAATATCTTCAGGGATCCAGTCTGCTGTGTGAACGTGGAAACGGACCTCTGCCTTTGTGTTCACTGCGATTCAATAGACATCAAGTAGGACATGTCTTATGCAGGATTCAAGGCCTTGTACAAGCTGCCAAGAACCATTTATCATGATGGCAAATATATTATCTTCAAAATACTAAAACTGACAACCTTTATTGACATGTTGACCGCCTGGACCACTGCTTCTGCTGTAAGATACTGACAGTCGATCTATGAGCCACAACAACAACAAAAATAATGTTGAAAATTGATATTCAGACAGTAAGTAGCTTCCTATTCTCCTTGAAATGTTTATATTTACCTAGTGGAATGTTTACTTGAGTGTCCTGAAAAAAATGACACAATATATTTATGTGTTTACATGTAGGATGTCACAAATATAACTACGTTATGCATCTTCTGTATATGTGGCTTTCCAGTTTTGTGAACATTTCTTGATTTCCTAATGTTTTCAGACTGACCTGGGCGGTGCCTGTTTCTTTGGTTCCGTAGCCAACACCCGGCTGCAAAATGTCGCTTATTCCGATAGTCCTTAGCTTTATATTATGTCGAAATATGTTCATTCCCCAACCATGACAAAATAAGTAACAGCGTTGTGCTATGGGTGCCGCCATCTTGGTTTGAGGGGCATAAGTCGTCTGTCAGCTTCTGGTGATCGTCGCTTGTTTATTTACTAGACCGTCGCTAGGCTAAAGCAGACATAAATTGTATCATAATAGTGACAGTAACAATAGTACATAGATATATTACCGTTACGGTAGTAAAGACTTAAAAAGTGTAAAACTTAGGTTCCACCGAGATTTGAACTCGGATCGCTGGATTCAGAGTCCAGAGTGCTAACCATTACACCATGGAACCACCTATGAAGTACGGACGAAACCTTGATCTTATAAAGTTCCAACATAATACTTAATCCCTTAATCGTACTGAAATGTATAGTTGACATTCTTTATGTTATGTAACCTTAATCTAATAAAATGTCCGTTCAGATATTTACTGATTTTAAAAATTGAATGTATGTATTTGTACTTTTTGATAATCAGCATGCATTCAATAACGTACATTTAATAAAAAATCCGGAACCTCTGAACAGCTGCCTTTGTTGCTGTAGGGCGTTATCATCGGTCGGATAGGGCTGGATATCTAGCATAACAAATGCGAGTTGTTTGCATTCATCTTTTTTAATGCGATCTAAATCTCAGATTATAACATAATGTAAATTATATGATGAAACATTGTATTATAACTAACTACACATTGGTAGCCTTTATCAATGCTTCTGTATTAAGTGTTTTCAGGGTACTTAGCTGAATAGCTAATGCTAGGAGCTAGTAACGCGATGGCATAAATTACATGTTAAATGGACATGTTACCTGTCACTAATGAGAAGTGAAACATTATCTAATAATAACTGCTAATAATCTGCGCCTCAACTGGATTAGCGTGGGTATCCGGAACGAACCCTAAGAAACGTTAGTCGATCAACGTACCCATGTGGAATATCTGATTAGCTAGTATCAAGCTATCCTGCGTTTTCAGTTAGGAAATATATTTTTTAGTTTTAATTAAGCAACACTGGGAAGTAATATGCTGCGGCAATGGGTACATGCCCATGCCACGCAGTGAATCTGCTGCTTTGGCAGTGAACTCATGTGTGACGCGAGGTGTCTATTGCTCAAGAGACTCATAACCGCTTCATCGTGGCGGAAGGATTCACTTATATTAATTGAAGAGAAACTGCTACTCCTTGACCCTTAAAATGCCTGGATTGGTGGTGTTTGGTCGCCGCTGGGGTATCGCCAGTGACGATCTCGTTTTCCCCGGCTGTGTTGAACTGGTCGTGCGTCTATTATGGTACGTTGTCTTACCTTTCCCAGTATCCGCGTTCCTTGAGAATTGTTGCTACCTTGAGTCTAACTTGTTCTGTGTAATAGTTTTATGATTCACTCTTCTTTTTCCACTGTTGTCTTTTTTATTAGGTGGATTGGTACTATGATCCTGTACACGTACCATAAAGGTCATTTTGATTGTAATGGAAGAGGCATTCTTCACACGTACCTGGTTGGATTACTGGTTGTGCTGATGCTCATCATTCTGTCATTGTGTGCTATTGTCTACGTCAGTGCTCAAGGTAAAACTGTTCTCCTGAACATTTTGTGAAGACTAGAAGACATGAGCATCTTAGATGTCGGAAATTATATTTCTACTCACATCAGAGATAGTACTCATTGGTACTACATACTTGTGTGTGTAATGAAGGAAATTTCTAAACAGTTCTTTTCGCAATACAGCCTTTAAGAAAGTTTTGGGAAACAGTGCAAAGGTTCACACAAAATATGCACACGTGTGATCACTCGTACTGAATATTTTGTATGTTTGAGGGAAAGTTGTAACAATTGTAGGGAGATAAAATGTGTTTGACATTTCATTTTTGTAGTTTCGATTCAGTGAGTTAGTAGTTATTGGTGAATTCAGTGCTTGATTGTTGCCCTTTAGACTGCCATATGTCACATATGCAAATCATGGGTGTATTTTTTTATTTTTACATTCACCATCTGTTCTACTATTGGTTCTTAGGGACCATCACCAACTCTGGTCCACGGCGCTCTATACCTATGCTGGTGTACCTACGAGCTGGCCTGTATGTTCCTGAGCTAGTTTGGGCTTGCCTGGGTGCAGTCTGGGTGTCTGATGACGGCAAAGGATGCGATCCTGCCACAGTGGGCGCTGTCATTGCAGCAGTCATTGCCAGGTGGGCTAATCAGAATTTGTTGTTAGTCATTATTGTAGAACTTATTTCAATCAGCATTTTTATTTCTTGATCTTCATCATCGTAGCTGGATTATCCTGCTCTTCACGGCGGTGGGTGTGGTGTTTGTGTTTGACCCGCTGGGAAACCCCCGCCCTCAGCCCCCAGCCATGGAGCCACTTGGGGTACGAGACATGGAAAGCAGCGAAGGCTCCCAGTTCTTCTCCACCGCCCGCTCTCTGGCCGTCAAGGTGTGGGAGTGCAGGCTGCGGCTCCTGTGCTGCTTCCTGCCACAGGACGAAAGCCACAGGGCAGCGTTCTCCAGCATTGCACAGCTGTTCAGTGGATTCTTTTCAGTAAGGATTTTTTTAGTCTATGCTCTTCTTTTAGGCTTGACTTTCGGGCAAAAGGCACACCATGACAGCGCCTCTGGTGCATGTTGTGTTTTGCAGGACACAGATCTGGTGCCTAGTGACATAGCAGCTGGTTTGGCTCTGTTGCACCAAGAGCAGGATAAGATGGATCAAAGTAGAGAACCAAGTGTTGTTGTTTCCCACAGTCCTTCCTCTCCCATTGTAAGTATTTGTTTCAGTCGACTTAGTCAGTTTTTAATAGTAAATCATGATCACGTATTTATATACTTCACTGTGTAAAGGGAGAGGATATGGAGGCAGAGTTGGAGAAAGCAGCACATTGCATGCAGTTTGCTGCAGCAGCCTATGGTTGGCCCTTGTACATTTTTTCCAACCCTCTCACTGGGCCCTGGAAACTTAGTGGAGACTGGTAAGATATGTTCTTTACATTTTATTATGTGTGTTGTTACACCTTGTGGTAGTAAGTCGGTGTGTTGTATGTGTTAGTTGTAGAAGTCGTACAGCTGAGTCTGAGGTTGTTGGAGGAGACCACCTGGGCTGTCACTTCTCATCCATCCTGCAGACCACTGGTTTACAGTACAGAGACTTCATCTATGTCAGTTTTCACAATCAGGTAGGAATTTGAGCTGCGTGCATACACAAAGCAGGAACTGTGTTTCCATTCTCGCTCAGTTGACGACCATCAACTTGCCTGTTCAAGTAGTTCAGCTGTTCATTTATATGACGTGATAATATAGGCAAGCTATCTTTGATACAGATCTATGAAATCCCATTCTTTGTGGCTCTGGATCATAAGAGAGAAGCTGTTCTGGTGGCTGTCAGAGGAACACTGTCACTAAAGGTAAGTTGAGAATTATCCTTAGTTTTTGTATTTATAAAATAAATGATTTTACTTTATGAGGTTTTATTGTCAGAAAGCTTTGTCTCAGTCACATGCCATTTAACTCTGCATAATCTAATAATTTTTTTAAGTGGGTGCAAATTTTTCTTTTATAGTCTTTGGTTGAATGTTTTTAAATGCCTAAATCTGAGAGGATAGTGTTGAAACAGACTGGTAAATATAGATGTCACTTGGTCTAAATCTGATGTCATACCAGGTCAAAGCAAGGCCTTGAGGGGAAGTGACTAAGTGAGGGTGTGTCTGCATAAGTGTATTGGTGCATAACCACACACAGAATCAGTGAAGGAAAGAATATTTTGTTATAATTTGATCAAGCACAATGACATTGGGAGATGTGCACGCCATGAGTGTCCCTATTTGTAGTTTGTCTCACTCCGTGTATTTCCTGCAGGATGTTCTGACTGACTTGTCTGCTGAGTGCGAGAACCTGCCTGTTGAAGGAGTGTCGGGAAGCTGCTACGCTCACAAGGTGGATGTTCATTCAAACACAGCACATGTTGGAACCCAATGTATGACGTGCATTAACGCTGCTGTGTGTGTGGCTGATGTAGGGCATGTGCCAAGCGGCGGGCTACATCTACAAGAGGCTGGTCAACGATGGGATCCTGAATCAGGCTTTCTCTATTGCTCCGGTAAGGAAAAAGGGTTTAATAGCATATAGATGGACCCCTCGCCCCCAAAATGATCTGCTGTGTGACTCTTCGTTTTGATGTCTGTAGGACTATAAGCTGGTTGTCACTGGTCACAGTCTGGGCGCTGGCACAGCTGCACTGTTGGCCATTATGTTACGCAACTCCTTCCCCTCCCTGCAGTGCTACTCCTTCTCCCCACCAGGGGGACTCCTGAGGTAATGAACTGCACTTTGCATGCTTTCACACCTACAGGATTTAGTTAGATGAAATCGAACCCCAGTTCAACTTTGGCACTATTTTAAAAGCTGTATTGAGATATTTTAAAAAATGTTTTTGTTGTCATTGTAACTGTTTTCTATTGTGTGTTCTCTATGAGCAGTAAAGCTTTAGCAGATTACTCCAAGGACTTTGTGGTCTCAGTTGTTCTGGGAAAGGATCTGGTGCCCAGGTAAGCCACAGAGCGGTTTGGATCAAAGACAATGTAATGGGCCATAGGAACAAATTAGGTTTATTAATAAAAAAAGGTCTGAATCACTTAAGTGTATGTTTGTGTGTCAGCAGCTGTTCAGGCTCTGTGCTGTGGTGTACAGACTGTTGTTAGGCCATTCTGTGATGGAGACTCTATTTCAGGATCTACCCTGTTATTACTTTGAGGAGGAGAGA
The DNA here is from genome assembly GCF_900634795.4 of Betta splendens. Lineage (NCBI taxonomy): Eukaryota > Metazoa > Chordata > Actinopteri > Anabantiformes > Osphronemidae > Betta > Betta splendens. Next base: position 5,397,807 of record NC_040898.2, on the reverse strand, counting down.
AAAAGTCTCACTTTATTATTTTAAAGTATTCTCTTTTTCTTTTCCAGACTGAGCATTCCTAATATGGAAGATCTGAAGAGAAGGATTCTAAAAATAGTTTCTAACTGCAATAAGCCCAAAGTAAGAACCTTGACATCATATGTAATCATATGATCATAAGCCGTCATTTTACATACATTTTGTGTTTGTGTCGCAGTACCTCATCCTGCTGCAGGGATGCTGGTATGAGCTGTTCGGAGGGAACCCGGATGACTTCCCTACAGAGCTGGACGACAGGAGGACGCAGGAGCTGAGCCAGCCGCTGCTGGGGGAGGAGTCGCTGATCATTCGCCCCTCGTCATCCTACCAGAGCTTCGCGTCGGACGACTCTCCCGTCCACGCGGCCACTCACCTGCCTCTGTTTCTGCCTGGGCGCGTTCTGCACATCACTGAAGATGGGCCTCCACGGAGGTGCGTCAGGGAATGTTGCCCTGAATCCACTTCATATATATCACATTTATCCAACATATGTCTATGAATTTGGGACAATTAATTAATCGATGAGACGAATATCAGTAGATCAGTAACTAATGTAAATGTGCCCTCATGTTTTGATATGTGGATGAAATGTGTAAAAAGTTTCTCCTCTCTGTCTCCTCAGATCTTGTTTTTCCCAGGTTAGGTACCGTGCCGAGTGGTCCAACGAGATGGCATTTCGGAGCATTCTGATCAGCCCCAGGATGCTCACAGACCACATGCCTGACGCTGTGCTCCGAGCACTCAACAGCCTGACCAGCGAGAGGCCCTACTTTCTCTGCCCGTCGGCTTCAAACAACAGCCAGCACAACACTATCTGAGATGGACTTTCTCTAAGCCTGTGTCTGTTTGTGTGTAACCGGTTCGATTCTCTCCACATCTGACCCTGGATCAGTTCCTCCCTTCCCAAGCGCTCCTGGATCACGAGGCTTTTAAAGCAGTTCCATACGACCATGAAACCACAGGTTTAAAAAAAAAAACACTGAATGATGTGTCGGAGCACAAGAAGTTGTTTGTTAATTTGCACTTTTAATTATTTGAATCTCTTTTGAATGTGCGTTGTGTACAATATACAACTGTGATGCAGTGATATGAACATGTCAGTATTATCTACATTTAATGTCGGTGAGGTTGCCGGATGGATGGTGGAGGCTGACCACCTTGTCTCTCAGTGTCCACACATGTCTTCCTTATATGCGGAAACAACTGACGAGCAGCATCAACGTGAGGAGACCGTTAACCTCCGAAGGTGAACTACAAGCATCGTGTTTTGATTGTATGTAGTGAAAGTGATTAGTGTTCAGCGTATTCACACATCAGGGTGAACAGTGCCTATGCATTACAAAAAAAGTGAATTGCTTTACAGAAAGTCAGTGCAGTGTGTTTACATGACTTTTTTTCTGCATATTGTGTGTGTTTGGAAGGTGCATGGGGTTGGGTGTAAACGTGATAGATGCAAAAGGAGCAAACAATAAGATTTAGTGAGAACTTGTTTACTTGCCATGAATTTTATCAGGTAAAAACGTATGCCTGCATAACTGTTCATACCATCAGTTGGTCTTTAATGCAAATAAATGCTTTTGTCAAAAACGCTATTACCATGTGTGAGTATGTATATTTGATTGATTGTTTTTTTTTTATTTACTAATACTTGGAGCTATTTAGCATATGACGTCGTCGCGGCGTCCGATAGCCGACACATGATATATTCAAGTGATCGTCGTAAGCTCCTAGTGCAAACACCGGACCTGGTGACTGGAGTGTGGATAAATGGCGCATTGATTCTTTTCAGAAGGGAGGCGTATTCACAATGAGTAATAATAGCACAACTAGTTGTTGCAAGTTAATCTCCGCCCTTTAGACGCATTAGAACCGCTGACTGTACAAGCAACAGGTCAGATGCAATTATAAGTCAGGATCATAAACTGCGGAGCGGACGCTGTTATTCTCTATGTCATAAGTATTTAGTGTCATTATCTAGTTGCGTGGAAACCGCGTGAACCTGGCGATTGCCCGCGCCCCGTGGCTTCTTTTTAATGTTCACACGAGCGTTGTTGTCATCGCCTGTCCGTTCGTCGCCGTCTTTCCGACGGCACGCGAAGGCATCGGCAGGAGCTCATCTGTTGGACGGGGGAAACTAATCAGGAGCCAAGGAAAGACTTTTCAGTAGCGCTAGCCGCTGTGCTAGCGAGCTTTTAAAGTTAGCCGTCGAGAAAAAGGAAAGAAACGCAGACTTTGTGAGTGATGTACAACACGGCCGCTTGGCGATAAGCGACACTTGGGCGATGTTTTAGAAACTACACGGGCGCCCTGCGGCCAGCTGGGGCTCGCGGCTAGCTCATTAACGTTAGCGGGGACCGATAAAAATGGAGCTGGACGACGTAGTCCTGTATCAGGACGACTCCGCCGACTCGACCATGATGTCCGAGCGCGTGTCGGGCCTGGCCAGCTCGATATACCGCGAGTTCGAGCGGCTCATCGAGAAGTACGACGAGGACGTGGTGAAGGAGCTAATGCCGCTGGTCGTCGCCGTGCTGGAGAACTTGGACTCGGTGTTCGCTGTCAACCAGGAGCACGAAGTGGAGCTGGAGCTGCTGAAGGAGGACAACGAGCAGCTGGTCACGCAGTACGAGCGCGAGAAGGCGCTGAGGAAGCACGCGGAGGAGGTGGGTTCACGGCTCGCCGCCGATTTCGGGGATTTGATTAGAGTGTTCGGTGTTAAAGGGTTAAAGGCCACGGCCGAGTGGAAGATCCGCCACTTCGCTGATGCGGCGCTTTTCAGATACACGGGAAGCCGTAATAAGACGTAAAAGTTATTAATTGTTGGTCTTGTTGCTTAAAGTTTCTAACAAGTGATGGTGCTCTTTGGATCCTCGGTGCCGCATCCGGATGAACGCACGCACGCGCCCGCTCCAGCTCCCGCGGAGCCCGAGGCGCGTGTAACATCAGGTGGCTGCGTCTTGAACCCTAGTGCTCCTCGTCGCGTCCTCCCCATTTAGCCGCTTTCTGGACAGTTGGCTGTTGTTTTGACTCTGCGCTCTTCACATACCTGGTCTGAAACGTGTTTTTGTCACTGGGGCAGAGCGGCGTGACTCACGCGTTGAATGGCAGCGAAGCGATTTGTTTTTAGATGATTCAGTCATGATGGGATTTGGCTCCGCTCCGGTAGTGGTGACACATGTGAGCGCTCAGCTCCGATTTTCTGGTTAAATAACCAACGTCATTGCTTCTCTCGCCACCCTACGGTCATTTTATTTTGTAGGTGCCTCTTGCGTCATCATATTCACTCTCCAAGAGCTACATTGAACCTCTGTTAAATGTACAGCAGCAACAAGCCCAGTTTCTGAGCTGAACTTCTGCACTGTGTTTACACTGTCTGTCTGTTTTTTAGAACTGACTGCAATGGTTTTCCCCTTAATCAAAAGCCACAGGATACTTCCCAGGGAAGTATTGTGGCAACAAAAGGTTCATTTTATTTATGATGAGAGATGTGATGATGTTTTTCACATCAAAAATATTTTTGACGCTAAGGTAAAAACAAGATGAAAGAAACCGTGTGTGTGTGTGTGTGTGTGTGTGTGTGTGTGTGTGTGTGTGTGTGTGTGTGTGTGTGTGTGTGTGTGTGTGTGTGTGTGTGTGTGTGTGAGAGAGAGTGAGAGACCTGTTGCTGAAGTTGTACAGTAGCTTTTCTATCATAATGTTGTGGACTTATTCACACTGATGAAACTCCTAGATAAAAAAAAGTGGTTTATTACTTAGAAGTGTTTCAGAAAATCACTTCTCTTTTTTTGGTGTGATCAGATTATATTTTAGTTGAGGTGATGTCATAGGTCTTGTCCTCTTTCACTTCATAAGCCATTTGTGACAGATTTTAACTTGTGTGCACATCAGTGCGGGAACTCCCTCAATTCCTAAAACTGCATGTTACATCCTTAGGAAGCCAAGATTGTGCCATGATGAACAGCTTGTAGTGACACTAATTGTCATTATTAATCTTATACAATTTTGTAGTTTGTTGTTGGTTGGCATTACATCATTCTATATATTTGTTATTGTAGAATAAAGCAGCAGTCTAAGAACACTGACTAAATATCCAAGGACAAAAATGATGAGCATGCTTCCATTTTATTGTAATCCAACTACTACATGTAGGGTGAATGAAACATACAATGGTAAATCACACTATACTTAGTAGCTCCTACCCATTCGTTTGGTGCTTTGTGTTGATTAGTGAGGTGTGTTCAGATTTGACTGGCAGCGTAAGCAAATGAGCCGCAAACTGCCATCAGATACTTATTCAAAGGCTATTCTGTGATTAGTGCATGAAAACGTGGGCTGTGCCTGCTCCAAAACATAGAGGAGAGCAAGAAATCTTTCAGGTGAAATAAAAAAAAAGGAATCCTATCTCTGGAGATCTGTAGGTTTATGAAGCTTTGATTCACAACATGCACTGATCAGGGTTTTCTAAGTTGTCAATGTGTCGCACACACTTCAGATCCAAAGACCTCCGCAGCAAAGCAACCGCTTCACTCCAACGAGGCAAGAGTGGCCTGGCACAGACCCGGCTGCTAAGCTGCTTATTTGGGCGACAAGTCACTAGAAGCTAAAGAAGCAGATTAATCTTTACAAACAAACACATTGTTTGAGCCAAGTTCTCCTATTCGCTGATCTTGGCTCAGAGCAAGGCCTCCTTCAGTAGTTCGTCTGAGAAGTGGGGAGGAAAAGGCAAGGCAGGAAATTCTTGTAGAAAAACAGCACTTCCTCCATGTCTTTTGTCACGTCAGGGTTGTCTGACCTGCAACAGGCCCCGTAAAGCTGATATACCATGACAATGATATTCCTAACGTAGTGACACTGGAGTCTCATTATGCTGATCACCCTCTCTTATTTCACTGTACAAAACCCATCAACCTCATCCACATTGTTCTTAAGGAGTATAATTTATCAGACTTAAAGAAAGAAGCCCTGTCAGTACTGACCTGTATCAACTTGTCGGATTATTATTATTATTATTATTATTATTATTATTAGTCTTCTATTCTGCAGTACCTCCAGGTCATTGGCATGTGGTGTTCACGGTCACATAAACCCAGTTTGCCACATGCCTTAAAAGTCACCCCAAGCCAAAAATCCAAAAGGAGTTGATTTCCCTCTGTCGATTTAGTGCTAATACAGTGGATCCCTGTGTGCTGTGCTGCAGCCACATGCATCTGTGTGTATCAGGGAGTGTGTCCACTTGGACAAAGGGAGCTTTATACATGCAGCGTAGGGGCCGGAGTGCATGTTAAAGCGCTGGAACGCTGGTTCTCTGGAGCGCTGTCATGTGCACAGACCTCCTTCCTGGTCACATGAGCCGCAGGGTGAGAGGAGCTGTCCCAACAAATGTCTTAGAATAAAAACTGGAGCCGTTTCAGGGATGTTTTGCAGTTTTTTGTGCTGACCAAATAACTTTTTAACCTTACCCTGTGTGAATATTTGCCCATTATAGTCCCCCCCTTTTTTGTAGAGTCGTCCTGTTTTGTACTTTAGCTCAGTGCTATGTTAATGCTCTTAGTAGATTTACATTGGAAAAGCAGCTTTTACTATCAATACCTGAGTTCTTGGAATGCCTCCCTGTGATGCCAGCCCCCCAGTGAGCCTTGATTAAGTCTCTTACCCACCGGAGACCCTGCCGCCACAATGGGTTGGTGTTTCAACTTTAGTCTAAAGTAAATTTATGTCAGATGTCATGACATTCAAACATGGCAAATAGAAAATGAGTTTCTCCCCACTGCAGTAGTTTGAAAGTTCCAAAGCAGATGTCTCAATCGACCGTTTGCTGAATAAGACTTAAAAAAAGAAAGTGATTTCTTGAGGCGTTTTATAAAGAAACGCTTTTGTTAGACACCTCTGGTCTCGATGTGACGTCGGTATGAAGAAGAGGCTGCTTGTCTCCTTTCAGATGATATCTCCATCTTACCCTGAGCCCCCGGGGTCTTCTCTCCGGAGAGACTATTTACATCACAAGGTCACTAAGTTTCTATCCATGCACCTCAAGCAAGTAGTCAGCTGTTACAGCAACAGATGGACTCTTGATAGCAAAACTGATAAGAGATAGAAAAACTACATTGTTTAAAAAAATATTTTCATTTTCTTTTCATTGTCCTTTTTATTAGGTTTTAGTTCAGCTGCAACTCCAACGTGTAGTATTTGGGAGTGTGATCCAGCAGTTAAATAATGTTTATTTTCCAGTGTACCATTACGTTTTAAGAGTTTTACATAATCCAATTTATTGACCAGTCAATATAAAACTGAACCAGCATTAAATAGATTAGATTTTATGCAGCATAACAATTGAGTGGCTTGATGCTTAACTCAAAGACTCAAGTGTCTGTGACTCTGAGCATTTGAATAGAGCTTGTGTTGTGGGTGAAATAACAGAAGTATAATATTATAGTTGTAGTTGTACTGTTACTTTTTTGGTGTTCAGATTTTACCCATTGTTTTAGTTTGGCAGTTTATCAATTGTTACCCTGGGGTATATTGGACTCTGCTGTTCATCTAAGAAGGACTGAGGTTAATGGTTCCAATGGAACATTGATTGGCACTGAGTTAACTGTATGTATGGAATAAGCACAAGGCTGTAGCTGTGTAAAAGTATGTTACTACTGAATCTACTACTGACATCAGTTTAGCCCAGGCAGAAGATTCATTCATCTCCATTTCAACACTAGGCCTTTCACATGCACACACACAAGGTTTGATGCCTGAGAGGGTGATGGCTCACAGCTGATATCAGACTGATATCTAAAAAGAGCTGACCTCTCACATGCACGTGTTACGTTTCTGCAAAGGCAAGTCATTCACCTCTCACCAGAGGTCTCAGCAACAACAAGTAAATGTCCCTTTCCCCTGCTCTTGTTGCAGAGATACATCGTCTTTGAAGACTCCCAGGAGGGAGAGAAGAAGGATCTTCAGTGTCGAGTGGTGACACTGGAGTCTCACACTCGCCAGCTAGAGCTAAAAACTAAGAACTATGCAGATCAGAGTAAGTCACACTGTACATCAGTCACATACACATACTCTGGTTTCACTGTACTGACACACACACACACACACACACACACACACACACACACACACACACACACCAGATCCTGTGAATAGCACTGATAGTTTGCAGGTCCTGTGACTGTTAGCCTGATGTGCCAGAGGCAGATAGACCTCCATGACCCTGTGAATAAAAGCCATTAGTAATGTTTGCCTACCAGCTCTGCTAAATGAGCTGGAATAGAACAAACCAGAATGTGCCCAAGCCCAGAATAAATACAGGGAAAAAACTACTTTCCACCAAATTTTAATCCTTTGTTTACCTCAAATGATTACTCTAGTTTGACCTTCAGGACCTTTACTCAACTCTATACATTTACCAGTAGAAACATTATATTAATGTGAGCTTTCCCTTCAGAATCACTACCTTTTTTGTTGTGCAGTGCCCTAAAGCTGACTGGCCTTCTTTAGGTCTCCACTCCTTTACCACTAGCTCCTCTTTCAGCCCTCTCATAACCACACTGAATCACAGATTCATCATTGTTTGCAGCTGTGTGTCAATTGTTGCTATTCACTGACTACACAGGTGTAACATTCATTATAACAACATTATTACAACACATTATTGTGCTGAAGCCTGGTGAAATTAATACATATTAATATTGAATAATGTCATAGTTTTAAATATGATGCTGTTACTTAATGAACATTGATTATTATGGATTTGTTCATCACAAACAGAATGAATTGAAGCACAGATTCAGGATAGTATCACTGTCAGCATAACTTTAGATGCATTTAGTATTATTGATCAGGGAAGTATTTATTATCTTCACGAATGCTTCAGGCATGACCTAGGGATTTAGAGTAGAGAATAAATTCCACACCAGGCATTCTGTTTTGTGGAGCTTGTTAAAACATGGTTGCCCTCTTCTGACATTGAGATGGAATTACACACGTTCAGTCCCGTAATCACACTTAGCAATTTAAAGTTTGTTTTGTCATGAAGTTTGCTTTAGTCAGTTTAAATAGTACAAGTAAAACATGTTATTATATTGAGCAGAGTTTCTTGAAAATATGAAATCTTGTAATCTTTTTTTTTTCTATGTTTTTATCTAGTCAGCAGGTTGGAGGAGAGAGAAGCCGAACTCAAGAAAGACTACAATGCACTTCATCAAAGACACACTGAGGTAAATAAAATTTGGTGTAGTTTATTGGCGAATGTCCTGTTAATGTAAATTTAGAATGAGGATAAAGGTATATCACGAATAATGAGAATATAATATTAGTTTTAAAAAGCAGAACAAGTTAACAAGTCAATAGAATGTTGGTGAATTAGACGGACAGAGAAGTGGGCAAGGATGATTAAAACATGAAGTATTTAAACTTATTTCAAGTTCCTATTGAGCCTTTGCTATGCTATGTATTATGCATTACTAAACACATGCCTCAGTGACCAACCAAACCTCTCAGGCTTCAGCAGCCAACTGCTCAAGGGAATAGAGACGCTGAGACACTCATACTCTTGTTTTGGGTCTGTTTAATTCACACCCAATCAACACACAACTACCATTTAATACCTAAGGTAGTAAAGATGAACGTGCATCCTGACGTCTGCATTGCATTGTGCAGTCAGGCTGCAAAGTGTTTGATATAATTGAAATTCAGTGACTTTCTGTGTGTTATTCCAGATGATCCACAGCTACATGGAGCATCTGGAGCGAAGTAAACACCAGCACACAGCAATGACAGCGGATCCCTCAGATATGGGCACTGGCACCAGAACACGGTGAGCACAGTGCAAGGGCTAAAAATTCACCCTGATGTGCCAAAGGCAACAATAATAGAGGATCTCCTCCATATGTTTGTTTGATTAGTAGATAGTCGTAATTCAAGTAATGTCAGTACTGTGTATGCCCTAACTTATGCAAAGTTTACATGCATTCTTGGACAAATTGGATTTTTCTCATTATTATACAGATACACACATACACATGAACTTTAGCTCTTATGCAGAAGAACAGTGTCATTCATTCAGACCAGTAATGTCTTTTACATAGTATAATTTTAATTGCCTGTTCCTTTTGATAATTTCTAAAATAAACTGCAAAGCTGTTAAGTAAAAGTTGACCTATTCACAAGAATTAGAGTCACATTAAAAAATAAATCCCTATAAAATCCTCAGTGTGCTTAAGCAGCCCAGTTATGTCTGGCAGAGTAAAACCGCTTAAGTATTTTCCTTACCTTCATTTATGTCCAGCAAAAATGAAAATGTGTTCTGTATCCATGTATTAACTTGATCAGATTTGTTAAACCCGTTTAGTTAATCACTCATCGCTTTTTTGCCACTGACAAACTATGATATATTCAGAGTTTGGGGGTGGAGAGTCCTTCAGTCCATACAGATCAGAGTCGCATGAAAAGATCTGACCAGTACCTTGTTTCTGCAGAATTCTAGTGTTCCTTTTATATGTACATCACTTGTGATTTATCATGACTTGTAAACACTTGACTTGATGAGTTGCTCAAGTTATGAATCTGTGAATCTCAGATGACTTTAATAAGATGGACACCTGCAGTGCTTTATGGCCCATGTGAATGATTCCCCTGGTCTGCATTCCTGTAGTGGAGCGGTTTTAACCACCACGAGCTTTACTCCCACCTGCAAAAATCCTTCCTACAGGCAAGAGAGAGGAAATGGGTCAGAGAAACGGTCTGAGCAGACCTAAGGGAAAGCAACAAGACGGAAGTGTTAAAGATAAGGAGTATTTATAGATCTGAATATGAAACATGAAGGAAATGAATAGAACATGTAATTGAACTACCAGTAAAACTTAAAAGCTGTTGGCAATGCAGAGATGCTCTGTAAGTCATTGTGTGGCTGTTGTCAGAGTAATCTTCTTTGACTGGATGATGAGCTTTGTGGTTCATTGTCCATTTACAGAGAAGCTTATGACTGAAGACCATCCTGCAGGAGGTCGGCACACCTCCCCAGTTAATAGACACATTAAAGTCACACCAGTGATGGGGCTCTGCAACAGTTTACAAGCGTCTTTGATTTAGATGGAAGGTAAAATAAAACTAGCTGCTGTTTTTAAGTTACTCTGCAGCCTCTGTTCTCTCTCTCTCTCTCGATCACTCGCTCACACATCGTTTGACCAGCCTCCCCTTTTGTCGGCCAGTGAACTGCAGCCTGTGAAGAGGCATACGGAACAAGCTGCCTCAGCACCCGAAAGGGAGAGGGAGAGCGAAGGGGGGAGGGTGGGCGTTTTGCGACTGCAGCGGGAGTGAGGGAGCGGAGCGAGCGTTCCAGACTGCACAGCGGCAGCGGCGGGTGGCATATCTTGGCACAGGGTAGAAAGAGTGGAGGAGGCAGGGGAAGCAGAATCACCTGCCCGAGGACGGCGGCGGCGGAGGAGAGCGGCTGCTGCAGCTGCTCCCTGCTCTCCCTGGATAACGTAACAATGCCGCACGGCTTCCATCAGTCGCCGCTGTGCTGCTCATTCAGCCGACGCCACCGGGATTACTGCCGTTGTGATCTGCTGCTGCTGGCGGATCTCTCTGACCTGCCCCCATGCTGTTCGCCTCACAGCTGAACTGCAGGATACGGTTTTGAGCATTTATTTATTTTCTGCTTTGAGCTGTAGACTTGGACATGGACTTCATGTGATGGTCTGACCCACGACTCAGTGCTGGAGTGATCCCCATCTCTCTTGCGTCTCGTGTGCCCCCTAACCTCCAGGTCCCTGGCCAGGCAGTGGACCACGGCCTGGGGGGGCCATGAGCCCTGGGTGTATGCTGCTGTTTGTTTTTGGCTTCGTGGGGGGAGCGGTGGTCATCAACTCCGCCGTCCTGGTCTCTCTGTCAGTGCTGCTGCTGGTCCATTACTCTGTTTCTACCGGCGGCTTACCTGCCCTGCCTTCCTTACCCTCCTTACCCAGACCCAGCAGGTACAATGTATATTTGCTTATTTGTGTTTTTCCATGCTTGTGAAGCGACATCCCAGTTCATGAGTTTGTAGTTTTTTTTTTTTGCCACATGGATGTGAGAGAGAGAGGGAGACACAGGATGAGACGGCACAACAAAAGTAGGTCAAGAGCGAGATTAACGGCAGCATCTTATGTACCACATAGCTTTACCTGAATGTGTGGTTGGGATAGGTTTTTTAAAATAAAACGCAGCATGTGATTTTCTCCTAGCTCAGTTAGAAGACAAAAGGCAGCATTGGTCTCCATCAGTGGCCTGCATGTGACCTCGTCCCCTCAGTATGGTGTGTCCATTGTTTTGGGGAGCTCCTGCCTTTCACCGCTGCCTTTGACAGTTTCCACCATTGTAGCCATTGTTCTGCTCGTACTGTACAATGTGTTTTTGTTCACGTAGTTGCATATTAATGTATTAGTTGATACCGTTGTGATCGATATGTTTTTGTGTGGTCTACTGTGCATCATATTCCATACCCATCACACCTTATTGAACTAAGGTTTTTCGCACCATGCAGGTTTCTGGTTCTTCTTTATTAGAAGGAATCTTTCATAAGTTTCATAACATAACTCGTCGTTTCATAACCATGGCATCATGGCTCAACCAGTCATGGTTCACCACTTTAGACAAGACTAAAGTAACTCAACAGTTATTTGACAGATGTCGTTCTCACTATCCTTTCTTCTGTTCCCTTCAGGAAGGAGCGCCCCATCTCCATGGGCTTATTCCAGCTTCCTTGCACTGATAATATGACCCCTGACCTACAGAGGGAACCTGTGGACACCATTACGGAACCATGGAGGCTGAACAACCTCAGCCATCCGCGCTCCAACACCAGCCTCAAGGTAGCACACGTTCAGGCTTTTTTAGCTCATGGTGTAAAATTAAATCTGCCAAAGAACAGACGGAAGTTACTGCCTGAAGTTGTCCTGTAGAGTTTCCCACAGATAAGATGGATGACATCATCTGTAGTTGACTTAAAAGAGGCTTTGAAACCTTTCCATTCAGAGAGAGAGGATTACTCAGTGTGTCTTGAATTTTTATTAGGTTGTGTGTGTGTGTTTAGTTGTGTGTGTGTGTGTGTGGGGGGGTCACGGGGTGACTTGGAGTCTAGCAAGCATGGAAGTGGTACCATTAGGGGGGCTGCCTTAAAACTCAAGGGGGGTTGAAAGGACAAAGTGTCTTCACATTGTTGCTGTTGGAAACCATGCTGTAAGCAAGACTCCATCCTGCATATTAATGAGCAGAAAGTGTTTATTTGATAATAAAAGATTGTGGAAGGCTGATTTTACATATGCTAAGCCCTATTTTTAACCATTCATTTGGGCTTTTGAAATATTATTTCCCAATTAAACTGCATGAGTTCTATAAAAAAAACAATTTATGTAAAGTCCCAATGTACAATATACTGTAAGTGTAGCTTTGGATCAATAGGCAGACACAGTTCTTCTGCTTTTGTTATTCTTTAACGCGATATTTCCTAAAGATTTGCAATTAATCATTCCTTCCCTGACACCATGTGAAGGGGCCACGTGTATCCACGCATGTGGCTGTTTTTAGAGCTTTGTGGTGGAGACAGACCCAGCGGAAGGAGGCAGACGCGTTTTCAGCTGGCTGATCATTGCTACTATAGGAACCGGGGTGATGCTAGCATGCAGATAAGCAATGTGAAAGGAACTACTCCTATTTATTACACAGAGAGGGCGGTAGGAGGAGTGTGACATTGATCAAACGGCAGTATGGAGTTTAATTAATAATACAATCTCTGTGAAAGCTTTTAAAGATTTCACAGAGATTGTATTATTAAGTTTTATACCTTTGCATATGGGCAAGGGATGAATTGATGCTTGTAGAGCTTTTGTCTCCTCATTGATTCTATTTCATCAGCCAGTGTGCTATTTATAGGACTGAAGCCACAGCTCTCAGCAGATCACAACAATAGGAGAGGGCTTGTGGCTGATTTGAATTGAACACGTTTGATCAAACACTGGCATTCACTGTATATTACCAGATTTCTTTATTTACTCAGCACTCAGTACTGAGTTGACTTGTTGAGTCACACCACACTCTGGTCTGTGTTAAAGGGAGGCAATTATATCTTGCTTAGGAATCCTAATATAAAACCAGTTTGTCTTATCCCATCATGGTATTTGATCTTTCAGGTAGGGGATATTTTTGCTTTGCCTTGTCTACACTGTTTACTCCGACCTTTTCGCTATTAATTTGTTTTACTAAAAATAGTTTGATCAATAATTTTATGGACATACACATGAGTAAGATCTTAATATCCCTCAGCGTCAGGAACATTTCTCCTCTGTAGAAGTGGAAGCCGAAAGCTCATCGGTGAGTGTGCCCTTGCCCGGGTTTGGAGCTAATCAAAACCAGGTAGAGGCAGAGCTTGTGTTGATGAAACTAACCGCATTGTGTGCACTACTTCAGAACTGAAGCTGTGATACTATATATGTAGTTGAGTAGTCTAGTAAATGATGCCAACATTGACAAATACATCCACGCTTTGTATCTGCGTTGTAGAGGAAGTCTTTGTGATGAAATAATAAATACATTACTAGTCAAGTTGGGCATAAAATGTTTAAGTCTCTGACAGTAGAAACATAACTAATCTACTGGTTTAATTCAGTGCATGTTTACGCTCTAGTCACTTGGTTAACACCAGGATGCTGTAATAATAACTCTATGTTCCCATTTTGGCTGATTGGTCTTTGCTTAAAATTTCTTCGGAATGTCATTTGATCCTGGAAAATCAGGTCTTCTTTGCATAAAAGGCACCAGAAAACCTGACTTAAGCCAGTAATACAAGGACAAAGACAATGAAGGTCTCTGGTTGCATATTGTATTTGTTGAGCTGGGTTGATCTGCCTGTTGAAGTGAAATCTGGCATAAAATATCCCAGCAATAATGTTCTTTTAGTATAATAATCTGCTTTTCTTCGGGTAACTTGAGAACTAGAAAGATTTCATCCTGTTGTCGTGCTAAATTAGTGTTATGAATAATCTTTTGCATGATTGTGTCTTTGTGTCTGGTTTGTGTACTTTATACTGTACACCAAGATGCCCATCACCTGCCTTCAGAATTGAAGGCAATTGAACAAATAATCCTGTAATGTTATTTATATTGGACTTGTGAGGCTTTGCTTTTATTTTGTGACCCTGACTCGGTTTCCTTCTGTCTTCTCTATCCTAAGGATGAATTGTCCAATGCAAATCACAGCGGCCCCAAGTCCAGTACACCAACCCACCAAGGAAGTGTCTCCAAAAGTGCAGTTCCAGCATCTTTGCATAGCGGCGGGTCCACATTGAACACCCCCATGTCCCCTCAGGGTGGAACCTATAAGTCAAGTTCCCCCACATCTACACACAGCAGTAACACTCAGTTCATGACACCTCTGTCTTCTCCTCATGCTGGAGCATCCACCAGTTCTGTGTCTAGTCTGGGTGCACAATCTCCTGCCTCAGATGTTACCATGGAGTCTGTGGACACATCCAGCAGAACGCAGGAAGCTTCAGACAGGCTCAACAAGAACCTGGACTACAACGGTGGGAAACCAGAGAGTAGCAAGAACATCACAGCGATGCAAGAAGGACAGCAGGGTCAACCTGGAGGTGATGGTCAGGATGCAGCTTCTACGCCTCTCTGTGATGGTGAAAGTCAGTACTGAAGTTTAGTTTATGTTCTTAGCAGTTTTTTTTGACATTTTTTATTCTTGTTTACCATTTTAAAACTAATATATGATATCTGCCTTTGAAGATGGTGCTGAAAACCTGGTGAAGTCTGAGATGCAGGCAATCATAGAGTCTACTCCTGAACTGGACATGGATCTTAATGGCTTCAGAGGAACAAGGTACAGGACTGGTGGCTAGACGGTTTGTCAGCTCTGCCTAAACCTTAAGAACATGTTGAACTGACTGAATATATGGAAAGAGTAAAAGCAATGTCCTGCTTCTTCCTCCCTGCTCTGTTTATCCAGCACACCCACTAAAGGCGGCATAGAGAATCTCGCATTCGACCGTAACACTGAGTCTTTGTTTGAGGAGCTGTCTTCTGCGGGTAACGACTTGATAGGGGACGTGGACGAGGGAGCCGATCTGCTGGGTGAGAACCTTTTTACTCTGATTATGTCATGTTCTCTACTTTTACAGTTTATTGCCGTTTCATATTGTCTGAATTTTCCTTCTCTGCTGTTGGGCTCTGTCAACTGTACAGATGAGTTTTCTGGTGTGTATTGATAAATTTCTCTATATGTTCCTTCCATTGTGTTCTACACGATGGGTTTAGTTCCAGTCAGCCCTTGTAGCTTAGCCTTAGAGTGCTGAGTGTTGCTGTGTTGTTGTGTACAGTAGTGCTGCTATCAAAACATATATTCAAACAACATGGTTTAACAACCTTGTCAAACCTTTTCTGATTTGCATGTCAGACTACAACTTTATAGGTAAGAGTACAAGAGCGCTCTTTTAGTGTAGCACATAAAGGCTTTTAGGTTCTGATGGATTTACATTTGTTTTTTATGTTTGGAAGCTTGTGATTAGATTATAAACCTTTTTTATGGCTGGTTTTTTAGGTATGGGTCGGGAAGTAGAACATCTTATCCAGGAGAATACCCAGCTGCTTGAGACCAAGTAAGTTGTTAAAATAGCCCCTAAAAAGTTAATTTTGTAAGCATTTGATGCACTTGCATGTTAAAATTAAGCTTGCATTGAGCTAAAATCAGCAAACCTAAGCGTATATTATAACCAGAAGACAGAACAAACCTTCCTAGGTTTTCAGCCAGGACAGTGCTGCCACTTTGTGTTTCCTTCTGATACCATAACTATCTGAATACAATGTGTCTGACTTCAGAAATGCTTTGAATGTGGTGAAGAATGACCTGATCGCTCACGTGGATGAGTTGTCCTGTGAGAAGGAGGTTCTGCAAGGGGAGCTGGACGCAGTCACTCAAGTCAAGACCAAACTGGAGGAGAAAAACAAAGAACTAGAAGAAGAACTCAAAAAGTGAGACGATTGTAGACATTGGTTTTCATATTCCATTTACACATTGTATTGTGTTTTACGCATTATCGAAAAGGTTTCTAAAATACAAAGTTTGTGACCTCTTGCAGAGTTCGTGCAGAGCTGGAAGAAACCAAACAGAAGGTCAAGAATGACAACGAGGATGATGTGAGTCCTTGAGTTTTCTGTTGATGTACTTTGTGTATGAGGGTGTGTATTAAGGAGGAATTTTGGTTTGTTTCCACAGAGTGACGTGCCTACTGCACAAAGGAAACGTTTCACCAGGGTGGAGATGGCCAGAGTCCTGATGGAGAGGAACCAGTACAAGGAGAGGCTGATGGAGCTGCAGGAAGCTGTCAGATGGACAGAGATGATCCGGTACATCTGGAAAAGCGCTTTTGTTTGCTGTGTACCTAAGCTTAAGTTTGAGTTGATGTTCAGTCATGAGGCACTGCACAAATATTAGGCACAATTAGTAGAAGAATTCAGTGTCCAGAAAGCACACACATGCTGTAATGACTCAGTTAAACAGAAACATTGAACAGAGGTGAAGATAACACAATTTTGTCACTTTGTCTTTGAACCAATCAAAGTTGAGAGTTGGAGAGTAGAATATGTGTGTTTTATGATGCTTATTATGCTTTATGATTACTCTTAATCACACTGCACTCAAATCATTGAGAGTGCTCTCAGCTTATGACCTTATTCCTTTCGCTTACTCGTGAACATGCACACAAACAGTCTTCAGAAGAAAGAAGAAAAATTGCCAAGCTGCACAAAACTGGCTTAGTATAGTTTGGAAATTTTTTAAACTTTAATACATTTTTAAATTTGTTTCAGGGCTTCAAAGGAGAATCCAGTTCTTCCAGAGAAGAAGAAATCCAGCCTCTGGCAGTTGTAAGCGCCCTTTTTCTTTTGTACTCATAAAGAGCAACACTGTGAGGTTACTCTTGTATTTGATGTCGGGTTTTCCTTTTGTATTCCATGTTGTGTGGTTGTTTTCTCCAGGATGTAGGTAATTGTTTGACATGCCATTATTTTTTGTGTTGGTTGACTTCTGACAACAAACTCCTAACAGAGGAGAGCCAGCAAGAAAACGGCTGTGATTGTAGATGAGAGCTGCTTCACTGTGTCGGTAGCTGTTGTAGTCGTTAGAAATCAAAGAAAGCTGTAAACACACAGGCCTAACAGGAAGTGTTGTGGCAACTGCAGGTTTCCTCCTCCAGGCTCTCCTTTGTTGGGTTTTGAGGAATGGGCTTGGTTTGGTTTTGGTGCAGGGTTTGGGACAGTAGAGTTCATATTAATCTGATAAATCCACAATTTTCTCCTGCCCTGTTTCTGTGTCTTTTCTGCCTGATGTTGTAATGTCTGTGTGCAGGAGGTGTGTTCAAGGGGTTGTCATGGGAAGGGGGGGGGGGGGGTGGAGGGACTGAATAAATTAGCGTTAAGACTTAAATTCACAACTGGCAATAAATTCAAATTAATTTTCCAAAGTATCTGTACCGCAATATGAAACTAGAACTATCTGATGTCATAATTCAGCAGAGAAATTGAAATTTCAGAGAAATTGTGTAGTGGGATTTTTGGCTAGGCCTGTTTTCCCTCCATGTTGTTGACTAACGTCTGAGTCAGTACTAAACAGTAACCCTACCCTTCCTGCTCTGCGGCGTTCTGATTGGGTAGCAGCTGCTACGTTTACAGTTGGGGAAACCTTGGGGGTCTTGGGGGCGTGTGTTAGTTTGATTGACAGCTGGCATGAACCCTACGGCTGCTGCCGGAGCTACTGCTTGTGTCTGCCCCTCTACACGTTTGTCTGTGTGCTTCTCCCCCTCTTCTCCTCCCCCACTTCTCCGCCCCTTACACCTCTAGTTTCAGCCGTTTATTCAGCTCGTCGGGCGGCGCGGCCAAAAAGCCGGCGGCGGAGGCCCCGGTCAACGTCAAGTACAACGCGCCCACCTCGCAGGTTCAGCCGTCGGTCAAGAAGAGGAGCAGCGCCCTGCAGCAGCTGCCCAGCGACAAGAGCAAAGCCTTTGATTTCCTCAATGAGGAGTAAGTCGGCCCGTTTTTGGGGGGTGAACCCAGTCGTCCGGACCACGCCTCCATTGACGATGAGCTGTTGTGTGGTCCCACAGAGTGGCAACTGATAATGTTGTGACCCGGCGAGAACAGAAGAGGGCCCAGTACCAGCAGGTCAAAGCCCATGTCCAGAAAGAGGACAGCAGGGTCCAGGCTTACGGCTGGAGCCTGCCCAAGAAGTACAAAGTAAGGAGGTGACAACCAGCAGCTGCTGGCATTATTGTCCTGTGAGCTACAAGAAACACAAGATGTTTAACTTTTCAGGCAAATGGGGGTGAGACAGAGAGCAAGATGAAGAATCTCCCCGTCCCTGTTTTCCTCAGACCACTGGATGAGAAAGATCCTTCAGTGAAGGTAATGTCATTTATTGCATACACACTGTTAATACCTTTTATTATATATGTACTTACGTTGTCTGCCTGCCTGGGGTGTTGGTCTGTCCTGTAGCTGTGGTGTGCTGCTGGTGTGAACCTCTCTGGAGGGAAGACCAGAGATGGAGGCTCAATCGTAGGAGCCAGTGTGTTCTACAGTGATGTGTCTGGACCAGAGAAGAAAAAAGGCTCTCAGAGCAGCCTGGACAAACTGGATGAGGAGCTCAAGGTATGTGTACACACACACACACACACACACACACACACTTGAGTATTATTGTGGAAAAACTATCCAATGACCTCTTGGTATTTGTTGCTGCAGGAGCAGCAGCAAGAGTTGCAGCATCAGGACGAGTGTTCGTCACTGGTGTGGATTTGTACCAGCACACAGTCGACCACTAAAGCTGTTGTCATTGATGCCAATCAGCCTGGAAACATCCTGGAGAGTTTTTTGGTCTGCAACTCCCACGTCCTGTGCATTGCTAGTGTACCAGGTCAGTGGATGTGGTTTGTCTGTATCCAATCACTGCTGTCACTTCCGGATAGAAGAGAGGGTTTTATACATTCCTTGACTTGATGTTTTTTTCCTATTTAGGTGCAAGAGAGACCGACTACCCAGCAGGGGAGGAAGTGCCTCAGCACGCTGAATCAGGACCAGCAGGGAAAGTCATCCCGTCTGGGACCCGTAGCAGCTCAGCAGAGGGCGACAGCGTCCTTGATGGCATCACAGTCGTGGGCTGTACGGCCGAAGGAACGGTAGCTGCTCCTCAAACAGCTGACAGCCCTCGAAATGACAGACAAAGTGGTAAGATATTATCAACAGCATTCACCGTATTGCTTTTTCAAGTAGGCCATTTTTGTACTTCCGTATGTTTTTCGGCACTTAACTAGTCCCAAACTACAGAAACCATTCAAATATCAAATATTCAGCTTTTTAAGGAGAAGTGTACCATTACTTTTCTTATTCGTATCTTTCATATTTTTCAAGTTAAGCTTTTTTTCAGCAAAATCTTTTCCAAATACTCTTAAACTCTGTGTTCTTTCAGCTTTAACCACTTCAGCATTTAAGCTATAGACACCATTTAAACTACAAAACATTTTTCAACTTATCAACTATTAATCTCCCATTCAGCTTTTTAATATCTTTAATAGTTCCATTAGTGCTTTTCCATTAGTGTGTATTGTCTCACTAATGGAGCCTGTTAGTTTAGTCTAAACATTAAACTCATACCAGTTGCTCATTGAAGCCTTGGGAATTCTAACGTGAAGTTCTTTTTATTAACAAGCAAGTGACACATGGGGAAGCAGATCAGCTCTGTGTGTTTCTCTTGTTCAGACTGCCTATGTGTTCATCTGATGCTCTGGGAAGTGACTTGAACAGTGTGACAGAAAAGCTGTGAGAGTGTCCATTTGGGGAGACTTATACTTGGAACCGTGACTGTATTAATACTTCACATAAAGACTCAACATGACTCTGAGTTTATCAGGTTTTTTTTTTGTTTTTTTTTGACTTGAAGCAGTGTTTCAGTCTCTGGCTCAGGGGCTTTTATTCAGACGGTTCAAGTCCATCTCGGTTGGTCGGCCTCAGCTGTTGGCTCCACTGACTCCTGTGTCTGTTCGTTAAATCAGGAAACTTTGAACAAGCAGTTTCTGTGGCTCAGCTTTCCAGTGACCCTCACTGGGTAAATATCTTGTGTGAATGTGTCTGTGCAGTTTGAGAAATTACCAAACAAGGGTCTCACTTCAGCAAGAATTTATTTCTGACCAAACGAGCCACAACAAGAGACAATAATGTGGGCAAGTGAGAAGCTGCTGAGAGCAAAGTGAAGCATTTATTGCTGGAGTGAAGCAGAATCAGCCGCTGCTCGTCCTGAAGAACCCATGACGTGTCCTGGATGAATGAGAACTCCTCTAACACCACTGACAGAACATTAGTCGCTCCTACATAAAAACCTGATGTCGCAAACCTTCTGAAGCTGATTCTGTTTTGCACAAATTATGCTTTAAGGGGAAACTCTGAAAACACTGAGGTGTTTGGATTATCCGTGCTGATATAGTAGTGGACGATGAGTTTTGACCTGAAACATACAGGAGCCTGTTAAAGGAATGAAAACACTGGTCTGAGCGCTGGTCCGTCTATAAACATGAGGCTTCCTCTTCTCCTCATGCTGACGTCACAATGTTGACGTAGTCGCCTGCTGCCGTGTCCTGTGGAACCAACACACAGACTGGTATCAGTGGTCTGCAGCCCAGAGCGCTAACGTAGTAACATGTTACAGTGGAGGTTCTGTCTGGGCCGGTGTGGATCGGGTTTCAAAACAGGGGAACCAGTTGGACACAGGCAACGACTGATGTGTGGCGAGGCCTCAGGAGCAGAAGAGTCTGGTTCTGTTCTGTTCTGGCTGTGGAGCTGGTGCTTAACACCAGGTTCTCGTTCTGAATCAAACGGTTTTTGGCCCTGTAGCAACTTATCAAACAATTTACTATTGTCTCTAGTGGAAAACACTGCTGCTACATGGATCCTGTGGTTCGACCCCTTTCTGTTCTGGTCACTCTTTAAACCTTGAGTTCAGTATCTCACCTCCAGCTGGTTATTGAAGGATCTTGGTCTAAGGCAGCTGAAACAAAACCAAGAAGCTGTGATGAGAATGTTCTGTCACATACACACAGACCAGATGTGAAAGGACAGGAACTGATGTGTGTCACCAATCAGAGACGATGCCGATGCTGACCAGAACCATGAGCCCCAGAATAGTTATCAGTGTGACATGAACAACGTCCAACTGAGAAGCTTCATGACCTGAAACACAACAGTGTGAACATCAACCTGCAGTTATGGAGACAAAGGAACTGGAGGCAGAACAGTTCAGTGTTTACCTCCAACAGTCAGATGAAGCTGTGGTGATGCCTGGGCACCGAGGCCGTTGGAGGCCACGCAGTAGTAAACGCCTCCACCTGTGGCATTAAATGTGTACAAGGCTCCTTCAGATACGTTGGTTTTGGCTCCATCACTGCTGATCTGGAACCAGGTGAAGCTGCTGACAGCAGGTCTGGCTCTGCTGGAGCAGCTTAGGTTCACCCAGCTACCTGCTGACACCACAGCCGATGGACTGATGGAGGCTGAGGTGTCCTTGGGGGCATCTGAGGAAAATGTCACCTTGACTGTTAACTCACATCAGCTTCATGTGGCCACAGGATCCAGTAACAAGCTGTGGTTGACTTACATGAAACAGCGAGAGTCCCCAGAGTCTGTGCTGTCCTGATGCCTTCAGTCACAGGATATGAGGCAGAACAGCTGATGGTGAATCCATCATGTTTGTCTGACAGAGTGATGGTTTTCTGGATCTTAATAGTGAAGGTTCCATCTGTGTTTTCCTCTCTGTGGTTGTCAGGTTCTGTTTGTAGGTTCCATGTGAGTTTAGGAGGGAAGTGTGGACAGGTAGTGGAAGCTGAGCAGGTTATAGTCACAGACACATCCTCCCTCAGATCACCTGAGATGGTAAGTGTGGGGCCTCCAGGAGCATCTGTGGGTTCACATCACCAGACAACAGTGATATTTAAAAAAGGACAGTGCAGCAATGTTGACCTGTATTTCAACTTGTACACAAACATTGTTCCCACCTCTTACATTGATTTGAACAGGATCACAGGCAGCTGTTGCTCTGAACGCTCCGTTCTCCATCCTGAAGTAGTACGTGTCTGTGTTTCTTGTGTTTAGATCAAAGAACAGTGTGGTGCAGTTTCTCTGCTCCAGGTTTCCAGTGATATTCATTGTGTAGGTTGTTACTGTTCCACTGCCGTTGTAGATCACGTTGTTTGGATTTAAACTAAATCTAGAGTCATTTTTAATCCACACGCCGTAGATGGTTCCGCTGCTGATGGTTTGATTTTCTGGTTTAGTTTTAAAGCTACATGGGATCATCAGGCAGGATCCAGTCAGTGCTTCCATCGTCTTTGGTGCAGTGATGAAGAGGTCTGGATCCTTGTTGGGGCACTGAGCCAAAGCTCCTGTAAAACCTGAATATAATCAATAATGTGTGAAATCATATTGAGTCCTTTTCTTTTTCTACTCCAGTCATGTGTCGGTTTCTCTCTTTCTGAATGAAGGTCACATTGTGATAGTGATGTTAGTGAAGCATTCTCACCTGAAGCCCAAAGGAGGCTCAGTAACACACTGCCCGTCTCCATGTTCACACACTTATTTCCTGGAAACGATGAAACATGACTTCAGTCTGGTTTCAATCGTTATTAACAGATTCATAAATTTTTAAACACGGCAGCAAACTCAGAAAAGTTCTTTTTTATATAAAATTAAGTGGGACAAGCTTGATAGAATGTTAAAGTAAAAAAAAAAGTAGAAAGTGTTGTCTTCTCACCGACTGCAGCCACGACTCAGATTGATCCAATACAAAAATAAGCAAAAGCTGTGAGTGAGTTTGAGCAGAGCTGTAATGAAGCCTGAGACATGTTGATGTGAGTAAAGCTGCTACTGTAGATGTGACACCCTCTTTTCACAGATATGTTGGTTCTGGTTCTGCTTTTGTGGAAGAGGAACTCACACGTTCTAATCTTATTGTCATTTCATTGTATGTATCATTGTAGCTGGACCTGACCGTGCATCCTCCCACTGATCTTCATTAATGTCACTTTACCTTGTCTAGTTACCACAAAGCCTGCTCTGTTCAGTACAGGTTCTGTTACAACCAAGGCCAGAACCTAACGTGAGTGTGAAGTGATGAAGCTTCATCAGCATCGGTCACGTTGTAATCATTCAGTCAATCAGAGCCCCTGATGGCCTCATGTCTGCTTTCTCCTCCATTGTGTGTTAAATGCTTCAAAATGTCTTAGATGACTACAGTGACGTCAACAGCAAGTAATAAACATTCCATCCAGTCCATCGTCAGTCAGAAGTTTAAAAATGGTTTAATTCTGTGTTTTGTTACAAAACCATTGCAGCACTTCTGACTCCACTCATTTTCTGTGGCGCTCTATAGCGGCACAGGAAGTTAATCTGACGATCGCTGCTGCAGCCAAGAAGGAGGAGCCAGGTGGTTAATGAGTGACGAGCTGAAATGGTAGTGAGGGTATTACTGAGAAAAGCCCATCAGGCAGCGGAGTCGGCCGTTAGCTGTGGTGGGGTTGGACCTGTGCTCTCTAGCTGCAGCCTTTTCCTCTTTGAATAGTTGCATTTCCTGACCGATCACATTTAAATGGACTTAAATGTCGACTTAAAGCCTTTTAACACTCCCCAACCCACAGAACGGTCCGGCAACCTTTTTTTGAGGACTTCCCCACAGAAAGGTCCAGAAACCGACACACTTCAGTCATCATTCTGTGAACGGCTTCTGTTGTTCCGTAAATGGGGCCGTTCCCCCACGGTGAGGGGGTGTTCACGTTGAGCCACTTCAAAACCACAGGCTGTGCTGTGGTCATCCAAACTGCCTCTCATGGAGACATGAAAACGTACAGTACCAACATTTCTTACTGTACTATACAATCTTACTGTTGTATCAGAATCAGACAGGTGCAGTTGCCTGCTTCGGCCAGAGGTGGTGCAATGAGGAAGGTGTCAAATAGAAAATCTGACTGTTGTCTTGCAGTTTTTCCATGTTTTTTTTTCTTTTGGGAGATTTATTGATAAAATGCAAATAAAAAACATTATACACACATCTTTGTAAATAACAATAAAAGGTAAGTTTCTTTTGGGTAAAATGCAAAATAAGGAAAAATGCTAATAAAAAAAACATTGTACACATCTTTGTAAATAACAATGAAAAGTGAGTTTTATTTTAGGAGCTACGGTCCAGGCACGGCCATCAGGAAGCCTGCCCATCAGGCTTCTAAAAAAGTGGCTATGTGTTCCACATGTGTTCCAGTCATGTTTCCATGTAAATTAATCTGCTCAGCCACAGGGCGAGTGAAGCTGCTTCTCTCAAGCGTTGGAATGGGCCACATTGGAGTTCTAACTCGGTCTGTAAAATCCATTTGTATGTTTCACTGTGGGGAAAAAAACAGACATAAATGAAAAACGTCCCAGGTCTGTCAAAAGGCAGCACAGAATCTTGTGTGTTTCTGTGTGTCTCTGTGACAGAATGGAGGGTGTGCCTGCTTGTATTCAATGCAT
Source organism: Betta splendens (assembly GCF_900634795.4). Lineage (NCBI taxonomy): Eukaryota > Metazoa > Chordata > Actinopteri > Anabantiformes > Osphronemidae > Betta > Betta splendens. The sequence goes on along the minus strand of NC_040898.2, from coordinate 5,373,207 downwards.
GTAAATGAATATGCTCGGACACAGATCGGGGGAAGCTGCTTCTCTCAAGCGATGGAATGGGCCACAGTTTAAATCTTTAAATTTATTGTATGTTTCACTGTGGAAAAAAAGTAACATGAAAGCAAAAAAGAAGTCCCTCGAACACCTGACACCTTCCTCGTTGCACCGCCTCTGGCCGAAGCAGGCAACTGCACCTGTCTGATCCTGATACAACAGTAAGATTGTATAGTACAGTAAGAAATGTTGGTACTGTGCGTTTTCATGTCTCCATGAGAGACAATTTGGATGACCACAGCACAGCCTGTGACAGAAAACACAGGTTTTGTTGAAGTGGCTCAGCGTGAACACCCCCTCGCCATGGGGGGAATGGCCCTATTTATGGAACAATAGAAGCCGTTCATGGCTCTTTTAGGATGTTAGCTAAAGTGTGTTGGTCTCTTGACCTACCCTTGGGTAGTCCTTCAATTTAAAAAAAAAAATGCTGGGACTCCTAGTTTATCCATCTCTGTTACCTGTTGATCATCAGCTGGTGGTTTGTGCATCCACAGTAGAAGAGTCTGTCTCTGTCGCTGTCACTCACTGTGAAACCACAAACACCTGTGTCAGCGCTGATCCTCACTCACAGTCAGCCAGAAGAAGCGAGCGGGCAGTTTGCTCTGTTTGGGTTTTGCCAAATGCTGTGGTGATTTTTCACCCACACCCCGTAGGTGCCTCTGGTGCTGATTAATTCCTTCTCGTGGTAAAGTTACGTGGGATCATCAGACCAGACAGGATCCAGTCAGTGCCTCCATCGTCTTCAGAGCAGTGATGTCGAGGCCTGAGTGCTGAAAACAACTAAAGCGCCTGAACATCCAGAATCATGAGTAACAAAAAGAGCAAAGTAATTAGAGACGCGTCCAAAATAAGTGAACCAACATGGTTGTGACTGGAAGCAGCTTTCAGTCTCTGGATCAGGGGCTTTTATTCAGACGCGTCAGGTCCATCTGGGTCGGTCGGCCTCTTTCCCACCCTCACTGGGTAAATATCTTAGAATGTCTGTGCAGTTTAAGAAGTCGCCAAACAAGAGTCTCACTTCAGGAAGTATTTACTTTACATGGAACTGTTGAACATAACGACCAAATCACAATGGTGATTGTGGTGACAGGTTGATCTGACTGCTACTGTTCAGAAAAAGCATCTTTATGTCACATCTGTCACATGATGTCAGATCAGTAGTGAGCTCTCAGTGGTGCGGTGGTTAAGGCTGTAAATGTAACATTATTTTGCTGCAGTGAAAATGTTTTACTGTTTTCACAGTGTTTGAGAGCATTCAAAAGTTAGGTTTAAACCCAAACAAGACTCAAGACAGGACGCAGAGCTTTAACGTTTTACATTTTATTGAAGATCGTAGCAATTAACAGCAGACTTATTAGTGCTTTTCACTACTTCCGTAACTAGATTACGAGCAACGATCAAACTGTATCAGATTAAACTTTAAAAACTGTAAAGATTGTTCAGATCGCATACAGACGACAAAACAGACTTTCTCCTGCTTTAAACCGCTGCCGATAACTAACAGCAACCAGTTGCAATTGGAAGTCGATCACAAGTTAAACTGGAAACGCATTCATCTTTTAGTTAAAAAAGATGAATGCGTCATCTTTTAGTTAATTTTAAAATTAAAAAAACATGTTGCTATTCTCCCCCAAAAAGTGGTTTTGGGATCAGACTCCATCTTAAGTATCTTAGTGTTGTCACTGAACACTTGCTTTTCACTTTCAAAAGTGGTGCCTCATTTGGCTCAAATATTGAGGTATCTCGAAGATTTGTTTTTCACGTTAGGCGTGTGAACCGTGGAGAAGCGCAACAGAGACAGCTGCTGCGATGCGATTTTGAGCGGCAAATACTTTATTTTAAATAAATTTCAGTATAAGGCAAAAAAGCCGCATGTGTCTCCGGTTGCCGACCTCTGGTCTATATGAACGGGCTTCCTCTTCTCCTCATGCTGTCACAACTGCTGCCGTGTCCTGTGGAACCAACACACAGACTGGTGTCAGTGGTCTGCAGCCCAGAGCGCTAACGCTGACACATGTTACAGTGGAGGTTCTGTCTGGGCCGGTGTGGACCGGGTTTCAAAACAGGGGAACCAGTTGGACACAGGTAACGACTGATGTGTGGCGAGGCCTCAGGAGCAGAAGAGCCTGGTTCTGTTCTGGCTGTGGAGCTGGATTTTAACACCTGGTTCTGAACCAAACTGTTTTTGGCCCTGTAGCAAATTATCAAACAATTTACTATTGTGTCTAGCGGAAAACACTGCTGCTACGTGGATCCTGTGGTTCGACCCATTTCTGTCCTGGTCACTCTTTAAACCTTGAGTTCAGTATCTCACCTCCAGCTGGTTATTGAAGGATCTTGGTCTAAGGCAGCTGAAACAGAACCAAGAAGCTGTGATGAGAATGTTCTGTCACATACACACAGACCAGATGTGAAAGGACATGAACTCATGTGTCTCACCAATCAGAGACGATGCCGATGCTGACCAGAACCATGAGCCCCAGAATGGTTTTCAGTGTGACATGAACAACGTCCAACTGAGAAGCTTCATGACCTGAAACACAACAGTGTGAACATCAACCTGCAGTTATGGAGACAAAGGAACTGGAGGCAGAACAGTTCAGTGTTTACCTCCAACAGTCAGATGAAGCTGTGGTGATGCCTGGGCACCGAGGCCGTTGGAGGCCACGCAGTAGTAAACGCCTCCACCTGTGGCATTAAATGTGTACAAGGCTCCTTCAGATACGTTGGTTTTGGCTCCATCACTGCTGATCTGGAACCAGGTGAAGCTGCTGACAGCAGGTCTGGCTCTGCTGGAGCAGCTTAGGTTCACCCAGCTACCTGCTGACACCACAGCCGATGGACTGATGGAGGCTGAGGTGTCCTTGGGGGCATCTGAGGAAAATGTCACCTTGACTGTTAACTCACATCAGCTTCATGTGGCCACAGGATCCAGTAACAAGCTGTGGTTGACTTACATGAAACAGTGAGAGTCTGAAGAGCCTCTTTTGTCCTGATGCCTTCAGTCACAGGATATGAGGCAGAACAGCTGATGGTGAATCCATCATGTTTGTCTGACACAGTGATGGTTTTCTGGATCTTAATAGTGAAGATTCCATCTGTGTTTCTCTGTCTGTGGTTGTCAGGTTCTGCTTGTAAGTTCCATGTGAGTTTAGGAGGAAAGTGTGGACAGGTAGTGGAAGCTGAGCAGGTTATAGTCACAGACACATTCTCCCTCATCCGGGAGGGATCGACTGAGATGTTAAGACTGGGTTTTTCAGGAGCATCTGTGGGTTCACACAGACAATGATATTTAAAAAAGGACAGTTCAACAATGTTGACCTATACTGCAAATTGCAAAAACATCTTTCTCACCTATGACTTTGATTTGAACAGGATCACAGTCAGCTGTTGCTCTGAATACTCCGTTCTCCATTCTGAAGTAGTACGTGTCTGTGTGTGTTGTTTTTAGATCAGAGAACAGAGTGTTGCAGTTTCTCTGTCTCAGGTTTCCAGTGATATTCATTGGATAAATGTTATCTGTCTTACTGCTGTTGTAGATCACATTTTTTGGGTTTAGACCAAACCTAGAGTCACTTTTAATCCACACTCCATAGATGGTTCCGCTGCTGATGGTTTGATCTGGTTTAGTTCTAAAGCTACATGGGATCATCACACAGGATCCAGTCAGTGCTTCCATCTCCTTTGGTGCAGTGATGAAGAGGTCTGGATTTCTGCTGCACTGAGCCAAAGCTCCTGTAAAACCTGAATATAATGAGCAACATGTGTAAAATTTTATTCAGTACTCTTTCTACTCCAATGATGTGTCTGTTTCTGAACGAAGGTCACATTGTGATACTGATGTTAGTGAAGCATTCTCACCTGAAGCCCAAAGGAGGCTCAGTAACACACTGCCCGTCTCCATGTTCACACACTTATTTCCTGGAAACGATGAAACATGACTTCAGTCTGGTTTCAATCGAGTCATTTACAGAGTCATAATTGATAAAACTCGGCAGTGAACTTAGAAAACCTGTTTTAAAGCGCAAAAGAATTAAAGTTAAAAAAAAAGTAGAACGTGTTCTCTTCTCACCGACTGCAGCCACGACTCAGATTGATCCAATACAAAAATAAGCAAAAGCCATGAGTGAGTTTGAGCCGAGCTGTAATGAAGCTTAAGACATGTTGATGTGAGTAAAGCTGCTGGATGTAACATCGTCTCCACGTCCTGTTTCTTCACAGATATGTTGGGTTCTGCTTCTGTGAAAGAGGAACTCGTACCTTTCAATGTTAATGCGTTTTGTGAGGTCCTTGTAGCTGGACCTGACCGTGCATCCCCTCACTGATCTATATTAATGTCACTTTACCTTGTCTAAGTACTTCAAAGCCTGTAACCATCTCCCACTGGCTGCTGCTCTATTCGGTACAGGTTCTGTTACAACCAAGGCCAGAACCTAACGTGAGTGTGAAGTGATGAAGCTTCATCACTTCACACTCACGTTAGGTTCCATCACGTTCTAATCAGTCAATCAGAGCCCCTGATGGCCTCATGTTTGCTTCCTCCTCCATTGTGTTAAATGCTTCAAAATGTCTTCGATGACTGCAATGAAAACAACAGCAAGTAATAAACATGTGACAAAGTCAAACTCAGTTCATCGTCAGTCGGAAGATTCAAAATAGTTTCATTCTGTGTTTTGTTACAAAACCGTTGCGACGCCTCTTACTCCATCTTGTGTGGCGCTCTATAGACACGACACAGAGGAAGTTAGTCTGACGATCGCTGCTGCAGCTAAGAGGAAGGAGCCAGATAGTTAGTGACTGACAGGCTTTTATTTTATCAGTCATTCCCTCACTACTTCTTCAGCCCGTCAGGCAGCGGAGTCGGCCGTTAGCTGTGGTGGGGTTGGACCTGGTGATTGCTTTATTTCATTGTGCTCTGTAGCTGCAGCCTTTTCCTCTTTGAATGGTTGCATTTCCTGACCGATCACATTTAAACTGACTTAATTGTCCACTTAAAGCCTTTGAACCATTTCTGTTACCTGTTGATCATCAGCTGGTGGTTTGTGCATCCACAGTAGAAGAGTCTGTCTCTGTCGCTGTCACTCACTGTGAAACCACAAACACCTGTGTCAGCGCTGATCCTCGCTCACCGTCAGCCAGAAGAAGCAAGCTGCAGTTTGCTCTGTTTGGGTTTTGCCAAATGCTGTGGTGATTTTTCACCCACACCCCGTAGGTGCTTCTGGTGCTGATTAATTCCTTCTCGTGGTAAAGTTACGTGGGACCATCAGACCAGACAGGATCCAGTCAGTGCCTCCATCGTCTTCAGAGCAGTGATGTCGAGGCCTGAGTCCTGAAAACAACTAAAACGCCTGAACATCCAGAATCATGAGTAACAAAAAGAGCAAAGTGATTAGAGACAAGTCCAAAATAAGTGAACCAACATGTTGTGACTGGAAGCAGCTTTCAATCTCTGGATCAGGGGCTTTTATTCAGACGGGTCAGGTCCATCTGGGTCGTCGGCCTCTTTCCCACCAGTCTTCTCACTGCCACAGAGTCCTGAGTGGAGTCTGGGTGGTTGGTGAGTCCACACTTACTCAGGACGCCTCAGACCACAAAGTAGGAAGATGACGCTTGCTGTGTCTTCACTGGATGTACAAACGTTCAGGGCTCGTGATGGTTGTCTGTGAAGTAAAGTGACCCTCACTGGGTAAATATCCTAGAATGTCTGTGCAGTTTAAGAAGCCACCAAACAAGAGTCTCACTTCAGGAAGAATTCACTTCACGTGGAACTACTGAACATAACGACCAAATCACAATGGTGATTGTGGTGACAAGTTGATCTCACTGCTACTGTTCAAAAAAAGCATCTTTATGTCACATCTGTTACATGATGTCAGATCAGTAGTGAGCTCTCAGTGGTGGTTATGGCCGTAAATGTGACATTATTTTGCTGCAGTGACAGCGAGATCGAATCCCGTAAATGTTTTGCTATTTTCACAGTATTTGAGAGCATTCACCAGTTTAAACCCAAACAAGACTCAAGACAGGATGCAGAGCTTTAACATTTTACATTTTATTGTAAGAAGATTGTAGCAATTAACAGCAGACGTATTAAAGCCTTCTCTTTTAGCTACTTCCATAGCTAGATTACGAGCAATGATCAAAGACTGTTTAGATTGCATACAGACAACAAAACACTGTCAAGGCATCGACGAGGACGCTAACAGACAGCGACAGCTGCTGCGATGCGATTTTGAATGGCGGAAAATTTTTATTTTAAATAAATTTCAGTTTAAGGAAGAAAGAGCCTTGTGTCTCCGGTTGCCGACCCCTGGTCTATATGAACGGGCTTCCTCTTCTCCTCATGCTGACTTTACAACGTTGACGTGGTCGCCTGCTGCCGTGTCCTGTGGAACCAACACACAGACTGGTGTCAGTGGTCTGCAGCTCAGATCCGTCATGGATCCTGTGGTTCGACCCCTTTCTGTCCTGGTCACTCTTTAAACCTTGAGTTCAGTATCTCACCTCCAGCTGGTTATTGAAGGATCTTGGTCTAAGGCAGCTGAAACAGAACCAAGAAGCTGTGATGAGAATGTTCTGTCACATACACACAGACCAGATGTGAAAGGACATGAACTCATGTGTCTCACCAATCACAAATGATGCCTATTATGACCAGAACCACGAGCCCCAGAATTGTTTTCTGTATGATATGAGCGATGTCCAACTGAGAAGCTTCATGACCTGAAACACAACAGTGTGAACATCAACCTGCAGTTATGGAGACAAAGGAACTGGAGGCAGAACAGTTCAGTCTTTACCTCCAACAGTCAGATGAAGCTGTGGTGATGCCTGGGCACCGAGGCCGTTGGAGGCCACGCAGTAGTAAACGCCTCCACCTGTGGCATTAAATGTGTACAAGGCTCCTTCAGACACTTTGGTCCTGGCTCCATCACTGCTGATCTGGAACCAGGTGAAGCTGCTGACAGCAGGTCTGGCTCTGCTGAAGCAGCTCAGGTTCACCCAGGTACCTGCTGACACCACAGCCGATGGACTGATGGAGGCGGAGGTGTCCTTGGGGGCATCTGAGGAAAATGTCACCTTGACTGTTAATTCACATCAGCTTCATGTGGCCACAGGATCCAGTAACAAGCTGTGGTTGACTTACATGAAACACTGAGAGTCACCAGAGTCTGTGCTGTCCTGATGCCTTCAGTCACAGGATATGAGGCAGAACAGCTGATGGTGAATCCATCATGTTTGTCTGACACAGTGATGGTTTTCTGGATCTTAGTAGTGAAGGTTCCATCTGTGTTTTCCTCTCTGTGGTTGTCAGGTTCTGCTTGTAGGTTCCATGTGAGTTTAGGAGGAAGGTGTGGACAGGGAGTGGAAGCTGAGCAGGTTATAGTCACAGACACATTCTCCCTCAGATCACCTGAGATGTTAAGTGTGGGGCTTCCAGGAGCATCTGTGGGTTCACATCACCCGACAACAGTGATATTTAAAAAAGGACAGTGCAGCAATGTTGACCTGTATTTCAACTTGTACACAAACATTGTTCCCACCTCTGACATTGATTTGAACAGGATCACAGTCAGCTGTTGCTCTGAATACTCCGTTCTCCATTCTGAAGTAGTACGTGTCTGTGTGTGTTGCTTTTAGATCAGAGAACAGAGTGGTGCAGTTTCTCTGTCTCAGGTTTCCAGTGATATTCATTGGATAAATGTTATCTGTCTTACTGCTGTTGTAGATCACATTGTTTGGATTTAGACTAAATCTAGAGTCACTTTTAATCCACACACCATAGATGGTTCCGCTGCTGATGGTTTGATCTGGTTTAGTTCTAAAGCTACATGGGATCATCACACAGGATCCAGTCAGTGCTTCCATCTCCTTTGGTGCAGTGATGAAGAGGTCTGGATCCTTGTTGGGGCACTGAGCCAAAGCTCCTGTAAAACCTGAATATAATCAATAACGTGTGAAATCAGAGTACTTTTCTTTTTCTACTCCAGTCATGTGTCGGTTTCTCTCTTTCTGAATGAAGGTCACATTGTGATAGTGATGTTAGTGAAGCATTCTCACCTGAAGCCCAAAGGAGGCTCAGTAACACACTGACCGTCTCCATGTTCACACACTTATTTCCTGGAAACGATGAAACATGACTTCAGTCTGGTTTCAATCCTGTCATTTACAGATTCATAATTGATGAAACGCGGCAGTAAACTTAGAAAACCTGTTTTAAGTCAAATAAAGTGGGATCAACACAATAGAATCTTAAAGTAAAAGAAGTAGAACATGTTCTCTTCTCACCGACTGCAGCCACGACTCAGATTGATCCAATACAAAAATAAGCAAAAGCCGTGAGTGAGTTTGAGCAGAGTTGTAATGAAGCTTGAGACATGTTGATGTGAGTAAAGTTGCTGGATGTGACACCGTCTCCACCGTCTTTTCACAGATATGTTGGTTCTGCTTCTGTGGAAGAGGAAGTCACACCTTCTAATCTTTAGATGAATCTGTAGCTGGACCTGACCGTGCATCCTCCCACTGATCTTCATTAATGTCACTTTACCTTGTCTAGTTACCACAAAGCCTGCTCTGTTCAGTACAGGTTCTGTTACAACCAAGGCCAGAACCTAACGTGAGTGTGAAGTGATGAAACTTCATCACTTCACACTCACGTTAGGTTCCATCACGTTCTAATCAGTCAATCAGAGCCCCTGATGGCCTCACGTCTGCTTCCTCCTCCATTGTGTTAAATGCTTCAAAATGTCTTCGATGACTGCAATGAAAACAACAGCAAGTAATAAACATGTGACAAAGTCAAACTCAGTTCATCGTCAGTCGGAAGATTCAAAATAGTTTCACTCTGTGTTTTGTTACAAAACCGTTGCTGCACCTATGGCTCCACAGTCATTTTCTGTGGCGCTCCTTAGACACGACACAGAGGAAGTTAGTCTGACGATCGCTGCTGCAGCCAAGAAGAAGGAACCAGGTGGTTAATGAGTGACGAGCTGAAATAGTGAGGGAATGACTGCTTTATTTGCTTTATTTCATTGTGCTCTGTAGCTGCAGCCTTTTCTTCTTTGAATGGTTGCATTTCCTGACCCATCACATTTAAGTGGACTTAAATGTGATTCCCAGGATTTTCCATGAGTGAAGCAGTACAGTGACCTGTAACAGCTGAAACACTGCAGCTCTGCAACAGTTAAAGCCTTTGAACCATCTCTGTTACCTGTTGATCATCAGCTGGTGGTTTGTGCATCCACAGTAGAAGAGTCTGTCTCTGTCTCTGTCACTCGCTGTGAAACCACAAACACCTGTGTCAGCGCTGATCCTCGCTCACCGTCAGCCAGAAGAAGCGAGCGGCAGTTTGCTCCGTTTGGGTTTTGCCAAATGCTGTGGTGATTTTTCACCCACACCCCGTAGGTGCCTCTGGTGCTGATTAATTCTTTCTCAGGGGTAAAGTTACGTGGGTTCATCAGACCAGACAGGATCCAGTCAGTGCTTCCATCGTCTTCAGAGCAGTGATGTTGAGGTCTGAGTCCTGAAAACAACTAAAGCGCCTGAACATCTAGAATCATGAGTAACAAAAAGAGCAAAGTGATTGAAGACACGTCCAAAATAAGTGAACCAACATGGTTGTGACTGGAAGCAGCTTTCAGTCTCTGGATCAGGGGCTTTTATTCAGACGCGTCAGGTCCATCTGGGTCGGTCGGCCTCTTTCCCACCCTCACTGGGTAAATATCTTAGAATGTCTGTGCAGTTTGAGAAGTCACCAAACAAGAGTCTCACTTCAGGAAGTATTTACTTTACATGGAACTGTTGAACATAACGACCAAATCACAGTGGTGATTGTGGTGACAGGTTGATCTGACTGCTACTGTTCAAAAAAAGCATCTTTATGTCACATCTGTTACATGATGTCAGATCAGTAGTGAGCTCTCAGTGGTGGTTATGGCCGTGAATGTGACATTATTTTGCTGCAGTGACAGCGGGATCGAATCCCGTAAATGTTTTGCTATTTTCACAGTATTTGAGAGCATTCAACAGTTTAAACCCAAACAAGACTCAAGACAGGATGCAGAGGTTTAACATTTTACATTTTATTGCAAGAAGATCGTAGCAATAAACAGCAGACGTATTAAAGCCTTCTCTTTTAGCTACTTCCATAGCTAGATTAGGAGCAACGATCAATCTGTATCAGAATAAACTGTAAAAACTGTAAAGATTGTTCAGATCGCATACTGACGACAAAACAGACTTCTCTCTGCTTTAAACAGCTGCCGATAACTAACAGCAACCAGTGTGCAATTGGAAGTCGGTCACCAGTTAAACTAGAAACGCATTAATCCTTAACACCGGCAGCGGTGAGGACACGTTAGGCGAGTGAACCGGGGAGGAGCGCGACAGCAGCAGCTGCTGCGATGCGATTTTGAGTGGAATTTTTTTTTACATTTTAAAATATTTCAATTGATTTTCCAGGCCACGCAAAGCCGCAGTATAAGGGCGAAAGAGCCTTGTGTCTTCGGTTGCCAACCCCTGGTCTATATGAACGGGCTTCCTCTTCTCCTCATGCTGACGATGTTGACGTAGTCGCCTGCTGCCGTGTCCTGTGGAACCAACACACAGACTGGTGTCAGTGGTCTGCAGCTTAGAGCGCTAACGTAGTCACATGTTTCGGTGGAGGTTCTGTGGTTCTGTTCGGGTTTCATTACAGGGGAACCAGTTGGACACAGGTAACGACTGATGTGTGGCGAGGCCTCAGGAGCAGAAGAGCCTGGTTCTGTTCTGGCTGTGGAGCTGGATTTTAACACCTGGTTCTGTTTCTGGTTCTGAGTCAGGTGTTGTTTTTGGCCCTGTAGTAACTTATCAAACAATTTACTATTGTCTCTAGTGGAAAACACTGCTGCTACATGGATCCTGTGGTTCGACCCCTTTCTGTCCTGGTCCCTCTTTAAACCTTGAGTTCAGTATCTCACCTCCAGCTGGTTATTGAAGGATCTTGGTCTAAGACAGCTGAAACAGAACCAAGAAGCTGTGATGAGAATGTTCTGTCACATACACACAGACCAGATGTGAAAGGACATGAAATGATGTCTCACCGATCACAGACAATGCCGATGCTGACCAGAACCATGAGCCCCAGAATGGTTTTCAGTGTGACATGAACAACGTCCAACTGAGAAGCTTCATGACCTGAAACACAACAGTGTGAACATCAACCTGCAGTTATGGAGACAAAGGAACTGGAGGCAGAACAGTTCAGTGTTTACCTCCAACAGTCAGATGAAGCTGTGGTGATGCCTGGGCACCGAGGCCGTTGGAGGCCACGCAGTAGTAAACGCCTCCACCTGTGGCATTAAATGTGTACAAGGCTCCTTTAGATACGTTGGCCTTGGCTCCATCACTGCTGATCTGGAACCAGGTGAAGCTGCTGACAGGAGGCCTGGCTCTGCTGGAGCAGCTCAGGTTCACCCAGGTACCTGCTGACACCACAGCCGATGGACTGATGGAGGCTGAGGTGTCCTTGGGGGCATCTGAGGAAAATGTCACCTTGACTGTTAATTCACATCAGCTTCATGTGGCCACAGGATCCACTAACAAGCTGTGGTTGACTTACATGAAACACTGAGAGTCACCAGAGTCTGTGCTGCCTTGATGCCTCCAGTCACAGGATATGAGGCAGAACAGCTGATGGTGAGTCCATCATGTTTGTGTGACACAGTGATGGTTTTCTGGATCTTAGTAGTGAAGGTTCCATCTGTGTTTTCCTCTCTGTGGTTGTCAGGTTCTGCTTGTAGGTTCCAGGTGAGTTTAGGAGGGAGGTGTGGACAGGGAGTGGAAGCTGAGCAGGTTATAGTCACAGACACATCCTCCCTCAGATCATCTGAGATGGTAAGTGTGGGGCTTCCAGGAGCATCTGTGGGTTCACATCACCAGACAACAGTGATATTTAAAAAAGGACAGTGCAGCAATGTTTACCTATACTGCAAATTGCAAAAACATCTTTCTCACCTCTGACATTGATTTGAACAGGATCACAGACAGCTGTTCTTCTTAATGCTCCGTTCTCTATCCTGAAGTAGTATGTGTCTGTGTTTCTTGTGTTTAGAGCAGAGAACAGAGTGGTGCAGTTTCTCTGTCTCAGGTTTCCAGTGATATTCATTGGATAAATGTTAACTGTGTTACTGCCGTTGTAGATCACATTGTTTGGGTTTAGACTAAACCTAGGGTCATTTTTAATCCACACACCGTAGATGGTTCCGCTGCTGAGGGTTTGATCTGGTTTAGTTCTAAAGCTACATGGGATCATCACACAGGATCCAGTCAGTGCTTTCATCTCCTTTGGTGCAGTGATGAAGAGGTCTGGATTGTCGTTGCGACACTGAGCCAAAGCTCCTGTAAAACCTGAATATAATCAATAACGTGTGAAATCGGAGTCCTTTTCTTTTTCTACGCCAATGATGTGTCTGTTTCTGTCTTTGTTTCTGAATGAAGGTCACATTGTGATAGTGATGTTAGTGAAGCATTCTCACCTGAAGCCCAAAGGAGGCTCAGTAACACACTGCCCGTCTCCATGTTCACACACTTATTTCCTGGAAACGATGAAACATGACTTCAGTCTGGTTTCAATCGTGTAATTTACAGATTCATAATTGATGAAACGCGGCAGTAAACTTAGAAAACCTGTTTTAAGTCAAATAAAGTGGGATCAACACAATAGAATCTTAAAGTAAAAGAAGTAGAACATGTTGTCTTCTCACCGACTGCAGCCACGACTCAGATTGATCCAATACAAAAATAATCAAAAGCCATGAGTGAGTTTGAGCAGAGCTGTAATGAAGCCTGAGACGTGTTGATGTGAGTAAAGCTGCTGGATGTGACACCGTCTCCACCGTCTTTTCACAGATATTTTGGTTCTGCTTCTGTGGAAGAGGAAGTCACACCTTCTAATCTTTAGATTAATCTGTAGCTGGACCTGACCGTGCATCCTCCCACTGATCTTCATTAATGTCACTTTACCTTGTCTAGTTACCACAAAGCCTGCTCTGTTCAGTACAGGTTCTGTTACAACCAAGGCCAGAACCTAACGTGAGTGTGAAGTGATGAAGCTTCATCAGCATCGGTCACGTTCTAATCAGTCAGTCAATCAGAGCCCCTGATGGCCTCATGTCTGCTTCCTCCTACATTTTGTGTTAAATGCCTCAAAATGTCTTTAAATGACGTCAACAGCAAGTAATAAACATGTGACAAAGTCAAACTCAGAAACTATTTTGAATCTTCCGACTGACGATGGACTTTGTGTTTTGTTACAAAACCGTTGCAGCGCCTCTGACTCCACTCATTTTCTGTGGCGCTCTATAGACACGACACAGGAAGTTAGTCTGACGATCGCTGGTGCAGCCGAGAAGGAGGAGCCAGATGGTTAATGACTGACGAGCTGAAGAAGTAAGGGAATGACTGAGAAAAGCCCGTCAGGCAGCGGAGTCGGCTGTTAGCTGTGGTGGGGTTGGACCTGGTGATTGCTTTATTTCATTGTGCTCTGTAGCTGCAGCCTTTTCCTCTTTGAATGGTTGCATTTCCTGACCCATCACATTTAAATGGACTTAAATGTCGACTTAAAGCCTTTGAACCATTTCTGTTACCTCTTCATCATCAGCTGGTGGTTTGTGCATCCACAGTAGAAGAGTCTGTCTCTGTTGCTGTCACTCACTGTGAAACCACAAACACCTGTGTCAGCGCTGATCCTCGCTCACCGTCAGCCAGAAGAAGCGAGCGGGCAGTTTGCTCTGTTTGGGTTTTGCCAAATGCTGTGGTGATTTTTCACCCACACCCCGTAGGTGCCTCTGGTGCTGATTAATTCCTTCTCGTGGTAAAGTTACGTGGGATCATCAGACCAGACAGGATCCAGTCAGTGCCTCCATCGTCTTCAGAGCAGTGATGTCGAGGCCTGAGTCCTGAAAACAACTAAAGCTCCTGAACATCCAGAATCATGAGTAACAAAAAGAGCAAAGTAATTAAAGACACGTCCAAAATAAGTGAACCAACATGGTTGTGACTGGAAGCAGCTTTCAGTCTCTGGATCAGGGGCTTTTATTCAGACGGGTCAGGTCCATCTGGGTCGGTCGGCCTCTTTCCCACCCTCACTGGGTAAATATCTTAGAATGTCTGTGCAGTTTGAGAAGTCACCAAACAAGAGTCTCACTTCAGGAAGTATTTACTTTACATGGAACTGTTGAACATAAGGACCAAATCACAGTGGTGATTGTGGTGACAGGTTGATCTGACTGCTACTGTTCAAAAAAAGCATCTTTATGTCACATCTGTCACATGATGTCAGATCAGTAGTGAGCTCTCAGTGGTGGTTATGGCCGTAAATGTGACATTATTTTGCTGCAGTGACAGCGGGATCGAATCCCGTAAATGTTTTGCTATTCTCACAGTATTTGAGAGCATTCAACAGTTAGGTTTAAACCCAAACAAGACTCAAGACAGGACGCAGAGGTTTAACATTTTACATTTTATTGACAGAAGATCATAGCAATTAACAACAGACTTATTCAGTCCTTCTCTTTTAGCTACTTCCATAGCTAGATTAGGAGCAACGATCAAACTGTATCAGAATGAACTGTAAAAACTGTAAAGGTGGCTCAGATCGCATACTGACGAAAAAACAGACTTCTCTCTGCTTTAAACAGCTGCTGATAACTAACAGCAACCAGTGTGCATTTGGAAGTCGGTCACCAGTTAAACTAGAAACGCATTAATCCTTAACACCGGCAGCGGTGAGGACACGTTAGGCATGTGAACCGGGGAGGAGCGCGACAGCGGCAGCTGCTGCGATGCGATTTTGAGTGGAATTTTTTTTTAAATTTTAAATAATTTTAATTTATTTTCCAGGCCACGCAAAGCCGCAGTATAAGGGCGAAAGAGCCTCGTGTCTCTGGTTGCTGACCCCTGGTCTATATGAACGGGCTTCCTCTTCTCCTCATGCTGACGATGTTGACGTAGTCGCCTGCTGCCGTGTCCTGTGGAACCAACACACAGACTGGTGTCAGTGGTCTGCAGCCCAGAGCACTAACGTAGTCACATGTTACAGTGGAGGTTCTGTGGTTCTGTTCGGGTTTCATTACAGGGGAACCAGTTGGAAACAGGTAACGACTGATGTGTGGCGAGGCCTCAGGAGCAGAAGAGTCTGGTTCTGTTCTGTTCTGGCTGTGGAGCTGGATTTTAACACCTGGTTCTGGTTCTGAACCAAACTGTTTTTTGGCCCTGTAGCAACTTATCAAACAATTTACTATTGTGTCTAACGGAAAACACTGCTGCTACATGGATCCTGTGGTTCGACCCCTTTCTGTCCTGATCACTTGAGTTCAGTATCTCACCTCCAGCTGGTTATTGAAGGATCTTGGTCTAAGGCAGCTGAAACAGAACCAAGAAGCTGTGATGAGAATGTTCTGTCACATACACACAGACCAAATGTGAAAGGACATGAAATTATGTCTCACCGATCACAGACGATGCCGATGCTGACCAGAACCATGAGCCCCAGAATGGTTTTCAGTGTGACATGAACAACGTCCAACTGAGAAGCTTCATGACCTGAAACACAACAGTGTGAACATCAACCTGCAGTTATGGAGACAAAGGAACTGGAGGCAGAACAGTTCAGTGTTTACCTCCAACAGTCAGATGAAGCTGTTGTGATGGCTGGGCACCGAGGCCGTTGGAGGCCACGCAGTAGTAAACGCCTCCACCTCTGGCATTAAATGTGTAGAAGGCTCCTTTAGATACGTTGGTTTTGGCTCCATCACTGCTGATCTGGAACCAGGTGAAGCTGCTGACAGGAGGCCTGGCTCTGCTGGAGCAGCTCAGGTTCACCCAGCTACCTGCTGACACCACAGCCGATGGACTGATGGAGGCTGAGGTGTCCTTGGGGGCATCTGAGGAAAATGTCACCTTGACTGTTAATTCACATCAGCTTCATGTGGCCATAGGATCCAGTAACAAGCTGTGGTTGACTTACATGAAACAGTGAGAGTCTGAAGAGCCTTTTCTGTCTTGATGCCTCCAGTCACAGGATATGAGGCAGAACAGTTGATGGTGAGTCCATCATGTTTGTCTGACAGAGTGATGGTCTCCTGGATCTTAGTAGTAAAGGTTCCATCTGTGTTTTCCTCTCTGTGGTTGTCAGGTTCTGCTTGTAGGTTCCATGTGAGTTTAGGAGGGAGGTGTGGACAGGGAGTGGAAGCTGAGCAGGTTATAGTCACAGACACATCCTCCCTCAGATCACCTGAGATGTCAAGTGTGGGGCCTCCAGGAGCATCTGTGGGTTCACATCACCAGACAACAGTGATATTTAAAAAAGGACAGTTCAGCAATGTTGACCTGTATTTCAACTTGTACACAAACATTGTTCCCACCTCTGACATTGATTTGAACAGGATCACAGACAGCTGTTCTTCTTAATGCTCCGTTCTCTATCCTGAAGTAGTACCTGTCTGTGTCTGTTGCTTTTAGATCAGAGAAAAGAGTGGTGCAGTTTCTCTGTCTCAGGTTTCCAGTGATATTCATTGGATAAATGTTAACTGTCTTACTGCTGTTGTAGATCACATTGTTTGGATTTAGATAAAATCTAGAGTCACTTTTAATCCACACGCCGTAGATGGTTCCGCTGCTGATGGTTTGATCTGGTTTAGTTCTAAAGCTACATGGGATCATCACACAGGATCCAGTCAGTGCTTCCATCGTCTTTGGTGCAGTGATGAAGAGGTCTGGATCCTTGTTGGGGCACTGAGCCAAAGCTCCTGTAAAACCTGAATATAATGAACAACATGTGAAATCATATTGAGTCCTTTTCTTTTTCTACTCCAGTGACGTGTCTGTTTCTGTCTTTGTTTCTGAATGAAGGTCACATTGTGATAGTGATGTTAGTGAAGCACTCTCACCTGAAGCCCAAAGGAGGCTCAGGAACACACTGACCGTCTCCATGTTCACACACTTATTTCCTGGAAACGATGAAACATGACTTCAGTCTGGTTTCAATAGTGTCGTTTACAGAGTCATAAACTTTAAAACACGGCAGCAAACTCAGAGAAAACCTGTTTTAAATAAAGTAAAGTGGGGCGAGCTCGATATAATCTTAAAGTAAAAAGAAGTAGAACGTGTTCTCTTCTCACCGACTGCAGCCACGACTCAGATTGATCCAATACAAAAATAAGCAAAAGTCAAGAGTGAGTTTGAGCAGAGCTGTAATGAAGCCTGAGACATGTTGATGTGAGTAAAGCTGCTGGATGTGACACCGTCTCCACGTCCTGTTTCTTCACAGATATTTTGGTTCTGCTTCTGTGGAAGAGGAAGTCACACCTTCTAATCTTTAGATGAATCTGTAGCTGGACCTGACCGTGCATCCTCCCACTGATCTTCATTAATGTCACTTTACCTTGTCTAGTTACCACAAAGCCTGCTCTGTTCAGTACAGGTTCTGTTACAACAAGGCCAGAACCTAACGTGAGTGTGAAGTGATGAAGCTTCATCAGCATCGGTCACGTTGTAATCACTCAGTCAATCAGAGCCCCTGATGGCCTCATGTCTGCTTCCTCCTCCATTGTGTGTCAAATGCTTCAAAATGTCTTAGATGACGTCAACAGCAAGTAATAAACATGTGAAAAGTCAAGTTTGTCCGTTGGAAGATTAAAAATTTTGTTACAAAACGTTGCGGCACCTCTTACTCCACCTTCTGTGGCGCTCAATAGACACGACACAGGAAGTTAGTCTGACGATTGGTGCTGCAGCTAAGAGGAAAGAGCCAGGTGGTTAATGACTATCAGCCGTTAGTTGTAGTGGGGTTGGACCCTGGTCATTGCTTTATTTCATTGTGCTTTTTAGCTGCAGCCTTTTCCTCTTTAAACGGTTGCATTTTCTGGCCGATCACATTTAAGTGGACTTAAATGTGATTCCCAAGATTTTCCATCAGTGGAGCAGTAAACGCCCCCAGTGTGTGACCTGCAACAGTTAAAGCCTTTGAACCATCTCTGTTACCTGTTGATCATCAGCTGGTGGTTTGTGCATCCACAGTAGAAGAATCTGTCTCTGTTCCTGTCACTCACTGTGAAACACAGAGGATGCTCAGTAACATAGTGATCATCAACATCATCATTCGTCTGCACCGTTTACCATGTGCATATTGAGAAGCAGAGACAGACCAGTGTTGAACGTTCATAGTGAACCGGGCCGAACCTGCAGGTCCGTGGATCTGGTGGTTTACAAGTTTACCTCGTCTTTACCAGTTTATTTTAGTGCGTGACTGGTGTGAATAAAATGGCACCAGATGAGCTTTCATCCTCTGCTTGTATCTAAATCTCAATCTACTGTTCAAATGTGGAACGTACTGATGGTTGTGTGCAGTGGATGTAGTATTTTGAGATGCAGGCAGTGCTGTATCTAAAGGAAGAGTATGTCTCTCCAGAAGAGTATATAGAGATAATTGACTTGATTGATAGTCTATTGCTCTATTTAAAAAAAACAGATTTTTTAGATATATTTAACTAAGCATTTAATACCTCAGCTACTTCGAGCTGTGTTTTCAATGTTTCAGCATTGCTTTCAGCAATCCATTCAGCATCACAGCGTTCACTGTGCATTTTCCTCTGGTTAGATTTACATTTGCTAAAAAGTGCTTTTGCTATGCAGAATCCAGACCAGCAGAAGAAGCCACTGAGGCTATGGAGGTCAGCGCGGGGCTTGTTGACCAAAGAGGAACCCTGAGGGGGGTCTACACGGAGCACGTCTTCACTGATCCACTGGGAGCTCAGCAGACAGCAGAGACTCCAGCCAACTACTCCCAGAGGTAACATCAGGATCAGCCTCTGATGTCAACATAATAGTAGTATCAAAGTAAAACCCTTTCCCAATGATCCATTTAGTCACACTCACTTGCTTCTGTGCATTGCATTGGGGTAAAAAAAATCCATCCCTTTACTTGAGAATGCGTTTTGCAGGGAGAGCGATCTGCTGAAAGACGGCGTGAGCTCAAACCCCAACTCTGAGGAGCAGGACCTGATGAGAGAAGAGGCTCAGAAGATGAGCAGCGTTCTGCCAACCATGTGGATGGGCGCACAGAACGGGTGGTGAGGGTTTAGTTCCTACGGCCGAGAACCAAAGAAATCTGATGTTTTCTCCTTTTTGTCTAGGTTTTAATTTAAATTTTAATTGCAGCATATACGTCCATTCCTCTGTGGCCCAGTGGAAGAAGTGTCTCCATTCCATAAAGCTGAAGGACTCCGTGCTCGGCATCGTGTAAGTGTAAACGTCTTGTCTCTGATTTCACCCTCGTGGCCGTTTTCAACAACTGAATAGAACACGTTTGCCTCTTCCAGACACGTCAAAGGACGCGTGCTGGTCGGTCTCTCTGATGGCACTTTGGCCATTTTCCATAGAGGCGTAGGTGAGACACGCGAGCTTTAACAGCAAACCTGTAAAAAGGAGACGACGTGGGATCGTCTACAACTAACCACACCTGTTTATCTGCACTCAGACGGCCAGTGGGATCTGACCAACTACCATCTGTTAGACTTGGGGAGGCCCCACCACTCCATCCGCTGCATGACCGTGGTACACGACAAGGTGTGGTGCGGCTACAGGAACAAGATATATGTGGTGCAACCCAAAGCCATGAAGATAGAGGTATGAGTCAAAGCCAACCTCTGTTTTATGTAGTGAGGACAAAGTCATGAGACTTTGAGCTGTAAGAAGGTCTGCGCGTTCTCCTCCCTCTGCAGAAGTCCTTCGACGCCCACCCTCGCAAGGACAGTCAGGTGCGTCTTCTGGCCTGGAACGGCGACGGGATCTGGGTGTCTATAAGGCTAGACTCCACCCTCAGGCTGTTCCATGCTCACACCTACCAGCACCTCCAGGACGTCGACATCGAGCCCTACGTGAGCAAAATGCTCGGTCAGTACGTCCTGCTACACAGCAGCTGACCTCCATACGGACAACAAAGGTTCCACAGATGCTCCTCGTTTGTCTCTTCCAGGAACAGGAAAACTGGGCTTCTCGTTTGTGAGGATCACGTCTCTGATGGTTTCATGCAGTCGCCTGTGGATCGGCACCGGCAACGGGGTCATCATCTCCATTCCTCTGGCAGAGGGTGAGCACACGGGTGCACTCTCATAGCTTAGTCCACCCTCTGTTGCCTCAGTATAGGCTTTGACGACCTGTACTGCCTCTTTCTCACCGCCCCCCATTAGCAGCCAATAAGGTCACCAAGGCCGCGGGGAACCACCCGGGGAGCGTGGTCCGCGTCTACGGCGACGACAGCGGCGACAGAGTGACGGCTGGGACCTTTGTTCCGTACTGCTCCATGGCTCACGCCCAGCTCTGCTTCCACGGCCACAGAGATGCTGTCAAGTTCTTCACCGCTGTTCCAGGTGAAAATGTGGTTTAGAAATGTCAGAAATGGAGCATCCTAATGGATGGATTTATTGTAATGGATGGATTTTAGTGTAATAACAAGCCAACGTTCATTGTGATTTAATAAAATATACAGAAGGTCTGAACAGAAAAGCACATTGTGCGCTTGTTTAGACTTTGGTGTGTTTGTGCTCTCAGGCCATGCAGTTCCATCTGTGTCCTGTGGAGGAGAGGCAGCGGGAGACAAAGCAACAGATGCCTCAGCTCAGGAAGGAACCAAGTCGATGCTGGTGATGAGTGGGGGAGAAGGCTATATCGACTTCAGGATGGGTGCGTGTGCAGCGTGCACTAAATCACAAGGATCCGTCCTGTTGAATTTGGAACAATCTGTCTGATTCTTTTCCATCAGGTGATGAGGAAGGCGAGAAAGAGGAAGGGGAGGACCCCCCGCTGAACCTGGAGCCCTTCCTGGCTAAAGCGGAGCGCAGCCACCTCATCGTGTGGCAGGTCGTGGCCGGCGAGGACTGAGCTCCAGATTTGCCTTCTCTTTCAAAGCCGCGGCTGTGGGGGCAGAGCTCCGTTGGACGGCTCTGCTTCGCCGTCGCCAGTTTAATCAGCACTTTGTTTTTGTTTTTTCCCTCCCCTCAGCTCGAACAGTACGAGTGAAACGGAAACTGCTCAGAGTCTCTTTCTCTGGGAAACTGAACTGGAACAGCGCAGACAGATCGACGCCGACTGCATGTTAATGTTTTATCACTCGTTTTCGTTTGTCTTTGTTTCATGGATTAGAATCTGAATGTGTTCCACTGCGTACTGTTTTTACTGTTACGGGATAAAAAGCTGTTTTTGCTCACCAAACTAACCCAGCGTATCCTCCTGATACTTCCAGGTTCCCTTTGCTCAGTCCAGCTCCTGTAATCACATGTGATGATAGCCTGGCTGCCTTACTAGTGTAAGACCAGGAAGGTCATACGTGGATCAATCATAAATTTCAGATTGTATTTAGTTTTGTTTTTTTCCTTCCTTTTCACAGTATGCAAATGTAATAGACAAGCAGTTCCTGTGGTTCTGGGTCAGGGTTACTCAAAGTCCAGTGCAATACAACTGGTTAGCGTCCGTGTGAGTAGAGGATGGGCTAAATATCCAGTTTGTGCCCATCATGTTTTATTACATTTGAGTCACATCACTACTATTGATTTCTCAAGAATAACAGCCACAGAAAAGGAAGTCAGGTCAGGTACATCTCAGTTTGTACAACGGCCACAGAAGCCAAAACAGATAATTGTTATTATTATTGTTATTGTTATGATTATTGTTATTATATCTTTATTATTAAGACAATAATAAAGACTTAAAGTGCTTCCTATTATAACATATTAACACGTGCTGCTCAGTATTTTATTGTAACTGCAGCCGATTAGGTTTGAGATATTGGATGCGAGGCTCAGTGACTCAAATGTAATGGTAACGTATCAGAGGACTCTATATACACGCTGCTGTATATGAAAACCCCACTAACACGTCCATCTACTATTTAATCATCAACCATTAGGACTTTTACTGCGTTTAACCCAGTATTGCATGATGAGTCTGCCACCAGCTCCAGCTAGTTGACACTAAATATGCCTTAGGTATCAAAGTTCGTAAGGGTCGGCGCTGCTTTTCACGTGTGACAAAGTATTTATTTTTTTCCTGAAAGAATGTTGTGTTTCCTACCAAAGGTGAAAGCGTTTGCTAATTTGCCACATGCTGAAGCAATAACGTAGTGACCCCTCAGCCATGTAGCCGCCTCCGTGTAGATGAGGTGCACATTTTTGTAACACAAATCCAGGTGTATAGATGAGATAAATATATATATTTTTAGACTTTCATATTGGGGGAAATGACATGTTTGCAGCGTACGAGACACGAGAAGAGGAAAAAAAACAAGCAGGCACTCTGAGAATTGCATAACGCCCTCCACCACCACCCTCTAATCCCTATCTTGACATTTAGAGGTCACATTTTTGGGTTTTGCAGTGCTGCTCTGACCTATTTGAACAAGACAGTGTTGTGTGTTCGGATTTCTCTGAAGGCTCTTATTTCCAAAATGTTTTTTTTTTTTATTCCTATTTATGTAGATGCAATTTCTGGACTGTGTATCTGGGTTCAGCTTTGTCCTCTTTGTAACGAACAGTATGAGATGAGGCTCGTTATCACGTCGGCGTGTGTTTGTGTGTGTCCTCTCTCCAGGAGAGCGGATAAATATCATTGAAATTTAGCCATTACAGTATTTATTTGATTGAGCCTTTGCAATTCAGAATGTATCTGTGTACGCTAAATATGAATCTATATGTATGAAAGCTATGCGATGGCGAGCAGTCGTTGCTGTTGGAGTGATGGGGTTGTTTCGTAATTGTAAGCTATGCACTATGGCTCTGAGCAGAGAGCGGTGGGTGAGCGTTAGCTTCAGGCCTCTCTCTGTTGTTTTGTTGTTTTTTTTGGAAGCAGAGGCCCCGCAGCCTGTCCGCAAACACTGACAGAATCAGTTTTCATCTCCAGCGCCAGGAGGACAAGTCCAACTAAACTCGAGGCAGCGGCTGGGTGACTTCAGTCCACCGCAGCGCTCACATTCTTGTACGTCTGGGGCTCATTGAGCCCTACTTGTTTTTAACAATCGATTAAAGCAACTTTCGGGGGCACGTTTGCGTCTGCTTGGTGGTTTTTGGAGCTGAGCTGCTGGAAAGATCTGCAATAAAACCAACAACGATGTGTCTAATGAGCCAAGTTTGTAGAAATCTTGGACCAGTATTCATCGTATGTTAAAGCCTTGGAACAAAAGTAAAGCTCAGCCTCCTGAGATTTAAGCAAATAAAATCAGTTTAGCTTATGTCTGTTTAGAACCTACTCCTGTTCTGACACTAGATGGCGCTGTAACACTAAGTCTCGGTGAAGGACAGAAACACCTCTCTCCTGCCTGTGACTGGTCTATGGCTGCTCTATTCAAGGCCTCGGTTTCAACCCACTGAACAGAGAGGCTTTAATCGCTTCCTAAGCTTTAATAGGAGACTGACGGATGAGTCATGATAGTAGAGTTTGTCTATGGAGCAGATAGATATATCTGTTAGCATTTCAGCCTGTTCAGCTTCAAATGTTGGCTTCTTAGCTAAATTGTGTTTTGGAGACTTAAAATATATATATAACTATATAATTATTTTGCATTTATTCAGAAACCTAAAATCCCCCAGCATCAGCCGTGCATGTAAAATATCAGTAACCTCACCAAAGTCACGCCTTCTGAATTTTTTGCTTCATCTTACTCTTTATGTACTTTTGCGCGTACGCTGGAAAAAGGTCAGAAACATTTCAGCAGCTTTGCAAACATTTTGCATAACTAAGCTGGTGGCAGCGTTTCGCCGTTTACTCAGCAGTTACGCAACGCAGCCAGATGGTCCAAGACAGCTCCAAGGTTGTTCAGAGCGGCCCGTCCGGGTCCCAGCACCGCGCGGGCCCTCGCTGGTGCCCAGTTCACCCGGGCCCAGGACGCTCCAGGTGAGAAGACTGCACGTGGCTGAAGAGCTGTACGGTGTGTGTGTGTGTGTGTGTGGGGCCTCGTGCATTTAACAGAAGGTCACGGGGTCTCAGCGCGGTGGATGCTGACTTAGCCGGATGCCACGTTTCCAGCTCAGGAAGGCAAAAGTGAGGTGGAATTGCTGCTCGCCAAAGCGCGCCCTCGTCTCATACGACAGATCTGCTGCGGCGCATCTATTCAGCATGATTCATGACAGACACACACACACACACACACACACACCCTTCGAGTGTCTGTGTCACACGTCTCAGCTGGCTTGACACAGTCTTCCCTGGTGCAGGAACAACACACAGCTAGAGACACACACACACACACACACACACACTATCTGTTTTTGTTCAGTCATCGCTCCCTCATCCCATTTGTCCCAAGTGAGGTCTCTCTCTCATTTCTCTGTGTAGGACTGAGCTGACAGAATCATGGAGCCCTTCATTAACCTTTACTATTAAACAGATTTTGTTATTTTTGAGTGTGTCTCTATGATCCGCACACGCACACACACTGTATATGTTCATTATTCTCCCACCGGGAGCTGGAGGAAAAAACATTTCAGCAAACCTTTAAAGCACTGTGTGTTTCCTTCTCTCTCTCTCTCTCTTATTTCTTACCTCAGCATTTATTCTGGTTAGACTTTGATGCTAAAATGTTGTTTCTTTATAAGCTAAGTGGCCCTGATGAATAATGGAGCCCCGACTTTGAGACAGCAGTGACAGTAGCAGAATCTATTACAATAATAAACAGGAGGTACGATACAGAGACGCACTTCATGTGTCCCAGCAGGCTACTACTGGTCACTGCCCAAAGGTCAAAGGTCACGGTACTCCCTCCAGTTGTTTATCCTCTCTATGCTTCTCAGGAACAGTCAACTATTGCTTTAATAAATCGTTTTCTCTCTCCCAAGGTTCTTTCAGCTGCTGACTATGCAAATCTGAAGTCGTAAATGTCAAACTTGTCAATAAATGGATGTGAGTCTATGGGGCTCGCAGCTCTCCACTAAGACAAGTGTTGAAATGAGGAGCGGTCCCTATGAATTAAAGAGAGATGATCCACATGCAGACCTGCAGCATAACGCGACTCACTAACACTTAATTACCAAAGCAAACTGAAAAATTGGTATTATTATTATTAGAATTTGAACATGCTCACATAATGAGAGTAAATTCAAGAACAGTTTGGAAGAATTTAATGATGTTAACAGCCCATTAAAAAAAGGGGCAATTATTTATTTTAATTATTTAATTGGATTTTGTTGTGTTTCTGATCAAGGGCTCCTTCATAGTCTGTTAGTCACACACCATCTTCCATTAAAATCATCCAAGCTGCTGTCTTAAGTTCATACAGGCGACGCTTGTGAATACACACCAATGATTTTAG